>NC_135634.1:34207500-34807747 GCF_053574225.1 Canis aureus | reverse complement strand
GTAGAGAGTAGAAAACATATTACCTGAAAACTCAAGCTTAAAGCTGCCAGTCACATAAGTTTGCAGCACAAATTCACATTATCAAGATGATCTGAACATCAAGCTGATAATTAAATTAAAAATGTTTATAGATTGTAGTGCTTTCAGGTTCCTGATGGAAATTCCCTGGGGGAGCCTACCTTTAAGACTCGTAATTCACACAAGTAAAATTCCAAGAACTATGAAACCACAGGCAAAGTCAAACACACATACACACACACATGCGCACACACGTGCACATGTACACACAGCATCATAAGCAAGAGCTAGTTGAAACAAAAGCAAAATCAGGTCCACAAAAATTTTATATATTGAAATGATCTGACTCAGAATATAAAGTGAGCATGTTTAATGTATATAAAGGCAAAAAAGGAAGGATGATAATTTGAGGAGTTAAGAAACCATTAAGAAAGTGAAAAGCAAAGAAAAAAGAAAAAGAAAAAGGAAAGTGAAAAGCAGTCCCTGATATCTAAGAGTTGGCCCTGCATTCACCACTGGGCCATGTAGTTCTGTTGAACATAAACAATTTCACAGAATATCAACAATAGATAAAGTCAATCTATGACCAGGATGACAAAAGCAAGACCCCACCATAATCATGTATGACAAGATATGAAATTGTCCTATTAGAAAAATTACCAAGGGGTGCCTGGGTGGCTCAGTGGTTGAGCATCTACCTTTAGCTCAGGTTGTAATCCTAGGGTCCTGTGATCAAATCCCACATCAGGGTCCCCAGAGGGAGGACCTCCACGTCTCTCCTGTCTCTCATGAATAAATAAATAAATAAATAAATAAATAAATAAATAAATATTTTAAAAAAGAAAAATGACTAAACATCCTCCTCCTTGACTAATATGAGTGACTGCTATTATAACTTTAGCTTTGGTCTCTCATCTATCTTCCTTCTAGATAAGATTTACTGATACCTAGAATTATCCTACTTCCTGACAGCATCACGCTCTGCTTCCTTAACCTCCACCCCTAAACCACCCATCCGCAGCCCAAATCTTATAATAGGCTTTTATTTTTACCACCCTTTTACTGAGATGCGTCATTGTTCCAAGGTGTGCATTTTCTTTTGCTGCAATGAGTAATAAACCCCAAATTTTCAACTATAGGTGTGTTCTTGGCAGTCTTGGCCTGGAGAGCATGAGTAATATAAAAATCAAGCCAATTGTAAAATAACCAAATGTTACTTGTAAGAATATAAATACAGAGATAGAAACCAAATGGATGGGTTTAACACAGCAGCTTGGATGCTAGAGTGAGCTGGAAGATACATCTAGAGAACTGACTGATTATGCACACGGAATTACAAGAGAAAATATGAAAGGGGAGATGAACAAAAGGTGTAACATACATCTTATCTAAGTTCCAGAAGTTCTAAAAAGAGAGGAGAGGGAGAATGAGGTCAAGGCAACCTTTGAGGAGCTAAGGCTGATACTTTTGCCAAAATGATAAAGACATTAATCCTCAGATCCTAGAGTTTCAACGAATTCCAATCATGAAACATAAATAGAAGTCCACACTTGGATACAATAAAAGAAGCTGAAATTCAAGAAAACCTTAAAAACAGCCATACAGGAAAGCTAGATTACCCTAAAGGGGACAAGGATGGACTGATGGCTGACTTCTTCTTCTTCTTTTTTTTTTTTTTTTAAAGATTTTATTTATTTATTCATGAAAGACACAGAGACAGAGAGAGGCAGAGACACAGGCAGAGGGAGAAGCAGGCTCCATGCAGGGAGTCTGATGTGGGACTTGATTCCAGGACTCCAGTATCATGCCCTGAGCCAAATGCAGATGCTTAACCACTGAACCACCCAGGCTTTCCTGAGTTCTTCTTTTTTAAAAAATTTTATTTATCCATTTGACAGGGAGAGAGAGAGAGAGAGAGAGAGAGAGAGAGAGAGAGAGAGAGAACACAAACAGGGGCAGCAGCAGAGGAAGAGGGAGAAGCAGGCTCCCCCAACAAGTGAGAGCCTAACACAGGGCCCAATCCCAGGACCCCAGGACCATGATCTGAGCCCAAGGCAGACACTCAACCAACTGAGCCCCCCAGGTGCCCCATGATGGCTGACTTCTCAAGAGGATTCTCAATAGCAACAATGAAAGCCAGAAGAAGGTGGAATAATATCTGCAGTGTGCTAAGAATGAACATTTGACAACCTAGAACTGTGTGTCTAACAAAGACATCAGACTAGCCGAAAACCTGGGCAGTTTTCACCAGCAAATCCTAATGAATGCACTTCAGAGGCAAGGAAAGTAATCTCAGAAAGGAAATTTGAATTGCAAAAAAGGAATGTAAACAAGAAATGGTGAATAGGTAGTTAAAACTAAGCAAATCATGGATGTATAAAACAATCACAAAAATAATGTCTTATGGGATTGGGAAAAAAACAAAATAGAAAAGAGGAAAGTATAGTAATTTATGTTAAGAGGAAGAATAAACATTGTTAAAATAACCCATGGTCCTTGTGTTGTTCAGGACAATGGCAAAGACATTGGTTAACTATTGATTTTGTTAAGTTGCATATGCATGTTATAAGTTCTTGAGTAGTATGGTGGTTTCCCAGAATTGCCATCACAAAGTGCCATGAACAATGGAAATTTATTTGCTCATACTTCTGGAGACTAGAAGTCTAACATGAAGGTGTCAACACAATTGATTTCTCCTGAATGCTCTCAGAGGAGACTGTGTTCCATGTCTCTCTCCCATCTTCTGAGGACAGTCAGAAATCCATGGTGTTCCTTGTTTTGTGGATGTGTCCTCCAATTTCTGCCTCCATCTTCACATGCTGTTTCTCTTTGTGTGTCTCTGTCTTTAAAAAAAAATTAAGAGAGAGAAAGAGAGAGAGAGTATGGCTGGTGGGGTAGAGGGAGAGGAGAAATCTTTAGCAAGCTCTGTACCCAGCATGGAACCTGACACAGGGTTCAAACTCACAACCTGACATCATGACCTGAGCAGAAATCAAGAATCTGTCACTCAACCAGCTGAGCCATCTAGGACCCTAATGTGTGTCTCTGTCTTATAAGGACATCAGTCATATTGGATTAAGGACCCATCCTACTCCAATATGACCTCATTTTAACTTAACAAATTATATCTACAATGACATTATTTAAATAAGGTCATATTCTGAGGGTTAGAATTTTAACATATCTTTTTCTAGGAACACACTACAGCTTAAAACAGGGAGCCAATTAAAGAACAGAAATAGTAGAGGGGGTAAAACTGGAATGAGCAAAAAAAAAAAAAATCTTCATCACAAGAGAAGCAAGAAAGGAAAGGAAGTAAAAAGGCAGGAAAGATAGAAAAACTAAAATAAGGTCATAGATATAAATGCAAATATACCCACAATTACTATAAACTTAAATGGACTAAATTCTATAGTTAAAGGACAGATTTTTAAACTACATGAAAACAAAAAATCTCATTATATAATAAATAAATTAATAATAAATAAATAAATGAATAAATATGCATGCATATTTTCCCAAGAAATACATCTAAAATGAAATACACAGAAATACTTGAAATTAAAAGGATGGAAAAAGAAGAAGTGGACATATACTAATTTAAAGCTAGTAATTACTACAAAGAAAATAGACTTTGAGTCAAGAAGCACTATTATTAGTGAAAAAGAGGGTTTCATAAAGAGCAAAGATTAAATTCTCCAGGAAGACACAGTATTCTAGACTTATATATATCTAATAACATAGTTTTAAAACACCTGAAGCAAAAATTATCATATAAGGAGAGATGGATAAATGTTCAGAGCAAAAGAAAATTTTTTTAAGATTTTATTTATTTATTCATGAAAGACACATTGAGAGAGAGAGAGAGAGGCAGAGACAACACAGGCAGAGGGAGAAGCAGGCAAGGATCCCAAAGGGAGGACTTGATTCCAGGTCTCCAGGATCACACCCTAGGCTGAAGGTGGACTTAAACTGCTGAGCCATCCAGGCTGCCCCAGAGCAAAAAATTTTGTTTTGTTTTAAAGATTATTTATTTATTCATGAGAGACACACACAGAGAGGCAGAGACACAGGCAGAGGGAGAAGCAGGCTTCATGCAGGGAGCCTTATGTGGGACTCGATCCCAGGTCTCCAGGATCACGCCCTGGACCAAAGGCAGGCGCTCAACCGCTGAGCCACCCAGGCATCCCACAAAAAAATTTTAACATACTTCTTTTACTAGTTGATTTCTTTAAATGAACATGTGCTCAACTTATTTAACTCATTAAATTAGTGAAGGAACCAGTAAGAAGTTACAATTGATTGAAAGGACAATTCAAAGTAATGTGTCACACACATACACACACACACACACATAGGCAGTTAAGGAAAGTTGAAATGAATTTAAAATAGATGTGAAATGGGTCAATAATCAATTCTATTCAACTGGTCCTAACTAATTTGCATTTCTGTGGATAAAATCTTCTGCATTATTGTCAAATTTCTTTAACTTACAGAGTTATAGATAACTCAAAGGCAATGAAAGGGCAGAGATAACCTGGAAAGGTGTCCTGGACAGAACACTTAGTAATCTTAGTTTTTGCATTTAAAAATTTTTCTTAATCATTCATATCAGTATTCCCTATTGTGATCATAATAATCTCAAATAAAGATTATCCTTTTTTTTTAAAAAAAAAGATTTTTATTCATGAGAGACAGAGAGAGAGGCAGAGACATAGGCAGAGGGAGAAGCAGGCTCCCTGTGGGGAGTCCGATGTGGGACTCGATCCAAGGACCCTGGCATGACACCCTGAGCCGAAGGCAGATGCTCAACCGCTGAGCCATCCAGGTGTCCCAAGATTATCCTTTTAAAAAAAAGATTTATTTATTTATTTAAGAAATCTCTGCACCCAATGTGGGGCTCGACCTCATGACCCTGAGATCAAGTCACACACTCCATCGACTGAGTCAGCTAGACATTCCAAAGAATGATTATTCTTGATGGCTAATCTCACTAGATTTGGCTTGATTATTTTAAAAAAGTGCTGCCTGCCTGCTAATCCACTGTTTTCAAAGCTGGAGCCACAGAGAATTGAATTAAGTCCAAGATGTATTTCTCTATCACTATTATTTCTAGCATAGTCTCAGCCACTCATATTTTTTATAATAGTATAAGTAATAACTTATACACTCTTAGGTTCAAGAATATATCAAGATTAAAAATTAGAATACAAACTAAACTAAACTATCATAAAATACTGCTTTTGGATTTGTGGAACATTCAAGAAAAGCTCTGGCCCTGAATGTTTATAATAGAAAAGAAGAAAGGCTGCAAATAAATGAGTTAAGCATTCATCTTGAGAAATTAATTCTAAAGAAAGAAGAGAAGAAACAGAAGAGTTGAACAAAAGGAAATAGAAAACAAAGGTACAAAGACAGCTTCAGGAAAGTCAGATGTAAATATTAATGCCGTTGAAAATCCCATGGCCAGACTGATTCAGAAAAAGAGAGAAGGTACAATAAAATAATATTAGGCATGAAAAATGGGACCCTAAACACTTAATGCTGCATAAATTAATAAGATAAGAAGATATCATAAATTTGGAAATAGATAAAGTGGTAATTCCTAGAAGAATACAGTATATCCAAACTGACTCAGAATTAAAGGGAAATCTTATGACACCAAAGGCATAATGAACAAAGGAAAAAAACTGGACAACTTGGACTTTGTGAAATGGAACAACTTTTTTTTTGTTCTGGAAAAAGTTTTGTTTTCAAAATATATACTAACTAAAACCCAAGAAAAAAGCACACAAACAACCTGATTAAACAATGGGCTAAGGACTTGAATAGACATTTCTCCAAAAAAATATACAAATTGC
This sequence comes from Canis aureus, assembly GCF_053574225.1. NCBI lineage: Eukaryota > Metazoa > Chordata > Mammalia > Carnivora > Canidae > Canis > Canis aureus. Next base: position 34,801,868 of record NC_135634.1, on the reverse strand, counting down.
GTATATACACATAGGTAGATGTTGAACATCACTCATCATTAGGGAAAGGGAAGTCAAAACCACAATGAGATACCACCTCATGCTTATTAGAATGGCTACTGTCAGAAAATGGAATAACACCTGTTGGAGAGGATGTGAAGAAATGGAAAGCCCTGAGCACTGTTGGTTCAGATGTAAAATGGTACAGTCTGTTACGGAAAACAGTACTGTGGTTCCTCAAAAAAGTAAAAATAGAACTACCATATGATCCAGCAATTCCACTTTTGGGTTATTAACCAAAAGAATTAAAAGCAGAGACTCAAAGAGGTATTTGTTTACCCATGTTCATAGGAATAATGTGTTATTCACAACAGCCAAAGGTGGAAACAACTCAAGTGTCCATCGATGGATCCATCGATGCGTAAACAAAATGCAGCATATCTACACAATGCAATATTATTCAGCCTTAAAAAGGAAAGAGGACTCTGACACATATGAGGACGTGGATGAAGTTACATGAAATAACCCAGCCACAAAATCATAAGATTCCACTTATGTGAGGAACAGAGACAGGAAGTAGAATGGTGGTTGTCAGCAGCTGGGTCAGGGGCAGGAGGGATGGGGAGTTACTGTTATTGGTTTTAGTTTTCAAGATGAAAAAAGTTCTAGAAATGGATGGTGGTGATGGTTGCACAATATGAATGTACTTAATACTACTGAACTTTAAGATGGTCTAGATGGCAAATTTTGTTATGTGTTTTCTACTAGAATTTTTAAAAATTAAAAAAAGAATAAAGTGAACATGAGTATTTTATAATTATTAAAGAAATCAAGTAAGCAATTATCATAGCCAATGCACAGCACTTGATGTGGGCCAGGCAGTACTCTAGATGCTTTAAATATATTTGATCATCTAAGGTCGGTGATATTGTTCTTCATTCCTATTTATTGATGAGGATACCAAGTCACAGATCATGTAACTTGCCTAAGGTTGCAAGACAAGTAGGAGGTAAAGCCAGAGTTTACATGCAGACAGGTTAGCTTCAGGTCTATGCTCTTGATAAATATGCAGTCTTTAATTGGTAGTTAAAAAAATCTTTCCTCCAAGAAAACAGCTGTCCCAAATGACTACAACTGAGTTCTTCCAAAAATTTAAGGGAATAAGTAATTCCAATCCCACAGAAACTAATCCAAAGCATACAAAGAGAGTCAACACTAACTCTTGTATTTACCCAAAGAATGCAAGTTTGGTTTAATTTTAGAATATCAATGAATGCAATTTATCACTTAATGGATCATTCAATAAACTAAGAAATATATTTGATTATAATTAGACATTAATAATAAAATTCTTAGTGAACTTGGAATAGAAGGAAAATTTCATAAGCTGATAAAGTGTTCATAAAAAACTTACAATGTAGGGCAGCCCGGGTGGCTCAGCAGCTTAGCACCACCTTCAGCCCAGGGCGTGATCCTGGCGACCCGGGATCGAGTCCCACGTCGGGCTCCCTACATGGAGCCTGCTTCTCCCTCTGCCTGTGTCTCTGCCTCTCTCTCTCTCTCTCTCTCTCTCGCTTTCTCTGTGTCTCTCATGAATAAATAAATAAAGTTAAAAAAAACTTACAATGTAAAGGTAAAAGACAAAATGTAGAAAGCTTACCCTCTGCTATTGAGAATAAGACAGGAGGTTTGCTACCAGTACTTCTTTTCAACATTGTGCTGGAGGTCCTAACCAGTGTAAGAATATAAAGAAAAGATGTGCATAATACAAGGACTGGAAGAGGGGAATGAAATCATCATTATCCACAGATTATATGATTATGTGCATTACAAAATTCAAAAGATGCTACAGATAAACTGTTAGAATTGTTGAGTTTAGCAAACTTTCTGGATATCAAGTCGATGTAAAAATCCAATTATGTTTGTATTTACTAGCCACAAATGAAAATTAAGTAAAAATAAATTGTATATAATAAGATAAAGAAATGAAGTATGTGGGACTAAATCTTTTGAAACATATGTAGGACCTCTAATGGTGAAAAGTATAAATTTTTATTAAGAGTAGTTGGAGGGGCATCTGGCTGACTCTGTCATTAAAGCATGTGACTCAATCTCACTTTTAAAAAAAAATTGTATTTATTTATTCATGAGAGACACAGAGAGAGAGGCAGGGACACAGGCAGAGGGAGAAGCAGGCTACCTGTGGGGAGCCCAATGAAGGACTCGATCCCAGGACCCCGGGATCACAACCTGAGCCAAAGGCAGTTGCTCAACCACTAGGCCACTCAGGCATGCCTCCATCTTAGGGTTTTAAGTTCATGTTGGTTGTAGCGATTATTTAAAAAAATCTTAAAAAAAAAAAAAAGAGTTGTTAGAGAAGGCCAAAATTCTTGATGCATGTGGCACATGTCCTATATATATGGAGGAACTGGTTTTTCTCCCACCTTGGAACTTCCTCAAGCTGCAGACTCCCCTTCCTTCTGTCAGGGGAGGCGGTACCAGCTGCCTCAGGCCTGATCATCACCCTGGGCCTGACTGGCACAGCCAATTCTGTGCTGGTGTCAGCCCAGTGAGAGCCATACTTGAATCTTGTCTTTCTCATGCTCATAGGAACCAGAGAAGTTTGTTCTTTCTTTCTTTTTTCTTAAATTAAAAAAAAATTATTTATTTGAAAGAGAGAGAGGGAGAGAAAGAGCATGAGTAAGACGGGCAGAGGGAGAGGGTGAGAGAGAGAGTCTCAAGCAGACTCCCCACTGAGCATGAAGCACTACATGCGGCTGGACCTCATGACCCTAAGATCACGACGTGAGCAGAAACCAAGAGGCTGATGCTTAATCCAATGAACCACCCAGGCGCCCTGTGAAGTTCTTTCTTTCTTCTAATATTTTATTTATTTATTCGAGAGACAGAGAGAGAGAGAGAGAGAAAGAGGCAGAGACACAGGCAGAGGGAGAAGCAGGCTCTGTGCAGGGAACCTGATGTGGGACTCGATCCTGAGACTCCAGGATTATGCCCTGGGCCGAAGGCAGGCACCAAACAGCTGAGCTACCCAGGCATCCCCCGAAATTCTTTCTTAATAAAGAGAATACCCAGGCCTGGATGGTTGACAGGTCGCAGGCCCAGGTGGCTCAGAGTTACCTGCAGGGGCACCAAGTTTCCTGGGAAGTCCAGCAAATCACCTCCTTGAAGCGTCTGATTGGGCTTGCTTTCTCAACCCGTCTGAAAGAATTAGGATCTAACTAAAGACTACAGAAACTCTCCCCTTAATGGTCTCAAAAACCCAGAATACTAAAGTTTCCAGGATGTTTCATCATTTGTGGCCTTGTACCTTTTCAACATCCTGTCTTTGATCTTAAGAAGACCTCAAGATTTTACCTTTGAAAAATGTAAGATGTCACAGGATTCAAATTCTTCTGGAAAGCCAGTGGGCTGGCCTGTAGATGATGTGGTGCCAGTGCTCAGTCAGGGCTCCGAGTGACCCACTGAGGACAAACCGGGTGAACCTAGTGGTCAGCCTTACCGGGGAATGGGCTGAACCCCTGGGGCCAACTTCCACCTTCCTAGAAAAATCGCCACTTGACAAAGGACCAAGGTTGACCTGAAAAGACCAGACATTTTATCATTATTGTGTTTTAGAGAGAACTCAGTTTACCTATGAACTGAGATGAACTCACATAGCAAACTCATGTGATGGGGCAACGTCTTGGTGACTATATGAAGCGAGCCAGTTCCCAGTAGTTCTCTGCTGTGGGAAGGGTGTTTCCCTCCTCTTCACCTCCCGGCCTCTTCCCTCTCTGTGCCCCCAACAATCTCACAGACCTATCCCTGTTTCATGTCAACATTTCCTCCCTCATCACTTTTCAGGCCTCGGTGGACTCTCCTGCGTGCCATCCGGGGGTGTTTAGTCCAGGTCTTGCAATGTGAGGGTGCAAGATCCCTTCAAGGGTGAGGCTTACTAAGGATGTGCCTAGGTCATACATTTTGCTATCTTGTAGCTTAGAAACTCCTTCTTATTTTTAATTGGGAAAGCCGCATTACTTTCAGATGTTTTGGAGAAGTGAGTGGGAATGGGCCTTTTTATTTCAGGTGAGTTAATTTGGGGTAGCAAAAATCCAGGCCTTGTGCCTTACTGCTCATAAAATACCTTCTCTCTGCAAAGTAGCATGTGTCTTGTGCCAAGACTGTCCAGACTGATCCCTTCTGGGGGCAGGAGGCTGTGGGCTGGCTTAAAAAATTCTCAGCACAGCCCGTAGAGACCCTGGCTACCTCTGCAGGTCTCCTGCTGCCTAGGAGATACCTTGCTCCTCAAGAGTCAGCCACTCAAGCCACACTTGCTCTTCATGGGGCTTCATGCAGGCAGATGGGTCCTCAAAACTGTCTCTCAGATCCGGATGGGACTAACCATTCTGTCCTCATACCGAGGGGCAGTCATGCCCCTAGGTGGAGTCCCCTTTGTCTCGCCACAGACTCACCTGCTCCCTGCCCCAGAGTGAGCAATTTTTATCACCTCCTTCCAGTCGTTTCTTCAGCTTTGGAGCCTCTGTTTTAATCTCACCTTATGCTTTTGTTGCAGTTGCAGATGTGTCTTTTTAGTTGACCAGACAGTCTTCTCTTTTTAAAGTCACGCAAGAGAAGTAGTTAGAATTATCAACCTTCTATAACAAGATGATGGTAAAAGCGATTAAGCTGCAATCTAAGTTTCACTCCCTATGTACCACCTCCTGTGTTCTGGGCTCTTTATTCTATCCCTTTGCAATTAGATGACATGGTGGGGCTGGAGTTTGGACATTAGCGAGCAAGCCGCAGCCGCGCGGCGGCCTTAAGGCTGAGCTGGTTAAGGACTTGGAGCAGCAGGAGCTGAAGACCTGGGCCAGCTGAGGGGAGGGCTGTGGTTCTCTACAGGAAAACTCAAATCCAGCTGTTTAGGAAAAAAATCAAGCCAGCTTCTGTTGGCCTGTGAGGCCTTCTGGCACCCACCACCTTGTCTTTGATCCCTCGTGCAAAATCCAGCATCGCTTTCCATTTTCTTTTTTTTTTTTTTTTAAAGATTTTATTTATTTATTCATAGAGACACACAGAGAGAGGCAGAGACACAGGCAGAGGGAGAAGCAGGCTCCATGCAGGGAGCCTGACGTGGGACTCGATCCCGGGTCTCCAGGATCACACCCCAGGCTGCAAGGCGGCGCTAAACCACTGCACCACTGGGGCTGCCCCACTTTCCATTTTCATATGACTTTTAATCTGCTCAGATGTAAAAGCATATCTCTTACAAACATCTTCATAGCTTTTTCTCCCTTCCAAATTGTGCAGCCAAATATAGCTTTTGTTCTAAGGGGCCTGACTTTAGTGCTGAGAGTTCAGAGGACACAGGTTTTCGAGGCCTCAGTGTCATGAATCCACCCTCCCCACCTTCTTGGGAACAAATTGAAGTGAGGTCCTGGACCTGCCCTTTCTTGAGACAGTGGCATCACATTCAAAGCCCTTTTTTTTTCTTTTGAAGAAAATCTCCCAAATCATTCTTTAAACAGAGGGTCCATCCCATGGAGGGAGGACTAGCTTTTTGTCTCAAATTGGAACCGCTCCAGAGCCTAGATCCTGAGTCTGATATACCAATAGGTGCAGTTGTACGAAATGCTTCCTTTTTGGCCAGTTGGAACAGAGGGCTCAGAAGAACCCACAAAGGCTGGACCCTGGCAAGCAGTGTGAAATCTTCATCTGACAATTTTTAGCAGAAGTAATTCCCAGTGCCACTGTGGGACGAGGGGTTTGTGTATTTGGTTTCCTGATTTTGTATATAAGGAGTGTGAGTAACAAAGATGTAAATATTTAAAATTTATAATATCATTGGTAGTATAGAACAAGCACCGCAAACACATTTTTTTTTTTTTTTTTTTTAGTGGTGGAGTAGATGTGTTGTATATTTTAAATAAGACTTTTTTCATGGTCGTGGAATAGTTACTAATCATGAGAAAGTTCCTGTCTCAAAATGCTCAGAATTGGAAAAATAAATTAAGCCAACTTTAGAACACAACAATAAAATCAGGATAAATTAAAAGAACAGTTGCTTCTGGGTATTTGGTATAATCTTTTAATGCTTAGTATTACCAAAATATATTTTAAAGCTATTTAATATTTGATAAAACAGGGAATCAAACTAGAAAAAGTAAAGGCAGATGAATATATCTTTTCACTTAACAATCTTTCATTTGTATTCTACAGAAAGAACACTAAGATTATATAAAGATTTATGCTCCAAAATGGTAACTGGAGTGCTATTTGTAACCGAAGAACTAAAAAAGCCTAGATGGGGACGCCTGAGTGGCCCAGTGGTTGAGTGTCTGCCTTCGGCTCAGGGCATGATCTCGGGATCCAGGATCGAGTCCCACACAGGATCGAGTCCCACATCAGGCTCCTTGTGCGGAGCCTGCCTCTCCCTCTGCTTATGTCTCTGCCTCTCTCTTTTTTTCTCGGTGTCTCTCATAAATTTAAAAAAAATCTTTAATAAAAAAGCCTAGAAATGCCAGATTTCAGGTTGTACTACAAAGCTGTGATCATCAAGACAGTGTGTACTGGCACAAAAACAGACACATAGATCAATGGAACAGAATTGAGAATCCAGAAATGGGCCCTTAACTCTATGGTCAACTAATATTCGACAAAGCAGGAAGGAGTATCCACTGGAAAAAGGACAGTCTGTTCAATAAATGGTGCCGGGAAAATTGGACATCCACATGCAGAAGAATGAAACTAGACCACTCTCTTGCACTATACACAAAGATAAACTCAAAATGGATGAAAGATCTAAATGTGAGACAAGATTCCATCAAAATCCTAGAGGAGAACACAGGCAACACCCTTTTTTAACTCTTGGCCACAGCAACTTCTTGCAAGATACATCCATGAAGGCAAGGGAAACAAAAGCAAAAATGAATTATTGGGACTTCATCAAGATAAAAAGCTTCTGCACAGCAAAAGAAACAGTCAACAAAACTAAAAGACAACCTACAGAATGGGAGAAGATATTTGCAAATGACATATCAGATAAAGGGCTAGTATCCAAGATCTGTAAAGAAATTATTAAACTCAACACCCAAGAAACAAACAATCCAATTGTGAAATGGGCAAAAGACATGAACAGAAATTTCAGCAAAGAAGACATACACATGGCCAACAAGCATATGAGAAAATGCTCCGCATCCCTTGCCATCAGGGAAATACAAATCAAAACTACAATGAGATCCCACCTCACACCAGTGAGAATGGGGAAAATTAAGAAGGCAGGAAACAAACGTTGGAGAGGATGTGGAGAAAGGGGAACCCTCTTGCACTGTTGGTGGGAATGTGAACTGGTGCAGCCACTCTGGAAAACTGTGTGGAGGTTCCTGAAAGAGTTAAAAATAGATCTGTCCTGTGACCCAGCAATTGCACTGCTGGGGATTTACCCCAAAGATACAGATGCAGTGAAACGCCGGGACACCTGCACCCCGGTGTTTATAGCAGCAATGTCCACAATAGCCAAACTGTGGAAGGAGCCTCGCTGCCATGGAAAGATGAATGGATAAAGAAGATGTGGTCTATGTATACACTGGAATATTACTCAGCCTTTAGAAATGACAAATACCCACCATTTGCTTCAACGTGGTTGGAATGGGAGGGTATTATGCGAGTGAAGTAAGTCAATCGGAGAACAAACATTATATGGTCTCATTCATTTGGGGAATATAAAAAATAGTGAAAGGGAATAAAGGGGAAAGGAGAGAAAATGAGTGGGAAATATCAGAGAGGGAGATAGAACACGAGAGACTCCTAACTCTGGGAAACGAACAAGGGTAGTGGAAGAGGAGGTGGGTGGGGTGATGGGGTGACTGGGTGGCGAGCACTGAGGGGGCACTTGACAGGGTGATATGCTATATGTTGGCAAATAGAACTCCAAAAAAATAATAAATAAATAAATGAGCTTAAACTCAAAAAAAAAAAAAAAAGAAAAAGAAAAGAAAAAAAGCCTAGATATTTGTTAATCGGCATTTTGATGACCATCCAGAGGGATAGTACATAGCCATTAAAAACACATATGGGTTTAGAAGAAAGATGTGCATGATATGTCATATACATATATATGTGAAAACGTGAATTGTAGATAAAAGAATATATGATTCCACATTTGAAAAAAAAAGGTTTATTTGTATATGTATGTGTATAAATTCACCATGTATTTGTGTGGTTACATTTAGGAGCAAGTTAGGAAGGACACTGATATTAAAGTTACTGACTTCAGGTGGTGGGATAGACAGGTGGGTGCGTGCTTTATAAAATTCAAACAAATGATGAGACTGTGGGTAGTTTTTGGAAACTTAAAAAAAATTATTATATCTAAAAATATCCTAAAACTGTTGTAGGGCAGGATGCAAACCTTAAGGGCAGCGAAGTGTGGGGAAACTTTGAGTCAACACTGCCCTCTGGTGGGAAAATTGTGTCATGTCATGCATGCTGATGCGGGTTCCTGTCTCCATCCTTCTGTGTTGAAATTTGTTGTGTAGGGTTATATAGGATTAAAAAAATTTCTTTCTATCTATCTATCTATCTATCTATCTATCTATCTATCTATCTATCTATCTATCTATCTATCTATCTAATCTATCTATCATCTATCATCTTCTATCTTTAGCAGAGCCGGTATCAAGACCAACCTAGATCTCTTGATTCCTAGTCTAGAAAATTCTTTTTTTTAAAATCAATGAATGACATTTATCACATAATGAAACTTATTACATAAGCACATGTGAAGAAAACAGATTATTTGATTATCTCAGTTCATATAGAGAGAGCATTTGATAAACATCAACATTCATTCATAATAAAAACATAAAAAACTGACAATAGAAAGGAATTTCTTAATCTAATAAAGCATAGCCACAGAAGACTAAAATAGCTAAGAGATGCTTATTTTTTCCAGTTTTATTGAGAAATAAGTGACACACATCATTGTATAAATTTTGTTTTTAAATTTTCATTTAAATTCCAGTGTTAACATATAGACATCTCTGTATAAGTTTAAGGCATATGGCACGGTGATTTGATTTACATTATTGTGAAATGACCACCACAGTAAATTCAGGTCAGGTAACATTCATCTCTTCATATAGGTACAATCAAAAAAAGAAGAAGAAGAAAAGAAAAATTTCTCCTTGTGGTAAGAACTCTTAGGATCTCTTCCCTTAACACCTTTATATAGAGCATAGAGCAGTGTTAGCTGTAGTCATCATGTGGTACATCACAACCCTAGTAGTTAGTTATCTTATAACTGGAAGTTTATACATTTTGACCAACTTCCTATAATTCCTTCACCACCTCCCCTCCATCTCTGGTCACCACATGTGTGATCTCTTTTACAATAAGGGTTTTTTTTTTTTTTTTTTTTTTCAGATTCCACATATAAGTGAGATCATACAGTATTTGTCTTTTTCTGTCTGACTTACTTCACTTAGCACTTCAAGCTCCATCCATGTTGTCACCAATGGTAGGATTTCCTCATTTTTCAATGGCTGAATAATATTCCACTGTGTATATACACCACATCTTCTTTATCCATTCATCCATTGATGGGTACTTGTTCCCATGTGGTGGCTATTGTAAATAATGCTACAGTGAACATGGGCGGGGGCAGGTATATTTTCCAGGCAGTGTTTCCATTTCCTTTGGATATATTCCCAGACATGGAATTACTGTATTGTTAATTTTTGAGGATATCCCATATTGATTTCCACAGGGGATGTGCCAATTTGCCACCCCATCAACAGCATACAGGATTCCCTTTTCTCCAAATCCATACCACCTTTTGCTTGTTTTTTTTTTTTTTTTTTAATCATGGCCATTCTAACAGGTAGGGGATATCTCATTGTGGTTTTTCTTTGTATTTCCCCAATGACTAGTAATGTTGAGCATCTTTTCATGTAGCTGTTGGATTTTCATATATCTTCTTTGGAGAAGTGTCCATTCAGGTTGTTTGCTCATTTTAAAATTGGATTATTTTGGGGATCCCTGGGTGGTTCAGTGGTTTAGCACCGCCTTTTTGCCCCAGAGCGTGATCCCGGAGTCCTGGGATCGAGGCCTGCATCAGGCTCCCTGCATGATGCCTGCTTCTCCCCCTGCCTCTTTCTCTCTGTGTCTCTCATGAATAAATAAATAAAATCTTTTTTTTTTTTTTAAAAATTGGGTTATTTTTTCTTTGCTATTGAGTTGTATGAGTTCTTTCTTTCTTTTTTTTTAAAGATTTTATTTATTCGCAAGAGACACAGGGGTGGGGGTTGGAGAGGCAGAGACACAGGCAGAGGGAGAAGCAGACTCCATGCAGGGAGCCGGACGTGGGACTTGATCCCGGATCTCCAGGTTCACACCCAAGGCTGAAGACGGAGCTAAACCACTGAGCCACCTGGGCTACCTTGTATGAGTTCTTTATATGTTTTGGATGTTATCGGATGTTAGATATATAACTTGCAAATATATTTTTTAAGATTATTGATTTATTTATTTGAGAGAGCGAGAGTGTAAGAGCAGGGGGACGAGCAGAGGGAGAGGGACAAGGAGACTCCTGGCTGAACTAGAGTCCCAACCCTGAGACTCTGACCTGAGCAAGAGTAACCGACAGAACCACCCAGTTGCCCTGGCTTGCAAATATTTTTTTCACCATTTTGTAAGTTGTCTTTTTACTTTCTTGATGGTTTATTTTGCTGTGTAGAAACTTTTTGTTTAATGTAGTCCTCACTTGTTTATTTTGATTTTGTTGTTTGTGCTTTAGGTGTCATAGCCAAATAATCATCACCCAGACTCCTGTCAAGATTTGTTTTTATGTTTCATTGTTTCAGGTCTTAAATTTTCAGGTCTTTTTTTTTAATATTTTATTTATTTATTCATGACAGAGAGAGAGAGAGAGAGAGAGAGAGGCAGAGACACAGGGAGAGGGAGAAGCAGGCTCCATGCAGGGAGCCTGATGTGGGACTCAATCCCGGGTCTCCAGGATCACATCCTGGGCTGAAGGCCGCGCTAAACCGCTGAGCCACCTGGGCTGCCCCCAAATTTAAGTCCTTAATCTATTTCAAGTAAATTTTGTGTTATAAGATATGGGTCCAGTTTCATTCTTTTACCTGTGTATATCCAATTATCCCATGACCGTTTATTGAAGAGATTATTTTTTCACTGTTAAGTATTCTTGGCTTTCTTGTCAAGTGTTAGCTGATCATAAATGTTTGGGTTTATTTCTGGGCTATTGATTCGTGCCATTGGTCTGCTTTTTTGTTTTTATGCTAATACCACACTTTTTGATTTCTATAGCTTTATAGCATAGCTTTAAAGGGAAATGTGGAAATGTGATACCTTCTGCTTTGTGCTTTCCTCAGGATTTCTTTGGCTATTTAGGGTCTTTTGTCATTTTGTTTAGATATTAGGTGTTTTTTTCCTACTTCTATTTTTTTTCTACCATTGGAATTTTGATAAGGATTGCATTGAATCTATAGTTAGCTTTCAGTAGTGTTGATATTGTAACAATATTAATTTTTCCAATCCATGAACACAGGATACCTTTCCATTTATTTGTGTCTTCTTAGATTTTTTTTTGTAGTTTTCAGAGTAGAGATTGTTCACTTCCTTAAACTTATTCCTGTTTTATTTTTTGATGCTATCGTAAATGGAATCCATTTCTTCCTTTTTTTTTTAAAGAAATTCTGTTTTTTATGTATATCCATGCTACTGATTTTTGTATGTTAATTTTTTTAGCCTGCAACTTTGCTGAATTCATTGGCTAGATCTAACAGTTTTTTTCTTTGTTGTTATCTTTAGAATTTTCTTCATATAAAATCATGTCATCTGCAAATAGAGACAGTTTAATATCCATCGATAGATGAATGGATAAAAAAGATGTGATATATATGTATTTATATATGCAATAGAATACTACTCAGTCATAGAAAAGGATGAGATCTTGCTATTTGTGACAATGTGGATGGGTATTCTGAAGGGGTATTATGCTAAGTGAAATAAGTAAAAAAGATGACTATCATATGATTTCACTTGTATATGGAATCTAAAAAACACAAATGAACAAATAAAAAAGCAGAAACAAGCTTCATAAGTTTAGAGAACAAACTGATGGTTGCCAGAGTCGGGAGGGGCTTGAGGGATGAGCAGAATGGGTGAAAGGAAATGGAAGGTACAGGCTTCCAGATATGAGAAGTCACGGGGTTGAAAGTACAGCATGAAGGGTATAGTCAATGGTATTGTAATGGTGTTGTATAGTGATTGACAGTAGTTACACTTGTGGTGGGCACAGCATAATGTATAAAGTTGTTGAATGACTACTTTGTGCACCTGAAAGTTATGTTAAATAATTAAAATATTTTTTTTTAATATGTTATCCCTTCTCCCAGCTTGAAAAGTTTTTGTTGAGAAGTCCACCGATAGACTTATGGAGATTCCTTTGTATATAACCTCTCTCTTTTCTTGCTGTTCTTAAAATTCTTTGTCTTTGGCTTTTTGACAACTTAATTATAATGTGTCTTGGAGTAGCCCTATTTGGATTCAACATATTTAGGCTCCTTTGGGCCTCATGGGTCTGGAAGTCCATTTCCTTCCCCTGGTTTGGGATGTTTCCAGCCATAATTGTTTATTTTTTAAAATTTTTAAATTTTTAAAAAATATTTTATTTATTTATTCATGAGAGACACACACAGAGAGGCAGAGAGATAGGCAGAGGGAGAAGCAAGCTCCCTACGGGGAGCCCAATGTGGGACTCAATCTCAGGACCCCGGGATCATGCCCCAAGCCAAAGGCAGACGCTCAACCGCTGAGCCACCTAGGTATCCCGAACTCCATTGTTTCAGGGTCAGCTATTGAAGTCTTATTAGTTTCCTTTGGTAGGGTCATGTCTACTTGATTTTTTTGTGATCTTTGATTCCTTACCTTGGTATCTATTTGAATAATCAGGCTTCTCTTCCAGACTTCACAGTTTTGCTTTGGTAGAAACCATTCTTCACCGGTCAGCTCAGTTTAGGTTTCTGGATGTATCTGCTTATAATGTCTTTGGGCAGGTGGGACCTACTATTATGGTCTATTTTTAGGTGAGGCAACTGTTCAGGCTCCGAGGAGGGGGATAGAGGATGTGCCCTTGGCTGAGAACAGTTGGGTAGGACTGCTGGCTTGATTCCCTATCAGAGTAAGGCTGTAGGGTGGGCCCTGTGGTTGTCTGGATTCTCTGCTCAAGCTTAGTAGATGATCAGGACTGGGCCTGACCTGTATTCTGTAGTATTTGAGGCTATGAATTTCCCTCCCAGGGCAGGGAAGCAAGACAGCAACCACAGCCTGTATACCTCATTGGGGACCTGAGTCAGGCCAGAATGTGCACTGAATTCCCTGGGCAGGTGAGGCCACCGATTTTACTCTGTAGAGAGGGGAATCCATGGGCTGTGCTCTTTGCCACTGTGCACAAGTCTGTGGAATGGGCTACTTAGCTTCCTGTGTGCTCTGGTTAGGTTCCCTGGTTGGACAGGCCGAAGACTGTATTCAGGGATGAGTAGGGTTACAAGTTCTATTCCTTGCCCAGGTGCTGAGGGAGAAACAGCTGGTAAAAGCTCTTGTTCTTTTACTCAAGCCAGGTTCCCTGGCCTGATGGAGCTACTGGATTTCCTTTGTAGACTGTGAGCCCATCTCTATGCTCCAGCACCCCTGGGCCACCTGGCTTCCATGAGTTGTCTCTTTCCCTTTTCCTCAGATGGGGCTGGAAGACACTCTGTACAGTGCATGGGTCTGTATCCCAGCCCCCTTGCCTGGTCAGGAGGGGGAAAGGCCACTCCAGGCTACTCTCAACTTTCCCAAAATGCTCTCAGGTTGGGCGCAGCTGGGAACTACCTTCAGCCTTGGCTAGGAGTTAATCCCCCTGCCCACGTGTAGCCTGGGAAGCTTCTTAGCCCTATGGTGGCTTTGCTTGGGGGACGATCAGCTCCGTCTGGTCACCTCCAGGTTGGAGTGCTGCTGGTCACACAGCTTCCAGGAGGTGTCACCTGCCTTTCTGATCAGAGGGGGCCAGAAGACACTCTCCATGGTACGTGGGGTTGTAACTCTGCTTCTTGCCTGAGGGTGGGCAAACTGGGCTCTCGGGTAGGCAAAACTCTTCATGTGAGGATCTGGATTAGGCAGGTCTGCATCTCGCCACGCTCCTGGGTCACAGCGTGCCCCTGACTTGGTTTGCAGATCAGTCAAAGCGCTGGTCGGGATCGCTACTTGGGCACTGCAGGTGTGAACTCTGTCTGCCACCATCCATGTGCTGGTTGTTGCCAGTCCATCCTCCCTTCTCTGTTGCAGATTCCCAGCGGGTTAGCCCTGCAGATCCCCTGCAATTCCTGTGGTGCAAGATCAGAGTAGGAGCTGCCACAAAGTGACCCACAATGCCCGGGGGGCTTGCTGTCCTCTCTAGGTCTCTTTCCCACTGAAGGAACTGGAGGCAAGGGGATCTCTCTCCATGGTGCTGCGCTCTCCAGGAGGGGGGCCATGCAGTCACCATGGTGCTGCTGCTTTTACTCTTCCAGTGCCATCTGTCTTGCTCCCTGGGGTGCAGAGGGGTGCTTCAGCATCACCCCTGTGTTCTAGGATTCTCTCGTTCTCAAATTGTTGTTAGTTGTTCTTGTGAGGAGAGCAGGTCAGAAAGGACCCATGTCGCCATCTTGGTGCTATCATTTAGAACATTCTTTTAAATTCTTCCCCTCATCCTCCTTTGACATTTGACCGCAGTGGCATCCTATTTAGTTTCATGCTCTGAGACCACATTTTGCCAGCAATGACCTCGCCCATTGCTGTGGCCTTTCCTGTCATGAGGGCTGCCTGGGAGTTTCCTGGACTTCCTTCTTTCACTTGTCTGTTCAGTTTAGTCATAAGCAGGGCCTGGAGGTCAGAAACCAAAAAGTTAGAAGTCTATAGCCCCTTTAGCTTAGCTCTGTTGAGAGGTAGACAAACAGAGGCCCCAGAATTGGAAGGCTTGGTCAGAATCAGGCTCCACCACTCAACAGCTATGAGATCTTGGGCAGGTTACAGCAAATCTTTGAGCTTCAGTTTCTCCATCTGTGAAATGGCAACAAATACTGGTACCGTCTCTCTGATGGTGGTTAAAGTATCAAGTGAGAGAACCTATCACAGTAGGTAACCTCAGAGCCTGGCATCTGATACATATCTGTGCTATGCTTCCTTTTCTAAGGCAACAGGGCAGCACTGAGGGTGGCTAGAAGGCAAAGCGACAGTGAGAGTCTTGAGCAGCATTGGTGGCAGTGCCACAGATGGACCCCGTTCACCTCAGAGAAGCTCGGCCAAGTGGCTTTTCCATACAGAAAGTTTCTTGCAGATAGGGAAGGATTTATTGACTGAAGACCCTAAAAATTCCAGAAAATAAAACTTCTTTCTACTTTCAGAATTAAAATATTTTTTTTCTATAAAAGTCTTGCCTGCTTTTCCTGTGTCTTCACATCAGAGATTAGACTCTCCGCAAGTATCTCTTGAGAAAAGTAATTTGTGCACTGAACCTTTCTACATTAACAAAGTGACTCTCGATCTTCAATGGGCATTAAAATATCACAAGTATTCCCACACTTCCCCAAACCTCTTTCCTGCCTGCCTTCCTAATCATGGGGTATTTGCAATCTAGCCGGGCACTTTTGGATGTAAGGGTGTCACAGTGGAATTTGTCCTGTTTGGATGGGAGGAGTGGGGTAGTGGATGTGGGATGCACAGAGTTTAGGGAAACCCAGAGTGAGGTGGTGAGGTGTCTGTGCTGGGGATTTGGATGTTCTGAGGGCCCCGGGGACTCAGAGCAGGGAGGGTGCCTGGAAACACAAGAGGGTAAGAGGAGGGCAGCCCCGGTGGCACAGGGGTTTAGCGCCGCCTGCAGCCTGGGGTGTGATCTTGGAGACTCAGGATCGAGTCCCGCATCGGGCTCCCTGCTTGGAGCCTGCTTCTCTCTCTGCCTGTGTCTCTGCCTCTCTCTCTCTCTCTCTCTGTGTGTCTCTCATGAATAAATAAATAAAATATTAAAAAAAAAGAGGGTAAGAGGAGCCCAGAGCAGGTGTACCAGGGCGGGGATGGGACCTCATGGAGAACAAGTGCCTATTTCGGTGCTTTTCAAACTTTGCTGTGTGTTAAAACCCATGCAACCCATCTGCAGTAGGCTGGAAAATGTCCCCAGAGATCTTAGGTCCTAATCCCTGGAACCTGTAAATCTTACCTTATTTGGAAAAAGGGTGGTTGCAGATGATTAAACAATCTTGAGGTGAGGAGGCATTCCTGCATCATCCAGGTGGGCCCTGAAGGCACCACATGTAACATTAGACAGAGGTGCAGGCAGGGTAGACACACACAGAAGATAAGGGGAGACAAGGAGACAGAGAGCAGAGTGATACAGCCACACGTCAAGGTATGCTGGCAGCCACCAGAAGCCAGAAGAGGCAACGGACAGGCTCTCACCTGGAGCCTCCGGAGGGAGCACTGCCCTCCTGACACCTTGATTTCAGGGAGGTTGATATCTGACTTCCCATCTTCAGAACTTCCCACCTTCAGAAATGTCTGTTTTTGTACACCACCCAATTTGTGGAGATTTGTCACAGTGGCTCTAGGCCACTGACAAAACCATCCAGGAGGATTCTGAACATCTCAGTTCCCAGACCAACCAAATAATACCTAGGAGCTGGAGCTGGGCATCAGTATTTGTGAAAAATCCCCAGGTGATTTCATGTTCCACGTGTGGGAACCACTGGCCTACATAAAGATCCTTTTCTCTCCTTTTAAAACCTGCTCCATCTGCCTTGGGGCTCCTGGGTGGCTCAGTGGGTAAGCATCTGCCTTCAGCTCAGGGCATGATCCCCGGGTCCTGGGATCGAGTCCTGCATAGGGGTCCCCACAGGGAGCCTGCTTCCCCCTCTGCCTATGTCTCTGCCTCTCTCGCTGTGTCTCTCATGAATAATTAAAATCTTTAAAAGAAGCCTGCTCCATCTGCCTTTCCTGGATTCTGATTTTCCACCAATTAGGGATTTGTTCCTCGCAGTTTCTTTACCAGCTGCTTCATCCATATCCCAGTTGTACCTGGGGTAGAACTTTCTCAGGTTATATTCTGACTATAAGTGATAATTCAGATTTTCCTATCTGTTCAGACTAGCTATCCCAGAAGGTGGGGTAGGCATGCAGTGGGTGGGTACTCTCAGATTTTAAAGAAGATTCATTTTCTTAGCAGTAACTTGTACGAGTTATCTTTGACTTCAGTTATTACCTTCTACTGAACTGTGTGATTCTAAACTCAAAATAACAGTGAGTTGTGGTTGGCACTTGAAAAAATGTCAAAGAAAAAAAAATGTCAAAGAAAGTGAAATGAATTTTATGGTACACCCAGCCTCCCTTCCTCTCGGGGATCCTCGTGGGCCCCATTCTTGCCAGTGAAGCTCACAGGGAGTGGCATCCCATTGCCTTCTCATTAGTCTCCCTTCCCTGTGAGTGAGTCACTGTCCCTCCAGAGTAGGTCTATGTCTCATACCTGCAAAAAGGAAGGACACCTCTCCCATAAGACAAAATCTGGAATGTCCAGGGTGCATACATGGAAGGAGAAGGTCCGGGTGAGGAGAGGTTACTGACAAAGCAATCTCAATCTTGCCCCCTAAATTTTCCAGTCATCTTAGGGTAGCACCTCCAGCCTCAAGAATTTGCTTCTCCACATTTGGTCCTCCCTTCCCAGAACTAGGCAAAGCCAGGGCTTTGAAGGAATAGTGAATTTTATTACAGAGAGAGCTCAGGGAATTAAATAGAGGATGTAAGGAATACAAAAGATGTGGCTTGGAAAGTAGATCCTGGGGCGCCTGGGTGGCTCAGTCAGTAAAGCGTCTGTCTACCTTGGGCTCAGGTTGTGATCCCAGAGTCCTGGGATTGGCCCAGCATTGGGCTCCCTGCTCTGTGGAGGGCCTGCTTCTCCCTTTCCCTCTGCCTGCTGTTCTCCCTGCTTGTGCTCCCTCTCTCTGTCAAATGAATGAATAAAATCTTCAAAAAAATAAAAAAGTACATCCCACCAAAGGTAGCTGCCATCTGGGGCTTGCAGGCCCTGCCCTGCCTCACTTGGGACCTTTGGAGGAAAAAGAGAAGCCTTCCAAGGAATTTTCCCTTTTAACCTTTAGTATCTTCTTTTTTCCTTTTGAGTCAGGCTCATTCCCTAGGTCAGGGGCAGGAAGCAGCCTTGTGTTTAGTTCTGGTCTAACAGGATTCTGATTGCTTAATATAGGAAAATAACCAGAGCCTTTGAGTAGCTAAAACCACACATGTGCCATGAGATGGGAGGCTGGGGAGCCACGATGTCTCTCTCATCTGTCCCCTCAAAAGATGTTCTGTTGTTTGCAAATATGGACTTACTGTGATCCCATTTTGAATGCATCTGTACATTTTAACTACACTTTAAGTGCTTTTATTTATTTATTTATTTATTTATTTATTTATTTATTTATTATTTTTTTAAGTGCTTTTATATGAAGGAATGCCTGGGGCCTAGGGTCACAGCATGCTTGGGTGTGTGCATACGTGTTCCTGAGTATTTGTGGGAGGGTGAATGGTGACTTAGTGTCCCTCTGATCACACAGAACTAAGCAGTGTCATCCATGTTCAGTGGCACTGGTATTGAGGGCATGTTGATTGAGACTTGAATATTTATAGGGGTGAGAAATGGGAAGGAAAGGTGAGTTGTCCTTTTTGCTGCCAAATCTAAGGGCAGGAAAAAGATAGCTTTGGAGGTGGCGAGGGATCAATGAGTCCCAAAACATTCACACCTGAAGATGCTGAGAATCTCCTTTTGCTTTCAGAAGTATATGCTGTTGTTTTACTACCCACATCAGTGACTATCCCTCTGCTCCCCACCACCCTATTGAATCTTTTCCTAACCTAGCCCTAACCCTCCCCGTTAGCCCTGTTGTTATTTTTCTGCAGGTCAAGCCTCACACACACACACGCACGCACGCACGCACGCACGCACGCACACAGTGGGAACATAGTATTCCTAGTATCTGTTAAGCCACAGACCTCTGCCTTATTTTCCCCAGCTCCCTCTCCACCAAGATAGATGATATATGAACTTGGCTTTAAAATAGAACTCCTTTTCCAAGTTCCAGAATGTGAACTTTTGCCATGCATCTACTACATTTTGTTGTTTGTCCCTTTATTCATTCAATTTTTACAGAGCAACCACTCAGGCATCGTGCTGGGTGTGGGGATTTGTACCTGCACGAGGAGCCCACTTCTTTTTTACCTCCTGCTCTGACTACCTGGGGGTCCTGCAGTGTCTGTCCTCTTCTCACTTGATGGGCAGCAGAGTCCTGTGACTCCCACCTGCCCCTCCCAGATGCTACTCACTGCTATGTGTGGACCTCAGAGTCTTGTTCGCCCTGGGGCTCTGGCTTGTTCTTCCTGGGAAGGAACATCTTGCTATTCTTTGCTTGAACTGCTACTAGAGAGGGCAGCCTGAACTTCCAGGAACAGACCATCCTGTTACCTAGAACAGCCTTCTCCAATCCCGCCCAGCTCCAGAGGGAAGAATGAGAGCTGACTCTGGCCCATTTCCCGTGGTCACATAGCACTTGGCTAATTAGCTAGCCAAGTCGTAAAAAGTCTGAATGAAGTGTAGCAACCTATGATGTGACTTCCAGACAACTGCAGTGATTGTCTATAATGTGGATATGTGGCACTGTTAGAAAAGGGGCTCTAAGAGGCGCCTGGGTGGCTTAGTCAGAGGAGCATGCAACTATTGATTTTGGGGTTCATGAGTTTCAGCCCCATGTTGGGTGTAGAGATTACTTAAATTAAAAAAAATTAAAAAAAAAAGAAAAGGAGTTCCAAGAGGAGAAAATTGAACTGTCAGAGAAAAAGCCTCCCAAAGGTAGAAAATAAGTTTTTTAAGAAAAAGAGGTCTTGAGCTTGAAAAGTGGAGAGGGAGGCACATTAGGCATGGGGTGCGCAGGCTAATCTTAGTGAAAAGAGAGGCCGAAAGTCCGAGGTCCTACATATCTGTCTGCTAGTAAAGCCACTATGTGACCAGGGTGGACAAACCGTGCGTTTCTGCTGGGTCTGCAGGGTGCCCCTCCCAGTGCTAGCCAATCCCAGAGACAGTAAAGGACTCACCTGAGAGCACACATTTCATATGCAAAGTAACCAATCCAGAGCCCACTCTTGCAACCACCTCCTCCATCAGGCTCTAACATCCAGGCCACTCTCCCTCTGCCCTAATTAGCCAGCCCCAGGTACCAGGCAACTAGGGGCAGCTCTGATGCCCCAGAGCCTGCCAAAACTTTCCAAGCTAGCCAGTCTGAAACCTGCTCACCCTGGCATGCTCTTTCTTTTTCGGGAAACCACAATAAAGGCTCTTGCCTGCAGTTACCGTCGCTCCCTAGGCCTGACCGACCCTGGTGCTTCTCTGTGTGGCCTCCTCATGGCACAGCAGTCTCCCTCCTCTTGGGAACTATGAAAACACAACCATCTTTTCAATCACAGATGTCTCTGGTCTGTTGGTCCCACCAGGCCTGAGTAATAAAAAACTACTTTAAAAAACACACAAAGAAGTCTGAGCTTCTGTTTTTCTAATCACTAAAATTAGCTACTAGAGTAAATGGACTTTTCTGAGTCTCCTTTTAGTACCCTGGATAGGATTGGGAGGTAATGGGTCTGTTGTTTGCTCCCTCACCCCCAGGACCTGAGCCCTGGGGACCCTCCCCTCTCCCTGTCACTCAGGGGGCTGAAGGAAGCCACATCACGTGGTCTGTCTTCCTGGTCCCTGCTGGTGGGCACACTTCCTCACAATCCCAAATTAAAAGGAAGGGGATTGGAATCCTGAATAAAAGTCAGATAATGCTAATGTCCTCTGAAAACCAAAAGGTTACAGTTCAAAAGACAACGCCAAATTCAATTGCTTAAATGTGGAGATATTAATTATCCAAATTAAAAATCTTCATGTTAAGACTTGGCAACACGGATTTTCAATTTTCTGCTTTCCCAGATCATAGAAGTGCCTTAGGGGCATTGCTGTCCCATTTCCCCTTCTCTCCCCATCCCCAAGAACAAATCTTGTCTCTTTTTCTTTTGCTGTGGTAAGAACACTTCACAGGAGATCTTCCTTCTTAACAATTTAAAAAAAAATTATTTATTCATTTGACAGAGAGAGAGAGAGTACAAGCAGGGGGAGCAGGAGAAGCAGACTCCCCGCTGAGCAGGGAGCCCGCTGCAGGGCTTGGTCCCAGGACCCTGAGATCATGACCCGAGCAGATGCCCAAGTGACTGAGCCAACCAGGCTCCCTCTTAACAAAATTTTAAGTAGAATCCAGTCTTGTTAACTACAGGCCCAATGTTGGACTGCAGAGCTCTAGAATTTAGTCATCTTGCATGATTGAAACTTTGTACCCATTGAACAGTTGCTCCCTACATCCCATCTCCCCAGCTTCTGGAAACCTCCATTTTACTGATTCTAGGAGTTTGACTATTTTCGTTACCTAATGTGGGTGGAATCATGCAGTACTTGTCCTATTTTCTACTGTGTCTTATTGGCGGTTTTCTGGACTCTGGGGTTGCTCCGACTTGCCCCTCGGATGCCCACACCTGGATCTGGGACTTCAGGTGTAGCTGCCCCACACGGGGCACAGGTGCTCACAAGCATCTTAGATCTGAGCTCTTGTAAGTGTGGCCCCAGGCAGGAGTCAGCATTTAGCCCTCACTCCTGGAGAACACCTGGGGCTGGTTTTTCTAGAGGATTCGCTTTACCTTCTATTTCCTCTAGATGGTGCTCCTCGTCAAGTGTGAGCGTTTCTTTTCTTCTCTTTTCGTTTTTTTCCCCCTTTCTTTCTTTTTTTCTTTCTTTTGAAGCTGCTGGCATTTCATCGTGCACCCCCCACCCCCCACCCCAGGCCCAAGTTAGTGTCCATTGTCTAAGTGGAAAGTTACGGTTGTCAGACTGGGTAAGTGACGTCTGAGATGATTTCGACTGGAAATAATCCTCACCTCTGGGTATTTCAAAATGGTTTAGAGTAGGAATGCACTGTATGACTTGTTTATGTGTGCGGCACGTGGCTCTCATTCTTGGTCGCATGACTGTATGATCAGTAATTCCGTGTGCACGGAAGGTGGTTGATATTTAGGGAGGAATGGCGGGGGTGGCTCGGGAGGAGTCCTAACCTTTCCTCACCCCTTCTCCCTGCTTCAACTTTTCTTTGGATCAGAAAAATATGTGGAGGTCCTGCTCTATCACAGGCCTCCAAATGGCTCCCTTGCCTGTCCTCCAAATTGTCTGAAGTGCCATCAGCACATAGTCATGTCTATGTATTTTCGGGAGCCTTCTCATCGAATATATGTATTCACTCATACCCAGATGGGAATCAGAATTTTAATAGTGGAGGTGGGAAGATGGTTTCAGAATGGAGGTAAACTCTGTGTGGTGGGGGCAGAAAATTTCAACTGGGTGGGGGACTGTTCTGGTGTGAACATGGCATCATGGGGGTGGGTGAAGACCTGGGGGGATGCCAGATGGTGGAGGGAAGCACTGACGTGGGAAGTGGGAGGGAAGTGAAGGCATGCTTGGCCAGGTAGTGCTGAGGACTCCTGACCACCTATCGGAATGGGATGCTTTTCTTCTTCTTCTTTTTTTTCAAAAAGAATTTATTTATTTATAAGAGACACCGAGAGAGAGAGAGGCAGAGACATAGGTAGAAGGAGAAGCAGGCTCTCTATGCGAAGCCCAATGCAGGACTCGATCCCAGGACCCTTGGATCATGACCTGAGCCAAAGGCAGATGCTCAACCACTGAGCCACACAGGCGTCCCGTGAATGGGACAGTCTTAATCCAAAATGGATATCCTGGGAGCAATCTCTTAGTAGAAGAGATGTTCACCATACTTTGCTAGGCTTCCTGATACACATCCACGTGTGCTCCAGCCAACTTATGGCATCTTATTTGTCCCCGGGAATCGTTTTATGTTGAGGAAGTCAGTGCAGAGTGACCTCAAGGTCTCTGGAGGGGAAAAGTTTGATTGTCCCTCAGTGAAAATGGGCGGGCTGCAGCTCTTCATGCAACTCGGTCAGGTGTTATTGGCAGCATTATATATATATATATATATATATATATATATATATATATATATATATATTTTAAAGATTTTATTTATTTACTCATGAGAGACATAGAGGCAGAGGGAGAAGCAGACTCCATACAGGGAGCCCGATGGACTTGGGACTCCAGGGTCATGCCTCAGGCCGAAGGCAGGTGCTAAACCTGCTGAGCCACCCAGGGAATCCCCTACTAGCAGCATTTTATGGCTTTGTTCTACCGCTCAGGGCCATAGGTAGTCATCAACAGGGGAAGCAGGTCCTCAGGAGAATGTGGGGCCAGAGCATCACCCTGGGTTTTAGAGCAGTGAATTGTGAAGTAGAGAGATGGGCAGAAAAGGAGCAGGAGTTATCCAAGTAATTAGTTAAGCTGGATCAATGGATTTTAGTTTTCTCTTTGCTGAAGAATTCTCTCTTGATTGCCTTTTTCTTTGTTTCAGTCTCTAAGCTGTGATTCCAGTTTCAGCATTTTATAGCCCAGCAGTGTGGCCATGGGAACAGAATCTTGAGGAAGGACAGGAAGGACAACTAAAGAAAGAAAGAAGGCTATTATGCGAGCAGAACCTCTTACTTAGGGGCTCCTGGGTGGCTCAGTCAGTTAGGTGTCTGCCTCCAGTTTAGGTCATGACTTCAGGGTCCTGGGATTGAGCCCTGCAGCAGGCTTCCTGATCCTGCCACTCCCCCGGGTTGTGTTCTCTCTCTTTTAATTTTTATTAAAAAATTAAATAAATTTAATATTTATTAAATAAATATGAATTTATTATATAAATATAATATATATTTAAATATATTTATATAAAATAATAAATAAATATTAATTAATTATATACATATATTGTGTGTATATATATATATATATATATATATATATATATTAAAAATAACCTCTTACTTAGTACCTGGGGCTTATTTCCTGCCCCTGGATACAGGTATGTAGACCTTACCTACTATTCCACACACCTCTCTAAAGTGGTGATGGTGTTTGATCTAGGTGATGGGTGATGGAAACATAGTCCTTGCAATTCATCTGACTTCTTAGACCTAGGGTTCTATTCTTTTTTTTTTATTTTTATTTTTTAAGATTTTATTTATTTATTAGAGAGAGAGAGAGGCAGAAACACAGGCAGAGAGAAAAGCAGGCTCCACGCAAGGAGCCTGATGTGGGACTCTATCCTGGATCTCCAGGATCACGCCCCCGGCTGAAGGAGGTGCTAAGCCACTAAGCTACCCGGGCTGCCCCTAGGGTTCTATTCTATCTAACTTACACACCTGACCAATTTCTTTTAAGATGCTGGCTCATAAAAGCTTAAAATATCACCTTTCCTAGAGATTTTTGCACTTAAATTAAGGACTCTCAAATGAAATCCAAACTCCCTGGCTTGATATTCAGTGTCCTCTATGCTCTGTTCCCCATCTTACATTCCTGGACACATTTCCCCTTTAAATGCCTTTCAATCTCATTAGGTCATTGGACAGTAAGCTCTTCCAAGGCAAGTGTATGGCCTATTATTTGGTATTTGGGATAGACACTTAAGGAATGCTTCCCTGAATACCTACCTGGTGTAGTCCCCTCTCTCACTGAGTCTAGATCAGCCATATGACTTGTGTGGACAAATAAAATGCTATGGATATGATGTTGTGCAGGTTCTGGGTATAGGCCATGAGAGTCCTTGCAGCTTTTTCTTTTGCTCTTTTGCTGTCTTGCATGTTGTACGAGAAATCTTGGGCCAGCTTCCTCTAGGATGTAACTTCTTGGGGTAAGAGAAGCCCTGGAGTATGAAGTATGAGGAGGGGACAGAGGGACATCTAGCTTCTGGCTAGCTGCAGTCATTCTGGCTGAATTGCTAGATTAGGCATGAGGCCATCCTGGACTTTCTAGGCTTGGCGGAACCATGAGCAAGTTGTGGAGTGGAGATAAACCATGCTTCTAGGCCTAGTATAGCAGAATTGTGAATAATGAATTAGTTGCTGTTGTCCTAAGCTACCAAGTTCTGAATCATTTCTTATACACCAATAGGTAGCTGATACAACATTGTAAGTCATCTTTGTGTGTGTGTGTGCCAAAGAGGATGTCATTAGTTGGCTCACCATTTCCTAGACATGCTTCCTTCACACATTCACACCCTTCATGCCCCCAAGCTCGTGTTCCTCCAACATGGAAATCCAACTTGGAAAAATGGATTTTTCCCTTTCTATCAAAATAGAGCCAATCTGCCTTCTCTGATACTCCAACTAGAATTGATCCTTCTTCTGAACTCTTTTGGTGCCTCTATTTGGCATATACTGTCTTCTTACATATGTCTTCTTGCTACAATTACATTTTAAACTCCTTATGACAGGTTCTAATTTTTTTTTGAAACATCTTTATTGAGATATAATTGACATTTGAAGCATACAAGTCAATGGATTTTAGTATATTTGCAGAGTTGTGCAACTATTCCCACAGCCTAAGTTTGGAATACTTTCATGACTCCCAAAAGAAACCCTATACTCATTAGCAGTCACTCCCCACTCCACCCAAAGCCAGCCTGAGGCAACCACTAATCTACTTTTTGGTCTCTACAGATTCAGGATTTAAATTTTTTTTTTTGTCAAGTAGCAAAAGTGAAATTACTCTGTGATGACTAATTGAGTGAAACCTATAAAACCTTTCTAAGATCACCAAGAATGATTATGCAGAAGTCCAATTTCAGGCTTTATGATATTTGCAGAGAGAGGCTTTTGTGGAGGAAGGTTGCCATGGCACCTCATATATTGCCCTGGATCTTCAGCTCTGTTACTTTGTCTTCAGAGATAACAGGTCATGCTGGAGAAGGGGCATGGCGGGATCTTGGGTCAAGCCTTGTCTCTGCTGGTTGCTGGTTCTGAGGTCTGGGGCTAGTGACCCACCTTCTCTGAACTTCAGTTTCCACATGGGGTTAGTGTGGTGACTAGATGAAGTGACACACAGGAGACACCTTAATTGTACCAACAAAATTATTTCCCTTCTTTTAACATCTGTCCTGTTGAGCACCTTTCACTGCACAGGGAGTCTCTTTACCCCAACTTCTAGAGGGACAATACAATACCCTAGACCAGATGTTCCTAGTCAGAGGACTCACTGGGCAGACTTTTCATTAATCCCTTCCAAAGATAAGACTTTAGATTATGATTCTTCCTTTTGTACTTCCCTCTACAGTGGCTTTTGGGGGCATACACGTCAAGGCAACCATTTGGTTGCAGATTACTAGTCTTTTTATATAGATTGGTTGATATAAATTTGCTCACACAGAAGGCTGGCTAAGCATATTGTAGTTTGGTTTCCCCCAGAAGAGGTGGAAGAGAAAGACAAATGTGGGAAACCCAGGGTCAGGTTCCTCTGAACATGCTGGTGCACTTGATGTGCTCTGTTCTCTTGGTCTATCAACTTTTACGAAATTTACAGTTGTGCCCCGCCCCCCCCATTTCATCCTGAACTCCCATGGAGAGAACTGGAAGGGGGGAGGTCAAGTGGCCTGCATGTCTGTCAATTACATTCCACTCAGTTCCAGCTGAGTGGCCCATCTGCTTTCTGCTGGGGTTCCTCACACAGGGCCCCCCTGGAGTGGGGGATAAGACTGCACAAACACAGCAGCTTCTCCACAGAATGAGGGCATTCTTGGGACAGTGTCCCTGGTGGCAGCAAAGGCAAGGAAGGATGTACCCTCCGTACCCCAGTGAAGACTGAGAGGCAGCACTGTTCCTTTGCTTGGTCTTATGGGGCAGAACTGACCCCTTTACCTGGACCAGGGCTCTGATCTTTGTCTCCCTCTTTGGGGAAAGAAGACCAAGAAGGGGCTTCTAGCCCTCAGTTTTCTCCTAGTCCCAAAGTCACATTAGACTTAGCTCTGCTGTCTTGCTCTCCGCCTTTGCCCCACCTCTGCCCCCAAACCTGCTGGACTTTCTGGTCAAGTTCCGAATCCTTTCCTGCACATTTTTTTTTAAGATTATTTATTTATTTATTTATTTATTTATTTATTTATTTATTCATGAGACACAGACAGAGAGAGGCAGAGACATAGGCAGAGGGAGAAGCAGGCTCCCTGTAGGGAGCCTGATGCAGGATTCGATCCCAGGACCCCAGGATCCCTCCCTGAGCCAAAAGCAGATGCTCAACCACTGAGCCCCTAGGCGTCCTGCTTTCTTGCACCTTCTTGTGTCTCTCTCCCCGTCTTCACTTGGCAACAGGTTGCTAGCTGCTTGTTGTTGCACCCCCCTCCTCTAAATGATGAAATGTGGGCCTTGGGGCTGGTGAGGAGTGAGGGGGTTTCCGATCGCGGTTCCTTCTGCTGCTAAGACAATTTCTATCATCAGCCTGGTGGCATCTGCAGGATTGAGGGTACCTGCCTGCTAATCTAGTTCTATCCTTGGTCAGAAGAGCTCGAAATGAATTTTGTTAGCTTATTTCTTCTCAGTAGGAGCCTGAGGGTGAAAGAGAGGAAGCTGTCCTGGGCCCCAAGTGTAGGAACAGGGCCTGGGGATGTGAGGATGTGAGCAAAGACACGCAGGAGACCCACTGACCTATCCCTTGATTGTTCTCTCTCCTCGTCCTTTTTCCACTCTCCTGTACCCCACACTCATAAAAATAGGAAGCGATGTCATCACATGTGTGCATGCCTCCCCTTCGTGTGACGCCTCTGGGTCACCACTTCCTGTTTCTGAGTCATCAGGAAGGTAATTTCCCCCTGATGCTCAATATCCTCAGGGACACTCTGATCACTCAGCATCTACCTACCCAGTTTCCCCGTCTTCTCTCCCTTCTTTAGAAACAACAACAAAATCTACTCCCCCCCAACCAAAAAAAAAAAAAAAAAAAAAAAAAAGAAAAGAAAAAGAAAAAGAAAAAAAAAAAAAACCCCTTAAACACGGTACAGCTGCTGGTCTGAGCTGCTGCAAGCTCACAAAATGCATGGTGGATTACAACCTTCGGCCCCAATTTGGATGGATGGCTGAGTGCCTGGATTTAATTGGATAGTTAATTACAAGTGAAGATGACTCTTGAGTGCCTCTCTTTCTGCAACAAGATCTGTCCTAGATCTTGCCTACTAAGAGAGGTGGGGGGAGGCATTTGCCCCTCCAAATAAGGAATGAATCAAACTGCTGGAATAAGACAGCCCAGGAGGCATGAGATGGTACTGGAAGGGTTTGTTAGAATTAACTGAAGCAAATCTTTAAGGAGCTAGTTCCATAGACAAGCCCTCACTGCAGATTCCCCGCCCCCCCACCTTTCTTCTGTTCCCTCTACCCTCCCTTATAGACTCCTCTTTCTTTTCTTCTCTTCCTCCTCAACTTTCCTTCTCTCTTCCCTCCTTTCCTTTCTCTTCCTTCCCTTCCCTCCTTCCTCCTTAAATCCTGTACCGTACTTGCAGGTACCGTCTCTAATTTTTGCAGAAGGGAGGTCATGATTGGGACCATTCCTTTCCCGGGGAGTATGGACCTCCTGCCAACCACTTTGCTAGGCATCTGGCTCAGAACCATGTAAGAGATCCTTCTGGCCTTCGGGAATCTCCCTGTTAATGTAGACATTTTATTCATCCATTCATCTGTCGATGGATTCTGAGGTTGTGACATGATGTTTTAGATTTTATTTTTTACTTGAGAGAGAGAATATGAGAAAGCAGCAGAGGGAGAGGGAGAAGCAGGCTCCCCGCTGAGCAGGGAGCCTGATGAGGGGATCCATCCCAGGACCCCAGACTCATGACCTGAGCTGCAGGCAGGTGCTTTACCGACTGAGCCACCCAGGTACCCCTTGAAATGATGTTTCAAGTGACTCACAGGCAAGGTTAGAGACGCTGGGGGGGTGATGGTGAATTCAAAACTAGAAAAATTAAAAAAAAAAAAAAAACAACCACCAACGCCTGGAAAAATGAAAGGAGACAAGGATCTTGAGTGCCTTTTTGCTGGATTTGCCTGGATTAAGGAGGAGCATCTATTCTGCACGCGCCGACTGCAAGAAAGCCAGCGGAGCAGTTGAGAAGACCTAGGTAAGTTTGTAAGGGCCCCTCCAGGAGCGGTCCTGCCCCATACTCCCCAGGCTCTCTGCAGAAGTAGGCAGGGAGGTGGGCCTGCACAGGGCAGCCGGGGTGAGAAGCGTGAAGAGCAGAGCTGGGGGCACCCCTTATGCTTTGCTAGGAGACCCGCTCCAGGGCAGGTGATTCCTGCCCCCCTCCCCCCCGACCCCCCACCCCCACCCCCAGGGGTTGCTGCTCTCTTCTTAGCTCGTGTTTCTTGCAGTCCGGGCTCTGAAACTCTGGTTGGGACTCAGATGGGGGGACTTGAAAATCAGTGCATGGGAAGCGTGCGACCCAGAGGAATCTAGAAAGCCTCCCTCTGCCCCTCTGCCCCCTCCCCCCTTCACTCGGCCCCGCCCGCGGCCTGCACGTGGAGACCAGAGGACTGACCGGGTCCGGCACCGCGTGCACCGCGTGCACCGCGTGGACACACGCAGGCTGCACAACAGCTCGGAGCCTCGGTGTCTTCACGCACCAAGGAGAGCCGGTCGCCGGAGCTGTGGCCTGGGGCCGGGGGGCACGGCCGGGCGGCCACCTGCAGCGTCCAGACAGTTGGCCGCCGGGGCCACGTCCAGGGCGCAGCGCTTCGCGGGACCCCAGGCCGCCGCCGGGCACGCCCCCGCCTCGTGCACCGGAGTTGCCCCCTGGCCCCCCGAATCCTAATCCCCTTCTAATCGCCCGCGGTGCTGAGAAGCTATCGGGTGTCTCGGCCTGGTCTGGGGAGCGCCCCTCCCGTTCTGTGGGAGTCTGCAGGGCACGGCAGGCCCGATACAATTTCACGTATTATTTGGGCTCATTCAGCGGGTTATTTTGGAAGCTCGGCTTTGTGAGGCTTCTGGGAGCCCGGCCGGGAATTATGCAACCGCTTCAAGTCTGGTGCCCTGAAGCGCTGCCTCCTCGGGCCAGTGGCCCCAAGCTGGTGGAAAATGTGCTGGGAAAGCCAGTGAAACTGAGCTTCCTGGGCTCCCAGAGGAGAGCGAGCGAGCGAGCGCTTGGAAGCACCCTTCCCTCCAGGTACTCATATATTGACTGACCTTGGCCGTGAGCCTGGTGAGGAGGCAAGTGGGGTGGAGACTGGTCCCAGGGAGACTTTCTTAGTCCTGGCTCCCCTGCAGGGGTCAGGGGCTTTCAGAGGCCACTGGCTGTAAGGGAGTCGAGACTGGAAGAGAGAGGGGCAGGGGAGGAAAAAGAAAGAAAGGCAAGGAGAAAGGCAGGTGTTGGGGGAAAGAAAAAGTTACAAAGTGTACACCCAATGCCTTCTTTTGCTTCAGATGCCCCTGTCCCCCCAGACTTGCCCTCGGTGAGGTTATTCTGCTCCTGGCCCATCGACGGCCCTTTTGGAGGTGCAGCTGGCTCTCCAGTAGCTTCTGAAGGTCTAAGTTCCTACAGCAGAGTTTCTGAGATAAGGAGCTGGGGGAAGGGAAGAGTGACAAGAAAGGGTGCCTTTTGAGCTAGTGGGGTGGCTTCCTGTGCTCCCCCAGAGGGGAGCCCCTGGTTGACTGCAGGGTATAGAAGCAGATCCTCTACAGGTTACCGAGTAGGCCGGGAGCTCTTCTACTGCGTCATCTTCCTTAAGCTCCTCCCTGCTGTCCTTTGACAGACCTGCTCGTTTTCCAGGTGAGTAGTCTGAGGCTCAGAGAGGCTAAGCAGCATGCTCCAGGTCACATGGCTGTTAAGTGGCAAAGCTGCTGCTTAGCTCAGGTTCTTCCGGGCTCCAAAGCCATCCCTTACGGTGCATTACATAACCTAAATGTTCTGTCCATTGTGTCTCCAAAATATGTCCTGATTCTGTGCACCTTCATCCAGGCCGGGTCGCCATCATCTCTTACCTTTTGAACCTGCAATAGCTCTTTTACTGGTCTTCTTGTTTCTGCTTTTGTCTCTTTCCAGTGAATTTTCCACAAAGCTGCTAGAGAAATAATTATAAAAGATAAATTGGCTCAGGTCATGCATGCGTATACAACTCTCCAAGTGTGTCCCAGTGCAGCTGGACTAAAATCTGGACTTCTTAACTTACGTACAGGACCTGTAAAAGCTGGTTCAGCTGTCTTGGAGGCTCTGAAACTCATTACAGCTTCACTAGTATCATCATCTTCTTTCCTCAGCATGTTATAGCCACACTGAACATTGGGTTCTTTTCTGCCTCAGGACCTTAGCATATGCTGCTTTTTCAGAATGGAGTGACGGTCTCCTCAGTCTGCGTCTGCATAATTCTTTTTTTCATCCTGTACATCTCAGCTTATATGTCACTTCCTTATAGAGCAGAGACTTTCCTCAGACTAACCTGAGTTCAACCATCCTTGTGCTTGGAGCGTCTCAGTAGACAAGGAAACACGATGAGTTATAAAGATATAGTTGTCGGAAAAGAAAGAAGATGCTAATTTTTCTCAGTCACAGTTCCCTTTTGCTCTGAATACAAGAAGAAATTTCCATAGGGTCATGGAATAATGTAAATGGCAAATTGTTTTCAACCTATGTCATGTGATTAAGGGTAGATTGGATAGACAGAAAATACTAGTAGGCCCCAGCCTGAGGGGGAGGACTTGGCCAGGGAAGGCTTCACAAGGGAGGTAGGTAAGACCTTTCTTTTGTGGATGGGAAAGATTTGGAAAGGCTTGTGGAGAAGACAGCCTAGGCAGGGCTTGGTGAAGTATGGAGCTAAGAAACACCTTGCTCAGTACTTGCCTGGTAGGTCTTAGTTTTTAGTTGTGATTCTTCTAGTCCCTGGAGGTCACGGTTTATGTCAGCAATGCACACCTCTGCTATGGTATCCAGTGCAGCTTTCAGGCTACTCCACAAAGGAGCTAATCCTCATGCCCGTGCTACTACCCCCTCCCCCTCTCACCCCTCACCCCCTTCCCACAGACCTTTTGCCAGCTCTGCCCACGCAGGGCTGGGACTAGGGCGTGGTGAGTGAAGCACGCAGGGAACTAGGAGGCTGAGCTGAGTGAAGGCCTGCCTAAATGCTTTGTCCTGGGTGCCACTCAACCCTCGGACACCAACTCCCCTAGGTCAATGTGTGACCTCAGCCAATCAGGTTATTGCCTATTATGCTGAAAAAAGGCCACTGAAACCCTTGGTTCAAATGTGTGGGGAGGAAGTGGGGGAGTGGCAAAAGAAAGAGACGGGGAGCTGGACACAGTTATTCAGAAGTCTTTTCCAAAAACATCTGACTTAGTTTCTTTACATTGTCAAGAAGGCTTTTAAAGCCCAGCTGCCTCTTATTAATCCTGTTTGGGCTGATCCCCTTTCCGCCAACCTTGCTCTCGGGCTGTGCCAGCATAAACGGCCTGGTGGAAGTGGAGGGCATGCTGAGTGACGTCAGTGGCTGGGTCTGGGCTTCAGATCTCAGCCCAAGCAGCTGAGAACACAGCACCTTGGGCCCCTTCCAGTGAGAATGTAAAATACTCTGCCCACTGCCCTAGAAGACCCATGGGGTTTTGGGGGACCCAGAGGATGGAAGAGAGAGTGGGAGGTATCTCCTCTGTGTGACTTGGGAGGTGGCCTGTAGACGCCAGGTCTTGGAGATGTCTTAGTATGAGGTAGGGGAAGGGAGCGCAGGGTGTGGGGATCACAGATCCCTGAGTTTGAGTGCAGATGTTCACTAATGGTATGTCCTTGGCCAGGTTAACTCACCTCAGAACAGGGCTTCCTCAGTGGTGTGGTGTGAATGATGATAGCAGTGCCCACCTAAGAGGGTTGTTGTTGGGATTGAAGTGTGTTTCTTTATGTAAAGGGCCCAGCACAGACAGGGTCTGGTATATAATAGTTGTTCAGTAAATGTTTCCTTCCCTCTGTCCTTTCTGTCCTTCTTTTCTCCCTCTTACCATTTCCTCTTCCTTTCTTCTGCCCCACCTTCTTTTCCTTCAGAGAAAGCTAACACCTAACTGTCTGTAGGGGTGAAATCAATAAGGAACACACCCTTTCTTGTTGTGCAAGCCCTGAAAGGATTAATCAGAGGCAACAGGTCCTTCTAAAAGCTAAGGCACCAGGAAGGGGCATAAGCAGAAAGGCTGGCGGCAAGTTTACATAAAGAAATAAAGAACACATAGACAGTATTCAGTCTGTCTACAGGCAACAGCCCCTCTGTCTCCTTCCTTTCCCTCTACCCCCAAGATCAGAGATGCATTCTGGCATTTAGGTAGTGTATTGAAGGTGGGCACAAAATTAAACTCTACACACTGAATAGTGAGATTCTCATAGTCCCTTCTGCTGCTAAGCCTAGTCCATGCAGATAGCCAGCTAAGGAGACTGTAGATTGTATTCTGGGAAAATTGGTTCACGCAGACAAAGAGCAAACAGAACAGATAGATTCAACCCCTCCTCAAACTCTGGTGAGGTCCATCAGGCAATTAGCCCTGCCCATGCATGCAAAACCTCTAATACTGAGTTCCTCACCATTAGATATGAAAAGAAGAAGACGAGAATCACCCAAGGTTTGAGGTAGGATTAAAATATGTAAGACAGAGACTCTGACAAATACATGAAAAAAGAAGTCAAGAAAATGTAGGGGACATAATAAAAATTCAAAATGCAATGATTAGTGTCATCAAGAGATAAGAGGAAATGTATTTATAAAAAAATAATGGAGTGTTATATAAAGAAACTTCAGAGAATAGAAAAAGGCCTTTGACAATTAAAGTGCAATAGCAGAACTTGGAAAGGTCTGTAGATAATGTTGAGGAAATCTTCCAGAAAGTAGAACTAACGTAGAAAATGGTGGAAAATAGAAGAAATGGGGGAAATTAGGGATCAGTCCATAGGTCAAATACCTGACTATTAGGAGGAGCTACAGAAAGAGAGAAAAAAAGAAAATAGAGGGTTTTTTTTAATAGAAAAAAAGGGAACTAAATTTCCAAAGCTTCCGAAGTTTTGCATTTCCAGCCCAAAGGGACCCCGTGAGAGCCAAGCGTAACTGATGTAAAGTGGTCCTCATGCAAGGCATACAGTTGTGGAATGTCAGGACCCTACGGATAAAGAGAAGTTTGCAAAAGCTATCAGAGAGAAAGCTGGTTTCCTACAGAGGACATAAGACTTCTTGAGAGTTTGGAAATGGTGTGGCAGTGCCTTCAACAGCCTGAGGGAAAGTGATTTCCAGTCTAGAACTGAGAACATTACCCTCAAGAGTAAAGGGAGGTCTCAAAAAAATGTGCCGTCCCACACCCTTTTTTTATAGAGCTACTATAGATGCGCTCCACCAAAATTAGGATGTAAACAAGAAATAGGAAGACTTCAAGTCTAGGAGTCAGGGACGATAAAATGGAGGGAAGGAAAGAAAATTAGTAGGGATGACGAGGAAGAGAAGCCCAGGATGCAGTGGGACAGTAGAAGTGCATCCTTCCATCTGGAAGCAACCATGGAGGGGTTATATTAGAGAAAATAGCAAGGGATAGATTTCCCAGTGTGTTTCACTGGACTGAGAAGAGTTTTACTTTCTCTTGGAAAGTGTGGGGCTGAATTAGAGATAGATACATTGAAGGTTGAAGAGAAAGAAGCCATTTTGTAAAACAAAATGTGTACAAGGAAAAACAGAATCATAGTTTACAAGTGTGTGAAACATGTATAGACATATTAATGTAAATGTTGAATAATAATTTCTCCACTTATCATGATGTAACATATGGGGACTATGGAGGGAGGGAGAGTGACATTGGTGTGCCTGCGATGCGGAGTGGTTGGTAAAGATGAATCCTCATCTTCCACGGTAGGAAAATCAAAGATAATGTCAAAATGGGGATTACAGGGGTGCCCTGAATGGTTTGGTAAGTTAAGCATCTGAGTCTTGATTTAGGCTCAGGTCACGATCTCAGGGATTCCTGAGTCAGGCTCCATGTTCAGCAGGGCTCTGTATTCAGCAGGGAATCTGCTTGAGATTATCTTTCCTTCTTCTTTTGCCCATGCCCCCTTAAATAACTAAATATGTTGTTTTTTTTTTTTTTAAAGAAAAATAGGGATTACAGAAAAATATTAAAAATTTTTGTTAAGCCTAAAAGGCTTATCTGATGTCAAAAGCTATTCTTATGCATTACTTTGATTTAAAAAATGGGAATGGAAAGTGAGGAGTATTCGTTGCATGGCGGGCTGTGAAGACTATCACCTGGAAGTGGGGTCTTGAGTCATAGAGACTTTTTTTTTAAAGATTTTATTTATTTATTTATGAGAGACACACAGACAGAGGCAGAGACACAGGCAGAGGGAGACGCAGGCTCCATGCAGAGAGCCTGATGTGGGACTCAATCCTGGGACTTTGGGATCACACCCTAAGCCAAAGGCAAACGTTCAACTACTGAGCCACCCAGTCATCCCTTAGGGACTTTTTTTTTTTTTTTTTTTTTTAAGAAACTCATTTATAAGCTAAAATCTTAAGTGCAGGAGAGAGAGATGGAAGATCCAGAAAAAAGAGAGGGAATTAATGTTGCACAGATAGGATCTCAAGGAGAGGTGTGTGGATGGATTCATTTTAGGAGAAAGGTCCAGAGAAGAAAGGGTAGGTGTAGGCACAGACACATTTGGGGAGCTGAGAGATCTCCCACACCATAGGGCATCTGTTTTCTCTGTGAAGTAAGGGGCAGGACTCTGGGCAGGTTGTTAGAGTGAAGACAAGAGGTGTTGGGGAGACAAATTTGCCCTGGGTTTTGAACACTACAGTTCCAGTCTGGAATATATAGCATGGGCAGGAGTTGGAGCATGCAGCTTCTCCAATCCCACATTCCATCCCTCCAAAGAGGCAGTAAGTGTCTGTAAGGATTCAGAGGCTGTTAGAGCTACCCCTGGTACCTATGGTCCCTCCCACCCCTAAGAGTTGGCCAGGCCCAATACTTATAGCCGGAGACATAAGTGTGGGGTTCTAGGAGAACAGACTTGGAATGAAAAGGAGGTTTTGTGAGGCTGAGGCAAGAAGAACCCAGCCACACCAATTCCTACAGGGTGAGGAAAATCAGCAGCCCATGGCCCAAGGAAGTGTCGCCAAAATGCTAGCCCCCTCTTATTGCAACAAGCTCACACACACACACACACACACACACACAAGGCATATCTTCCCAGTTGTGTCTGCAATCTTGGGGAATATGCCTGGGTGGGATGTTGGGGGTTTGCTGGGTGAGCATAGCCCAAGGGCAGGAAGAAGGGGCTGAGGGAGATGACGAGGGGTGGTTGACATTCTACCACAAAGAAGATAGGTAATGTCAAGATATAAAAAGTTAAAATAGGGTATACCCGGGCTGTTTAGAAAAATGTCTTAAATATTGGTTAGGCCTTATAGCATTGTTTGACTTCAAAGCTGTGTTTATGTATCACCTCGGTAATGTCGTAAAAGAGACCAGAGACAGGAAAGAGAGCAAAGAATGCAGTGAGGACAGGCTCCTTTCCCTGGAGGTGGCCCCTGATTCGAAGAGGCTAAGACTCTGGCATTGGATCAACCTGGGAATAACAGAGCCCAGGTGCTGGGAGGGTCGTCCCCAGGATGAGGACAGGGCGTACAGTGGAGAGAAGCTAGTGAACCAGTTGCCAAAGTCAGTTGAGTGTACTGGGCAAAACTAGGTCAGGACCAGAGCAGCACGAGGAGAGGCAGAGAGTGGGAGAGGCAGGAAGCATGAGAATCAGACTGGGGGGAACTTTAAAAAATGACCATGAACAACAGCTGGGAGGATGTTCCAGCCCCAGAATATGGGATGTAGAAATAAGTGCGCTTCGCATTGTAGAGAGCTACAAGAGAAGTGATGTCCTTGGGGGAAGGATCGGCTTCAGATAAGGCAAGTTGGGGGAGGATGTGCCTTTTAGAGATGTAGATGGGGTTTCCAGAGGGTGTAGTTTGCAAGTATTAGAAGGGAGGTTAGCCAGAAGCAGAGGAGTCATCCCGGAAGTAGAGGAGCATGCATTGTGGGTCAAGGAGTTGATGAGATGCATGGTTCTAAGTGTTTTTAAGAGTTTGATTTAAAAACTCTGATGCAGAAACATTTTCTTTAATTGGAAGAGAAATAGACCTTCGGATAAGGTGGACAGAAGGGCAAAGTGTAATGCATTGGCTAAAACTGCCCAAAATGGAAAACAAGCAAAGAAATCCTACAGATGCCAGAGAGGAGGGAGATTCCTGTGCCATTGAGTTGGCTGGGATCATACTTCTCTCAGTTTAATACTTTTAGAATGGATAACACAAAACCAGCAGCTTCTGATTAGCACGCTTAAGCTCAACTTATTGGGGGACGGGGTATTTCCAGGAATCGTGTCCCTCTCGGGGACTAAAATCAGGGTAGGAATCTCAGGATGGTATTTTCTTGAGGGGGATTCCAGTAAAATGGCTTTTGCCTTCTCCAGGAATTGCCCCACAGGGAGCCTTAACCTTTAAAGTCTTAACCTTTCTCTTTGCCAGCATCTAGTATCTTCCAGGACTTCTTAAGGCTTTAGTTAACGGCCTTCCAGCCCCCCCCCCTTCCCTGCTTCCTGAGGACTGCTGAGGTAAATCACCCCATGGGGGGGCGGTGGGTGGGCAGTTAACATCACTTCCAATTCATGAGGGCTTGCTTCCTATTTCACCAAGGAAGACTGAGGCCAGAAGGCTTGATTTTCCTCAGTATCTTTATTTTTCCTATAAAGTTTCCTAAGTGCCTACAGCTGCTCTTTCCTTGCAGGCTGAGAGTTCACCTGTGCAACAGGTTCAGGTTCAGGGCTGCTGCTTTGCTAGTGCTTCTGGTCACATCCCCTGCCATACTGGGCATGCGTGCGTCAACCAACCCCTACTCCTCCTGCCCATCTTGGCTAATGTCCTTGTCCTTTCTCTCTCTTAACTGTTCCTTCCTCTCAGTCTATGAACATAGTTAAGCTCTTCCTTGATCTCTCACTCCCGAGAGCACCCCCCTCTCCTTCAGACTGACACTGCTCTTTGGATGGCACCCGTGTCTCCCAATTGGCTGTATCCAGGGGATTTTTTTTTTAAATCCTGAATTTTCTCTAGCTTCCTTCAGAGTCTGACACTATTGGTAACTCTTTCTTTATTTCTTTCGTTCTTTCTTTTCTTTCTTTTTATGACCAAATAACTGTTATTTCAAAAATGAAAGAATGGTTCGGATCAGAAAAATCTATGAACATAATTCATTACATCAATACATTAAAACCAAAGATCATATGATTTAATGCTGAGAAGCTCTTGGTAAAATTCAATTGTCATTCACAATAAAAACTTTTAAGAAGGGGCAGCCTGGGTGGCTCAGTGGTTTAGTGCCACCTTCAGCCCAGGGCATGATCCTGGAGTCCCGGGATCGAGTCCCACATTGGGCTCCCTGCATGGAGCCTGCTTCTCCCTTTGCCTGTGTCTCTGCCTCCCTCTCTCTCTCTCTCTCTTTCTCTCTGTGTCTCTCATAAATAAATAAACAAAATCTTAAAAAACTATATAAAAAAAAACTTTTAAGAAGGATAGGAAAAATCTACTTAAATATGATAAAGACTATATATTTGTTCACTTAACGTGTTTTTAAAAATTTATTTAAATTCAATTTGCCAACATATAGTATAACACCCAGTGCTCTTCTCATGACGTGCCCTACTTAATGCCCGTCACTCAGTTACCGCATCCCCCCACACACCTCCCCTTCTGCAGCCCTTTGTTTCCCAGAGTTAGGAGTCGCTCATGGTTTGTCTTCCTCTCTAATTTTTCCCCTGATCAGTTTCCCTCCTTCCCTCATGGTCCTTTTTACTATTTCTTATATTCAGCATATGAGTGAAATCATATGATAATTATCTTTCTCTGATTGACTTATTTCACTCAGCATAATACCCAGTAGTGCAATTGTTGGGTTGTAGGCTGGCTCCATTTTCAACTTCTTGAGGATCCTCTGTAACCTTTGCTTTCTTAAAGTATGGGTGCTTTGGCAAAAGGTGCACATCTGGTGCTCCCTAAGGGAACTAAGTGAAGTCATACATGCATGAATGAGCTCTTCCAGGGAGAAGGACTCTGGGCCAAGGACAGGCTCCAGGGAACCCACACACTGAAAAGGCAGAAAGAAGAGGAGCTCCTGAAGGAGACAGTTACTAAGTGATCGAGAAGGTATAGGAAAAATCAGGAGACTGTAGAGCTCTGGAAGCCAAAGCACCATACTTTAAGGTGTCTGTGGGCCCTCAACTCAACTTCTTCCTTAAACACTTGACTCCTCGTCTTCTT
This sequence comes from Canis aureus, assembly GCF_053574225.1. NCBI lineage: Eukaryota > Metazoa > Chordata > Mammalia > Carnivora > Canidae > Canis > Canis aureus. Next base: position 34,762,568 of record NC_135634.1, on the reverse strand, counting down.
AAAGCAGCTCTACTCCTCTACTCCCATGGACTTCCCTGCCATATGTGCCCCTTAGTTGTACACATCTGCACAATCAACCAAGACCTGACAATTTTTCTTCCTAATTAATTTTTTATTTTGTTCTCTCCCTCATCTCCATTCCTGTTGTGAACATCCCAATTCGGGTTTTTAGTAATTTTTAGCTTACTGTTGTAACAATTCCTGACTTCTCTCTGCCTCTAATCTTGACCCTGTTAAATCCACCCTTCATCCATCTACCACAGTGATCTGCTTAAAATGATGATCTGTCCGTGTCATTCTCGTTTTTAGAACTTTCTAATGGCTCCACCCTGTCCATAGCATAAAGTTCAGACTTCTTAGCACAGCATACAAGGCCCAGCACAAACTGGTCTCTCCAGATCTTTCTGTCTCATCTGCCCTTCCTGCCTGACTGTCTCATGACTATGCTCTAAGAATACCGGCTGCCTCGGCATTGATCAGTCCACACCAGGTTCCTGCCTGCATCATGCCTTTGCCTTGATGAAGACGGTCCCTTTCCTCTGCCTGTCCCTTCTTTGAATAATTCATATTCATTCTTTAAGATCTGGTTTGGGTGCACCCTTCTCCAGGAAGCCTACCTTGAGCCCTCAGACTGCTTCTGCCCAGGTTCTACCAAAGTCTGCATACATGTCAGCACTTGCTCTAATAAAAAGAACAAGGACTTTACAGGAAGACTGGCCTGGGTGTAAATTAATAGCATTGAGGCACTGGGCAAAAGACTTTTAATTTTGAACCTCAGTTTTGTTGTCTGTTGATTGAGGATGATAATATCATTTAATTCATAGGGATAGTGAAAGGATAACCTTAAATAATGTATATGTAGTACCAGATATTATAGTTGGTGCTCAATAAATGGTAGCTATTATTATTATTATTTGCATCTTTATTGCTGTGTCTACTATAATATTTTATAAAATGTAGGTGAGGAAGGGATACTTTTCTTTGTCCTTTTAAACTCTTGTTGTTGGGTCCCTGGGTGGCTCAGTGGTTGAGCATCTGCCTTCAGCTTGGGTTGTGATCCCGGGGTCCAGAGATGCTGCATCAGGCTCCCCATGGACAGCCTGCCTCTGCCTGTGTCTCTGCCTCTCTCTCTGTGTCTCTCATGAATAAATAAATAAAATCTTAAAAAAAAAACCCTCTTGTTAAATCATGGAGGGTTACTTGAGAATTTAGTCTTATTGCCTCTGAGACACAGCTGATGCTAATTTAATGGTGACTTTGTCCTGTGGAGAGGGGGAATGTGAAGGGTAAGACCTGGATGCCTTTCCAGCCCTGGCTTTGGAATGGGCCTGGGGAGTGTTTCCCACATCTTCCCTGTTTCTCCAGTCTTCTTCAGACCAGACGCCATATCACTGTGGAAGAATAAGAAGTCTTTATTGTCAGAGGAACAGGACAGGGTGAACTGAGTGGGTATTATGTCTGTATCTAGTTTGCGGGCTTCCTTGTACATGCCTGGAAAGGGTGTTACAGATGGAGGCCTTCAAAGAGAAGATGTCCTGTGTGGCTGCTCCCTGTCTGCCAACCTTTTTTCTTCTCCTTAGCCTTCTCAATGTCCCCTAAGCTACGCTCCCATTCCTTTTCACAGTCCTGCCCTCCCCCCAGGAAGTGTTGGCTCCCACTTCGGTGCTTGTGCTTCACAAATCTGAGTGCCTCTTGCTCTGGCTGGATGGGGATGAAGTTGTCCCAGTTTTTCATTGGATAGGCTCTAATTCTCAAAATAAGAATGGAAGCTTGTGCCCAAATTTCAGTGTGATCTCTGTGCCAGTTTATTTATTTATCCTTTAAAAAAAGGATTTTATTTATCTATTCTTGAGAGACACACAAACACACACACACACACACACACACACACACACAGAGGCAGAGGCATAGGCACATAGGCAGAGGGAGAAGCAGGCTCCCTGTGGGGAGCCCGATGTGGGACTCGATCCCAGGACCCTGGGATCACGACCTGAGCCGAAGGCAGATGCTCAGCCACTGAGCCACCCAGGTGCTTCTCCACTTGACTTTGACACATACGATGATCTTTTAATGTGTCTGTGCCGCAGAGTCGATTGTGAGCTTCTGGAGAGTCTGGTCCGTATGTCGCTGGTCCTGGGACACTCCTGCTTCCTCATATTGCCCGGCCTCATGCAAGGCTTTCGGTACCTGTTGACTGTGTAAAGGAGTCCCGATGTTTAGTGAGGATTTTCTCACCTTTTCTTTCTATCATCAGTGGTATTAAGTCAAGTCTGGAGTATAGATTTACAGAATTTTCTTCCGCTTCGAGTCTCTCCTTCGTGGGAAGCTCAGCATCATGATGCAGAGGAGCTTCAGTATTCCATGGCTGGCCTCTAGAACATTTTCCGGGGTGGCTGGCATCAGATACTCATTTATTGTTCAGCAAGTGTTTATGGAGGTCTTACTGTGTGCTTGCCAGTGTGGTAGGTGCTGGGATGCCAGGAAGTCAGAGACCGCTCTAGAACTTACAGTGGCTCTCAATTCTTAATCATTAGGCCGTTTGACATGTACGTGTCTGTGGAAGGAGGAAAACTTGGTGTGATTTCAGGGCAATTTGCCCTTGCCTCAGCCCCATATTCAAAATGGACTTTAAAGTTGTCTTTATTGATCATTTCAGTCTCTTTAATGGACAAGCTACTGGACAGATAATATCTACTAGTATTTAACAATTTTGTCTGAAAAAAGGAACTGAGAGCAGTCTTTAGTTTGGGAAGACAAAAGGCAGGGAAGCTCCTTGGCCACTATGTTTGGAGAGAGGGAAGGCTGCTAACAAGGGCAGGCAGAGGCCGAAGGATCTGGAGGCTGGGCCATGACTGACCCGGAGGGTGGGGCAGTGTCGAGTCAGTCACTGGGGCCTCTGTTCGCCACTCACAAGTGACTCGACCACCAACAAAATCTCTAAAACTCTCATGGTCTGGGCAGCCCGGGTGGCTCAGCGGTTTAGCGCTGCCTTTGGCCCAGGGCCTGATCCTGGAGTCCCAGGATTGAGTCCCACGTCGGGCTCCCTGCATGGAGCCTGCTTCTCCCTCTGCCTCTCTCTCTCTGTGTCTCATGAAGAAATAAATAAAATGTTTAAAAAAAAATTCTCATGGTCTAACTTATAAAATCTGTCACATGGTGATTGTAATACTCAGCTTTTTTAGAGTTATGGTTAATTTCCTTTTCACTTCCACAGTCTGCCTAGATCTATGTGCCTCGTGGGTAAAGGTATTATTCTCTATTCAAATGCAAATACTCTTGGATTAAGACATAGAAAACTATTATGGACCATGGGCATATTGGTTGAAATTGGGGTTTACTGAATAAGAGTAGTCACCTTGGGAAATAGAGCCAAATTCCAGGAAACGCATTTCCTGGCAGATATGTTTGTTGAGAAGAGAGGATGAAGTTTTTTATGGATGTGAGCCCAAGTTTGTTCTGCAGTAAGGGCTACCCAGAGGCAGAGAATTCTTGAGTTTGGAATGGGAAAATGAAGGTTGCTGTCATGCCTCTTCACAGTTTGGTAGGGTCAGTGCCTTATTTTTGTATTATATATCTCTGTTTGTCCAGCTGTCTGTCTATCTATGCATCCATCATCTATATTTTTATGTTTTACATTGTTTGAGATACTCATGGGTGGGGGGGGGGGCAAAGGAAGAAAGAAAAGAAGAGAAAAGAAAAGAAAGAAATGTTTGATGGTCACTGTTAGGTCAAGCACAATATAATCTATCCTGGTCTTGAATATTTGAGACATTCATGAATGCCAGTTTAGGAAGGACATTGGTAAATCTGATGGGAACAAGGTGGGAAGACACTTAAGAAATTGCTGAAGGAACCAAGGATGTTTAAGTCAGAGAAGAATCTCAGGACCCAAATGAAAGCTGTTTTCAAAAACATCTGAAGCAGAGTCTCAGGAAGAGGAAGCAGTGGTTTGTCCCCTGCATCAGGGAACTTGAGGTAAGGAAGAGTCTCTACTGACAAAGGTAGGGGAATGTTCCTGGAAGTCTGGCCTGGGAGGATTGCTCCTGTCTGCACAAAGTTAGGCTAAATGATCCCAAAGCTCTTTCCTGAGTCAAAACAGTTAACAACAAGTGTAATAAGACTTACATCAACCTTTTATTAAATACTATTTAGAAATCATGTTACAAAAGTACTATGCATACATTATGAAACATTGGGGAAGTAAAAGTATAAAGAGCCTAAAAAAGTATTGCTCATAATCCTACCCTCTGCATCCCAGTCTCATGTGGATCTGACTGGTCCCAGGCCTTTTGCTGTGTTAGTAGGCAGACTTAGAAAAGTAGTGCTTTTGATTTTACTTTGGGAAGGTGTATAGGGTTCTTCAGAGAAATAGAATCTGTAGGATGGATATATATATCTTTCTCATGGCTGAATATATCCCATTGTGTATGTATGGATATTCCATATTTTCTTTATTCATTTTTTTAAAAGATTTTATTTATTTATTCATGAGAGACACAGAGAGAGAGTGAGAGAGAGGCAGAGACACAGGCAGAGGGAGAAGCAAGCTCTGTGCAGGGAGCCCGACGTGGGACTCAATACCGGGTCTCTAGGATCATGCCCTGGCTGAAGGTGGCTCTAAACTGCTGAGCCACCCGGGCTGCCCTATTCATTCATCTTTTGATGGATACTTAGGCTGTTTCTATATCTTGGAGATATAGAATAATCCCCAAGATATTGGGAATAATGCTACAGTGAATATGGAAGTGCCGATATGTCTTCAATATCCTGTTTTCATTTCCTTTGAACTTACAGTGGCTTTGTAGTTGGATATATATCCAGAAGTGGGATTGCTGGATCATATAGTAATTATATTTAAATATTTTTTAAGCCCCTCCATACTGTTTTCCATCATGGCTTCACCAACTACATTCCCACCAATATTTCACAAGGGATCTCTTTTCCTCACATCCTGGCCAACACTTTCTCTTGTCTTTTTGATGATAGCCATTTTAACAGGTGTGAGATGAGAGCTCATTGTGTTTTGATTTCATTGCCCTGTTGATGAGTGGTGTTGAGCATCAGCTCATGTGTCCATTGGCCATCTGTATGTCTTCTTTGGCAAAAATGTCCGTTCAGTTCCTCTGCCCATTTTTAATTGGATTATTTGTTTTCTTGCTATCGAGTTGTATGAAGAATCACTTTTCAATATGCGGAGGGAAGCCAAAGTTGACACCTCATTTAATCATCATCAGGGACGCAGACTTGATCCCTGCCTGGGTCACTGTTTACAAGCATCATACAAGTTAGTTCCTGTTTATCTTAAGACACAACTGTCTATGTTTATGTTTCTGGGCTCCTTCAAGTCCTTTCTCCATTTCCTTTCTACTCCTCCCTCTCTGTTCCCATCTGTCAAAATCCCAGACCCAAAAAACGCTACAAATACAGAAGGCATGACCCTCCCCACACAAACAAAAGAAGTACTTACCTATAAATGTGCATCTGCTTTCTTAAGTCATCTTCACATTGAGGGGTCTGACTGGTGGTAGGCTTGGAAAGTTTATATAAAGGATGAAAGTAATGAGTTTGAAATATGGAGTATTCCCCTCTCCACCCTCGTATCTCACTTTGGGTGAGTCCAGATTACCCTGGACTGATATAGAAAGGTTAATGGGCTGCTACAAAGTTTGTTTTGGACTGGCCTAACTGCTTCCTGCAGCCTTGGATGGGTATTGGAGCATCAGTCCTTTGAGGAAGTTACAGCAAGGGCAAGGACACAGAGAATGGTGTCCCTCCCAGGTGGCTGGGAGTTGTCAGAACATCTGTAGGTGCCCTGGCCAATGCACTGTGTTAGGTTTAGTAACAGCAAAGCAGAGTTCCAGAGTCCACTGTCCCTGATAGTCAGGGGTCAGGCCAGTTAAAGGTGAGGTGTACTTAGGTCTGTTTCCCCAGAAATTTCTGGCATGCCTCCAGGCAAGCCTTCACTGTAAGTGTGTTTCTCTAGGGTGATTTTTACTATCCAAAAAATTCTCTAAGGTTGATTGATGGATGTTGGAATACCTATGTGCATCCATTTGAAATTGGCTGCTTCTTCAGTTTGTCGTTTTTCTTGAGTATCCATTCTTTCCTGTGTGGATGCGGTACAGCAGAAAGGTCACCAGATGAGGGACTAGGGCCTGACTTTCTTACTAGCTATGTGACCTGAGGTAATTTGCTTATCCATCAAATGACAGACTTAAGCTAGTATATGACATTTACTGTGGGTTTTAAGATGCTTACAGATCCATGAGATCTTTTGAGTATTTAAAAATGACTCCTAGGAATCATAATTTGCCTGTGGTATGGCCACACAAGTTAAATGAGGCAAAAGATTCTTTGCTGGTGGCTATATCAGGTCATAACCATGAAGCAGTGCTATTGCAAGCTGCCCAGAGGCGGTGTTTGGCTGCGTGAGTCAAACCAAAGTCATGAGTTAGGTTACCATGCTGTCCACATTAAAACGCTACCACCAGTGCTCCTACTACCACTGATGATGATGTTTTTGGTAGTCAAGCTCTGAGGTGCCTTGTAGCTTCTATGTTTTATACATTTCTAGGTAGGAGAGGGGAGGACGAGACTGGAGAGGGAATCTTGAATGATTATGGCTGTGTGGGGTGTTTAATTATAAGGTAGAAAAGCTTGCCTCTAGCCACACAGTGTCTCTCTACACTTGTTTGATGTTTTTAACTGCTAAGCCTTCTTGATCAAGATGTCGTCATAAATTGGCACGTTCCATGTTCCAGGAGCACCTACCTCTCCCTCTGCTCACCCCATCCCATGTACATTTACCCTTTTCTCTGCCAGGTAACAATGGGCTTTTTTTTTTCTTCAAGATTTTATTTATTTATTCATTAGAGACACACAGAGAGAGGCAGAGACACAGGCAGAGGGAGAAGCAGGCTCCCTGTGGGGAGCCCAATATGGGATTCCATCTCAAGACCCCAGGATCATTACCTGAGCCAAAGGCAGACGCTCAACCATTGAACCTCTCAAGTGCCCCAACAATGAGCTTTTTTTCCTACATTTTAAAAATTTAAATTCAGTTTGTCAACATATAGTATAACACCCAGTGCTCATCTCATCAAGTGCCCTCCCCACTGCCCATCCCCTATTTACCCCATCCTCCCACCTACCTCCCCTTCTGCAACCCTTTGTTTCCCAGAGTTAGGAGTCTCTCATGTTTGTCTCCTTCTCTAATTTTTCCCACTCAGTTCCCCTCCTTTCCCTTATAATCCCTTTCACTATTTCTTATATTCCACTTATGAGTGAAACCATATGAATATTGTCCTTCTCAGATTGACTTATTTCACTCAGCATAATACCCTCCAGTTCCATCCACATTGAAGCAAATGGTGGATATTCGTCTCTTCTGATGGCTGAGTAATATTCCATTGTGTGTGTGTGTGTATACACACATATATATACGTATATGAAAATGTGATATATATATACATATATATATATATACATATATATATATATATACACATATATCACATCTTATTTATCCATTCATCTGTCAAAGGACATCATGGTTCCTTCCACAGTTTGGCAATCCAACAATGAGCTTTTTAAGTCATTTGTCTGAATGTGCTAGAGGGAGCTATATATACATTAGGAGGACCAACAATTCACAAATCTTCCCTGGGGTCAGGTCCCTGCACAGATCACCCGAGTGCTCAATAAAAATGTGTTGAAATAAATGATGTGAGTGCAGTTTGCATTGTCAATCAAAGTGAGATTTAAAGGGGGCCAGCCTGCCATGTTAGTTTTTTAGCAAATCTATTCATACATAGTATGAAAAAGACTGAAAAAAAGAATGCTTAAGACATCCAAGCCAAAAAAAAAAAAAAAAAAAAAAAGTGCTCTCAGACTTGTTCAAGCACTTTGGAAGCTTGCTTTCACTGTGATGCTTCTGGATTTCATTTTTAATCTTTAAAGAAGTATGGGTTTTTTTCACTGTGCAAACAAAAGAACAAAAGGGAACAAAGAAGGAAGGAAGAAAGGAGGGAAGGAAAGAAGGAAGGAACGTTGTAGTTTTGAATTCTGCTACCCAGAATGGTGGTACCTCAGACATACTTATGGAACTCAAACAGAACAGTCACAGGGACACATGGGTGGCTCAGGGGTTGAGCGTCTGCTTTGGCTCAGGTCATGATCGCGAGATCCTGGGATCAAGTCCTGCATCAGGCTCCCCATGGGGAGCCTACTTCTCCTTCTGCCTATGTCTCTGCCTCTTTCTCCGTGTCTCTCATGAAAAAAAAAATCTCTCATGAAAAAAGATCATCTTTAATAAAAAAAAAAGAACAGTCACAGAAGTATTTGAGAAAATGGCAAACTTACTTTTTCTCTAAAAAAAAAAAAAACTTTAAAAGGCATATTCAGCAGGCAATAGCTCTATTTGCAGAAAATGTTTTATTAACACCTGAATTTAAACATTAGTGTCATGGAGCAGCTTTTTAAGAGATATGTAACAGCTATTAACGTATACTAGACACTGTGTGCAGGCACTGTGCTAAGCATTTTATGTGCATTATTGTTTTGAATCTGTACAGTCTGAAAATGTGGCAGGTACTGTGTTATTTTTATAGAAGGCAAAACTGAGGCTCAGTATGGTTTCTCACTCGTCTGAAGTTAGGCATCTACGAAGCTATAGCGATAGAGCTTAAATCCAGGTCCCTGGGATTCTAAAGCGTGTGTCTCTCATTGCCGTCACTGTATTATTCATTGAATGCGAACTGGCACTTCCTCATCAAAGCTTTCTCTGGCTGACTTTTTATAATCTGCTGCTACACAAACTCGACTCTGCAGCTCCACCTGGTTATCTTCTCTTGGAAGCAAAAGCTGCTCTCACCTTTTAGGAAGGAGTGGTGACTCCAAGGTTCGAGAGGGTAGAGTGGGTTTGAGAGATCACCTGCAGAGAATCTGAGGGAGAAAAGTGACTGAGACTTAGAAAAAGAGATGCCTTTTGGAATGAGATGAATAAGTCCTGGGGATGTGGTGTACAGCATTGTGACTGTGGTAACAGAGCTGTCTTATACGTTTGAAAGTTGATCAGAGAGTAGATCTTAAAAGATAGATGTTAACTAAACTTACTGTGGTAATCATTTCACAATGTATACATATATCAAATCATTATGTCGTCCACCTAAAATTAATACCATGTTATATGTCAGTGATATCTCAATTAAAAAAATAAATTAAAAAAATTGCCAGGAGCATTGAAGGCCCAATATACTTCTTGAGTAAGAATGTTCTGTAGTGGACTAATTCTAGCAATTTCCCTCTTGCTGGCAATGAGGCTTTGTTGAGCTTTTCATCATGGCCCTGCCTGCTACGTTTTGAACAGTCTGCTCTTGAGTAAGTACCCAATAATTGTGGTTTCTGCCCTTCAAAACTACCTCTCTTTCTCTTCCTCTCTCCTTGTACACATCACACAAGAAAAAGAGGAAGACATAAAGTATGATGGTTTGATTTACATGCACACCTCTTCTTCGATTTACAATGGGTTTATGCCCCGATGAACCCATCATAAGTTGAAAATACTGTAAATCAAAAATGAATTTAATATACCTAACATACTTTGCATTAAAGGTCAGCCTAACTGACTTTAAATGTGCTCAGAACATTTACATTAGCTTATAGTTGGGTAAAATAATCTCATCACGCAAAGCCTATTTTATAACGCAATGTTGAATAGCTCATGCTATTTATTGAACACTGTGCTGCAAGTAAAAAAAAAACAGAATGGCTGTATGGGTCCAGAATGGTTGTCACTGTCTCGATTGTTGAACATTGTGATTGTGTGCCTGACTGGGAGCTGCGGCTCGCTGCCACTGCCCAGCATCATGAGAGAGTATCATACTGCATGCATATTGCGAGCCTGGGAGAAGATCCAAATTCAAAATTCAAAGTGCAGTTTACACTGAATGCAACATTGTAAAGCCAAAAAATCATAAGTCAAACCATCATAAGTTGGGGAACCTTCCATATTATGAAATAATTTCTACCATAGGTTCAGCTTAAAGTTGGTCGTCTCATACAGAGTGCAATAAAATGGAGTGCCTGGGTGGCTCAGTCAGTTAAGCATCTAACTCTGGATTTTGGCTCAGGTCATGATCTCAGGGTCATGAGATTGAGCCCTGCATTGGGCTCCATGCTGAGCGTGGAGCCTGCTAAGGATTCTCTCACTCCCTCTGCTCCTCCTCACCGCTCACACTCACTTTCTCTCTCTGTCTCTTAAAAAAAAAAAAAAAAGAAGAAGAAGAAGAAGAAGAAGAAGAAGAAGAGAACTGTGGATAGAAGGTGTCTAATGATGGGAAGCACGTACTTCATGTCACTTATTCTTTTGAAATGTAGAATTGTTGGTGCCTTTATAAAAAAAAGTAAAACATTTCTGAATTCCTTTTCAGGTTGAAAATTGATGGGAATATTTTGGACATTATACTTAACTGGCTGAGTAGCTTTAGCATTCCTTAGCAACCAAAAAATTTTATGTTTTATAGAGATCTCAGGAAGTTTTTTGGAAGGTATTTCTTCATATGTGCGACACAGAACAGAATTTTGAACTGAATTTAAATAAGAATGAAAATTCAGATTCAAACTAGGATCATGACATATGGTTTGCATATAAACAAGGATAGAATACTTTTAAAGCATTCCACTGTATTTTTTTTTAAAGCAGGTAGTCTAAAGGCATCTGTTTTTGTTGAAATTTTTAAATCACAAATTTAGAAAGCTCAATAAAATAATCTTGGAAGTACAACAAAAGTATGAAAGGGCAGAAATTAAAGACCTTAAATCCTATGTCAGAGAAGCAATCATCATTAACATTTCCTCCCTACAACCTTGTTTCTATTCATGTTTCAGGTAGTGCCGTGACACACTGTCAGTCAGGATAGGCTTGGTTATGATATGATAATAAGGACATGTGAGTTGTGATTGTGTAAAACTCACACTGTTTCTCACTCACACTGCTTGTCCATTCCAGGTCTCTTGGGGACCCAGCACCCACATCATAGCTGTCTTCATTCAGATGATCACGATCTAGAATATTTCTGGTAACCACGGCAGAGTGCTCTGACAGGCCACACAGTAGAGACTGAATGCTCGTGCAGGAGATCTCACATATTCAGCTCACAAATTAAGGGCAGGAACCAGTTACATGGTCTTATCAACCACAAGCCATCCTTACACCATCTAAGCTTTATTAAACAATACCATTATTAGTCCACAATACTCATTTCTTTTTTAAAAAAGATTTTACTTATTTATTTGACAGAGAGAGAGAGAGAGAGAGAGCGCACAAGCAGGGGTAGCGGGCAGGCAAAAGGAGAGGGAGAAGCAGACTCTTCACTGAGCAAGGAGTCCAGATGTGGGGCTTGATCCCAAGGTCCTGGGATCATTACCTGAGCCAAAGGCAGATGCCTAACCACCTCAGCCACCCAGGCGCCTCAGTCAACAATACTTTTAGAACTTAAGCTGAGTTGTATGAAACTCACAAAGTCATGTTTCTTTTCAATTTAGTCTATAGTTCAGACTTTCAATGAAGTCTTCTTAGACTGCTGAGCGTTAATTTGGGTTGGTCTTATTTATTATATATGGTGTTGGAAAATTTGTATCTTTGCCACTCCAGATGTCTCTTTCTATGATTTGAGGGACTCGTCAATTTATACTCTTATCCTCTAGTGACTTAATTTGATTGGTGAGTTTGGAAGGAGAAATTGGGCAACATAGCCAAGGCCTTCCTCTTGCCTTCCTCTTACCTTCCTCATGAGAAGGAGCTGTCCATGGGAAGTGCCATCTGTTCTTCTTCCCCATACAATTGGGAGCACTCTGCCCAATGGCACTCCGGCCCGGCTGGGTTCACCATTCATCCCTGTTTGTTCGGGGTCATGGGTTGCCTGGGATGTGGGGCTTTCAGTGCTAAAATCAGAACAGTCTCTTTCAGTGGCTGGTTGGTCAAACCTGGATGATTCTAGCATCTGGGCTGAGGAAGCCTGTTTGTTCCTTTTATAAGTCCCATCCTCTGCTATCATGTTTATCAGTAATAATAGTAATAAAGGTAATAATTTAGCCACCAAGGATGGCTTTTTGTCTCCTTTCTCAGTTGGACCAGAACTCAAGCAAGTAGGGGAGATGCTGTTTATTGGGCCTGTCCAACCTGAGCCCTGAATTAGAACCACCCCCCACTCATCCTTTTCCTCATAGCCTTACCACGGACTGATTTGGCAGCCTCCGCAAATAATGAACCCAGATCTAAAGTTGCACTTCTCCAAGATAAACATCCCCAGGGGAGTAGTAAGCATCATCTAGTTGAGGTCTAAGATCAGAGTTTATTTATCTGTTTGGCTTCTGTAGTGCAATTTCTCCAAAGCCCAGTGATGTTTAGATAACCAGACCCGGGTGACTAAGGGTGGGTCAGATCAAAGTAGGGGCAGAAAAGCAGGGGGGAGGATGTAACTAAGGAGGGTGGGAAGGAGGGCACGCACTGGGACAGCTCTATTATCCCAAGGAGGGCCAGGTTGTGTGACAAGTCAAAGAGCAATTTTTGATTTCTTAGTAAATGAAATAGCACTGCCCTGGTGGCTGGATTCACTTCACACAAGGAGCCAGTCTGCCGAGAGATTTACTCTCATTTTTTTTTTTTTAAGATTTTATTTATTCATTCACGAGAGGCACAGAAGGAGAGAGGCAGAGACACAGGCAGAAGGAGAAGCAGGCTCCATGCAGGGAGCCTGATGTGGGACTCGATCCTGGGACTCCAGGATCATGCCCTGGGCTGAACGAAGTCAGACGCTAAACCGCTGAGCCACCCAGGGATCCCCTACTCCTGGTTTTTAGACAGAAACATTGTCGCATATGCTGCTTTCTCTTACTTTTCATAAATCACCAAATATTTCAGTAAAGCAAGCGTTAAAAGCTTTTCAATTTGAACATTGTGTAACTCCTTTGAACACTGTATAACTTCTGCTCTGCATAGCTGTCGTCTTTACAAATGTAGGCTCTTCCATATTTTTGAGATCTAGTTTTGCTGACATTCGGTGGGTTTTTATGTATCCATGCAATGGTGACACGCACAGTATCTAACAGCTGGCCCAGTGTGGCTCCGCTGCCAATCATGACAGACACCTTAGAGAAACCACTGGTGTGCTGGTTTGGCCACATGTTCACGCAGGTGAATTCATGCTGAAAACCAGCCTGGTGTATATGTGAGTATGTGAATCATCTTGTTAATACCTCTCTGCAGGTCACTTGGACTCCTAAATTGTCTGACTACTTGAGTGTTCTCTGTAACGCCGAGCTTCCAGATTGTTGTATTTTTCCTTTCGTTAGTATAGTATTTCTGGGAGCGGTGTTCTGGGGAGCTTGTTATAAATCGGGTTTCTGAGCCTTCCTTGAGACCCGTTGTGTCAGAATCCCTGGGGTGGGGCCCGGTGTCTGACTTTTAACAGGCTTCTCAGATTACCCAGATGCAGCTCACTGAGGTGCTAGGGTCTCTCCCCTAGTGGCTTTCTCCATTTCTAAAGGGACCCTTGTAACCAGACTGCGTTTACTTCCTGCCATCCTTACCCTCCCCCACCTTTCACTTTATGATTTGCCAAGTCTTAAAGGTAGGCTCTTCTTATTCTTGTTTGGCATTTTGAGGTCATCAACTTCAACTTAACCTGGTCAGTCATCCTTTTCATTGTCTCAGACTGGCTGAAAATAAACACAAGCCCTTCCCAAAGGGGAGGCACGTAGGAGGTCTTTGGTCTCATTTTCTTGCTATAGAGGAGACCTTTTCTCTTTTGAGGATCTGTGGCTTAAGAAAGAAAGAAAGAAAGAAAGAAAGAAAGAAAGAAAGAGAAGGAAGAAGGAAGGAAGGAAGGAAGGAAGGAAGGAAGGAAGGAAAGAAAGAAGAAAGAAAGAAAGAAAGAAAAAGAAAGAAAGAAAAAGAAAGAAAGAAAGAAAGAAAGAAAGAAAGAAAGAAAGAAAGAAAGAAAGAAAGAAAAGTCAGCCTCTTTTGCTCCCTCTCCCCTTCTTGATGGGAAAGTGGGAATGAGGTACTAATTATTTCGTCAGGAGCGGAAAAGGCAGATCTTTCCTTACTCCGCCAGACCAGTTCTACAGTCAATGACTTTATGCACATATTTATTCTGTTTCAGGCACAGACTGTCACCAGAGCTGGTGGTTTCTGTAGCCACTGGGTTTTTAAAAAATTTTTTTAAATTGAAGTTCAATTTGCCAACATATAGTATAACACCCAGTGCTCATCCCATTAAGTGACCGCCTCAGTGCCTGTCACCCAGTTACCCCATCCCCCTGTCAGCCTCCTCCTCTACTGGTTTTTAAAAGCAGGTTTTAGGACCTTCCAGCAGTGAATGTGGAGTGGGGATTAAGCAATGTGAATGAGTGTGCTCTCAGATGTGCAAAACGCCCACTGTGTCTTATAAAATCTGTCCCAATCCTGTGGAAGTATTTCCGCCAGGGCCCTCCGCAGGCTGATGAAGCTAGATTTTAAGCATTGCTTCAATTGACAGCAGTTACCATATCATTTCTAAGTTGTTAGCTTTTTACCAATTCTTGGGGGGGGGGGGAATCTGGAAGAAGGCTAAGGATTGGCTCTTGACCTTTTAGTGTAACTGAGGAAAAATGATCAACATGCATGAAATTAGAGAAAAACAGTACAAGGAGGCATAGGTCTGTATTATCTAAATTGTAGGTGCTGTAGGAACTCAAAGGAGAGAGGACCCAGTCAGCACTGAGTGGCAGGGCAAAGATTCTTGGAGGAGCTGCACGTGAGCTTTACCGTGAAGGCTTTGGGGAGAGCGACCAGTGTGGGAATCAGCCAAGCAACAGCAGAGGTTCAGTCTGAGACCTCAGGGAATAGGCTGAGGGGGCGGGAGGAGAAGCTAAAAACAAAACAAAATGCAACAGGAAATAGGTGGTGGTCGAATGTTCCTGAATGGGGGAGGTGACATGTTTAAAGAAAAGCTTTTCTTTAAGGGGTTTTGTGGAAATGATTTTATGACCTAGGGTTTTACTGCAATTCAACAATTTAGCGACTACCTTGCTGAGCCCTGGCACACTGTGATTTGGCTCGAAGCTGCTGCTTCCTCTTAGACTTTATTTTTCTGATTTATCAAGTGGTGATGATGATGGTGATAATGATGATGATGATGATGGTGATGGTGATTTTTGCAGCCCTGTCCTATATATCCTTGCATCAACCAATCAAAAATGATGTGGCCTTGTGCTGAGCAGGTTCCTAAGCCTCCTCAGGTACAGCAGCTAAACCTTTACTTCCTTGATCATGGGAAGTGTGGATGATGTTGGGGAGTTTTAGGAGGAGGTCAGAGAAGTGGCAATTTACTAAGCTTTTTAAAAACTACCTTTGAGGGGGTGTCTAGCTGGTTTGGTTGGTGGAGCACATGACTCTTGGTCTTGGGGTTGTGAGTTTGAGACCCATGTTGGGTGTAGAGATTCCTGAAATAAATAAATAAATCTTTGAAAACAAAACCAAACAAAACCAAAACACTCCCTTCAGGCAAACATTTAAATGTCTTAACAGCTAGTGCAGCTACACTAGGGAGGACTGACCGGATATCAGCTTCTCATTGATCTTTAGTTCTTGATGGTAGGTTTTCTGCATTGTTCAGCTAAAAGCAGGTAACAGAGAAGCTAGATTACATGTTTTGCATCATACAACAAGAAAAAAGTCATTGTGTATTAGATTTATCCCTTGGTTGAGAGCTCCTGTTTTATCTGGTCAAAGATAGGCTCAATTTTAGACTTTTTTTTTTAGAAAAAAGTTTGAGGTGGGCACCTGGTGGCTCAGTGGTTGAGTGTCTACCTTTGGCTCAGGTCATGATCCCAGAGTCATGGGATCAAGTCCCACATTAGGATCCCCACAGAGAGCCTGCTTTTCCCTCTGCCTGTGTCTCTGCCTCTCTCTGTGTCTCTCATGAATAAATAAATACAATCTTAAAAAATAAAGAAAAAATAAAATTAAATAAATTAAAAAAGAAAAAGGTTCAATGAGAGTGAGGGAGGGGAGCAGGCATGGAAAGAAGAAAGGAGTGTTACAGTGAAGTAGCATAACTGAGCATTCTCTGTTCACACCCAGTGGCCCAGCAGGTGAGTCCAGTGGGTCGGAAGCCCATCCTCGGGAGGTATTGCCAGTGACCAGCTCTTTGATGGGTCTTGGCACCTTGCCGTTGAGTGGAAACATGGACCTGAGTGAGTGAAACAAGAAAAGGGGTCAGAAGGGAGAGTTAGGACTCTCAAGTTCTAGCTCTAGACTGTGAGCCAGCTCTGGAAACTGGGGCAAACCCATCTTTTTGGAACTCATGTTCTTGCACGCTGCAGAGTGTTGTGGCATCTAACACAGCGATGCCTGCGCATGTCCCTGTAGGCACTGAAGCGTCATGCAAATGGAAGCATTCTTTGTGTCTTTCCGCACGAGCTTGCTTTGTAACTTTCTGTGTGTTTTCCAGATAATCAGCTAATTCACTTCCAGTCAGCAGAATTGCCTGTTTTTCCTCAAGTGGGTCCTTCCTCCCATGTAAGAACAGTTGAAGTGGGTGTCTGTGCACTTTTGGCTAGCTCTGCGACTACGTCCTATTGAGGCCAATGGACCGCTGTGGGGAAGGGGAGCCCCAAGGCCCGAGGGTTCTTCTTGGGTTGTTGCCACCAGTCATATCCTGTGACCTAATAGCTCCTGGGAGAACAGCCTGCTGACGCAGAGAGAGTCCTGAGCATCTGGACTTGCCCCCAGTCAAATGGTCCCCCACAACCAGGATGGTCCAGGTGGTGGATTGGATATTGGTTGGGCTTCCTGCTAGGGTAGAGTTGTTGAGTATCTAGGACATCCTCCTGACCAATGGCTAGATGTGAGCTGAGGACCTGGATTGTTCTGTCTTCAGTTTCCTCCCCTCTTTTAATTATTTCCAGGCAGCCCCTCTCTCTGATGTACTGGCCTCTATTTATGGAATTGTGGACAAATCTTGATTTTGGGGTCCTGTGTTCTCAGCAGGGGAGTCAGGTTAATGACCCTCAATCCGAGGTTAATGTGAATGTCAAATAAATGGCAGAGGAACTTGGATCTGTAACTGGAATGTCCCAGCTGAAGACCTAGCTGAAACACTTAGTACTTGGGAGCATCCTGGGAGCCCTGGGCAAGGCTGCCCACTCAAAACGTTATGAGCTGCAGGTTCCTTGTCTTAAAATGAGAATGTTAGTCTCCCCCCACCCCCAACTCTCAAGGTTTGTTCTGAAGATCAAATGAGATCTGTTAGAAGAAGTGATTGTAAATCATCAAGAGTGGTATAATGTAAGATCTTGTCCTTACTGCAACATCAGGGCTTATTTGGGCAAAGGAAGAGCACTGATCACTCAGTTACTGCTATTGTGAAACTTTTGGGATATTGTCAAGGCCCCTAGGGTACAACTGTGTCAGCATGGCTGTCCCTTCAAACCTCTGGGAACTATGCTGTCCTGGATGGCAAGCAGTTACTTGAGGCAACAGAAAAGGAGGTGGCTTAAGCAGCTTTACCCTTTTTGACACACCTGGGGGTATTCACATTGCCAGACAAGGGGGTGAGATCGTTGCTGATTTTTATCTCTCCCATTCCAGTCTGGCCTTGTTGGTGTGCAGATGTTTCTTTAGGGGCCCATGTCATAGGGTGGTGATGAGAACCCAGTGCCAACATAGCATGGTGTGTGTGCTATTCACTGTCGAGATAGCCAATAGCCGGTAATTTTTGAGGAAGAGGAGCCAGTGTGTAACTGCCCACTCATTATACTTGCCCTTAATCCCATTTCCAGAAAAGCCAAAATTGCTCTACTCCCTGTAGGTGCCAGAGAGGAGCTGTCCCTTGGATTGGTTGGTTCAGGGTTATGTCTCAACTGGCATTTTTTTCTTTTCTTTCTTTTTTTTTTTTTTATGTGCTAGATTGAGCCAAAATCTACTTTACCAAATCTCCTTTTCTTCATGTGTTCAAAAGGATATGAAATCCATGTTTGGGACCTATTAACACTCATTCATCACCGACCATTTGGCAAGAGATTTTATCCAAGAATGATTTCCTGCCTGGGGATGAGGCCCATTCAGGGGCAGTGGGTTTTACCCCTTGGTCTGCTCTTGTCTGTGGTGTGACCTGGGCTAGTCTACTCATCCTTTGTGTTACCCATATCTTCAGCCTTAAGAGATGATGCCTTTTTAATTTTAAAAACAAAAACTAAATGTACACCCAAACCCACTAACCTTCCAAAACAGGGTGAAAAAAGTACCTTTTGAAAAGAGGAAATTGCTTTTTATTAGGTGTCAAAACTAACAAAAAATCTCCCAACATCTCCAAAGGATTGGGAGTTGCCATGAACCGCTGACCCCATTCCGTTAGGTTGGCAAATGGTCTCCGCAAGCCCGCCATCCAAGCAAAACGGTGAGCTTGACTTGTGCCACAGAGCAGCTCTGTCTCACCCTGAGAGACGTTTCCATATCCGCCTGAGGGTGCCAAAGTAGTTTTGGTACATGTCTTTTGGAAGAGACATTCACTAGTAGATTCATAACACATGCTGGAGTGGACCTTGGAGAACGATAGTGTGATCGCATCATTTGAGAAATGAGGAAATGGCAGCTCAGAAAGGGAGATAATCTGCTCAGGTCACGTGTGGGTTGATGGAACTTGCTTAAAGTACTTGTCATGTCTCACCAGCCAGTAATCCAGCAGCTAGATGCATAGCCATGTGACACAAATCCCAGTTGACAGGTGTGGAAAATATGGGCGCTCGGTGTGCCATACTTGGAGGAACTGCATAGGGAGCCCCAAGATCTGGGAGTGGAGCCTCATTCTTTAGAGCAGTATCCTTTCTACTAAGTCCTTGGGGACTTCAGAGGGCTGGTCCCAGTGGCAATCACAGTCATAGCTCACCAAATATTGGGTTGGGCTACATAAATACATCTGGCCAAGGGGCTCTCAGCAGAACTGAATCAAAGTTAACAAGAAGTCAACTTTTATTCTATTTAGCCACTGAGATTTTAGAGGCTTTTTGTCATTGTGGCATAACCTAACCTATCCTGATCTACACCCAGACCAACTCTGCAAAACCCCGAGGTCCCCCCTCTTTCTGTGACATTGTCACCCAAGGACCTGGAGCCTCTAGGATGGTGTTGGAATATGCCTCACAGAGGAACCAATTCAATTTTAGTATTTACGGATATTTGCTTTTAGAAAAAGATTGGTATTTGGACTTAGGTTATGTGACAGCCAGTATGAGTACAAGATTTCAAAATACCTAAGGGCTATGGTTGAAATTAATGAGTACTCTTCTTTGGGGGAGAAAAACTTACAGGGGAAAAATAATAAAAACACTGCATAAAACTCTGGTTCCAAATAAATAGATCGCATATCCTGGCCCTACTAAACACCTAGAGAAATAGTTATTTATTTAAAAACATCAGCTTCTCTACTACTGTGAGGCTGGTATTGGTCTGGGAGGGGGGTGCTGAGATGTAGAGCTTAGGACCAGCAGCCAGTTTAGTATCCCCTGCATGTCATTTGGGATGGCCTATGCTCTATCTTCTAGCACTGACCCCGGTCCCACCTGTCTATCAGAATGCCTCTTAAGAATCCTTATTTTGATCTTAGTTATTTTCTAGACTGAAAGGGAAGGGAAAAACCAAAACAGCACCAGAAATACCCTGGGCCTTAATTTCTTTAGTGGAGATTGTGACGAGCAGAGCACTTTCCTTTGTTTCTGTCATGTTCTATCGCAAACTCAAAAGCAGCTTCGAAAGGAGGAAAGAGTTTCCTACAGTCTATATACTCTTGTCTGTTGGATGTTTAAATAGGAAAGGCCCAGTTGTGACTAATGATCCACGTGGGATAACCCCTCCCCACACTCCCCAGCCATATCCTCTGTCCCGGGAGCCAACTTGTTGTCAAAAATATTCACAACTGGGGGATTACCATCAGATAAAAAACAACCTATCCCTGAGATGAGCTCTGCATGTGTCTTCCTGCCTCAGATTTTTTTTTCCTGAGAAGCTTTTTTTTTTTTTTTTTTCCAAAAGCGGCATAAAAAATCACTACCCTCGTTTTTGGAGGTTATGAGAAGATAAGTCTGAAGAGGGAACAGTATCATTAAAAACTAAAACTTCGGGGTGCCTGGGTGGCTCGGTGTTTGAACATCTGCCTTTGACTCAGATCATGATTCTGGGGTCCTGGGATCAAGTTCTGCATCAGGCTCCCTCTGGGGAGCCTGCTTCTCCCTCTGCCTATATCTCTGCCTGTCTCTCTGTGTCTCTCATGAATAAATAAATAAAATCTTTAAAAAACCCTAAAAAATCGTGCTTTCCCCTTTGCAGGACACTTTCGTTTTCCTGATGCCATTTGTTTTCCCCCAGCATCTCTGTGAGGTGTGTTGAGTAGACATTTTCATCTTGATTTCCCAGACAAAGGAAATGAAGCACAGAGAGCCTTAGGAACACAGGAAGTCAATCTCAAAGTCAGGACCAAAACCTAATGCAGTGTTCCCGAGTGATCATAGGAACAAATAGCTCTTTGTGAGACCTCAGGAGGTCTGAGGTTGGTTTCTTCTCTGCCACTAAATGGGAGTGCAACCTTTAGCCGAGCTCTTAAAATCCTTGACCCTCAGTTCTCATTCACACAACAATGGCACTAGCTGAATGCCCTTTAAGATTTCAATCCCTCCATGGTTCTTTCTGCTCTATAAAGTGGTCAGGAGTCTGTGTGCATGTAGGAATTGGAGACACTGCTGGAGAATGGTGAGGGGTGCCTCCCAGGAGAATGAGTGGAAGGCTTCATTATTGTGCCTGCAGGTGTCTGGGGTCCGCCTTCTGGAGCCTTCCAAGGCATGTGGCCTCTGAGAGGCACCCAGCAAGGCATGCACAGGACGGAGCTGACCACAAATAGAAAGAGGAGTAGCGACTTTGCATCCTTCCTATCTTGGAATCGGACACACCACCAGAACACTGGGGCTAGCTGCGCAATCAGGGCCTTCAGGAGTACGTATTATTTCAAAAGAGATGGAGGGAAATATGATGACTTCGCTGGAGGGCCAGAATTGAACAGGACCTGTGTTCACCAGGAGGAAATTCACAGCGAGAACGAGATTCACTTCTACTCTCTTCCTACAGGGGCAGCAAGCACGGTCTTAATTTTTTTTTTTCTCTTTAATAAATGCTCACATTTATCTTGTTGGCAGAGATTTCTCTTCCCCTGGATCTCCTTCAGTCTTTGGAAAATACCTAGATCATACTACAAAGCACACAGCCATTGAAAGATAAGTGCCTGCCTTTTAATAAAGAACTGCTATCAAGTAAAATGGTTTAATGACAATACCTCAAAAAGGTCCAGAAAAAAAAAAAGAGTTCTATGTTTTGCGTTGGGTGGCATTCTGGAGTCAGGGCCTGGGGAAGAGGTCTACTCTGCCCAGGGTGGGGCTGAAGAGAGGGGACAAAACGGGGTCACAGTCACAGTCATTGGTCAGGAGGCCCAGCACCTGTTTTCATCTGCTGTTTGGGGCCTGAGGGTGGTTTTGAACTTGGATGCGTCACTTCTCCTCCCTAAGCCTCCCCTTACTCAACTGTAGAACGAAGGAATCAGAAACTCTTTTAAATTTCCTGCGAAGAAATCTTTAATTCCAGGGTGGCCCCTAGAAGTTGCCACTGCTTTTGAGATTCTCCTTCCCCTGCTTCTCACGACTCTCCCCCATCAGGCAAGCTTGTTATCTGTCAGAACGGCTTCCCCAGGAGGTCTGGGTCACTCTACCTGGACGCCTTTGAAAATGGGGTAAATATTCCCTCACCTCTGACAGCCAAATGTGTCCTTCCTTGAAATCTATGGATCCCAAACATCCGTGAGGTCTCCAAAGCCATCAGAATGATCCCATTCATGGGTTCACAAAATAGAAGATAACCAAAGGAGACTGACCCCACACTCATACCCTGGTGCCATGGAATACCTAGGGTCCTCTCTGAAATCTATCTATTATCTATCTATCTATCTATCTATCTATCTATCTATCTATCTATCATCTATTATTTATTTATTCATTTATAATTTTATTTATTTATTCATGAGAGACACAGTGAGAGGCAGAGACATAGGCAAAGGGAAAAGCAGACTCCCTGTGGGGAGCCTGATGCGAGATTAGATCCCAGGACCCTGGGATCACGACCTAAGTCGAAGGCAGATGTGCAACCACTGAGCCACTCAGGTGCCCCAGAAATCTATATATTTAAGTACATTTCTCAGATTGGGATCAACTGACAGCTTAAATAATCTCTCACATTATTTTCTGGCTTTTTTTGAACAAAGATGTTATTAACAGAACTCCTGAAGTTGAAATGAAGAAGGCCTAACCAAACTGTTGACTACCGCCAGACCTTGCAAACTTATCTCACACTGCTGCTGTCTTCACTTTGGCTTCTCAGGCACCACCCCACATCTGTGCTCACCCACCCCAATCCCTACTCATGGTTTCCATTCCACCTCAAAGCTCATTGCCCCTTCTCTTTCTATTTCATGCATTTTTTTTGCAGCTCAACACAAGCCCCTCTTCCTCCAAGATACTATCTCTGTTTACTGAGCCCAAATTTATTGTCCTTATATCCCCCATCCCAAATTCATCCTGTACTCATTCACACTGTCTTGGCAGTGTACCTTGCCGAGCTCAGGCATGCACATCCTTGACTTTTATTTATTTATTTTTAAAGAATTTATTTACTTATTCATGAGAGACAGAGAGGGACAGAGACAGAAGCAGAGGGAGAAGCAGGCTCCCTGTGGGGAGCCCAATGCAGGACTCAATCCTAGGACCCCGGAATCGACCTGAGCCAAAGGCAGATGCTCAACCACTGAGCCACTCAGGTGCCCCTCATTTCTGACTTTCAGAGTGTGAGCTATTAGAGGGCAGGTGGCCAGGGTGGATATTCCTTTTGCATCCTCCTTGGTGCTGAACATAGTGCCTATCAGAAGGAGGGCCTGTGTTTTCAGGACTAGCTGACCCAGCTACAGGACTAGAGGTCAAGTTGTAGGGAGGCTGTTGGTGGCTGGATGGGGGCAAGGGTGGCAGGTGGACATAGCTGATGATGTGAGACACATGCCTTTAGTATGTCCAAAGACATATGCCTTCAGTGCCTGGAGGAAGGTGCTGGGTGTACCTGCATCCTCTTCCTGGCAACTATCACCCATGCTTTTCCTTCACACACACCCTCAGGCACATGATGACCCTCACTCCCTTCAAGGATGATGTTGGTGTATATTGTAATTTAGCTTCCCATTGATTGAAAGAAGGTGAGGGTTGATCCTACATATTGTCATTTAGCACATGGTTAAGTACATTGGTTCTGAGAAGTCTAGATCTGTGCTGTCCAATATGGCAGCAACAGGTAGCTATTTAATTTGTTCATTAAAATTAAGAACTTAAAATTCAGTTTTTCAGTTACACCAATTATCTCTTAAGTACTCGGTTGCCATATATGGCTAGTGGCTACCATATTGGACGGTGTGATAAAGAATGTTTCAATAATTGTAGAAAGTTCTATTGGATAGTACTGGTTTAGACAGTCCGGGTTCAAACCCTGACCTCTTGCTCATTTGCTGTTTAATTTGGGTAAGTTTCTTAGAGTTTTGGTGTCTTAGTCTCCTCATTTATAAAGTGGAGAACACAATAGTGCATGCCTCAGGAGACCATGGAGGTTCAAAAGAAATAATCCATGTAAAATGAGTAGCAGAACAGAGAGAGAACTTGGTGTTAGCTATGACAGCAACAATGGCTTATATTATCGGCCTTCTTGATTATCTGAATCCTCTCTCCGAAGCACAGAGGATAGTTCTGGTGCCAAACACTAGGTAGCCTCTCATTAGACACTTGTTACGTGAACGAAATATTAACTCTTGGGAGAACAAAGAGCTCAGTTGAAAAGGAGTTAGAAGGTTACTTGGCACAGTCCACCCTGTTGAGTCAAGACTGAGTTTCTCTCTGCGTACGTGCAGCAACTTGGATCTGCCGTTGAACCAGAGGACATTTTGATGCTTTCACCTTTTCTGAAAGGACAGAAATTTCCCTGATTGTGGGCTCTCAGCCAAGGGCGAGAGCGTATTGACCCCCTCTGGTTCTCTCTCTCTCTTTTTTTTTCCCACACTGAAAGCATATTCCTTCTTAAGAGGAAGTTTGTTTTCCGTGTCCTGGAAATGTCAGGCTCCCCAGAGGGTTGAAGGGTGGACCTGTCTCAGTCAAATGTCTCTTCCTCTGATGCAGTGGGTGACCCCCCTGCTTTCTTGAATGACATCAGCTGAGCCGTAATCAAAGTACTCACGCCTGACTCACCATGCGCTGTGGAGAATTGACTTCCAGCGTAGCGGGGTGGGGGAGAGGTGGAGGAAATGGCCCTTGGCATGTGAATGACTTCTTGACTTTTGACTCAGACATTTTCAATTGTGGTCAGGCCTCGGCATTCCCCTGCTCTCTCGGAGCATCTGTTCATTCCCTTGCAGCTCCTGGACTTTTAATTCCTTGCCAGTTTACAGTAAA
This sequence comes from Canis aureus, assembly GCF_053574225.1. Classification (NCBI taxonomy): domain Eukaryota; kingdom Metazoa; phylum Chordata; class Mammalia; order Carnivora; family Canidae; genus Canis; species Canis aureus. The sequence goes on along the minus strand of NC_135634.1, from coordinate 34,738,007 downwards.
CCCACCCTGGGCTTCATAGGTCACCATGGGAGAGTTCAGTAGGTTGCATCAGTGGGGACCCGAAACACCAGGCTACTTGCAGACCGTGCCCAGATGCTCGTCTCTGACTTGCAAACTCCCATCAACACACAGGAGCTGGAGCACACGAGTTGATAAATTTTAGTGTTTGGTGATGACTTGTGGGGGAAGACAAGGCAGAGTCTGAAGTTTCAGGAGCCAACCTTGAATCGCTTTCAGAAGCAAAGAGATGTCAGCTGTTTCCCAGCCCCTCAGCCATCTCGTCTCCCTTGTAATTATAACTCATTGTTCCACTGACTTCCTTTTCCATAGGACAGTGTCTCAAGGGTGGACCTGTCTCAGGGCAGGGCTTCCAGAAGCCGTCCTAGAGAGTGCTCGAACATGTGCACTGAGATTTTCCCAGAGCTCCTTAAAGCCTGACCGATGAGCTTGTCTGAGAGCCAAACCCAGCCTACCAGAGTGAAAATTCATTTACCATCGGGGCTCTTTCCCTCCTGAAACAACGAATAGCTCACCACCTCATCCATCATCTGGAACTCAGCACGCAAAAAAGTTTTCCCTCATGCTCTCGAGTGCACAGCAATATTAGGTCTTTTCACTGTAGGGTATACTTCTTTCTAGATATCAACTTTCTGGGGTAACTTTATTTTTATATAATTTCAAATCTCCAGTACAGTTGCAAGACCAGTACAGGGGACTTTTTATATACTCTTCTTTACCACTTCACCAACTGTTGACAATTTTCCCCATTAGCTTTTTTGCTTTCTCTCTTTCCCTATTTTTTTTCATGTACTTTTGAGAATAAATTAAAGAAATTGTGACTTTTTACCCTTAAATATTTCAGTGTGTATTTTCTAAGAATGTTCTAAGAATGTTCTCTTGCATATAGAGCAGCTACTAGAGAATGTGTAAGGCTTTTTAAGAAAACACATATATTCTCTACACCTTTCTTGAAGAGTATTTTACCATGAACAAAACAACACCCACCCACCCACCCACCCAACTCCACAAACACATGTATTAAGGCCATGATGTGTATCCATCATGATTTTGGGAATTGTGAACAATATGAGGAAAGTTAAAGAAATAGTCCCTGTCCATATGGAGTTTCTCCAAAAATTAAAAATAGAACTACCCTATGATTCAGTAATCACACTATTGGGCATTTACCCAGAGAATGTAAGAACACTAATTCAAAGAGCTACATGCATCCTGGTATTTATTGCAGCATTATTTACAATAGCCAAATTATGGAAGCATGCTGGGTGTTCATTGATAGATGAGTGAATAAAGAAGATGTGGTATACATACACGATGGAATATTATTCAGTCATAAAAAGAATGAAATCTTGCCATTTGCAACAGCAAGAATGGCTCTAGAAAGTATAGTGCTAAATAAGCCATTCAGAGAAGGACAAATACCATATGATTTCACTCATGTGAAATTTAAGAAATGAAATGAATGAAGGAAAAAAAGAGATAAACCAGAAAACAGATTTTTAAAAAAGATCTTATGTATTTATTCATGATATTACACACACAGAGAGGCAGAAACATATGCAGAGGGAGAAGCAGGCTCTCCACAGGGAGCCCGATTTGGGATTCGATCCTGGGACCCCAGGATCACTCCCTGAGCCAAAGGCAGACCCTCAACCACTGAGCCACACAGGGATTCCCAGAAAACAGATTCTTAACTAAAGAGAACAAACAGATGGCTAGCAGAGGGGAGGTGGTGGGGATGGTGAAATAGGTGATGGGGATTAAGAGTACTTCGTGATGAGCACTGAGTAATACATAGAATTGTTGAATCACTATATTGTATACCTGAAGCTAATATAGTACTGTACGCTAACTACACTGGAGTTAAACAAAATAATTCCTGTCCTAGTTAGGGAAATAGGATATGAGAAAAGTTAAAAATCAAGACAGATTATTTGTTTTCATGTTTAATTTTTTAGGTGATATAGTGTTTTAATTTTTGTGTTATGTTCTCTCTCACCCCCAAACAAAGAGCTCTTTGAAGTATATGGTGAAAGTTAAAATTTTATATTCTCCCAAGTAGATTTTTAAAAATTAGACATCTTATTTTGAGAGAACTGTCAATTGAGGTACAATTTTAAGAAATAATACAGAGAGATGCTGTGAACCCCTTAGCCAGGTTCTGCAAGGGTAACATCTTGCAAATCTATAGTATTATATCATAGTCAGGATACTGAGGTTGATATAGTCAAGGTACACAACATTTCTATCATCACAAGTGTTTCTCAGATTGCACATTTTTAGCCACACCCATGTCCCTTCTACGGCATCTGCTCTTTGAGCCTTGGCAACCATTAATCTGTTCTACATTTCTATAATTTTGATATCTCAAGAATGTTATATAAATGGAATCAAACAGTATTCAACCTTTCAGGATTGGCTTTTTTTTACTTAGCATAATTTTCTGGAGATTCATCCAGGTTTCTGTGTGTATCAATAGTTTCTTTCTTTCTTTCTTTCTTTCTTTCTTTCTTTCTTTCTTTCTTTCTTTCTTTCCTTTCTTCTTTCTCTTTCTTTCTTTCTTCTTTCTTCTTTCTTTTCTCTTTCTTTTCTTTCTTAGTACTATTTGTGGTCTGGTTGTACCACAGTTTAACCATTCACCAGTTCAAGTGTATCTGGGTTGCTTCTAGTTTTTGGCTAATATAAAAAGCTGCTATAAACACTCCTATGTAGATATTTCATGAACATAAATTTTAATTTGGGGGGCTAAAGGGCAAATTTAAAGAGAACATATTAATTGGCTAAGTCCAGTTTCTTTAAAATGCCCTTGAAAGAATCATTAGAAAAACTGTAAATTCAATATTAAAATAATTGCTTAAATTTTATTTTTAGGCTGTAAAAATTCCTGAGCTAATTATAAGATTATAGAAAGATTTTGAGATAATTGGCAGTTAAGGTTTGATTGCATTGATTTTTTTATGACTTTAATAAAATCAGGGTGAGAGAAAAAAAATCATTCTCTGTTTTAGTAGACAAAGACTGCAATTCCAAAAACAAAGGAAATTTGTCCTAAAACTCACTTGTAATATTGAAGTATTAAAGGATTAGTGGAAAGCTTGACTGTGTCCTGTTTATTTTTGTAACTACCCTCCTCTCTAGCACAGTGCCAGGAACACATTAAATACTCGATACATGTTTTTTGATGAAAAACAAAGGACTATCTTTGGGGCTGGGGACATGGTACATGAATACATATACCCTGGTGACAGGGGTTTTGGATCATTTATCTTCATTTTTTGGGAAAAGATTATTTATTTGTTTACCTGAGAGAGAAAGCAGGGAGAGCACACAAGCAGTGGAGGGTGGGGGGCAGGCATTGACGGAGATGGAGAAGCAGACTGTCCAGTGAGCAGGGAGCCTGATGTGGGGTTCCATCCCTGGATGCTGAGATCATGACCTGGGTGGAAGGCAGATGCTTAACTCACTGAACCCCCCAGTCACCCCCATTATCCTTGTCGTGATCCCAAAAAGAAAAGATGCTGCCACAGGATCAAAACTCAGTGCAACTAACTCTGTATACCCTTTTGTTATTTTTTCAGCACTTCTTCCTTGTTTAATGAGAATGTGAAAGAGAGACAAGTGTCTGGAATGGGGTGTGTGTGCACCCTCACAATGACTCCTGTGCCAAATGCCCTGGCCCACTTGTGGGACCGGGATGGGCAGTAAGAATGTATTATTTGAAGCTGAGAATGTTCCAAAATAGGAAGTGGTCACCATTGAGGTTCAAAAATAAGATAACTGGATGAAGAACACTGAAGAGTTACAAGATGATGGCTTTGGTTGGGAAACCAAAAATGGCAGTAGGTTCTAAAGTAGAGAGTTAAGGGATAGGAGAGCTGAGTCTGGAAGACAGAACTTGGCACTAGGCTTTCATGTCCACATATTGGGTGGATTTGATCCATTTTGGGTACAGAATGACACAGTAGAACTCCATAAACATCCCTTGAGATGAACAAAAGCTAACAAACGAGTGCCTTATTCTTTAGGACATTAAAAAAAACCACCAGAGAACCTCTGAAGTGAAGGCATTGTTGCTACCATCTGCAAGGATTTTCTACATAGCTGGCCTCTTTCCTCCAAATGTGTACGGAGCTTATTGTAGACTGAGTAGAACAACTCTTTTCATCCTGAATTTTTAAACTCAGAAGCTTAAGTATCACAGACATGAAATATGAAGATGACCACTGTCATTGTGGGAGTCAACAACTGTCCCCTTGATTTTTCCTCCTATTACTTGTGGTCACTTACCTAAAGTGAGTCCCCTGCCCTCACTTCCTTGAGCTCTTCTCTCTTTATCTTGTCCTTCACCCATCTTCAGTCACTCACTCCCTTGGCTATGTTTCATCTCCTCATCAACAGTAACTGCAACATCTTCATAAACTCAGTCTTGTGCTCTGCCCCGCTCTGACCAATACTATTATTTCACTCTTCTATTTCCCAACACCAAGAACTTCATCCCCTTGATCCTCATTTCCTCTTTACCTGTCTTAAATTCCATGTTCAATTATTATTTTTTTTTTATTTTTTTTCAATTTTTTTTTCAATTATTATAATCCTTGCAAATACCTTTGATTCTCTTTTTCCTCTTACTTTATCATATTCACTTGGCCAAATCACAACTGTTATTAAGTCCAACTCTTTTTTCTGCTTAGTGCCTTAAGCTTGGAGAAATGTAGTTGGAGAAAAAAGCATAATCACACTGGCTAATCTCATTTAAAAATCGTGATCTTGAATCTAAAGTGGACTTTTTAATACCAAGAAACATTCTTGATCTTCACCACTGGTCATTTCACAATCTGTCACAAACAATTTCATCCACACACTCCCTTCCATGCAACCTAATTCTTAATTGAGTTTCATCACAGTAAAACATGTACATGGTTTAAAAAGTCAGCAGATAATATTAGATATATAATGAAAAAACAACAGTTCTTTGCCACATCTCCATTTCCAATTCTCACATTCTTGAAGTAATACTTTTAGCTCTTTACACTATTTCTTTGGTTTCTGTCACCAAGTGCTGTGATTTTATAGTACTATATTAGTATCCCTAATTTTTTTTAAGATTTTATTTATTTATTTATGAGAGAGACACAGAGAGAGAGAGGTGGAGACATAGGCAGAAGGAGAAGCAGGCTCCTTGTAGAGAGCCTGATACGGGACTTGATCCCGGAACTCTGGGATCATGCCCTGAACTGAAGGCAGACACTCAACTGCTGAGCCACCCAGGTATCTCCAGTATTTCTAATTTTTTCAATGATATATTGCCTTTACACACACACACACACACACACACACACACATATGCATGCATGTATGCACACATATGCACATATGCTACCTCTCCTATTCTCTCATTTTTCCAATATGGATTTCTTAAAATTTTTGGTTAAGTCATTCCTTAGTGTTTACACTGTTCTTACTGTATAACTAGTATTTGCAGCTGAGCTACACAGAATGCAAGGAAACCATTCTTCTTTAAAAAAAAAAGACTTTTAATTTTTTCCCTAGAGTTAATTATTGTCACTTTTTTATTTGCTAAGTTTTATTGGTTACAATCACAAAATCTCCCAAACTTTCCCCTAAAATCAGCAAATCTCCTCTGAATATGTCAGATGTTCTTCTTGAGGACCTCTTTCCACGACGCTTCACTTGTTCTGGTTTGACTGATTAGGTTACAGCCTCCTTCAGAGCTGTCATCCTGGGGCTTCTTTTTACCGTCATTCTGTGAATTCCTTCTCTTCTTTCCTGCATTGGAGGCCTGTTACTTGCATCCCCTGTCTTCTTTCTTGCTTAACTCTTTACTGTGGAAAAGTGGGTCAGCCAATAGCTTCCTGGGACAGGAACCTGGAAAGAATTTTTGGGGTATATTGAAGGTCTAAAATATCTTTATTTCACCCATGTACCTGATTGATAGTTTTGACTGGGTACATAATTCTAGATTAACATCAATATTCTCTCACATTTCGATAGTATTGCTATACTGTTCTCTAGCTACCAGTGTTGCTAGTAAGAATTTTAATGGCATTGATACATCTTTTGTAAATGAACATATATTTACTCTACACATAATTTTAAGTTCTTATCTTGTTCCTGATATTCAGAAATGTCACATGAGATACCTTTGTATGGGATTTTTCCCACATTCATTGCATTGCTTATTAAGTAATTCAGTCTGAAAACTAATATTTTTCAGTTCTGGAAATTAATATTATTATTATTATTAATAGTTGTTGCTCTCTTTCCTATTGTCTTCTTCCATTACTCCTATTAGTTGGCCATTGTGTATCCTGGATTAATTTTTTAATTTTCTTACTTATCTCACCAATTTTCTCTCTCTTTTTCTATTCTACTTTCTGAATTATTTCCCAATATTTTTGCTGAATTTAATTTTGCTACCATGCTTTTACTTTTCAAGAGCTCTCTCTTACATTCTGAATGATTCCCCTCTTTATAGGGTAATGTTCTTGTTTTGTGAACCCAGTATTTCTTATCTCTTGCATGATACCAATCAGAAAATATGGCTTTTAGTCCTGGGTGGGACATTTGGACAAACAAAAACAATTTTGCCAAAGAAAACATGAATACCTCTACCTCTTGGATTTGGTGTTCAGTGCTGGGCATGAGAAGTAACATAGACATTCATTCTCATGAATGACCCCAGGAAAGTATTTCCTCATGTCCTCTGCCTGAAGTCTCAAAGCTGAAGGGAATTGTCTTTACTGCAAAGGTCTGTGGGTGGTGTCACCAGGATTTAGAGAAGGACACGACTTAGGTGAGTGGGGAGGATGTGAATGACAGGAGCACTTACGTAAATGTGAAAAACCAGAATTAATTAATTTGTCAAACCCTTTTCTCAGATAATTTGAATGCAATAGATTCTTGCATAATAAAGTATCACTTTCCAATAGTACCCAGTATCCATTTCTTGCTCCTCTTCAGGTTTAAATTGTGGTTTCAGAGTTATTCATGGATTAGCGTAATATTTGCAACATTTGCTCATAACAGCTGAAGAACATTTTGCAATTTTAAACAAAAATACTCTTAAATTGTGTATGTGCGGGTCTAGACGTAACATTGTGAAATGTGATACCAATTTTTCATTGGCAACTAGATGGACATTGAATTGAGAATAGGTTTATTTTTATAAAATATGTCATAGTAAGATATAATTACATTAAGAAATTAAATAAAATCCAGCTTTACTGAAATAATTTTGATTTAAACTTTGATATTTTTATGAAGTTTGATTTTCATCTCTTAATGTAACAGATCATTTTTAATGCTTTAGAAGACTTTTTGAAACATATTATAAACATATAAACGTTTTTTGACATTTACTTTATGCTTTTATTGAAAATCTATTAGAATTTTGAAAACTTTAAAACTATATTTTATTTTAAAATATTATTACTATAAATAGAATCCTAAATATGTAAAAATCTCTATAACAATAGTGATTATACTGAAGTGAAGGAAAGGAAGGTAAAGTTTGTGGAATAAACAAATAATAATTATGAATCATATGTAACTTTATTACTGATCATTGCTAGCCCAACATCAGAAAACCATGGGCAAGGGCAATAATAATTATATTCAGTCATTGTTGATATTTCTGACTTTGTCATTTGAAGACTCTACTTTTATGCATACTTTTCAATTTCTTTGTTGTGATGTTCTACTCATCAAGAGGAGAGAACATATTTTATTTAACAGTTGATTATCTTTTTTTTTTAACAGTTATCTTGATTTAGAATTTTGTAATTTTTTTCAAAGATTTTATTTACTTACTTGAAAGAGAGAGAGAGGAGGAGAAGCAGACTCCCTACCAAGCAGGGAGCCCAATGTGGGGCTCGATCCCAGGACCCTGATATCATGACCTGAGCTGAAGGCAGATGCCCAACCAACTGAGCCACCCAGGTGCCCCAGAATTTTATAATATTTAAACATGGTACATGGAGCTTCATTTGTACTTCTGCTCTAGGTCCTTTCATTTGAGGGGACTAGGATCCTAGTTATTCTCTTAGGTTTAGGCCTAGAATTGAAAGATGTTGAGATTGTTACCTGGGCTCTTGTTTTCCCATCTGCTTTCTATTGTCCACCTCTCCTCTAAACTGGAATAGTGAGGCAGAGACTATAGAAGTGTAGCATGTGATTTAGGATCCAACAATGTATTATTGAGGTTGGAATAATACAGGACATTCTCTATATCATCAGTTGCTTGAGGTGAGATGAAATGTCCTAGTATCTTTGGGATGGGACCAATGAAAATTACTAGCTTTTTGGGGATAGAGGTAATGTGGAACTAATCTTTCTCATTGATAGTGCCTAGCAGAGTACCGTGCAAGTTAGAGGGTGTTTTTAGAAAAGCTGAAAAATTTGCAAGGCCTGCAAGATGGGTGGAATTTGCAATATACCAAGTGTTGGAAGCATCTAGTCTGGGAATGCAATTGTGAGCATGGTACAAAAGGTGTATATGTGTGTACTGTGTATATATAGATATGTGAGAGGTATGGTGAGGCTAGGGAGAGGGAGGAGAGAGAGAGAGATTGAGAGAGACTGGGAGAGATTTTAGCTTGGATGAACTGGAGACTGTTCAGGTCTGTGCTGGGGAAGAGGGGAATAAGATGGGGTAAAAGAAGGCCCTAGCTAATGCAAGATGCTAGGGAAAGAAAACATTGTTCTCAGGTTACATTATGAACATGTGGAACAGAGAGGATGGTAGTGGCATTGGAAAAAGGTGATTTATGGGTAACTCTGAATTATTGTAATTACTTCCAATCAAGCCAAACAAAAGGGAATGATTGAGACAGTGCTCATTTATATGAAATTTGACTGTTAATATCTGGAGAGCTCCAGAGAAAGCAGGAAGCAAAGTGCATTACCAACTTCACAACCAGGCTCTTTTTCTAAAGACATTTTTAAGAGCCAACTTTTTGAGTGTCTTTGCTTAACTATAAAGAAAGCAAAGAGAAGCAGGAAGGGTGAGGGCCAGGAAAATTTGAGATGATTTTTCCCTTGTTATGTAATGAAACTTAAAAAAAAAAAGTAGATAAGAGCATCAGTCAATCAGTTTCTTTTGATTTGGGGCCAAATTGAAATGTTTTGGTTCTGTTTGCTCATTTTAAAGAGCCTCATGTTAACAAATCCATTCGTTCTTCTTTTATGCTCCTAAGAAAATGCAACACCTGTCAAAGGAAATCTCATGATTGGTTCTTACAAAAATGAATACAAAAGGAAGTGGGGCACAGTAATCTCCAGCTCTGACTCCTAGCCCCAAGAAGGGTCTTGGGGAATGTTTAGGAGGAAGAGCTGGTTCAAAGCTCTCCTTTTTGATAAAATGCAATAAATATGCACCCCATAGTTTGGAATTGTCTTGTAAATGAAAATCATTGGAATACAAGCAAGGAATTTCAGTGCTGGTCCCCCTATTAATTGGCTGTATGACTTTGAAAAACTCCTCCGTCTGGGATCTTACTTTCTTATCTAAAAACAGAAGAAATGGGAACAGATTATTTCAAAGGTACACTTTGAGAGAGAAATGGGGGGGGGGGGATCCGTAGGAAGGAGGAAGGGATCATCAAGAGAAAGGGTTTGCGTGCTGAAGGTGTTCCTTGCTACTGAAATCATGCTGCTTCTAAGCCTTGCCAGCTGACAAAGCAAGAACGTATATGTGCGTGTGCTGACTCATTATATGCACATATCTATAAATATTTTTGTATCTAACCATTTGCATCTGTGTTAAGCTAAACAGAAGTTCATACTGACACCTCCACTTCTGTTTTCAGGTGAATTATTCCAGCCATCCTTGATTATCTGTATCTTCCCACTCCAGCAGTGAGAATGTGGCTCTCACCATGTACCATCTACTTATTTCCTTGTTTGATTCTAATATATATTTATAGTGATATCAAGATAGTTAAATTATATCCCATGGGAGACAATTTTATCAATTAGAGTATAGTGCTTTTATACAAGTCCTCTTGCCTTTGACATTGCAGACTTCATTCACTTCCAAAGTCTGTTAAGGTCAGCATCTTTTTCCCTGAGCCCCTTTGATGAGGTTGTTTCATACATTTGTAGTACAGTTAGAGTGTTTTGTCACATTGTGCATTCCATCCTGCTGTCCCCCAAACTCCTAAATGCTTTTTTTTAAAGTTTGCATGCATCGGTGTTCTATGTCCTGTTCTATGGGTTTTGAAAAAAGCAGTGTCATGTATTCATCATCGTACCATTATGTGCATGTATAAGAGTTTGTTCACTCATCTATGGAGGGAAATCTTAGCTGTTTCCAGTTTTTGGTGATTATGAACAAAGCTGCTGTAAATGTTCTTTTGCAGGTTTTGTGCAGGTGTACAATTTCAGATCAACTGGGTATGTATGTAGGAGCACAATTGCTATAACCTATAGAAAGGAAGCCACCGGACTGTCTTCCAAAGTGGCTGTGCCATTTTGCATTCCCCTTAACAATAACTGAGATGAACAGAGCTTTTTAATTGATTGAAGAGATTTAAAAATGAAAACTTTTGAATTTTTTGGAAGTTAACAGTTTCTTCTCATGAGCTGGGTAAAAAGCAACTTCAGTTGAGTGTTCACAGTGTTTCAGACACTATGGCAATGCTAAAAATACACTGATAGTGCAGAGTTCAAACACTAGAGTGTCTTTGGATACCCAGAAGGTGACAAATGATGACAGTAACATATATCTGGGGAAAAAAAGGAGTGATTTTGGTTTGTAGTGACCCAAAGTATAAGGCTGGTTGCTCTCTGGTTGAACCTACTTGTACACTTAGCTCCAGTGTTTCTTAATATTCTAGTTTTTCAAGGGAAGCTGGAAATCTAGATTTTTATATAAACTCTTCCATTTTTTGGATATACAAGAAATTGCATATATTAATGACATATAATTTGATAAGATTTGACCTGCGTTTGCACCATAAAACCATCACCCATGTATCACCCCAAAGAGTTTTCTCATTCCTCTTGATAAGTCTTGCTTCTTCCCCTCCCTGCCCTACCTCTCCAGGCAACCATGAATTATCTTCTGTCACTATACATTAGTTTGCATTTTCTAGAATTTTATATAAATGAAATCATACATTATGCACTCCTTTTTTTTTTGTCTGCCTTCTTTCACTCAGCATAATTATTTTGAGAATTTCCATGTTGTGACATCAATAGTTTGCTCATTTGTATAGCTGCATAGTATTCCATTGTATGGGTGTGTCATACTTTGTTCTTACGGACTTCTGTCTGTCTGCTTACATCGCCTGTTCTTGCATAACATTTAACTATTCATCAGAACCCTAAGCATATTATTCATAGGTGGCTTAAATTCCCAGTCTCGTAATTCTAACATCCCTCTCTTAACTGGTGCCGATGCCTGTTCTGTCTCTTCAAACTGTATTTTTTATCTTTTGATATGTCTTGTAAAGTTTTCTTGATAGTTGGGTATGATATACCAGGACAAAGGACAGCTCCAGATAAGCTTTTGGTAAGGTGGTGGTGAGTTATTGAGGGAGGGGAAGCAGTCAGTAGTCTCATGATCAGGTCTCCATCTTACCTCCTGCCTGTGAACTTCACAAATGTTTCTTAGTTTTTTTCTCCCCACTTAGGTAGGAAGGAATGGCTACAGCTGGCTAGAGTTGGCTATTTCCCCTCCCCCAGGTCAGTTAGACTCTGATAATACTTCAGCAGGTCAGACTCTGGTTAACCAATTTCTCCTGAGAGCAGGGCTTGTTAGGAAGAACACTCTGGCATGTTTAAAAATGGTTCTTTTCCCCTTCTCCCTGCTAGGAACTTGAATATTTACTGTGAGAAGCTTGTAGTGTTTATTTAGTATGGTCAGTCTTTCTAATTTTACCTAATCTAGTGGGTGTATAGCGGTATCTTAAGTAGTTTTAATTTGCATTTCCTTAATCATTAGTGATATTGAGCGCCTTTTCATGTGTTCATTCGCCCTCTATATATCTAGTTTGTTGAAATGTCTGTTCAGATCTTTTGTCCATTATTTATTGAATTATTATTGAGTTTGGAGAGTTATAAGAGTGTATATGTATGTGTGTGTGTATATATATATATATACACACATGTATGTATATATATAGACATCTATACATATACACATATACATATATATACACATATATATTTGGTAATGTGGTAATATATTTTTATATTCTTTTATCTATTATCTATTTTATTTTATTTTATTTTTTTAAAGATTTCATTTATTTATTTATTCATGATAATCACAGAGAGAGAGAGAGAGAGAGAGGCAGCGACACAGGCAGAGGGAGAAGCAGGCTCCATGCAGGGAGCCCGACGTGGGATTCTATCCCAGGTCTCCAGGATCGCGCCCTGGGCCAAAGGCAGGCGCCAAACCGCTGCGCCACCCAGGGATCCCTATTATCTATTTTAGATGCAAGTTCTTTGTCAGATATATGCTTTGCAAATATTTCTTCACTGTCTGCAATTGTTCTTTTCATTTCCTTAACAGTGTCTCTTGAAAAGCAAATTGATTAATGCCCAGGTCTTAATTTATAAAGACAGAGTGACAACACGGAGAAGTCAATGACATTGAAATAGAAGTTTAATGTTACTCACAGTCCTCCTAGAAATGAGAGGCACAGCACACCATGCAAGGCCACATGGGGAAGCACTGGTGTTGGTTGAGAGTCAGTAAGAAGTAAGGGAGAGGCATAGGCTACAGCTTTCATTGGGGTTTTCATGGGAAAGCCAAGACAGGTTAATAGCTTACAGGTAGTTTGAACAATTTCAAAGGCTTTGGGGCATGGGAAATGTCTTTAGTTATCTGGTACCTGACTGTAGGTTGAATCAGGCAGGGGAAATATTGGCTTGGTATAGGAGGCAGTTGGGTTTGGAATTGATTGGTTTGTATATGGAAAGGAGGTTCACTAAACAGTTGTTCACTCTTAGAAATTAGCTCACCCTGGAAGGGGTGACCTCTCAGCCAGCAAGACTCTCCAAATGTCAAAACATCCTAAGATGTAGAAAATATTATTGGTACATGGATTTTAAAAATTTGGATGAAGTTTGCCTTTTTAAGCATATAATTTATCAATTTTTCCTTTTATGTGTAATCTTCTTGTAGTAGATAAGAAACCTGACCTAATGTGTTGAAGATATTCTCCTATGGTTTCTTTTGGAAGTGTTATAACTGTGGGCTTTACATTTTAAACCTATGATTTGTCTTTTGTATGTGGTTTGAGATTATGTATTGAAGTTCTTTTTTTCTTTTTTTTTCATATGGACATATAATTACTTCAGCACCATTTGATGAAAAAGCTATTCTTTTCTGCTGAACTTTTGTTTGCACTTTTGTCAAAATTTAATTGTCTGAAGATAGTGTGGGTCTATTTCTAAGCACTGTTTTATTGATCTATTTGTCCATCTTTGCATCATTGTTACACCATCTTATTTGCCTTATACCAAGTCTTGAAATTATTTATAGTCTTTCAAGTTTATTTTTAATTTCCAAAATGTGTTCTATGAAAGGATAAAATTGATAAACCTTTAGTTGGACTGATGAGAGAAAAAATGGAAGAGGTACAAAATTCCAATAATAGGTGTGAGAGAATTGGTTCTACAGATAATAAATTTGACAACTTAGATGAAATGGGCAGATTCCTTAAAAGACATATGCTTTCAAAGCTTATTCAAGAAAAGATAGTTAACTTGAAAAACAGTGTCTAACAAAAAAATTTAATTTGTAATTGAAACCTTCTCCAAAAAACCCCTCCACGTTATTGTTTTGACAATTTTGGGTCCTTTGCATTTCCATAAGAATTTTTGAGTCATTTATCAAATTCAACAAAAATTCACTAAAACTTTGATTTGAGTTTCATTGATTCAATAGGTGAATTTAGGGGAGAAATCACTTCCTAACAATATTGAGTCTTCTGACCCATGGACGAAGTGTATCTCTCCATTTATTTAGGTCTTCTTCATTATCTCTCATCAATGTTTTGTAGTTTTTAGTGTACAAGGCTTACATGTCTTTTGTCAAATTTTCCTTAAGAATTTTAATGATTTTTATCTATTTTTAAAAAGATTTTATTTCTTTATTTTTTAAAGTAAACTCTCCACCAAACATGGGGCTCAAACTTAGACCTCATGATCAAGAATCACATGCTCTACTGACTAAGCCAGCCAGGTACCCCCAATAATTTTGATGCTATAGTAAATGACATTTGATATTCTTAAATTTCTAATTATACCTTACTCTATATAGAAATACACAATTGATTTAATTATTTTTTTAAAAGAGGGAGAGAGGTAAAGGGAGAGGCGGAAGGAGAGAAAGAATCTTAAGCAGGTTCTAGGCCCAACACAGAGCCTGACATGAGGTTCAATCTCTCAACCTCTAGATCATGATCCAAGCCCAAACCAAGAGTCGGATACTTAAAAAACTGAGCTACCTGGTGCCCTGCAATTGATTTTTGTGTATTGATTTGTATCTTGCATCCTTATGCTTGCATTCATTTACTAGTTCTAGTCACCTTTTTTTTTTTTTTAGATTCCATAGAATTTTCTATATGGATGAGCATATTGTCTGCAATAAAGATAGCTGTACTCCCTCACACCCCTTCCCCCAGTCTAGATGCCTTTTATTTCTTTTCCTTGCCTGATTGCACTGGCTGGAACCTTCTATATAATGTTGAAGAGAAGGGTGAGAATGGAAACAAGGAGAGTGCCTTGTTTTTGATCTTTAGATATAAAGTGTAAAGTCCTTTATCATTAAGTTAGATGTTAACTATAGGATTTTTTAGGTGCCTTTTGTCAGGTTCCTTTTAAACCTAATGTTTTAAGAGATTTTTTTCTTTTTTTCAGGAATTGATGTTATGTTTTATAAATACATTTTTTTGTGTCTTTTGAGATAATCAAATATTTTTATTTTTTATTTTGTAAATAGGTGAATTGAATAGATTGATTTTTGAATTTTAAAAACCCTCGTTAGTCATGATGTGTTATCATTTTTAAATATTATTGGACATGATTAGTTAAACTTTGTATTAGAATTTTGCATCTATGTTTATGAAGCATGTTGGTCTGTAGATTTCCTTTTTTTAAAAAATATTTTATTTATTTATTTGAGACAGAGAGAGAAAGAGCAAGTGAGAAAGAGAAAGAGGGAGAGAGTTTGAGTGGGAGTGGGAGGGGCAGATGGAGAGGGAGAAGCAGATCCCTACTGAGCAGGGAGCCTGATACAGGGCTCCATCCAAGGAGCCTGAGATCATAACATGAACTGAAGACAGATGCTTAACCATCTGAGCCCCCCAGGGACCCCTGTGGATTTCTTTTTTTTGTAATGTTTTTGTCTGGCTTTGGTATTAGGGTTCTGTGGCATCTTAGAGTATACCGGGAAGTATTCCCTTCTCTTCCTTTTTCTGGTAGAGTTTGTGTAGAATTCATATTATTTCTTTTTTTTTAAATACTTGGCATAATTAACCAGTGTAGTTACTTGGACCCTAGAGTTTTCTTTTGAGAAAGTTTTCAATTATTATTATTTTTTTGTTAGGCATAGAACTAGCCAGGTTAACAGTTTCTTCTTATTAAAAAATTATTTATTTATTTATTTAACGGAGAGAAAGCATAAACGGGGGGGGGGGGGGGGCGTGGCAGAAGGAGAGGGAAAAGCAGACTTTCCACCAAGTAAGGAGCCATATGTGAGGCTCAACCCCAGGACCCTGGGAGCACGACCTGAGCCGAAGGCTGATGCTTAACTGACTGAACCACCCAGGCACCCCTATTTCTTCTTGAGTAAGCTTTGATAGTTTTCGTCTTTCAAAGATTTGCCCATTTCATCCAAGTTGTCAAATTTCCTGTGTGTAGAATCAACTCACTCATACCTGATATTGGTAATTTCATATTGCTTCCATTTTTTTCCCCCTAGTGTGGCTAGAGATTTATCATTTGTATTGATCCTTTCAAAGAACCACCTTTTTCTTTTATTGATTTGGTGTAATATTCACTTTCATTGTTGTCTGCTTTGATTTTATGATTTCTTTTGTCCTGCCTACTTTGAACTTAACTTGCTCTTTTTTCTGTTGTTTCTTCTTCATGTGGAAGCTGAGGTCATTTATTTGAGGCGGTTTTCTTTTTTTTAAAGATTTTATTTATTCACGAGAGATACAGAGAGAAACAGACACAGGCAGAGGGAGAAGCAGGCTTTATGTAGGGAGCCCAATGTGGGACTTGATCCAGGGACCCTGGGATCATGCCCTGAGCCAAAGGCAGATGCTCAACCACTGAGCCACCCAGGCATCCCTTGAGACAGTTTTCTAATCTAGGCACATAGTGTTAGAAATTTCCCTTTAAGGGTGATGTGAAGGAAAATAATGGAATAGGGAGCACCAGGAATCTGTGTCTCTACCTGGACAACAATCTGTCTGAAGGAAATATTTCAGAACTCTAAGAGTTTATTTGAATGCTTGCAACTTGCAGGAAACAGCCTGGCTGGTAAATTGCAGTTAATTGTGGTCCATTTTAGCCATTAGCACAGTGTGGCTACCTGCCCCCAACCCCCAACCCTGTGGCAGGTAGCTGTGGGGGATGGCAAACTATGCTTGCAGTGCTGCTTGCTGTAATGAGGGTAGGTGATAAGGACCTTGTCTTCCAAATATTGGAGTTCTGTGTTCTGGTTGTGGATTGCTGCTCTGATCACTGTAGCATGAGCATGGAGGCTGGCTGCCATTGTTCCAACCCCATGCACTGCAGTGACTTCCAGGAGGTTTAAAGGGCTCCACCTGTTCTTTTGGACATTCAAAAACAGCTATACATTTAGGGAAACTTAGAAGCCATCACACATGCCCATGGAAATACATAGGCTCAGAAAAGACCTGAGAAGAACTTAAGCTTTCATCTCAGGCTTATTGGGGCACAGAGACACCTTATAAGAAACAGAAAAAGAATAAATCCTGGAAGAGGAGATTCTGATTATCATAGTTACCAGATTATATATATATATATATATTTTTTTACCAGATTATTTTTTAAAAAGATTCTATTTATTTATTTATGAGACACAGAGAGAGAGAGAGAGAGAGGCAGAGGGAGAAGCAGACTCCCTGCAGGAAGCCTGATGCAGGATCTGATCCCAGGACTCCAGGATCACACCCTGGGCTGAAGGCAGGCGCTAAACTACTGAGCCACCCAGGCATCTCCATAGTTACCAGATTATAAGCTTCCAATGCTTACAACAACAACAAAAAAATCATAAGATTTTCAAAGAAACAGGGAAGTATAGTCCATTCAAAAAAACAAAACAAATTTGACAAAAATGTACCTAAGAAAGCCCAGATCTCAGAACATTCTGGACAAAAACTTTAAAACAACTCCTATAGATGTTCAAAGAGCTAAAGGAAGTAATGGATAGAGATAGGAAAACAGTGTGTGCATAAAATGAGAATATTAATTGGGAGATAGAAACTACAGAAGAGGAGCCAAAAGAAATTCTGGAGCTGGAAAGTACAATAACTGAAATGAAAAGTATGATGGAGAGGTCATAGGGAGATAGGAGCAAGCAAAAGAAAAAATCACTGAATTTAAAGATAGAACAATAGAAATTACCACATTCTGAGGAACAAAAAGAAAAAGAAATGAAGAAAAGTGAACAGTGCCTAAGGGTCCCATGGAACATCATCAAATGGATCAATGAGCACATTATGGGAACCCCAGAAGGAGAAGAGAGAGAGAGAGAGTGGCAGAAATATTTGAAGAACTAATGGCCGAAAACTCCCTAAATTTGATGCAAGACATAGTCTAAAAATCCAGGAAGCTCACTAACAGCAAAAAAAGACCCACTGTAAGGGACATTATAATCAAACTGTCAAAAGTCAAAGACAAAGGGAGAATCTTAATATCACCAGGAGGAAAGTGATTCAGAAAATACGATGGGTTCTCAAGATTATCAGCCAAATTCTCATCAGAAATGTTGGAAGCCAGAAGGTTATGTGTTGTTATGTTCTAAGTACTGAAAGTAAAAAACTCAAATGAGAAATCTAGCTCTCAAGATTCTTTAAAAAATGAAGGATAAATTCCCAGATAAAGACATTCCTAGGTAAACAAAATCTGAAGGAGTTCATTATCACCACTACACCTGCCTTGAAAAAAATGCTAAAGGGAGTTCTTCAGGTTGAAATGAAAAGAAAGTAGACAGTAACTTGAAGCCATATGAAGAAATAAAGATCTATGGTAAAGGTAAATACATGGGAAATTATAAAATCTAGTACGATTATAATTTTGTCTTGTAACACCACTTTTCATTTTGAACACGATTTAAAAGACAAACGCACAAGATGCTATTGGGTACATAATGCATACATACGCAATCTCTGATATCAATAACAGAAAGATGGGGACAGAAGTGTATAGGAACACAGTTTTTGTATAGTACTGAAGTTAAATTGTTAAAACTTTAGATTGTTATAACTTTAAGATGTTGAATCTTAAACCACCATGGCAACCACCATGGTAACCACAAGGAAAGCATCTATAGAATATACATAAGAAAATGAAGAAGGAACTGAATTTTTGTTTCACTACAAAAAAATTAGACACAAAAGAATGCAGTACTGGAAGAGATGAGGGACAAAAAAGCTATACAGCATACGGAAAACATATAGTGAAATGGTAGAAGTGTCTCCTTATCAGTAATATAAGTGTAAATGGATTAAATCCTCCAATCAACATACTTAGATTGGCAGAAGGGTTAATAAATATGATTCAATTGTATACTATCTACAAGTCATTTTATTATTTATTTATTAAAGATTTTATTTATTTATTCATGAGAGGCACAAAGAGAGAGGCAGAGACATAGATGGAGGGAGAAGCAGATTCCATGCAGGGAGCCTGATGTCAGACTCGATCCCAGGACTCCAGGATCACACCCTGAGCTGAAGGCAGACGCTCAACCATTGAGCCACCCAGGCATCCCTCATTTTATTTTTTTTAATTTAAATTCAATTAATTAGCATATAATATTAGTTTCAGAGACAGAGTTCAGTGATTTATCAGTCTTCTATAATTCTCAGTGCTCTTTACATTACATACCCTCCTTAATGTCCATCACTGGTTACTCCATCCACTCACCCCCTTCTCCTCCAGCACCTCTCAATTTGTTTCCTATGATTAAGAGTCTCTTATGGTTTGAGAGATTCATTTTATTTTATTTTTTTTGAGAGATTCATTTTAGATCCAAATTAAAAAATAGGTTCATCCTTTCAGTTTGAAAGGAAAACATATTCTATATAAATAGTAACCAAAAGAGGGCTGAAGTATTTATATTAATATCATATAAAATAGATCTTAAATCTAAAAAGGCTCAAGAGACAAGGAAAGATATATTAATATATAATAATATATTAATAACAATTTCAGTATAGCAATATAACAACTATAAACATTTATACACTCTCAAACAGAACCTCATAGTATGTGGAGAAAAAAATTGACAGAATTGAATGGAGAAATAGGCAGTTCTACAATAATAGTCAGAAGCTTTAATTCCCCACTATCAATAGTGGACAGATCAACCAGACATAAGATAAGTAAGTAAGCAGAACTTGAACTATACAATAAAACATCTAGACCTAACAGAACAGAACATTCTACTCAAGCATAGAATGCACATTCTCCTAAAGTGAACAGTGAATATTCTCCAGGATAGACCACGTATAAGGGCCACAAAACAAGTCTCAATAGATTTTAAAAAGGCAGATATCATACAAATTATCTTCTCAAATCACAATGAGATAAAGTTAGAAATCAGTAATTGAAAGAAAACTGAAGAATTCACAAATATGTGGAAATTAAACAACACACTCTTAAGCAACCAGTGGTTCAAGGAAGAAATTAAGGGAAATTAGAAAATACTTAAAGGTGAATGAAAGTGAAAACACAACACACAAACACATACAGCATACAGTAAAGCAATGCTCAGAGGGAAAGTTATATCTGCAAATGCTGATGTTAAAGAACAAAGATCTTAAATCAATAACCTAACTTTATACCTTAAAGAACTAGAAAAAGAAGAACAAATTAAACCCAAGCCTGGCAGAAGAAAGAAGGCAATTTAAAAAATAGGGCAGACCAGAAGTCAGTGGCATTTCTATATACTAACAATGAGACCAAAGAAAGAGAAATTAAGGAGTCAATCCCATTTACAATTGCACCCAAAAGCATAAGATACCTAGGAATAAACCTAACCAAAGAGGTAAAGGATCTATATCCTAAAAACTATAGAACACTTCTGAAAGAAATTGAGGAAGACACAAAGAGATGGAAAAATATTCCATGCTCATGGATTGGCAGAATTAATATTGTGAAAATGTCAATGTTACCCAGGGCAATTTACACGTTTAATGCAATCCCTATCAAAATACCATGGACTTTCTTCAGAGAGTTAGAACAAACTATTTTAAGATTTGTGTGGAATCAGAAAAGACCCTGAATAGCTAGGGGAATTTTAAAAAAGGAGACCATATCTGGGGGCATCACAATGCCAGATTTCAGGTTGTACTACAAAGCTGTGGTCATCAAGACAGTGTGGTACTGGCACAAAAACAGACACATAGATCAATGGAACAGAATAGAGAACCCAGAAGTGGACCCTGAACTTTATGGGCAACTAATATTCGATAAAGGAGGAAAGACTATCCATTGGAAGAAAGACAGTCTCTTCAATAAATGGTGCTGGGAAAATTGGACATCCACATGCAGAAGAATGAAACTAGACCACTCTCTTTCACCATACACAAAGATAAACTCAAAATGGATGAAAGATCTAAATGTGAGACAAGATTCCATCAAAATCCTAGAGGAGAACACAGGCAACACCCTTTTTGAACTCAGCCACAGTAACTTCTTGCAAGATACATCCACGAAGGCAAACGAAACAAAAGCAAAAATGAACTATTGGGACTTCATCAAGATAAGAAGCTTTTGCACAGCAAAGGATACGGTCAACAAAACTAAAAGACAACCTACAGAATGGGAGAAGATATTTGCAAATTATGTATCAGATAAAGGGCTAGTTTCCAAGATCTATAAAGAACTTATAAAGAACTCAACAGCAAAGAAACAGTCCAATCATGAAATAGGCAAAAGACATGAAGAGAAACCTCACAGAGGAAGACATAGACATGGCCAACACGCACATGAGAAAATGCTCTGCATCACTTGCCATCAGGGAAATACAAATCAAAACCACAATGAGATCCCACCTCACACCAGTGAGAATGGGGAAAATTAACAAGGCAGGAAACCACAAATGTTGGAGAGGATGCGGAGAAAAGGGAACCCTCTTACACTGTTGGTGGGAATGTGAACTGGTGCAGCCACTCTGGAAAACTGTGGAGGTTCCTCAAAGAGTTAAAAATAGACCTGCCCTATGACCCAGCAATTGCACTGCTGGGGATTTACCCCAAAGATACAGATGCAGTGAAACGCCGGGACACCTGCACCCCGATGTTTATAGCAGCAATGTCCACCATAGCCAAACTGTGGAAGGAGCCTTGGTGTCCATCGAAAGATGAATGGATAAAGAAGATGTGGTTTATGTATACAATGGAATATTACTCAGCCATTAGAAATGACAAATACCCACCATTTGCTTCGATGTGGATGGAACTGGAGGGTATTATGCTGAATGAAATAAGTCAATCAGAGAAGGACAAACATTATATGGTCTCATTCATTTTGGGAATATAAATAAGAGTGAAAGGGAATAGAGGGGAAGGGAGAAGAAGTGGGTAGGAAATATCAGAAAGGGAGACAGAACATGGAAGACTCCTAACTCTGGGAAATGAACTAGGGGTGGTGGAAGGGGAGGACGGCGGGGGGTGGGGATGACTGGGTGGCGGGCACTGAGGGGGGCACTTGAAAGGATGAGCACTGGGTGTTATTCTGTATGTTGGCAAGTTGAACAGCAATAAAAAATAAATTTATTATTAAAAAAATTAAGTCAGATATTGAAAAGATTTGTGTAGTTGTAAAATGATGTCACTCAAAAAAATAAAAATAAAATAAAAGTAAATAATAAAATTAAATAAAATAATAAAATTAAACTAAATAAAAATAATAATAAAATAAAAAATAAAATAAAATGTCACTCTTTCCACCCAGCTTTTTACTTTGGAAATATAGTTTTTTTTCATACTAATATGTAACTAATGTCATATAATAGTTTTGTTATTTTATGCTTAAATGAATTAATAAAGAACTATTTCTAGAAAAAAAATCGGGCAGAGATAAATAGAAAGACAACAGAAAATAATAAAAAAATAAGTTGGTTCTCTGAAAAGTTCAACAAAATTTAAAAAACCCTTTCTAGAATGACAGTGAAAGAAGAAAGGCACAAATAACCCAAATAAAAGTGAAACTGGAAACATTACTACTAATCAGATGGAGGTTAAAGATGATAAGAGAATACTATGAACAAGTGTATTTCAAAAAATCAGATAACCTGGAAGAAACATGGACAAATTCCTTGAGACACATAAATTAGCTAAACTAACTCAAGAGGAAGTAGCAAATTTTATCAGATGAGTAGCAGTAAAGAGATTCAATCAATAATCAAAAATGTTTCAAGAAAGAAAAGTTCGAGGCCAGATGGCTGCACTGGTGAATCCTAAACATTTAAAGTATTAACAACAATTGTTCTGAAACTCTTCCAGAAAATTGAAGAGAAGAGAATACAACCTGATTCATTCTATGTGGTCATCATTACTATAATTGATTACAATGCTAGATAAAGACATCATAAGAAAAAAAGTTACAGACTCATATTCATTATGAATTTAGATGTAAAAATCCTCAAGAAAATATAAGTCAATTGAATTCAACAGCATTTCATTTTTTTATAATAAATTTATTTTTTATTGGTGTTCAATTTACCAACATACAGAATAACACCCAGTGCTCATCCTGTCAATGCCTCCCCCAGTGCCCATCACCCATTCACCCCCACCCCCGCCCTCCTCCCCTTCCACCACCCCTAGTTCGTTTCCCAGAGTTAGGAGTCTTTATGTTCTCTCTCCCGAAAGGGATATTTCCCACACATTTCTTCTTCCTTCCCTTTGCTCTTTATTCCTCTGTGAGATACACATGTCTATGTAGTTACACTTTCTTCTGTCTGACCTTTGAAAACATCTCTTATGTATGAGACTTCTAAAGAATTATTTCAACTTTACAGCATCTGAAACATCTTTAGTTCACCTTTGTTTTTGAAAGAAATTTTTGCTGGGTATAAAATTCTAAGTGGACAATATTTTTTTCTCCAGTTCTTTTCTTTTTAATGAGGGTTTTCATTCTTTTAAAAAAATATAATAAGTGTGCCCTTAATCCCCATCACCTATTTCACCCATCCCTCACTCCTCTTCCCTTTGATAACCATCAATTTGTTCTCTATACTTAAGAGTCTGTTTCTTGGCTTGTTCTCTCCTTTTTTTCTTTGCTTATTTGTTTCATTTCTTAAATTCCACCTGTGAGTGAGATCATATGATATTTGTCTTTCTCTGATGGACCTATTTTGCTTAGCATTGTACTCTTTAGCTTTATCAACATTGATATAGATACTAAATATATCACATCTTCCTTATCCATTCATCTAACAATGGACACTTGGGCTTCTTTCATAATTTGGCTATTGTAGATAATGCTGTAATAAACATAGGAGTGTATGTATCACTTTGAATTAATGTTTTTGTTTTTCTTTTTGGTAAAAAATGAAATTACTGGATCATAGGGTATTTCTATTTTTAACTTTTTTATGAGCCTCCATGCTGTTTTCGAGTGACTGCGCCGGTTAGCAGTCCCATCAGTAGTGCAAGAGTTCCTTTCTCTCCATATCCTTGCCAACACTGGTTATTTTTTACGTTTTTGATTTTAGTCATTCTGACAGGTGTCAGATGATATCTCATAGTTTGATTTGCATTTCCCTGAAGGCAAATGATGATGATCTTCTTTTCATGTGTCTGTTGGCCATCTGTATGTCTTCTTGGGAGACATGTCTGTTCATATCTTTTGCCCATTTTTAACTGGATTATTATTTTTTCTGGATTATTTTTTGGGGGGGGGTATTGAGTTGTATAAGTTCTTTATGTATTTTGGATACTAACTATCATATATGTCATTTGCAAATATCTTCTCCCATTCTACAGGTTGCCTTTAGTTTTGTTGATAGTTCCCTTCATTGTGCAGAAGCTATTTATTTTGATAATCCCAATAGTTTATTTTTGTTTTTATTTCCTTGCCTCATAAGAAATATCTAGAAAACTGTTACTATGACCAATGTCAGAGAGATTACTGCCTGTGTTCTCTTCAAGGATTTTTATGGTTTCAGGTCTCATATTTAGGTCTTTATTCCATTTTGAATTTATTTTTGTGTATGGTATAAGAAAGTGGCCCAGTTTCATTCTTTTGTATGTGGATGTCCAGTTTCCCAACACCATTTGTTGAAGAGACTATCTTTTTCCTTTCATTCCTCCTTTGTTGAAGATTAATTGACTATATAATTGTGGGTTTATTTCTGGGTTTTCTATTCTGTTCTGTTGAACCAAATGTCTTTTTAAAATGATAATACCACTCTTTTGATTACTACAACTTTGTAATATAATTTGAAATCTGGAATTGTGATACTTCCAATTTTGTTTTTCTTTTTTATGATTGTTTTGACTTTCGAGGTCTTTTGTGGTTCTATACAAATTTTAGAATAGTTTGTTGTGGTTCTGTGAAAAATGCTGTTGATATTTTCATAGGTATTGCATTAAATATATAGATTGCTTTGGGTAGTAAAGACATTTTAATAATATTTGTTCTTTAAACTCATAAGCATGGAATGTCTTTCCATTTCTTTGTCTCATCTTCAGTTTCTTTCATCACTGTTTTATAGTTTACAGAGTACAAGTCTTTTACTTATTTGGTTAAGTTTATTTCTAGATATTTTATTGTATTATCCTAGAATTGGTATTGTTTTCTTAATTTCACTTCCTGCTCCTTCATTATTAATGTATGGGAATGCAACAGATTACAAAGTTGTAATAATCAAAAGAGATTATGTTTCTAGGAATTTATTGATTTCTTCTAAGTTGTCCAATTTGTTGGCATTTAGTTTTTCAAATATTGCTGTTTGTATTTCTGCATTGTTTGTTTGCTATTTTTCCTCTTTCATTAATGATTTTATTTGTTTAGGTCCTCTCTCTCTCTCTTTTTCTTTTTGATGAGTCTTGCTAGAGTTTTATCAGTATTGATTTTTTCAAAGAACTAGCTCTTGGTTTCAGCTATCTGTTCTACTGTTGTTTTGTTGTCATCGTTGTTTCTGTATCATTTATTTCTGCTCCAATCTTTATTATATCCTTCCTTTTGCTTGGTTTGGATTTTATTTATTCTTCTTTTTTCTTTTTTTCTTTTTTAAAGATTTTATTTATTTATTCATGAGAGATGCAGAGAGAAAGAGAGGCAGAGACACAGGAGGAAGGAGAAGCAGGCTCCATGCAGGGAGCCTGATGCGAGACTCGATCCCGGGACTCCAGGATCATGCCCCGGGCCAAAGGCAGGCACCACACTGTTGAGCCACCCAGAGATCCTCTATTCTTCTTTTTTTTAGTTCTTTTACGTCTAAGGTTAGGTTATTTATTTGAGGTTTTTTTTTTTTCCTTCCTGAGGTAGGCCTGTATTGTTGTAAGCTTCCCTCTTAGAGCCAGTTTTGTTGCGTCCCAACAATTTTAGACTATTGTGTTTTCGTTTTCATGTTTTTTGTTTGTGGTTACCATTAGATTTGTATGTAACATCTTCTTCATACAGTCTATATTAAGTGGGTGATCATTAGGTTTAAACCCCTTCTTTACTCCTCTCCTTTCTACATTTTAGGTATATAGTGTTATATTTTAAATCCCTTTATTTTATGACTCCCTTGACTGATTTAGAGAAATATTTATTTTTACTGCTTTTGTGTCTTTTACTTTTCACACTCTCACTTATAGTCTTTTTCTTCCACTCAAAGAGTACCCTTTAATATTTCTCATAAGGATCATTAGTGATCATGAACTCCTTTAGTTTTTGTTTGGCAAACTCTTTATCTCTCTTTCTATCCTGAATGATGGGCTTGCTGGATAAAGTAGTCCTGGCTGCAGAGCTTATCCCTTTCAGCACTTTGAATGTACCATGTCAATCCCTGCAAAGTTTCTGCTGAAAAATCTTGATGGTCTTATGGGGTTTCCTTTGTGTGTAACTGACTACTTTTCTCTTTCCGCTTAAAAAAATTTTTTTTTTAACACCACTTTTTGCCATATTAATTACTATGTGTCTTGGTGAGGACCTGCATGTGTTGAATTTTTGGGTGGATTCTGTGCCTACTAGATCTGGATATTTGTTTCTTTCCCCAGATTATGAAAGTTTTCAGTTATTATTTTTTTTTCAAATAAATTTTCTGTCTTCTTTTCTCTCTCTTCTTCTGAGATCCCTCTAATGCTAATGTTATTGTGCTTGATGGAGTCACTGAGTTCTCTAACACTGTTCTCAGTTTGCATAATTTTCTTTCTTCTCCTTTGATCATCTTGGTTATTTTCCATTACTTTATCTTCAGGGTCACTAATTTGTTCCTCTCCTTCATCCGGTCTGCTATTTATTCCATCAAGTGTATTTTTAATTTCATTTATTGTGTTCTTGGTCTCTGGTTCTTTTTTACCTCTGTGTTAAAGGTCTCACACCCGGGAGACCATAAATAGGGATTAAACATTAGTAAACATAAACATCAGTCCTCCAATAATTTCCCAAGTCCAGTGAATATTTTTATGATCATTATTTTAAGTTCTCTATTAGGCATATTACTTATAATATCCATTTCACTTTGATCTCTTGCTGTGGTTTGGTCCTGTTCTTTCATCTGGGAGATATTTCTCTGTCTCATTTGTTTGACTTTCTATGTGTATTTCTCTGTGTTAGGAATGTCAGTCTCTTCTATTGCTGTTATTGATAATAGCCTTATAAAGAAGGGGTCCTGTAGTGCAGTGTACCCTGTTCCCCAGGGCCTGGCACTTCAGCTAATGTCTCCTATGTGTGTTGTGTGTGCTCTACTATTGAGTCTTGGCCTTTTTTTCTTCAGTCCAGTTATCTGCAGAGGCTCTCTTTGCCTATTATGGGCAGCATCTGATCCCCAGCAGGGATGAGGTACATTTTAACAAGATGCACAGTGGTCTGCTTGCCACACAAGATCTGCTCTTTGCCTCCACTGCTGGTCCTGAAAAATGTGTGGGTCAGGAGATGTGTTGTTGGTAGAGTTTGTGCTGGTCTTCTGTGGGAGAGGTCAGCAGTGCAGGGACTCAGGTGAGTGTGACTGGAAAGGGTTCCACTGCAGCACAGGGGTGTGGGGCTTGGTGTAAGCAAGTTAGGTGATGAGCATTAGTGCTGTGCTGGTTCCCACAGGTGGTGATTGTTTATACTGGGGTTTGGGGGAGGAAAATGGTGCCTGCCAGCTCCTCTGTTCCTGGAGATGGTCTCTCAGTGACCCCTCTCTCTATGGGCTGTGGTCTGAGATGAGCAAACCACTCTCCCTCCTGTCTGCCCCTAGTGTTTTTCAAACTGCTGGTTCTATATTATATTTGCATGAGCTATTTGTCATGTCTCTTTAAGGGCAGAGACTCAGCCTCCTAGTACCCTCTGGACTTTCCCAGAGCTGAACTGTCAATTTTCAAAATTCTAGGCTTTCAGACCCATGGATTGTAAGAACTCATGAAATTTGGCTCCTCTCACTTTCAAAGGCAAATATTATAAGAATTCGTCCTCCCTGTTTATAGTCTTCCAGGTGTGAAAGCCTGTTTTCCACCATTCTTTCTGCCATCGCTCCCTCTCCACTGCAAATGTCCCTGGTCCATTTTCCCCCCTCTTACATCCTTCCATTTGATGTCTTCTCTACCTTTAATTGTGGAGTTTGTTAGTCTTTAAGATTGTCCTCTGGGTTTTTTACACTGATGTGAGTGTTATCTAGTTGGATCCATGGGATAAAGCTAGCTTACAGTCCTCCTACTCTGCCATCTTCCAAGCCAACCTTTACACCATTTCTTCCTTCATTCTTTCCTTTTTTCTCTCTTTCTATTTCTGACTTTTTTTAGGGGGAAGGGGCAGTAGGACAGAGAGGGAGAGAATCCCAAGCAGGCTCCATGCCCAGCACAGAGCTGAACATGAGGCTTGATCTCATGACTCTGAGATTATGACCTAAGCTGAAATCAAGAGTCAGATGCTTAACTGACTGAGCCATGCAGGTGCCCCAGGAGGACTTTAAAAAAATTTCTACTTATTTTGAGTAATCTCTACACCCCACATAGAGCCCAAACCCACATCTCAAGATCAAGAGTTGCATGCTCCTCTGATTGGGCCAGCCAGAGACCTCTAATCCATTTCTTTAAAGAAGTTGCTGTGCTATCTTGTCTGTTGTTTTCCCAAGAGAAGTCTGCTTTTTTTAAATTTTAGAGTAGTTAGAGATATACAGAAAAATTACAAATATCAAACAGAGTTCCCATGTATGCCACACCCAGGTTTCCCTATCTTTAACATCTAATATTAGTATGGTACATTTACCATAATTAATGAATTAATATTGATATGCTATTACTAAAATTCATATTTAGTTCACATTTTCTTAGTTTTTACCTAATGTCATTTTTTTTCTTCCAAGATCTTATCTAGGATATTATACTTAGTTGTTATGTTTCCTTAGTTTCCTCCTGAGGGTGAAAATTTCTCAGGTGTCCTTTGTTTTTGGTGACCTGGTCAGTTTTGAGGAGTACTAGTCAGGTATTTGGTAGAATGTCCCTCAGTGAGATTTGTATGATGTTTTTCTTATGGTTAGGCTGAGATTATGTGTACTCAGGAAGAATAGCACAGGGTTAATCATGTAAGTCACATCATTTCAAGGGTATACTATCAACACAACTTCTCACTGGTCGTGTTAACCTTCCCAACCAGGGTGAGGTAGCATTTGTCAGGTTGCTCCACTGTAAAGTTAGGTGACTTATATCCCTTCAGAGCAGATTATTTTCATAAATTAATTATCTGGAATTCTGTGATTTATCTACTGTCTCCTATTTATCTTTTCATTCAGCTATTTATTAAAATCAGCATGGATTCATGCATATTTATTTTATATTTTGGGTTATAACTCAATGCTTCTTAATTTATTTTGTTGTTCAAAATAAAGGACAAACATTATATGTTCTCATTCATTTGGGGAATATAAATAATAGTGAAAGGGAATATAAGGGAAGGGAGAAGAAATGTGTGGGAAATATCAGAAAGGGAGACAGAACGTAAAGACTGCTAACTCTGGGAAACGAACTAAGGGTGGTAGAAGGGGAGGAGGGCGGGGGGTGGGAGTGAATGGGTGACGGGCACTGGGGGTTATTCTGTATGTTAGTAAATTGAACACCAATAAAAAATAAATTAAAAAACAAAACAAAAAAAATGAAAAAACAATTTTGTCAGCTATTATTTTTTCAAATATTTTTTCCTCTCCTCTCTTTCTATGGAAATTCCCACAATACATATATTAGCCCCATTAAATTTGTCCAGCTGATGAGGTTTTCCCTTTTCCTCTCTGTGTTTATTTCTGCATAGTTCCTTTTGCTATGTCTTTAAGTTCTCTATTTTTTGTAATATTTGATCTGCCATTAATTCAAAATTTACCATCTCTGACATTGTAGTTTTAATCTCTAAACATTATATTTGTGTTATTCTTGTAGCTTACGATTCTTAACTTTTGAACATACGGAATACCCTTATATTTTATGTTTGTTTAATGCCCTTGTCTACTGGTTCCAACATCTGTATTAATTCTGGATTGGTTTTTATTGATTGTTTTTTCTCCTTATGAGCCATTACATTTTTGATGTCTTTGCATGCCTGGTAATTTTTTTCATATTTCAGACAATGTGAATTTTACTATGTTGGATTTCTTTCTTTCTTTCTTTCTTTCTTTCTTTCTTTCTTTCTTTCTTTCTTTCTTTCTTTCTTTCTTTCAGAGAGGGAAGAAGGGCAGAGGGGGAGGGAGAGAGAGAAAATCTTAAGCGGGCTCCATGCCCAGCTCAGAGCTTGACACAGGGCTCAGTCTTATAACCCTGAGATCATGACCTGAGCTGAAATCAAGAGTTGGATGCTTAACCCACTGAGCCACCCAGGTGCTCCGGATATCTTTGTATTCTTACAAATCTTTTAAACCTTTATTCTGGCACACAGGATACTTGTTCCAGATACTTGGAACAATTTTGATTCATTCGCAGCCTTTCTTTTTAAGATTTGTTAAGTGGCACTGGAGCAATGTTTGGTCTACAGCTTATTATTTCACACTACCTCAGTGGTACTCTGAGTACTCTACCCAACGCCCAGTGGATATGAGGTTTTTCAGTCTGGCTGTTGAAAATAGGCAATGTTTCTGGTCTTATGTGAGTACTGGAAACTTTTTCCCTTAATCTTTTTGGACTATTCTTTCCCTGGACTCAGGTAGTCTTTTCACAAGCATGTTTTGGTCAATATTCTGCTGTATGCTCAATGGAGACTGCCTACAGATATCTAGAGTTCTTTGTCAGTACAGCTGTCTCTCTTCTAATATTCCATCTTGTGAATTCTAAATGCCCTGGTCAGCTCAACTTCTTCAGTTTAAGGAGTCCTCTGGGTTCTACACAAGTTGTTTTTTGGTTTGTTTTAGTTTGATTGTTTTAGGCAAGGAGGTTAAATCTGGTCTTTGCTACTCTATCTTGGGTTAAAGTTAAACATAATTTTGTTCATTTGTTAAATATTGGCACATACTACAGAATTTAAAAGATGTATACTGCAGGCAAACAAAAACATCTAGGGTTGCATTTAGCCTTTAGGTTATCAGTTTGTGGTTTCTAAAAGAGATCACATGGCTAGGCAAAAATGGCGCTTTTTATATCATGTAATAAGAATCATAATAGAAGTTGCTATGGGAACTAAAAAAATGAGGCTCTTCACCCATGCTGGGTATTGAATTAAGCCTTCTTGGAGGAAATGACATTTGAGTGAGCCTTGAAGACCGGGAAGATGTTATCCAATAAAGAAGGCATGGTAGGAGGGAGAAGTAAGTTCAGGTTTGAGGTCCACCAGGAGTAAAGGTAGATTGGTGTGAAATCACATGACAGAAGGTGGGAACTACAAGCAGCTTGATTTTACCAAAGCATAATAGGCAAAGTAGGAAGTGGTCGAGTGAGACTGGAGAAATAGGCAGGCAGTTTGTAAAAAGTTTCCTATGTCACGCAAGCATTTGTCAGCCATGGGAGAACCACTGGAGAGTTTTAAGCAGGGAAGGGATATGTCCTGTTAGCATCTTAGAACAATCACAGTGGTGGCCGTGTGGAGCGTGAAATTGAAGTGCGAAGACTGACTTCAGGGAGACCAGTTGGGAGATCGTTACATCAGCTCAGGGAACAAATAGTAGGTCATGAACTATGATGTGTGGTCAGGATTGGACATTCAGGGAGAGATAGGAGAATTATTTAGGTTGTAAAATGTCAGGACATCTTGCCTTATGATGCATGAGGGAGTGAGGGGATGGGTGTGGATATGAAATAAGTTCCAGGCCTTTGGCTAGAATTGCCACATGAAAAATGCTGAGATGAACTGTTAAGAACTCTTATGGGGGAGGAATAGTTCTCAGATAGGGAGAATTTGGGAAATGCTGAGCATGAGATGACCATGAGAAGATGCTCTCTGTCTTTGATCCTTGCTCTTACTCCCTCCCCCTATCTCTCATTTATCCCTTTTGGTGGGGCAAAAAACATGTGGATTTGCTACCTGGTTCAAGGAGACATTGTTCCCAAATCAGGTTCCTTTTTGTAGAATTTTGATCATTGGTACTTTCATCAATAGTCACTGATAATTCAGGGGAAGTAGCAGTTTATGGCTGACATATTCATAATCTTTTTTTTTTGACATATTCATAATCTTATGAAGATTGTCTTTTGTTCTACTTCAGAGCCACCATTCATGTCATAGTACAGTGAATGATGTTCTTTGGAATTGGACAGTACACACCCTAAGCAGCTGTATGTGGTGGTACTTTGTTGTGTTGTAGAAACAGCCTTACCTTGGCTCTAACTGGACCACTTATACAATGGATGACCTTGGTCAAATCACTTAAACTCCATGACCCTCAGCTTCTTTGTTTGTACTGTGGGTGTGATCTTACAGGGATGATTGTGAGGATAAAGCACATTATAAATTCTAAAAGTGTTAGTTATTACTCATATTTTCATCTCATCTTTTAAATTTATTTGCTAATGTTGGGGAGATTTGGTAATAGCTTTGGGTGATATATTTGCTCCATGGCAAAGATGGCTGTAGCCAAACTAAAATAGAAACAAGACCAAGTCCAGATTCAGAATTTGAGGACAGAGTGTAACCAGATCTTATTCCTTTTGTTGTCTTACTCTCTCTTTCCCCAACTACCTGATTCCTATATCTTCCTAAAGCTTCCTAAGGGGCATGGACTGGATATAAAAATGAGACCTAAAGTCTAAGGCAGTGGTTTCCAATGCTAGGTGCCCATTAGAATGATATGAGGAGCTTTAAAAAATACTGATGTCTGAGTACCACCCCACGTGATTCTGGTGTAATTGACATGGGGTGTGACCTCAGCATTTGAATTTCTTAATGTTTCCATGATTCTAATATGCATCTGAGGTTGAGAATCAGTACCTTGGCTTTATATCTCCCTAATCTAATGGGAGGCCAGGACTGAAGTTGATGCTGGTGGCAGGGAAGGGTTTTCTTTGTTTTCCTTTTGTTGAAATTAGTCTTTGTTATTTGGAGAGACTGCACTGGAACATGAGTATGAAGATGAGAAGGGGTCTGGGGAGCTAGGCATTCTAACCTCTGAGTTTTTTGCTTTTATAGCCTTTTTTTTTTTTACTGAAAAAAAAAAAGGCTATAAAATAAATACATTAAAAAAAGACACTCTGTTTTCAAGAAGAAAAAAATTGGCAACTAATGTCTCACTTTCTCTTGTTTGGTTGGCCAACATCATTACTATGTTGAATACTGTTTGGTTCAGGAGGGGATAAGACGCCAGTATATGAATAAAATAGCGTTGCCAGATCCAGCAAATAAAAATATAGAGTGCATTTAAATTTGGACTTAAGATAAACAAGTGATATATTTTTAGTGTATGTCCCATGCATGATTTAGGATATACTACAAAATTATTTGGTGTTTATCTTAAATTTAAAGTTAACTGGATGTCTTGCTTTCTTTTCTGGCAAGTCCAAGATAAAACTACTTAGTGAAGTTGGGAGAAGTACCTGAAGCAAGGCAGGCTGAGCTGATTTAGGAATCAAAAGTCACGTCTTGACTATAATCATAAATGAGTTGTCACTGGCTTAGGTTTTGGGATTAGTTTGGCTTTGAAAGAAAGCTGAAAACTAAGCAGCCTGCAAAGCTGTTTTAATAATATGATCTCTTACGTTGATATAACACATATGCTTTTCCAAAGCACTTTCACAATGCATTCCCTCACTCTATCCTCCAAGCCACCAGAAGTTTAGCTCATATTAGCATAGTTTGACAGTGGGAAATAACCAAGGGCTATAGAAAAGACTATTTTAGAATCCACAAATGGATTGGTATTAAATCAAGACCTAGGATCTATTTTTTCCTACTTGTAGCCCAGAGGCATGTAGATGAGGAGTTGACAGTCTTAAAATAAAGGTGCCGAGGTTCAGACTGTGTGTGCTTATATGTGTATATGGGCAAATAGTTGTGAGTGTGTTGACATTCCTAGCAAGGGAGGAAGAGGTTAATCTGCTTACTATGTGCCTAAGCTTGTGAATTTAAACCAGGCCACTTTTCCCATCCCCCATTTCATAGCTGAAACTGGATCACGAGCAGTCTGGGCACTCACAGCTCTAGTGAGGGCAGTTCTTTTGGTCATGCATATTTCAGTTCTGTTTTTGTTTCTTCCTCTGTTACTGCCTTTCTTTGCCTCTGAGCTCTTGGATTTATCACCTGTATCTGGATCCACGAAGACAGATTTGAAGTTCTTGAGTTTCAGTATCCTGTAGATGGCAACTGGACTTGCTCTTACCCTCTGGAACTTCCTGTTCTTGCTATTTTGATTGAGTTCTAGCCCCCAGGACCCCAGCCTGCTGTTGATTGGGTGAGCTGATGTTCTAGCCAAGGTGGGTTTTTTTTAATTTAAAAAATATTTATTTGAGAGAGAGAGAGAGAGAGAACATGCAAAGTAGCATCAGGCATCAGCAGAGGGAGAGGGAAAAGCAGGCTCCCTGCAGAGCTGGGAGCCCAATGGACTCTATCCCAGGACCCTGGGATCATGACCTGAGGCAAAGGCAGATGCTTAACTGACTGAGCCACTCAGGTGACCCCCTGGTGGGGCTTTTGAAAAAGCAGTTGCCTAGTAATCTTAAACTATATATGTATGTGTGTGTGGAGGTGGGGGTGGGGGCATGCTTTGGCAGCAGCTGATTAGCTAGAGATCCTCTGCATACTATTTTCTTGGCCATTTCTGAGACTCATGGTTGTCACCCCCACACTCCACTGTGCTGCTAGTCTACCTGCCTCTCAGCCTGGAGTGCTATGACACAGTCCACACCCTTGCAGGCAGGAGCCATCATGATGACTGGCTCTGAGGGTTGATTTAACCTGGGTGCATAAGCATAAGACCCCTAAGGTCTGTTTATGTCTTAAGCTGCCAGCAAATATTTATTCAGCACTTTACTTTTATTTTGCTTTCCTTCTCTTTCTCTCTTGTTCTCTTTTTTGCCCTGTCTTCCTAACCACCCTCCTCCTCTATCTTTGCCTCTCTTTCCAATCTTGAGTCGTTTGAATGGAAATAAGGAATATATGAAGGCATAGCTCCATCCAGTAATATTTTTTACTCTTTTCTAGTTCATGTTGAATGTGTCCAAAACCCAGTACTAAGCCAAAGCAGTGGGTGTCCCTAGTAGCAGTACATTCTTACCAACTGCTTTGAGCTAATGGAATAAAGTGGCTGCTTGAATTGGAAATTTTTATTGACCTTACACTAAAGAAAAAAATGTAACAAATGGGGTGATCTTGGTTGCTCATTTGTACTAGTCAAAGAACTCTGTGTGTTGACCTCCGAATTTAAAAATTTTAGGAGAAAATGATATACATGAGCCCAAGTTTTCTATCTTAGTAACAAATAACTTTGAAGTTGGCAAGGGCATTGGAAACTCTGAGATGTTGAATGAGGTAGAGTCAGCACAAAATTCAAAGCCTCTGGGCTTTATGATAATCTGCTGTTATCATGTATTTCCTTTTATTTTATGAATTTTTCATTCCACTCTGTGAACTTGAGAAATTTTGGAATAATATGATGTGGTTAGATTGTGGGAATATCCTAGTTAAGAGTCTAGCTCTTTATTCCATTTAGGATAGGATTGGTTCTACATTGTAGAACCAAACTCCTTAGCTTAGCCACTTAAAATCCTCCACAGGTTGGTCCTTACCTGCTTTTCCATTTTTGTTCCTGACAATCATTTACTTACCCAAACTGGTTTTCTGGCTGCCCACTGAATCCTCTTCATGCTTTGCCTCCTCTGAGTCTACCCCTGTTTTTGGAATGGGCTCTTCCCTCCATGTTATCTATATCCTACACCACATCAACGCCTAATTTGGATATCACCTTCATTATGAAACTTTGTTGACATTTGATATCCTAAGCCATTTTTTGTCTGCACCATTCTTTGAAGATTATATACTAGGAATGGTATTCAAAACAGTGGACATTGATCAAGTGGTGGCTGGCCACAGTGCTAGCATAGGGCCTCAAAGGCCCTGCCTTTGTCCCTTTAACTACTAGATGATGAGGATACCTTTAGAGTCTGGAGCAGGAACCAGAGTGCCCAAAGTAGCAGGGGCACAGAGATAGGAGGGCTTTGGGACAGATACCATTTACCCACTCAGAATAGAAATAATTAAAGATTTTAATGGTCGGCGTAGATTTAACAATGCATATCAGATGAATGTTATTTCTCTCTATATTATCTTATCTTCTTAACTTGCTTTAAGTGTGTCAGAAATCATCTAGTCCAGGACTTCTTAATCTAGGGCCTGTACCATAGATTGAAAGAGAGTTGATAGCTTTCACCATATTTTTAATGGTCGCATAACACAGAAAGGTTAGGAACCAGAAAGGTTTTCACCAATGTTCACACTTATACATTAAGAAAATATACATCATATGATTTCACTCATATGTGGAATATAAGAAATAGTGAAAGGGACTAAAAGGGAAAGGAGGGAAACTGAGTGGGGAAAAATTAGAGAGGAAGACAAACCATGAGAGACTCCTAACTCTGGGAAACAAACAAAGTGTTGCAAAAGGGGAGGAAGATGCGGGATGAGATGACTGGGTAACGGGCACTAAGGAGAGCATTTGGTGGGATGAGCACTGGGTGTTATACTATATGCTGGCAAATTGAATTTACATTAAAAAAAAAAAAAAGAACTATAACCAAGTGAGGTTGAGCATAAATGCTCTGCATGCAAAAGTTTTCAGGGGAATGTTTGTTGCCTACTGTCCAATTTAATTTCCCTTATTTTTTAAAAAATATTTTTTGTTTATTTATTTGAGAGAGAGAAAGAGAGGGAGAAAGAACACAAGCTGGAGGAACAGACTCCTCACTGAGCAGGGAGCCTGATGTGGGGCTCGATCCCAGGACCCTGAGATCATGACCTGAGCTGAAGGCAGATGCTTAGCAACTGAGCCAGGTGCCCCTAAGTCCCCTTATTGAAGGCATTATTATTATCTACTGAAGGTGTTCCGTGACACCATATTTATTGACTATCTGCACCTTTTCTTCTTCAGGGAGCCTTCAGGGCTTGCCTGCTGGGTAGGGTGTCTTGGTGGGGTGGGAGTAGGGAGCAGTAGTTCTTATAAAATAGCAACACTGATGCTTACACTGAAGTGATGTGCCAATTAAGCAATCTGTTGGGGAGATAGGTGGAGAAACTCAGAGCAAAGAGTCTAAAATGAGTGGTCAGACCATGGAGAGGGGTTGAGAGCAGATATTAATAGTTTATATATTTTCTATTATATTAGTGGAGCACTTTGCGTGTGCGAAGCTGTTTAAAGTTCACACAATCTTGTGAGAGAGGATTGTAGCATCCCATCTTGCAGATGAAGAACTCAAGGCTAAGAGAGGCCATCAAAGTTTCCCAAATCTCAAGCTAGACCTAATATTGGAGCTGAAATAGTCCTGTTCCAGTGTCTGTACTTCCAACCACTGCCTGAACTATTGCCTTTTAGGAGTTGGGGTGTGGGGCCAGGGAATGAAAAGCAAGGAAGGGTAGGTGTAAGTGGGTGGTATGAGTCAGGGAGACTGCTGCCGGTGGTGGGCTTCCATGTGGCATGGTGCTGGGCTGCTGGGCACTTGGGAAGGGCAGCAGTAGGGTGGACACACTCATTTGAGGGGCTGAAAACAACTCGTGTTATGATATTTATGTATCCGGCCATGCAGGCCCTGTGCTTGGTACTGGGGACACAAGATGCAACTACTGCTGAAGTAACTTGCAGTTCTTTCTGAAGGAAAAGAAACCTGAGAATTTAACGGTTTCTCTTTGGGGCACGTCCTCCCCTTTCTGAGCCTGTCCTGCCCTTTGATGCTTTTCTCCTGTCTCTCCTCCTGGGTCTAGTGACCTCGTCCTAGGAAAGGGAAACTCTGTCAGCCTCATGTGTACGTCACAAGGCAGGGCATAAGCTATCGCACTTCATGGATGTTATTTTAAGCATGTTCTCTCTAGCTCCTCACTTTGAAGCCCTGTGCCTCCCTGGAGAACCATGGAGTTGGCACTGCCACAGCTAAGCCTCAAACACTCCTGCCTTATTCTCAGCCCTAGCAGACTCTCACCCAGCACTGGCCTCTGGCTTTTCTTGTTCTTTTTGTGCCTATACTTCCCTTGGATCTGACGACAATATTAAAAACATTTTTTTTAAGATTTTATTTATTTATTTGACAGGGAGAGAGACAGAGAGAGAACAAGAGGGAGAGGCAGAGGGAGAAGGAGAAGCAGACTCTCCACTGAGCAGGGAGCCAGACATTGGGCTTGATCCTCAGACCCTGAGATCATGACTTGAGCCTTAGGCAGATGCTTAACTGACTGAGCCACTCAGGCGTCCCTCTTGACCTCTCCCCTGGCCCTGCCTGGCTGATCTCCTTGTGCCCCTAGCTCAGCTGTTTCGGGACAAGCCTGACTGGAAGGGGGGCTGAGCTGGGTTGGCTTGTGCTTGGGCAGCTGCTCAGGACCGGGAATGGCCAGGGGATGAGTATGACCATTCCTGAGGTCCCACAAGCCTCAGGACTTCACATCCTTTATCTTACTTAATCTTCCCAATAACCTGATGTGCCTGGTCTTAGTGACCTCATCTTACAGATGAAGAAACTGAAGATTAGGGAGTTTAAAATATAACCTGCTGAAGCGCATACAGCTAGTGAATGGCAAGGTGGGCACTCAGCCCTTGTCTCTCTGACTGCAAAGCCTCTTGGTGATATTTCCCTGCCCTGGTGCCATGGAAGCAAAACCCCATTGTCGATCCAAGACGGCAAGGAAAATACCAGAAAAGAAAAGTAAAAGTGCTACAGATTGAGTGGGCATTGAAATAGAGCAGCCAGAAGAAAACCCAGCAAGGGTGAAGAAAGAACTAGAAAGTGAGACAGTCACAGTCAGTGGAGCTGGAGTGCCTGAAGTATCTTATATTTTGGCTTTGAATCCTGTGGCTTATGGGAAGGGGGCCTGGCACAAGGGCACAGGGCTGGGTGGGCACTCCTCAGCCACACTTTGACCCTTCCTCCTACACCTGTTCTGCTCCCAGTGACCACGTCAACTCCAGCCCCCAGGACAGCATGCCCGCCTCAGCCAGCAGCTCAGGGCTTATCTCAGCCTGTGCAACATGGTCAGACAAAATGGGACCAAAGACTTGTAAGGCTGAGCTGGCGGCCTGGTGTTGCAGGCGTTAACAAATTTGTGGGGGAAGGCAATCTTCTTCATTCAGTGGGGCAGGGCGGTGTGGGGGGGTGCTGTCTCAGAATCCCTAAAATCCAACCACCTGGTAGGCATCCGTCTATTTCCCATCAGCTTGAGGCTGGCCTCAGGGAGTTATGGAGGTGCTACTGGCCCCATGGATGCTCACATTTGGTTTTTTCTTTTCTTCAGTTCCGTTCTAAGGAGAATGGGATGCCTTCCCCCACCTCCCCATCATTATATGCTTCCTGGCTGAGGCCTGAAATGGAGTCCACAGGTGGTGTGGAGCAGCCCCAGTGGCCTCGGGCTTGGCTCTTGAGACTGGAAAGGGAAGATTCCAGCACTGTCCTGAATGGCTGACTAAGCTCAGCTCCACTCGTAGGGCTCAGGGTTGCGTTCTTCTCTGCTTCTGGGCTTTAGGCAGTGTCTTGAGGACTGAACGACGGAGAGAGAGGAAACAGGTGGACACCACGTGGGCTGGAGGAAGCCCAGGGTCACCACCTCCCCTTGGGGCTGGGAGGTGATTGCTCCCTTCGCAGGATGGCGTGTTAATCATCAGATGGCCGCGATGTCAGGCTGCAGAAAGAGGGAAGTCAGGGTGGGACTTGCTTGGTTTGCAAGGAGGAGCCAATTGAGCATCGCCTAGAGTCACTTTCACTTCTCCTTCTCAGCCAGAAGTGAGGCATCGGAAAGGATTGAACATGGTCATTTCTGTGGGCAAATGCACTGCTAATCTGCACTTCATGGGGGCTTTCTTCCGGCCGTGGAACCTGATAGCTGGAAGGGGGGTCCAGCCAGTGCCTGGGGCTTGACTGGCCCTCTGTCAGTGTTGACTGAGTCATGCTGGATTTTCCCAAGAG
Organism: Canis aureus; assembly: GCF_053574225.1. Lineage (NCBI taxonomy): Eukaryota > Metazoa > Chordata > Mammalia > Carnivora > Canidae > Canis > Canis aureus. The sequence continues at coordinate 34,698,057 of NC_135634.1, read as the reverse complement.
GGGAACTGACCTGCCCAGGGCTGTAGGGGATTTGGGGCTGGAGGAAGTGGGATTCCCAGGCAAGAGAAGCCCTTCTCCCCAGTATTCTGCACCCCTAGAAACCCCTGCCATAAATCTGATTACCAGGATGAACTGAGTGGAAAGGCAAAGGCAAATAAGAATTGCCTACATTTTGGGTTATTTATTCTCCTCTGGGTTCATTTAATTTTGGGGGTAACTGACTTATGTATTGTCTTTAGCGTTAATGAGCATTAGATTTCTAAGCTTTGGTCCATTAGTTGCTCTGCCAGGTTTCATTTCGGTTTTGTGTTTTTGCCACTTCTACGAACACTACATGTTCTATGGGGCCTATATATTTGTTGGGGATGCAGTTGGTTTAATGGAAGGACAAGTAAGAAACAGAGCAGTCCTGGGGTTTGAGTCTTATCTCCACCACTGATTAGATCTGTGACCTCTGGCTGTTAACTTAATTTGTGGGAATTTCTGTTTTCTTATCTGTGAAGTGGGAGATACTAAGAACCTTTTCAATGGATTACTGTGAGGATTAAATGAGATAATATATGCTTAGTATGGCACCTGGCACATTGTAAGCCTTCAATGAAGGCTATTGATATTAAAAATGTTAAACTGAGCACCCAACATCAATTTTCTTCTACTTACAGGATATCCTATTTTCTGTGTAAGAATCTCCCTGCCCCCACCCCCTCCTTTTCTGGAATAACCAAATAGCCATTGCTCTGTAAAGTTGAATGTTCTTATATTCGCTCACATAAATGGAAATACACATCTGTATTTTAAATTAGATCACCTGGTGTTTATAGCATCTCTAGGGTATACAAAAGACTTTTACATCAGTTTTGTTTAGTTTTTTATAAGCTCATTAATTTTCACAGCATTCTTACGAGACAGGGATTAGACATATTGCTCATGAATTAATGAAAGGACAGAGATGTTTTGGCACTTGTCCAATATCACGGAGAAACATCAGTGACAGCAGGAATAGCGTGGACATCTCCAGGCTGCAAACCGAGGGCCAGCTCACTCACACTTCTGCGCCTCTTCTGTCTTTCCATCCCCTGTAGTGGCACGCGGGGAGTGTGGGTGCACAGGGAGTCTCGATTAGGTATTGGCCCCGACCGTTCCCGTCACCACTCCCCTGGGCCACTTTCAGTCAGATGAGAAGGAAGGGGCATCTGGAGCTGATGAAGGTCTAATGGAGACTATGAAATGTCCGACTTCCTTTTTTCCACTTTGCACACCTCTTTGTCTTCTGTAATGTCCATGTTTTTGGTTTTTCTGGATCCGAGTTCCTCCTTCACACTCTGATCCTGGGGATGGAATTCTCAATTCCTCTCTCCTAGTTGATGGCTCCTCAAAGCTCATCCTTAATAGAAGTCATTAAGTTCTGTTTCACAACCAAAGACATTGCAGTCATTGGGGTGTTGGCGGTGGTAAATATCATGGAGACCAGTAGTGCCATTTCCTGCATCCCTAAAATCATGTTGTTAGGCAGAGAACCTTTCTACCTATGGGTGAGGGTGTTGATTGAAATCATGGTGTCAGAGTCTGGGTTTCCATTGCCTTGCTTTTAAGGTGGACACATCTGACCCCACCCCCACCCCCTGCACTGTGGCAAAAGATATCTGGCCTTCAAGGAAGCTTTGGGATTGACTCTGGAATGACCAGGCCACCACCTGTTCCTATACTTGGTCTCCCTGTTAGACCATCTCAAACCCTGAGGTTGACTCATGGACTTTTCCTCCTCAATATTTTCTGCAAAGCTTTATGACTTTTGTTGCCTTGCCTGCTAGTTAGACTTGGGACCAATCAGTCCTATTCTATTTTGGCTGCTTTCACTATGTTTTGATTCCCCTTTTCTAGTTTGCTTGCAGCCTACCCTTGCACCATCTCTGAATTTGCCCTTAAACACCTGTCTTGGTGCTGACTGCTTAGTCTGTCCCTTCCTGCCCTAAAGTGAGAAGAAAGGGGTAGCACAGACTGATGGCTCACACAAGGTCTTCTGTAGAAGGTAGGAACTTGAACTGAGTCTTGAAGTTTGGGTAACATCCCAATGAGTGGAGAGAGTTGGGGAGGAACCAGGAGTGCAGCAGTGTGGCATGGTGTCATAGGAAAAAGCATTGTTTGGTGTTGGACAGTACTGGATTCAAAGTATGAGTGGGTTCTGGTACTTACGGAGGCTTTATGCATGTTTTAATCACAGTGGTTTCCTTGCAGAGTTTGGGTCAAACAAGAGAGGGGCACTTAAAAAAATCCACAGGAAATTCTTTTTTCTTTCCACAAACTAAATACAAGATGGAGGCTATGGTGGTGCATGTTTATATACGCATATGTGTATCTAACTTCTAAAGGCCTTCTTTATCATAAAAGCAATGAGATCGCCATATAATTTGCTTTTTACAATAAAGGAAGCAGCTTCTGAAAAAATGTATGACAAGTGTTTTTTTTTTTTTTTTTTTACAAGTGTTTTATTTTATGACAAGTGTTTTGAGCATGAAAAATTGTCAGAGCACTCACTTCGGCAGCACATATACTAAAATTGGAATGATACAGAGATTAGCATGGCCTCTGCACAAGGATGACATGCAAACTCGTGAAGTGTTCCATATTTTTTCAAAGGCAAAAGAAAAAATAAAGAAAAGTTGTCAGAAAGGTTCTTGAGCAGATGCCTTATCTTTTCTGTATCTTGGCTTTCTTATCTGTAAAATGGGGCTAACAAGACTTATTTCCTGGTGTTATTGGGTCTATTAAGTGATATGCTAGTGTGATGCCCCCCGTAGGTTCTCAGGGCATGTGAATTTTATGTCACTTCATGCTGCCTGCAATGCTGGTTTACTGAGAAGGCTGGAGAAAGCCACAGAGAGGGAAGAGCTCCGGCTTCTGCTGTAACCTCTTGCTTGGCCAATTGCTCAACACTGAGCAATGAGAGTACTTCCTCTACAGATGTGCCTGTTCCCCTGGGCCCGGGCTTGAGTGTTTGGATTGCTGGAACTTGCACACGGGGCTAATGATGAGTTACCTTGCCCTTGTTAAAACTTGGCCTGGGGATATAATGTGATGTCAGCTCCTTCCCCTCCCAAGCGCCTGTGTCCCTGTCCTCTTCCCTGTGATGATGAATTGTAGCCATCGGTGGCATTGTACATTTAACACAAAGCATTGTTATGGAAACTCCTGTAGTACACTTTCAGGAAGACTTGGTGTTGGGAGTAGTTTGGGCTCTTAATTAGATTCATTTGTTCTTGTTAATCAGATGTGCTTGTGTGCTTGTGCAGATGCGTCTTGTCCCAGCTTAAGGACCGAGTTGCCTTAGGCATGCCCCCTCCTCAGAACACCGTAGCACACCACCATATCCATCTTGCTGCTAACCACAGCTCTTTCATATTTATTGATCACCTGCTTTGCCACTGGGTTTTGATCATTGTTTCAGGATTTCCATCTTGAGACTTGAACCCCTACTAACAAGATGCAGTCATTGTTTCTGGTCTTTGATTCCTAACTTCTTCCCTTATATTTGATCTAGAAGCCTCATTGGGTTCCATAGTTTCTCTTTAGTAAGTGCAAGTGCTGTTGGTCAATGTGCAGGTATCAATAGTTGGGTCTCAAGTACTGGATGTCCAGGATTCTTCAATTCTATCTTTAGCTGATTCCTTGCATAGAGGCCATTTAGAGGTCAAATCCTGCCTGACCAAATATACCCATCCCTGCTGCCAGAAAAACCTTTCTGGAAGGGCTTCTGGAATCCAGACTAAAACCTTGAGGAGATTCTGATTCAGAAGGTTAGAAAAGGGGTTGGGGTAATGTAAACTAAGGGGGAATGGGGCCTAGACCTGCCTAGGATACCAGGTGCTTCTGATACAGGTGGGTCATGGATCATTCACTCTGGGCCACACTGACCAATGCTGAAATTTCTGAAGTCTGGTTTTCACATAAAGGGTGATGCTGTCATGTTGGCCAACAGAGACTTAAAGCCACAAGTTTAAACACTAGGTAAGAATGATTGTTGTAAATCAGAGCTTCTTTGGGGACTGAAAACAATTTAATTTTCTAAATAAGTTAAACATTCTCTCTCTAAGTTTGTCTGTCCTAAACATTTTGCTTGATTAGCTCTTTCTTCAGAGGAAATTCAGAGGTGAATTTCAGGCCAGGCTTTGTTCAAATAACTTTAATATTTGAATTTGTTCAAGTCTGTGTTTAAAAATGATGCCTGGCCTTACAGAATAGAAAGTGTATTCTCATCAGGTACCATTGTCACTTCTCCCCCTCCAGTCCCTGCCCTCGATCTGCCCCATGCTCCAGCTGGCTCCCACAAATGCTAATGTCTTTCCGATAAATGCTTCATGGGTGATCTTTCTCTCAGCCATACTTTTGGAGGAAGAGATGAAAGGAGACTGAAAAATTAAAATCAAGATAAGCGGTCTCTCCCTTGGAATGTTATTAGGAGGATGTGGTCATTTAAAAGTACTTTCCCCTCTTCTCCTTAGTGTTTGACATCTGAAGTCATGGAAGATGCTATCACACCTTGCTTTATTAACATAGCCAGAGTCACCTGTTTTGAAAAGCCCAGCCACATTAACCTTAAATGAAAAGAAAGTGGAACAAAAGGAAAGATAAAGGGAAACTAGGTTTTGGCAGCGGGAGACGCCAGCTCTCAGCCAGGCCCCTGCAGCTACTCTGTTAAATGGTCCCATGAATTTATTTTACAGGGAAATCATTTCTACTATCTGAGTATACTGAGTGTTCCATTGTCCAGACAAGATTCAGAACCCCGTTAAAGTTATGTAACGTGTTGATCTGCAGGAGGACAAAGAAGGGGGCAGAAAGCTAGAGAAGGAACTAGACGGTGGAGATGGCGAGGATTGGCTTTCTTTGGAACCCAGGAGGACTTGCCAAGGAGGGTCATAGGGTTCGGGAGAAGTTGGACTGAGGATTACACGCTAACGCCACAGCCCGAGCCTGAGGCCAGGAGCGTGTGCTGGCAATGCTGGGCTCTCGCAGGAAAGGCGAAGTGAAGCAGGACTGGGAATGCGGGCTTTACTGCAGCTGCCAGAAGCTCTACAGCGAGGCACAGTAGCTAATTCTCTTTCTTTGCACTGAGCCCCAGGCTGACCATTTTATTTCTTCTTATTAGAGATGAAATATTCTTGAAAGATGGGTGAGGTGGTGGTAGTTAGAGTAGGAGTGGTCTTTTTGGGTGTGGTGACCTTCTAGCCCAGATTTCATGAGATATGCAGATTCCCTGTGTCCTTCTTCATGGACCTCATAAGTCACTTGTCAAAGCATCTGCTCCAATTTGGGGATTGGAGACCTCCATTCTTTGTTTCTTGTCACCAAATTTGTCACTGAGTGACTATGAGTCCTGTAACTTGACTTCCAGGTCTGCTACTTCCCTGCCAGGGATTTTAGTTCATTAGAATATTAAGATACTTGGTTATTCAATAGCATAATGAGGACTGAGGAATGGATTTGCTCAAAAGCGAGACAGTTGGTTTTGCTTTGGTTCCCGAGCTTAGGTAGAAGCTCTCCCCTACAAATGGTCATCTTGGTCACACAGCCTCACTCTCTTGAGTGATGAGGGGGCAAAGATTGGGTGTGAATTTATTTTTCCACTTGGGAAAACAGCGCAAAGTATTTGTCCTCCCGATGGCTTCATGAACATACGGAAGGGAACAACAAATTTGTAACCTGGTAGGAAGTGTTTTTTTATTCATTAAAAACACTGGACAAATTTTTGAGCTGTTATTATTTTGTAGGAGTGAAGGGGCTCATCAGTCCTGGACCATGATGAATCCAGAGACTGGCACTTATTATGAGCTGGGTGATGATGTTGCATGATATACGAATTGCCTTGACCTTGCATTGTGTGATTCAGCAGTTTTCTTGGAACAGACACATCTCTTCAATATCAAAATCGTTGGATGTATATGTGAACAGCTGTCAGTCAAGTATGACAAAGGTTTACTATTTTAAAGAGGACATTTATATAGATACAGATGGCAAGACCATGGTATTAATATTTTGGCTACTTTAAGGTCAAAATAGTTTCATTTTACAGCAAGAAGTGATTGATTTGTTTAAGGCCTATTTTTCAATTTTGATTCTTTAAAGTTTTATTTTTGTCTTGTTATAAAAATAGCACATGTAGAAGTGCCAAAAAAAAAACCACACACACACAAAGCCCACACTGCAAAAGCCAAAGCCAAAATGGCAAGCAACTCTTTAAACAATAACAATTACTATCAATATTTTATTATGTAACTTCTAGCCACATATATGCATATATGTATATGGGTTCATATACACAAGCAAAAATGAGATCACAATGTACATATATTTTGCTGAGGTTTTTTTTTTATCACACACACACATATATATATTTTTTTCTTTAAAGATTTTATTTATTTATTCATGAAAGACACAGAAAGAGAGAGTCAGAGATATAGGCAGAGAGAGAAACAGGTTCCATGCAGGGAGCCCAATGTGGGACTCTATCTCGGGACTTCGGGAGCATGTCCTGAGCTGATGGCAGAGGCTCAACAGCTGAGCCACCCAGGCTTCCCTTATCACTTATATATTTTGAACCTTTTCCTATGACTGTAAATATGTTTTTTATCCCTTTTAATGACTAAATATTATTTCATTACAATTCCCTTACTCAATGTCTTATTGCATATAGAGATTATTTTTATTTGGTAACAGAAAGGTTTTTGTGATTAATATCTCCATAGTAAAGTGTCACATATGTATATTTTCTTGCACTACATTTTCTTATACTACATTTCTGTCTGTGGAATTTCTAGTTTAAAGGCATAAACTTTAAGACACTGTACAGATATTTAAAAAATATCCCCTAAAAGGCACTGTTTTATATTCCTGTCAGTAGTGTTTGAGAGTTTTATTTTTTTCAAACACTAATCAACATTAGAAATTATTAACAAAATATAGGTGCAAAGGTACAGATCTTTTTCATCTTTAAAGGCTCATTGTATCTATTCTTTTGGAATTTGCTTTCGTTTCTTTTGCCGCTTTTCCTATTGGAGTATTTATGACTATAGATGCTAAGAGCAATTTGTGTGTCTCACATGTGTCTTGCTTTTGTAAGGAACAAAATCTGGAAAGACTGGAGGGTATTATGCTGAGTGAAGTAAGTCAGTCGGAGAAGGACAAACATTATATGTTCTCATTCATGTGGGGAATATAAATAATAGTGAAAGGGAATATAAGGGAAGGGAGAAGAAATGTGTGGGAAATATCAGAAAGGGAGACAGAACGTAAAGACTGCTAACTCTGGGAAACGAACTAGGGGGGTAGAAGGGGAGGAGGGCGGGGAGTGGGAGTGATTGGGTGACGGGCACTGGGGGTTATTCTGTATGTTGGTAAATTGAACACCAATAAAAAATAAATTAAAAAAAAAAGAAATTACAAAGGGAAAAAAAAAATTTCTCACAAGCTGGGAAATCTGCCTCTAGTATACGCCACTGATTGTGTTCCCTCACAATCCCTTTACTGTGAGTGGTATCCAACATTTAAACATTTTGCATTTTATAGATTTGCTGAGGTATTTCTTTTTATTTTTATTTGCATTTATTTAATGATAAATAATTTTTTTTGTAAGCTTATACAAAACTGTGATACAAAACCTGATAGCTGTGTGTTCATGTTCTATCCTTCATCTCCATAGGATTGTTCATCTCTCTATAATTGACTCAAACCACTTCTTTCTGTAGAAAGTAAAGCATTCTTTTTTTATAAGTTGTCAATACTTGTCTTATTTGTCATTTATCTTTTATGATGATTTTGTATTTGTGTGCAGCAAAGTCTTTATTTTTATGAAGTCAAATGTACTGTGTTTTCTTCTGGGCATTCAGATTTGTAATAATTAGAAACAAATACATGGATAAATTTAAAAAAAAAAAAAACGTTGCCTTGATAAAAAAAAATCTGGAAAGAGAATGATCACTTTTTAATTAATTTAACTATGCCACATTCATATTCAATTAAGTTCAACAAAAGTACCTGTTAATGCCAGATACTGTGCTAGACAGTGGGCATATAATTTTGAAAAAAAGATTCTGACCTAGTTCTCAAATAGCATATAGCTAATGAGGGAAGCAAAACAAGTCCATAGGCATTTTAAATTCTCCAATAAGGAAGTAAGCACAAGAAGCTTTGGAAGCAACAGAAAGAGTAGCTACCTCTGTCTTAGGTAGTCATACATAAGGCTTCTTGGAGTAAAGAATGACTTCATGGAGTTCCAGAGGATGGATAGCAGTTAGCTAGGTATGGAAGTGTGTGTGTGTGTGTGTGTGTGTGTGTGAGAGAGAGAGAGAGAGAGAGAGACAGAGAGAATAAGATGGAACAGTACTAACAAAGTGAAATTGTATTGTTGATACAATGATATTAACAAAGGTCAAGGAGAGCAAGGTGAATGCATGAAATTTCACATACTACATACAAGGCTGGAACTCACAGTGAGAGGTGTAAGATGGATTTGACTTGGTTGGCAAGATATAGTCTAGAAAGCAAGAAGTGGCTAGATTATGTAGCATTTTATGTTATATTCAGTGTGTACAATGTTCATCTTTTTCTGATGTTTGAGAGTTGCCATTGCTGGTTTCTAAGCAGTTGAGTGACAGAATCAGATTTACTCTCTGCAAAGAGTCTACTGTCCCCAAAGGAGGAATGTATCTGGGGGCAAAGGCAGGGCATTCCTGAAAGCAGAGAGAGAATTTAGGAGGCTTTTGAGAATGAGACCTAAGTCAAGATAGTAGTAATGTACATGTGGATAAGTAGGGAGATTAGAAGGACAATTAGGAGGAAATCTATTTGCTAAGAAGACAAGGGAGCATGAGTAGAAGACAGTGTTCAGTTGGATAGAGATGGAAGATGGATAAGGAGCAAGTCTTTCATAATGAAAGAAGTTTGGAGAATTCAGTTTTGATGTGTTTTGAGTGGCTATTTTATATCAGAGAGGAAATATCCAGTTGGATATGTATTGGAGATGTGGATCATTTTCAAGAGAAATGCTGCTTTGGGGTTATTAACATAGAAATGGAACTGAGGTATGTGAGTAGATATAGTACCAAAGGAGAGTATGTAGACCGAAAAGAAAAGAAGGGCCAGCATAGAACGCTGCACAATTCCATCATCTCAGGGGTGGGAAGAGGAAGTGGAGACTGAGAAGCATTGTCATGGAGGGCCTTTTAACGGAGGACAGAATGTTTATCAGTGCCAAATGGAGCAGATGAATCACATAAGATAAGGATTTTTGGATTTAGCAACGAGAGATATTTTGACCTAGTTTAGAGTCCTTTCAGTGGAGGTGGATGCCAGATTCTAAAGAATTAAAAAGTGAATAGGAGGTGAGGAAATGGAAATGAATGCAGACATCTCTTTAAAGAAGATGGTGTGGTTACGAGAGAGAGAGAGAGAGAGAGAGAGAGAGAGAGAGAGAGAGAGAAAGAGAGAGAGAGAGAGCTGAAAGAAGAGACAGTGCTGAGAGGAGGGAGGCATAAAGGGAGAGGCTGCTGATGGAGGAGGGAGAGGAGGACCTGAAGGCCAGGGATCTTGCATGGGGGGCGGGGGGGGATGGTTGGGATTGAGACCTCAGGTGGATTCATGATTCTGAGACAGGAAGAGAGATTCTGGACTTTTTGTGGCAGGAAATATATAAAAGGATAGGTGTGGATGACTCTGGTGGAGAATTGAAGGACTTCTCACGTGGTGGTTTCTATTTTGTCTGTGCAGTGGGAGGCAAGATTTGCTGCTGGGCATTAGTAGAGAGGTGGTTGGGTGGGACTGGAGAATGTGTTCATCACTGTTACAGAGCTGAGCAGGGATGGATAAGAAGATTCACAGGTAGCATTGACGGTCTTGTCAAGCTGGAAGCTGATCAATTTTAAGTGACATCGAGCTTGTGCATGGCTTTATGATTTTCTTCTCTAGCGAGGGTTGGGATTTTTCCAGTTGAGCGTGACAGAAATTGATGGGACAAGCTATTTGAGGGCAAAGCAATTGCATGGTTGAAGTGACTCACCATGTGCAGAAGGCTGAGTGGGGAGAGGGTGAGGATAGAATAGGAGTTGAAAGATCAGGAGAATGTAGAAAGGTCAAGGGCCTGAGGTCAGAGGAAGGCTAAAGAACTGATGTAGTGCAAATAAATGAATAGGAGAGCCATAAGGGAAGGATGCTGCAGTCAGAAGGGGAGGTTTTTGACTTAAGGTTTCGGAACTATATTAGTGTCAGAAAAGGGTGACATTCAATCTATTTTGGTATGACAATGACCGATCAGAGTGAACCACAGTCATACTGGTGTGTACCTCCTGATTTCAGAGTTTGGATATGAGGTGGAGCTGAGAAAGGACTCAGAGTTTGAGCACTGGATGAAGCATTCTCATGAATATTGAATTTATCCAGACTGGTGATGTGTCACCAATATCATCCATAGTTAGAGGCAGTTCCTTTTAATATCATTTCAAAGTATACTTGACCTGGGTAACAGTGACAAAGAGAAGAGGCATGTAGGGAAGCCAGATAGCCTATCTCAGCTCTTCGGGACTGCTGTAACAGAGTACCAGAGACAGGGTGTCAGAAATTTATTTCTCATAGTTCTGGGGGCTGAAAGTTCAAGATCACGATGATGGCAGATTTGATGTCTGGTGAGGGGTCTACTTCTGTGCGTGGATGACTGTCTTCTCACTATATACTCACATGGTAGAAGGGGTGAGCAGACTCTTTCAGGTCTCTTCTGTATGGACGCTAATCCCATTGGCAAGGTCTCTACCCTAGTTCTCTTCCAAAGGCTCCACCTCCTAATACTACCACATTAGGAGTTAAGATTTCAGCATACGAATTTTGAGGGAGACACAAACATTCAGAACATAGCAGCTTAAGCCTCAGTTGGTCAGAAGTTTTATAGAACAGTGGCAGAGTCAGTCTGGAACAGCACTGAGAGAAAGTAGCCATTGGGGCCTACTCATCAGTCTTGAGATTTGGAAGAGTAACTATTTGGGAAGATGGCAGGGGACAATGTTTTTTGAGGAACTGGGTCTCTGATGAGAAACTGAAAGAGTTTCAGTTAAAAACTGAAATTAAAAGAGAAGGTGAAGATATTTACCCTGGAGGGTAAGGGCAAATTTTGGAAGGAGGATAGTAGTCAGAAGTTGATTCTGGGAGGAGGGGCATGAAGCATTAAAAAATGTGCAGCCATTCAATGAGAGAGTTATATGTATTTTTAAAAGTTGACTTGATTATCTTTTAAACGTGAAATTCATCTGTATTATATACTATTAAACATTTTGGAAAAAAAAAAAGAAAATGTGGATGAGAGAGGCTAGATTTGGTGGAGGGGGGCACTTAGATCTTGAGTGGTGACTTTGGATGACCAGGTAGGTAAGAGGCATGAAGGGATTAGCAAGGTGCAGGCTTTCCAAATAGTCCTAGAAGTTCCTGATGGATAGGGATGTGGAGGAGAGGAGCTCAGGCCAGTGTGGAGGGAGTGAGCCATGGCCTGGACTGATTGTGTTTCTAGGAAATCCCAAGGCAGATGAGAAGGCTGTCATTGGAATTGGTTCCAAGATTTTTGACCAAATGTTGGAAACACTGACAGTCTCTCTGGGACATATACTGTATCTGGTTTTACTAAAGCAGAGTATACTTGCAATGTGATTTAATTGTGCTGGAGTTGAAAATAGCATTCTGTCCTCAACTGGAAGCCACAAATCCCTTATTATAGAGTGGGGAGCAGGGATGAATTTCATTGGCAAGCAGAGGTCTGAATTAGTGAGTTCTCCGCCTAGCCTGCTGTGTGCTGCCTCCAGGTACCATGTCAGGTAGCACAAAGGTACTCATCTGATTAGTTATTCAATAATTAGGCTTTGGTTAGTTATTTGAAAAGTGGAATAATGTGTATTGCTTTTCAGACTTTACAATAGAGTGGTGGGGTGGGCTAAGCCAATGTCTCACTCTGGCACTCAAGATATCAAAGGGCCATGGGAAATTCAGTTCAGGGCAGAGCTTGAGTGTAGGGAAGAAGAATTAGTGAACTGAGGGGTATTGTAGGAATAACTATATGACAAAATAAAGATATAAGAAAACATGTTGTGGTTGGTCTTGCAGATGGTCATATTCCTTCTGTATTCTAGCTCTTTAGTTTGATGCCTTGCACAAAGTTAGCAAATCTTTAAACATGTTTGTGGATGAGTCTTTTGTTGCTCAGGTTACCAGGATAAAGTAACAGCAAGTGTAAACTTTTATCAGGGCTAGTGCTGGAAAGAAATAGAGGTATGTGGTGTTGTTATAAGCTGGCAGACTAAAGATACCCAAATGGCACCTGGAATTAATTTGTCTACTCACTGTGGCAACACACCCTGCATGTCCCAGCATACCCAGCTATTGCTGCTAAGGCTCAGAATTCTACCGAGGGTAAGTCATAGATTAGTTGGTGGGTAATAGAAAGATTTCCTTCCTTCCTTCCTTCCTTCCTTCCTTCCTTCCTTCCTTCCTTCCTTCCTTCCTTCCTTCCTTCCTTGACTCACAAATGCTTAGTGCGTGCCCTCTTTGTGTTAAGTACCGGAACCAAGGATGACTAAGTCTTCTCTCTTTGTAAGCATTCTGTTACATAGCGTGGCTATGCTGGGGAAGGCTTCCCAGGTGACATGGGCTTTGGGCCAATGAAAAGGAGTTTGGGGAGAAGAATATTCATGAGAAGGAATGATATGTGTGAAGTAATATGTGAAGATAATTAGGAGAAAAAGTAATGGTGTCTTGGGAAATATTCAGAAGTTAGCACCAGGAGAATCTAGGGCGCATGTTGAAAAAAAGGGCCCAGATTTTGAAAGGCTTCAATTTGGAGTCAAAATGCTCATTTGTTGTCCTCTAGGCAATGGGGAGCTACCAAAGCAGGGACGTGGAATGATCATGCTTGCACTTCAGCAACATCCTTGTGATGGCTCTGTGGTTCCTCAAATTGAGGAACTGACCCTGTTTTATTGAAACAGTTGGGGACTTGCCACTCAAAGCATCCTTGGTGGAGCATCAACATCACCTGGGAGCATGTTAGAAGTGCAGACTCTTGGGCATCACTTAGAAGGACAGAGTCATTTTAATAAGGTTCCCAGGTGACTTGTATGTGCAGTAAGTCTGAGAACACTGATTCTGGAGCTATGCTGATAGCTCTTATTGCGTCCATGTAGGTCCCCTGGGAGGGACAATCTGATTTGTTCTTTCTCTTATTCGACAGATTCGCAGACAGTCCCATGACCTTTTAAACTCCATTTTTGAAAGGCTGATAGAACTTAAGAAAATTTTAAGTATATTTTAATGATTTGAGAAATTCTATCCCTTTAATCATGGACTCTTTATTTTTTTCAAAGATTTTATTTATTTATTTATGAGAAACACAGAGACATAGACAGAGGGAGAAGCAGGCTCCTCGCAGGGAGCCAGATACGGGACTCAATCCTGGGACCTTGGGATCATGCTCTGAGCTGAAGGCAGATGCTCAACCACTGAGCCACCCAGGCGTCCCTAAAAATTTTATTTTTTAAAGTAATCTCTATACCCAACATGGGCCTTGAACTCACAACCCTGAGAACAAGAGTCATATGCTCTGCTGACTGAGTCAGCCAGGCACTGCAGGGGCTCTTAACATGTGACTGTGTTGGTGCAGGGGGGCACACACAAGAGAGTATCTTATCTATGCTATTTTATTCCTTAAGCTTGGTGATGGGATGCAGATGTTCATATATTGTAATCTGCCATTTGGGGTAAGTTGTAATAGTTTATCATCCAAATTCATAAAATCTTGATTAAATAGTAATGTATAGAGATCAACAAAGAAAAAGAATAAGAAACCCAAGTGGGACCTCACAACTCAGGTCAGGGGCAGGAGTAGAATCTAAATGATGGTGACAGTGTGCATGTAAATAGTGACAGTTCCATTTGTTGAGTGTGCAACAAATACTGTTTGTGGGGGAGTTTGCTATGTGCTAGACACCTTAAGTACTTTATATATGTCATATAATGCTCATGCCTCTAAGAGGTAGGACCTATTGCTTTTCCCTGTTTCATAGGGGTACTTTCATAGCTGAAAACACCCAGGTGTGAAGGTGTCAGACACTTGGGGCAAGAGCACAGAGAGTCGGGGACTGGAATTTGCATTCAGTTTAAGGAAATCTCAGGTCTTAGTTCTTAAACACATTAGTGAAGTAAGCAGCCTCTCTGCACAAATAAATGTTGACAGAAGAAGACTGAGGATGAAGTATCAGAATGAGATCAATGTATTCTTTATGTTGGGCCTGGTCAGAGAAAGGCAAATGCAATACATTTTTGGCCTTAGAGTCACAAGTCTTGAAGTATTTGTTAGCTGTCCTGGGCCCCTCTGAACTTGGGAAAATGCAGTTTGGAGGCAGAAATGGATGATACTGAGAAAAATGTCCCCATTTGAATTTATAATGTAGAGAAAATCTACATTAATTAAAAAAAAAAAACAAAACATGTAAGAAGTCTCCTTGAAAAAAATGACGCCATAGAAGCCCACCCCTCGCTTTTCTGTGACTGAATTTATAACCATCCCTCAAGACTCAGATAAACGGGGGTACCTGGATGGCTCAGTAGTTGAGCATCTGCCTTTGGCTCAGGTCATGCTGGGGTCCTGGGATCGAGTTCTGCACCAGGCTCCCCGCAGGGAGCCTGCCTCTCCCTCTGCCTATGTCTCTGCCTGTCTCTCATGAGTAAATAAAGAAAATCTTAAAAAAAAAAAAAAGACACAGTAAGTGTCATTCTGCGGTGACTCCTCTCCCCATTTTTTCAAGATGGGAAGTTTCCTCCTTTTGCTCTCACCCCTCTCCTGGATAATAGCTGCCACTTAGTGCGAAACAGTGTATTAGACATGTAAGCACTTCACTTATTTTATCTTCTTTTAACAGCCCTATGGATAGTTATCACTACCCTCATTTTACAGAGGAAGAAACCACTGTATAGCAATATTAAGTCATCTGACATCATGCAGTTAATAAGTGGCAGAGCCAAAATTCAAATCCCAGAAGTCCGACCCCAGCGTAAGATCCTCATCACCACAGAGCCATCTGCCTCCCTTGTCACATTGATTTAATTGTCTCTGTTCCCCCCTCTCACCCCACCCCCCGACCTCCTTCTAAATCATTCGTTTCAAGTATTGGGGATATCCTGCCTCTGGGTGCTTTTGCAGTGCCAGGACCACACTGGTGGTTAAACAAAGGTGCTTCCAGTCTGAGCACAGGGTAAAGGACAAGGTCTTCTAGAAAGTGAGAATAGAATAAATCAAGGCCTGGAAGGGAGAGAGAGCATAGGCCTCCACAGGACTCCCACACTTCTTAAGTGTGGAGCTCATTGCTTGGAGGGAAAGATGAGTCTTGAGGCCGGAGAGCTTAGTGATGTCTGGATCACACAGCTTCCTTGAAGTTTGTCAAGGAGTTTGGAATATGATTTTATTGTGAGGGTCACGGGAGCCACCAAATGGTCTTAAAAGGAAATTTGAAAAGTGTTGATTTAAACTACATTCATTCATATATTGGCACTTAATCTAACTTTAAAGAAATTAATCAGCCGTTAACTTCATGTTCCGAAAGTCTCATTCAAGAAGTTTTCAAAGAATAACAATGAAAGACATTGGGGAGAAAAATAACCAATAAAATGTAACACTTTATTTTTATTATTATTATTTTTTATCTTAGAAGGAATTCACCAAAGGCTTCATATTATGCTATGGCATCTTTAATTATAAAAATAAGCAAATAAAATAACTTGCATCTGTCATTACCATGATATGTTTCATAACCTTTATATGCACATGGAGCTTAAAAATGTAATTTAACAATAAATAATGACATATACCAGATATGCTCACTGTTTATTCCAGTACTCAGCCAAAAACCTAAATATCATTTAAATTATAAATACATAATGCAAATATAATGGCACAAAAATGTCTAAAGTGCAACCAAATCACAATAGGAGAATCATGCAAACTGGTCTAGGTCAGCCCCCGAATCACTCTGTGCAGCAAACACAAGACGAAGCTTTGGAAGTTTAAAAGGGAGTTGGAGGGAGTGGGATGGGATGGGGAAAAGAGAAGCAAAAAACTAGCAACATCGTGAGAACTGCTTCTTTCCATATGTGTAGATATATGTATTACAGATACATATAGAAGAATTACTGTGGGGAGCAAAGGGAGCAAACCACGGTTTGAAGAGATCACAGCAAAAAAAAAAAAAAAAAAAGAGAAAGAGAGAGAGAATCTACTGGACTGAAGTAAGAGAGAATTTTGCTAGGAATACTCGTGAACTACTTGTCGCATTGGGGTCCTGGCTTCGTGGGTTTGCGAAATGGACACGACACACAAACTTGAGTAGCTTTTCTGGTTCGGAGAAGTCAGCCTTGCCTGGGGTGGGAGTGGGGTACCAGGAAGGGAAGGGTGGGGGGGTGTGGAGAGTCAACTTAGCGTATGGTCTACCTGATTTCCAAGAGGCTAAGGCAGTGTCCATATGTTTGGGGACCTGGGGATGGGACAGTTCTGAGTATAAAAATGCTCTTAACAATCTGATGTCAGCACGCTTAGAGGCTGTGTGGAGACAGGCAGCAGCTCCTGTGCTTGCTGCTGCTGCTGCTGGGTCTGCTGTGATTGCTCTTGGTCCTTGAGCAGCACGTTACTGCTTTTAAAGGCTTTATGGTAAAGTTGTATTGCTTTTCATTTTTTTTTTTTTTTTTTTTTTTTCCTGGAGATGTGCCCTCCCTCCTCCCACCAGGATCCCTATCACTCGGTTTGGTCAGATCTTGAGTTTAACCTAGTGAGAGGCAAGCACCAATAGTTTCTACTGAAGTGAGTTTGGAGCGGCCCCTACAGTTCTACCCCTCCTCCCTCTTCCTCCCTTGACATTGACCTTTGGTGGGCAGTGACGCTCTTAAGGGACTGTTGGGTTCAAGGACAGTGACCCTGAGAAACTACTGTTGTTCATAGATAGGTTACTCATTTGGCTTTGGTGGTTGCCATCTTGTAAACATCACGGCAGAAATAATCAAACCACCAGCTCTGTTTTTCCTCTTTCCTTCTTTTTTTTTTTTTATTTTTTTTTCTATTTTTTTTTCCATTTTTTTCCTTTTTTTTGTTTTTTTTTTTTTGTTTTTTTTTGGTTTTTTTTTTTTTTTTTTGCGATCCTACAGAGATGGCCCAGCTGCCAGGACTACTTTGGCAGGCAGCGTGCTACAGGACAAAAATGTAAGAGGAGTCTATTAAGGCTGGACAGCCCAGGGTTCTTTATATCCCCTCAGCCCCAAGTCCCCGTAACTGAAGACCCAAAGGCTGATTGACTCGTTCCTGACTGATTTCATGGAAAGTCTCCCGCACCATCATCGGTTTGCCAGAGGATCAATCGGGCACCGATGAAAGGTGGCGAGTCAAGAACTGCCACTTCCTAAGACAGAGTAGGCCTTAGCACACTGTAAGTGGTCCAAGCCCAAAGGGATGCTCTTTTTGGTTTCTGTAATTCCCAGTTGGACGTGACAGAGCCGTTTCAGGATAGAGCTAAGTCAAGAGTAGCCTCTGGGTTGAGGTGGGCTGGGAGATTAACATTTTACCTGGGGTCCTTCAGACAAACCTGTTGGTTTTTCCTATCTCATACAGGCCCATCTTAAGTTTTGATGTTGAATAAAACTACTTCTACCCCCTTAGTTATAAAAAAGGCCACAAGGAGCATTTATGTGGATATCTGGAAGTGACATAGTTATTCCATTCCCAGGAAAAGAAAAATAAAGCTAAGTTACAAAACTAAATCTATATGCAATAAAGTTATTATATACTGCTTTGTTTAAGCAGAGTCCTCTGGAATTTATGTACAGTACATTAGTTTTCAGCTATTTATATTCCACAGTTAGACCTTAAGATTCTCTGGTTTTAAGACAATTGTTAAAGATACTTTTAAAGCTCTGAGCAGTTACAGTACATAAAGATGTTAGCTTTTTGTTTTTCATTAGATGCAAGAAGATGCAGGCCCAAAGCCCGGTGGAAGAGCCAGGCTTGAGCAATTTGGTAAATGTGTTGGAAAGGGAATTACACACCGGAGGGATCAAGACCGTAAGACACTAGCTCGTGAGAGATCAAGAATTCAAACACGACATTCATATTCGTCCATGGCCAGCACAGATTCATCACACGAATTCCATTTAACACTTTTATGAGCATTGAAGACATGCATTTAAATTAAGATGCTTCTCGTCAGCTAACTCTACTGGGGCAACCATCCTAAAAGGGTTCCACAGCTTCCAATGACAATGACTGGGCCTTATGCGAATGCTTTGTGTTTGAGAGGAGTTTGAGGGGACCCGGGGAAAGACATGGTGGAGGAATATGAGAGAAGAGGGTACTTTCTCCCGCCTAGAGGCAGGAGGATCACACATAATCTGTCTGGGGGGAACGCTGCCATCGCAGAATGTTGGGATATTGATTACAGAAGCCTCGTTTCATGCAATTTTCTGGGAGGGGAATAGAAAATAGGAACTACTTAAAAAAAAAAAAATCCAACCAGGCACAGTACACTCAAAGTCGGTGTGCGAACACCTTTAAAATGATGCTAATCTGGCGAGGCTGTGGATACCTCTCCCTGCTTATGCACTCTCGTGGGAGGTGCGTTTGATGTGGGAGGGAGAGGCCGCCTCACCTCGGAGGTTCCTGAGGAGGACTTTCAGCTTCTGTGGCTCGCTGGTGCGCCTCCTGTTGAAGTCAGCTCGCGGGTGCGTTTGGGCACAGTGATCCGTCTGCAGGATGTGAAAGAGGCTGGCCATGTTGGGCCCAATTTTCTCCATCAGGCTGTCTCTGATGGTGCTGACTGTGTCTTCGTCACATTCCAGGAGGCTTCGAACGAGCCTGTTATAGTATCTGTGTTGGGAAAGAGAGCACAGGGGACAAATAGTCAATCAGAGAGGGCAAGGCGAGGCCTGGCCTTTCAGCCCAGGTGAGGCCAACAGCCCAACCCCCCATCCAGATGGCCAGACCATGCAAATCCAGATAGTTCATCAGCTGAAGATGGCTTTCGCCTCGAACTTTCATGCGCTGTCTTCTTAGTTTAGTGCATGTGCTTCCTGGAGTTGCCACATGACGTGAAACAGCTCCCGTCTTTGTGTTTAATGCTTGGCAGACTTAGGTCACACTTTGTGAACAATCAAGCTGCCCACGATGTCTCACCGTTTTAGAAACACCCCATCATCTAGCTGGACGGGATCACAGAGATCATCCTTTGGTTCTTTCCCCTCGTCTCATTTTACAGAGAAGAAACAAAGGCGGGAGAGCAGAAGCGACTTGTCTAAGGTCATATGACGGGTTAGTGGTAGAAACAGGACTTAGTCAAATGTAATGAGGTGAGCCCAGGCCTGCTGAGACTGTTTCATGAACAGTCACTCATGTGAATTTGCGGGTATTTTGATACATCTTTGCAATCTGCCCTTTGCTGGGTGGTGTGTGTGCAGGTGGATGGGCACATGAGCATGTATTCGGACTCAATTTCTATTTTTAAAGGAGGCCGTTGCCTCCTCCAGTGGATTGTGCAGGTTTTCTACTCAAATCACTCAGCTAGCCTTGCTAATGGCCATTGACTGATCTCTTTCTCAGTGTTCCATCAAAGGTACACTGTAGTCAGAAGGCCAGATGCCGGGCAATGGGGATCCTGAAATGGAAGGACTGGTGGTCCTTGATGGTTTCTGTTCCAACAATTCCAAAGCCTTCTCCCACTGCTCTAGCTTTTGCTGGCCTCTTCCTTTTTTTGAGCATTTTAAGGATTCTAGGTTAGCATCACACAGGTCAGCATTCCATGGGCTGGCGACGGTTTGGTTTTCCCTGCTCGACTGCTAACTTACTAAAGGCAGGATTTGCGTCCTTATTCTTTGGAACCCTCATGTGCCACTGTCCTAGGGCTCTGCTCCCTGCTCATGGTCCATCCGTCGATTTATTCTATGGCCACAGGCTAAATGGGGAGTTGTAGAAATAACAATTCTCTCTAATAAGTCATGATTCCAGGAAGAGAAATTAGAAGAAGGTGTGGTTAGTTTTACCAAAGAACCTGGTGTTTGGTATAAATCACCTTCATCTTAGGTGTAAGTTCTTCGGGGGGAACCAAACACTGCAGCTAAGTGTTATGGCTCAGAAACAGACTGTCTGATATGGACAGCATATGAATTACTTGTCCTATTCACTGGGGAGACAGTTCAGGGCATTTTCCAATTTGAGTTGGGATGTGTTTCTTCCGTTTTGAGGTGGCACTTGTCAAAACCCATTAGCTCTGTGTTCACTAATAAGAGACTCTCCCGATGACAGTGACCTACAGTATTTATGTGGAGAGACTCTTTCCCCAGAGGAGCCTGCGGGTCACTGGGGCCACAAGATCTTCCATGAAAAGAAACCTGTTTATTTTTAACTCACCTCACAGAGCACAGGATCAAACATCCTTCCAGAATAACTTAACCCCCCAGAGAGGTCCTTTCAAGGATGTACGGTAAACAGAGTGGAACACGGGTAATGAAGCAGAGCGGTCACCCTTCTGTGAGTGAGCAGAATGAAGCTGGGGGCCGAAAGAGAAGTGCTGTTGTCTGGGTCTCGGACATAGTCCTGGCTCTACCCCTCCCACGAGGGAGGATTATATCCAGCTGTTGTTAAAATTGGGATTCTCTGGCACAGAAACACATTTTCCAACCCTTTGGAATTATAAAGCACATGAGTCAAAGCAGATCTCACTTGGATGGGGAAATGGGGAGAAAGAGGGTTTTGGAAAAACTGAGAATAAACGACTTTGTACCAACAGCTTCAGATATCTACCCACCCACATAGATCCCCAGGCACCTCTTTACTCTTGGGCTCTGTGAGAACATGGGTCCCCTTGATCTCTGTGTCTACTTCACAGGGTGATTAGATCTTAGAGAATAAGGTTTCTGATCTCTCACCCTCCTGACCCCCAACCAGGACTTTATAACTTAGAAGTTAACCCTTCCACTTCTAGAAAGAACTGTCCATGAGAGATTGCCATCCCTCCACCCCCCACCAGATGAACTGTGGAAGACGGTCTTTCCTTAGCTCAACATTGGAAGCTCTTGCCTGGATGATGAAGGTGAACACCAGTAAGGAAACTAAGCTCCTGTCATTAGCCTTGCCTCTTCAAGGCCACATGTGTCCCGTGGGCCCCACTTTGTCAAAGCACTTACTTTCCCTCTGTGAGGGTTTCTGCCTTTCCTCTTGCTTTCTCTGCTTGCCCGGGTATGACACCTGTTGTTGGAGTTTCTCAATGATCGCCTTGCCAGCTTGACTACCCTTAGTGACTCTCCCCAGATCTACCCTTAGCTTCTCTCATGGAGCTTTGCAAACCCAACAATGGTAGGCTAAGAGGGCTTGTTGGAATAAAAGATGTCCACGACTCCATTTAGCAGCTCCTCCAAGTCTGGGAAACCTGTCAACCTGTCTGACTGCCATGATGGCAGCATCATTTGCCAGAGTGAGTGAGAGTTTAATCCTGTGCCTCTCCATTAAGGGCTGTAATACACAGTAAGGGTGCTGACCTCTGGGATTGTGTGGATTAATGAGACAGACATTTCTTATCTAGAAGTCACCAAGTGAGATTATTTAAAAGATTGTGTCTTGAGCGAAAGTTGACTTGGCAATTGTCACATATTTACCAAGCACCATCTTGTACCAACTGTTCATGTTACTATAGCTGTTGGTAAGATGTGCCTTCTCTTTGAGAAGAGAATGTACACAAATGTAATTGTTGGTTGCCCTCGGGCCCATTTATTCAATTCTCCTTGGTATTCTATTTTTTTTCTATTTTTATTCTGTTTGGATTGTGGATATTTCCTATAGGTTTTACCGACTGCCATTTTTGAAGTAGGAATCAGATGGTTTGGCTCAAGGCCACATGCATTCTAGACTCAACCCTGTCATTCACTCACTGGGTGACCTTCAGTGGGTCATGTCCCTCTCCAGGCCTCTGTTCTTTAAATCAGTAAGACGAGGCGTTTAGTCTAGATAACCTCTGTGACCATCTCCAGCTATGACATTCTATGTTTCTGGGATTTGATATATCTATATCATCTATATCTATTCTATATCTATATCTATATTCCTTCTTAATTTAACAAAGATGGTGCAGGTCTGCTTCAGGACCATCCTCTGCAGGATGACTTAGAACTATTTAGGAAGATTCCTTTCTTCACCTTTATAGGGTGAAGGGACTTGATGGGCTAAGTGTTCTGATCACCCAGCCTGGAAGGACCTTTAAAAGCATGTTTCTTTTTCCCACTTTGAAAATTCCATCACTGATTTTTTTTTTTCTTGGTAAAGAATAAGATCAGATATTCTCCATAGCTACTGTTTCAGCCATGCTTACCCAAATACACACATACTGCCTAGGAACGTTCTGTGTGAGGGTTTATAAATAGTCCTTTGTTTCCCTTGATCAATATTATTC
Organism: Canis aureus; assembly: GCF_053574225.1. Taxonomy (NCBI): domain Eukaryota; kingdom Metazoa; phylum Chordata; class Mammalia; order Carnivora; family Canidae; genus Canis; species Canis aureus. Next base: position 34,675,561 of record NC_135634.1, on the reverse strand, counting down.
TTCTGTTTCCTGTTCCCTATCCATGCCCTAGAGAGCTGGAAGCTTCGTCAGTTTTCCCACTCTGGATCTGGATTGGTCTGATTTCTTCCCAAGCCTCACATTGCTCAGCTTGTCTGATCAATTTTGCCTGCTTTCCCTCATGGTTGAGAGAGCAGTTTGCAAATTCAGCCAGGGGGACATCCAGCTATCCTTTCTCTTCGGAGTGGATTTCTGTCATGGAAAACATCCCTGTTCTGGCTCTTGGTCCACTCACAGGCTTTTGGATTCTCTCAGGCCCAAATCTCATGCTAGATAAGTCACAGGAAGGTGGAATGAACCTGTAACTACTTCCCTTCACAATTCTGTGCCAACTGGCACAACTTAGTGTGTATCTGTGGTGGGGCAGAGGCTGGGAAAGCAGGATGTTTCAGGAGAGTGAGGAGCTTAAATAGAGCAAGTCAGGCCCAGCAGGGAACCGGAAATCTCTACAGTTCTGAGCAGGAATAATATTAGCCAGTTGAAGTGAAATAATTGAAGAAAGAGCTGCATGGAAGATTCTGGTCTTCAAGGGATGGCCACTTTTCCCTACTTTCCTAATAAGTGTGATTTCTCTATGGTGGAGAAGGGAGAAAACAAGACTCCTTGTGACCATTTGCTAAAGGTGGTACAAAAGGAGACCCCAGCTGAAAGGAACAGTGGCCTGCATTAAAAACTCTTATTATTAGTCTCTTCTTACATACTTAGGATCACCACTCCAGATTCTAGATCATCCTCTCTATAAGACCTCTCCCTTCATAATGGAAGATATGATCTCAGTTGAAATAGAGAGGTTCATATTGACTTAAAATTAGTTACATGCCATACTGTAAGTCACAAATTGCCATAGGATCCTTAAAGATCTAGACTTATAATAATGGCATTGCTAACGTACCCCTTCCCCCCTGCCCCAGCTGACACACAAATGCATACTTTGTCCCTAGCCCCTGTCTACTAAGAATTCTGTGTTTTTTTTTTTTTTTTTTCCTTATGGTGAAGGGAGTCTCCAACAATTAGCCAGGTTGGTTTTTTTTTTTTTTTCTCTTCAGATGTAACCAGAATCTTCTTAGGAGAATATTAAGACTGAGGCCAATCTAAAGAGATAGGCCATTTAAGATAAATGGTGGATTTGACTTTCTCGTTCTGAGAAAATCAGTTAGGACCCAATGAGTACTGAACAACCGATTTTTATAAATTGACCTGAGGTTCTGAAGAGCCTTAATGTGTAGTTAGGTGTGAATCAGAAATTTTACAAAGTTTTAATGTCAGGGGTCTTAGCATTTCCCTAAGGAAGAACTACTTTTCCTGTCTTTTGATAAGTTGCATATATGTGCATGACTAAACTGCTGGTCAGCCCCAGGAGGAGCAGGCTGTTGCCACTGTTGGAAGAAGGGTGGCAGCACCTGGCTTGAAAATTAATCAGGGAAGTCTGTGTTAGCTCTCAGATGGTCTGGGTAACATGCAATAGAACTGATCTTTGTCAGTATTTGCGGATTTGGCTGCAGAGTCAAAGCATCCTAGTGCTTCAGGCCTGGGAGTCAAGTTTTGGGCTGTGGAGCATCACAGCAGGCTGAACTCATTCTGCCCTCCCTGCCCCTGCCATACCTCCACGCCAGCCCCATGGACACCTCTCTTAACTTGATCACAGATGGGGAAGCCCAGGTCTTGCTGAGAAACCCTATAGGCCTTAGAATGAGGGTGTCAGCCCTCTTCATGTCAGCCTGGGTGTTAACTCCTGGCTGGTAAAGACAGTGAGCCAGTGGCACAGGAAGGCCAGGGCTCAGATATGACTAATTCAGCGGCTTTGGGTCATGTGAGAATACTGAGATGAAAATGTGACTGAGCGGTCACCAGAACACCATTCCAGGAAATCTTGAACTAGAGAAAGGAATAATATAAGCCTGGGAGGGAACATGGGAATCATCTAGTCCAGCCATTTCACTTTTCACAAAGGAAATCCCAGTTCCAGTGGAGTGACATGGCTTACTCTGGGCTACCTACTGAAATACCTGTGTGAGCATGGGACCGGCTCAGAACACATGCAGATTTAAAATTCTGCATTATGACATTTGACCAGCGTTTTAATAATGGCCAATTTTACAGTGCATAGCCATAATTTCAGCCAAATTTGATGTCTCAAATGCTTGTTTCCATAAACTTCCAATTCCCTTCATGCTTATGGTGAGAAACTGACAATGAAAATGCACCCAGGGATGCTGCAGATGAAGCTTTCTATTAGCTGCATGGAAAGACTTTTCCTATAACAGTGAGAAAAAAAAAATCCAGGCTGCTTAAACTGTCACAACCAATCACAAACATATTTTTCCTGCAAAAGCTGGGAAGGCTGCAAGCTAAAATAAGATCATGACTGTGGCAATTAACCCCCTTCTGTGTCTGGCTCTGCCAACGCCCCGCCTCTCCCCCTCCCCCTGCCCCATTGCAAAAAAGCGGACTCATTCTGTACCTGTTGGAGAAGTGATTGGGGAGCTGGACGACCTCGGTGATGGCTTCGGGGTTCCGCTTGGCGACACTGCACACATTCAGCTTGCTGTAGCACTCCTCTTGCACCTCAGCAATCATCCTCTGGAAAGTGGAGCACCTCCGAATGGCAAGGAAGACCTTGGAGGTGACCCCATTGGCGATGCACTTTAAGCTCTCTTTGACAAATGCTTTTCCCTGCCAGGCAAGGGGTAGGAGGAGAAGCTTTAGCTCGAGCTGACCAGAGAGGACAGGGCATACAATATGTGGAACTTAAGGGGGCTTGCCTTGGCACTGTCTCATGGCCATCTGCAGGTCCTCACAATGAGAAAATTGTACACCGTGACCAGGATAAAAAAAAATGTCCCCACTCTCTTTGACTACCTTCAAAATTCAGCTCCATAGACATAGTGAGACTGGCCGGGGTGGGGGGGTTGGTGGGGGGCGGGGAGAGATGAACCATAATCCACCACCCTGCAGCTTAAAAATAGCCAAAATATGGCTTTGTCTTCTTAGGATTGAGACTTTGATAACTCACAAGCCAGTGTGCTAGGTCATACAGTGAGGAGAACTTCTTTGTTAGAAGAACGTTTCTCTTTCCTCTTGAAGAGGCAAAGATTTTTTTGCTCATCACCCCTCCCTTAAGACAGCCTCTGTCAGCGTGGTACAGTCGTGCATTAGAGTGGGTGGGAAGTGTCTTGTATAGAACCGGCTTTCTGGCCAAAATCGCACCCGTGTGTGTGTGTGTGTGTGTGTGTGTGTGTGCATGTGTGCGCATGCACACGCTGGAGCTGAGCGTGTAGACTGAGGAGGCTGCGAAGCAGCGCAGCTTCCTCACAAGCCTGGCTCCCAAGAACAATAGTCTAACACACTGTTAAAGACAGGCATCCAATGGGAGGCATGGGTCAAGGTCTGATTACCTGAGTGTCAAATTTAGCAGCGCTGTACAAGAAGGATTTACAGATGTCGTACATCCCATCTGTGTCACAGGTGGAGTTCTCCAGGCATGCAAAAGCCCCGCAGCCAACCTGCAGAGCACTGTTGAGGCAGCGAACCACTTCAGCTAAAAGAGACAAATCCACCCAATCTGGGTCAGATGATGAGGGTGATTCAGAGGGGTCAAGGTGGCAAATTCAAGGACATGGGGTCGGAAGAACTTAGACATCCGCCAGGGGGCCCGTGGATAGCCCCATCCAGAGAGGGTAGGAGCAGAAAGATTCGGGCAGGCAGATCTTTTTGCTTATGAGAGCGAGAGCCCATGAAAGGAGAGAGAGGGCGTGAGTTTTCCCTCTTGGTCTCACCCATTACATACAATTCTGGTGGCTGGAGAAGTTAAGACCAGAGGCTGCGGAATGCACAGCGCTCCAAGCAGCTCTGCAGGATCCAAGGGCATCACCTAGAGCCCCAAAAGCATGGGAAGGCAGGAGGCAAGGGCTGGTGGTCAAGTTTAGGAAGTGGAAGGGCCAGGGAGTCCATTTGGCTTCCTGAAAATGCACTCCAGAGTAATAAGAATGGAATTTTAGCCTAGGTGGCAAAGAATTTGCCAGGAGTTCATCTGGAGACCCTTCCGATCTAGGGCTTTTAACTTACCTTCAGACCGGCAGAAAGGGATCTGGTCCATTCCTGTTTCATCCCAACCCCCACCATAGGATGCATAATCTCTCTCATATTAAAAGCCATTGCTTTTTTAAAAGAGAAACACAGGTGTGGAATAACAAGGCAAGGCACCCCTTGTGCAAGACTGGAAGAAAAACCGCAAAGAACTTGCATGAGGCTTTCTACATTCTGGATAAGATCTCCCATAAAAGTAATTTCTCTCCTACAGAAGGGGGGTGTTCTGGCAAGCAGCTCGGCAAGAAATGATCTGCAGCCTTCATACCATAGGATTCTCCTCTGAGATCAAAAGCATGGTTCGGTTAGGCTTCCCCTCCCCCTCCCACCACCCGCAGCCTCTGGGATGTTACAAGTCATTTCCCTAATTATATATTTCCACGGGTTCAAATTATAACTTTGCTTTAAGCAGTTTTAATATGCATTAGGGTTGCTATTGTTTTAGGCAAGCTCGAATTGTGAATCACTGCATTTCTATAGCAACTAAGTACAAAAGGAAGTGAAGCAAAGCCCTCCTCTGGGCAGGGACCTGTGCTCTTTGGAGGGGAGCGTTGTCTGCAGCATTTGGACACCTGCGATCCGATCTTTGCTGACAGTTGGGGGAGTGGGGGCAGTAATGCTAGAGCAGCAGGCCGGACAAGTGGAGTCAGAAGGCAGAGGTGTTAGTACCGGCTTCCTAAGGACTCCCTTCCTCTGGAGGCCAAGATAATACACAATTAACTGCTCTGGGAGTCAGAACCAGAGTGAGACCTTCCTCTTGAAGGAACTGCTGCTACGTTTCACAAATACTCTTTTTTTTTTTTTGAGGGTCCCTCTGGCCCCAGGCAGCACCGGCAGCTGAATGAAGCGCAAGAAAGCTGGGAGGAAGAGAAGGAGCAGTGTCAGGGGTGGGATGTGCAGGGTTTTCTCTGCATCTGCCCAGGATTTGTCAGACTGGAGGGCTATGGTTCTGTAAATCTGTCTGCAGAGGGAGCTTTCTGTGTGTTGCCTGAAGGGGCAGGGAAGCCCAGTTATGGGGTCCTAAGGGTGAAGGAAGGGGGCAGCATCAGACAAATCATGTCTCACCTTAAGACCAGCTTCAGCTTCTAGAAAGTATAGAGAGCGCTTTGAAGCATGCCAACATTCAAGCCTTTCCCCCGCCCCCTTTCCCCCCCTCCCCCAAGAGGGTACGTGCCAGATTTCAGGCAATCAGGCTAGGCTTATGCAATGAAATACCCTCAGCAGAGCGCCCAGCTTCTTCGTTAGTTGCATGCAATTTATTAAACAAAGGAGCTCCACTTCCTAAGGCTATTGGATTACACTGGCAGTTTATTGCCATCAGGCATGAAGCACATTTATTATCAAGATCAGCCGTCACAGACACAGTTGCAAAAGCGAGAGGCAAATGAGGACAGCTCTTTGGGGGAGAAACCGGTCCTGGGTTTGCCGCTTACCTGAGTTCTGAGCTGCCACCCGGGATTTCCTGGGGCTCACAGAATCATTCTGCTCCGCCTCATGGGTTGCAGAAGCACTGATCACCAGCACCAGAAGCACTGCTGAGTTTTGGAGCATTCTCTGAGAAGTTTCCGCTAAGTTGTTGGGTTTTTTTTTTCCTCCCCCCCTTTCCTCTTTCCCTCTCCCGGCTTGAGTGAAGATGTGGATCTGGATACACTGAAAGCCTAGGTGAGGATTTGATGAGGATTTTTTTTTTTGTTGCTGCTGATGCTGCTGCTGCTTCTGCTTGCTGCTGCTTGCTGCTGCTGCTGCTGCTGCTGCAGTGGCTGCTTCTTGCACCTCTGGCTTTTACAAACTGGGGACCCAAGAGCTGCACCCAGGGATTTTATAGCCGTTCTTATCGGTCCTTAGGATCAGGGACCAATCAGGTCCCTCAACTGGTCTGGCTAGCCAATCGGAGGGCACGCTCATTGGGCTGGAGCTGTTTGACTTCTTAGAAATATTTTCCAGCAAATTAAAAGTACCTGCTGCCAATGTTTTACATGTGTGTGTGTGACAGTGTGTGCATGGATGTGTGAAAAGCTATTTTCACGGAATTAAGGATGACTGTGTATTGATTGAACTAAGGGAAAATCAGATGAAAATCTCAACAAGGTGCTTTTGGAAATCCATCCTTTTTTAAAAAAAGAATGAGCTGGTGGGGGGAGGGATGAGCAGCATCAGCAGGATGGGGCTGTGTGGTCTCTTTGGATTCTAATTTAGCCTCTTTATAGCAATTTTGGTCTGATTTTACCAGCACACTGTCTATGTTGTAAGCTACACACACCGGGCTGTCTCCCCATCTCGTTGCACATACATATCCACAGGTCTGCGGCACTCTGGGCATCCGGAGTTCTCATTCACATATATGAGCCCCCGAGGAGGGACATATATGAGTGGAAGGGCCCTGATGGACTGGGATAGGATAGCTCTGAGCTGTGGCTCCAAATCCTCTACTGACATGACTGTGGTCAAGTCCTTTTACCTTGTTCTGCCTCTGTTTTCAAATCTGTGAAATGTCCACGTTGGAGTCTAGCATTACTTTCATCTCTAAAACTATGATTCTCCAGTAACAAAAATTAACCTCGAGTCCATCTTTTTTAGTCACCAGCAGGATTGCCAACTCCAGGAGCATTAGTTACTATAGGTACACACATGCATACCTCCACACTCTACACTCAACAGGGAGACATCGTGAATGCTTGAAAATTAACACACCGTGTTTTCAAGCTCAGGGACTTCATAATCACATTGAAACAATAAGCTGGCCAAAGCAAGGCTAAACCTGCTAGGTAAACCCATTTATTTCTTGAGTGTGGGGAAGGGGTTTGGGGACAGGCAGGACTGGAAAGAAGGTGTAGGAAAAGACCAGAATGTGTAAGAAGAAGACTGATAAGCTCTAGAGTTAATGGGGAAATTACAGTGGCATCACAAATCATCCCTAGTGTAGAAGCTCATATTTTCTTATAAGTAGGCAACACTGAAGCATGTCCCCAACTTTTGAAGAAGGCTGATAATCCAGGAAAGGATTTACCACAGTTAAAAAAAAAAAAAAAGAAAGAAAATTGGTCATTGCATCAAGGGCTGGGGTGAAGTGAAGGAATGAAGGAAGAAAACCTTTACAGAATTTTAGGATGTAAATGAGAAAGGGCCATTGGAGATTCACAGAGCTGGGAACAAGGTGATCTTGCAAAAAACGAAGCCACAGTGGTTTCAGTTTAGATCCTAAAATCTTCAAAGGTTGAAGAAAGATTGCCAACTTTACTAACCACAAACCAAGATTCAGCTCTGTAGGTGTGAGGGGAGTGGGCGTGCTGAGTGATTATAACACCCCCCCCCAAAAAAAAGAAAAGGTTATTTGGGAAGCATGAAGGTTGCTGGAAAAAGGATGGAGGAGATAAAGGAAATATTTAAAGGCAAGAAAAGAAATGTTCACATATTCGTTAAATGATAAATACATTTTAGTTTAGATTAACTGAATCTTGGCATTTCTCAAACCTTCTAAGCTGGATGCTGGGGGTTGAGGATGGAAGGGTAACAGAGAAGAGATACAGAAGAAGGAGAAGTAAGGATTCCTGCTGTTGAGCTTGCAGTCAAGATGGAAAGGTAGTCAATCTCAGTTGTGTTTCCTGAAAGGTCAGGATGTCAGGACTTTGCTCCGTAAGAGAAGGGCCTGGCCAACATTGGGTTGAGATGTGGAGAAGCCTTCATAGAAGGGTATTCAAGGAAAAGATGTGAACTGGTATTATTGCTTTGTAAGAATTTAGGAAAAAGCTATCATTATTTCATTTTTTAAAAAGAGATTGTCTATTTTGCCTCAGGCAGGAGTGGTAGATGTATGGCAAAGCCATGTAATAGTTCAATGTTCCCTTCTAGAAGGAGAATAAGGGAACAGATGTATGCATTTTCTTCCTGAGGATCTTGCTTTCTGTTCCTTAGAGTTCTCTACCTCTTTAACCATTTCCCATTGTTAGAGGCAATGCTGTTTGTTTCTCTTGTTGGACTGGAATTTCCCCATGTTGGCCTACTGGCTCTGTAGGGGTAGAGTGATGATTTCTCCCGTCCACATTCTTTCCCCCATTATCTGGTGCTCCCACCAGAACACAGTGTCCTACAAATGTCAGGATGCCTTTTGTGTTTTCTCTGATGTTGATTTATTGTTCCCTCTTATTTCACTCATTGACTATCGCATGCCTGGAGGTTCACAGCCGGGTGTGCGCAGTGTTTCGCAAGGACAGATAAGCTGTCATCTGAAGAAATCCAATAGCAGCCACGTTGGTGTGAATGTAACTAGCATGAGCATCAGTGCATTTGGGAATGTCAAAGAAAGAAACTGAAGTCTAAGTAGAAATGCCCGATATAACGTTTCTTCCCAAAGAAGAAAAGTTGTAAAACTTAGGCTGGGCATTTGTACTTAGACTTCAGCTCAAGGATATCTGAATGTCCACAATCATTGTGCTCTTATCGTAGCCTTTGATATAGCAATGATGGAAGAGTCTTGGGAACTCTGTGGTGATGACTGGTTCTTTTGTAAACCTTCTGGGTGGTATGAGAGAATGTAGATGAGTCTGAAGAGCAGATTTCTGAGTTTGAATTTTATCCTGCAAGCATCAGGGAGTCATTAAGCATTCTTGAATGGGAATTATTAAAGGATATTTTGAAGTTAGTGTTTGGGGAAGATCTTTTGATCATCCTTATAATGGTTTGGAAGAAGAAAAGAATGGAGGTGATAAGACTAGTTAGTAATATCAGCTGGTGATAGCAATGTCCTAGACAATGATGGTAGCAGTAGGAGAGGAAGAGAAGAAAAACAAGAGAGCCCTTTTTTAAGAAAATGGAAAATATCAATTATTCTAAGAAGCTCCCTTGGTGGGGGGGGGAACCTTTCTCCTAATTTAATGATAGTGGAGACCATACACATCAGAGTTTTTCCCACCTCATTTATTGCCTATGACTTTATAGTTGACAAGATCATCTAACATGTCTGCTGGGCTGACACTTCCCGACTTCATTAAAGTAGTAGACTTAACTAGCCAAGGAACTTGACTGTACTTCCGGTGGACGAGGAACCTTCCCCAGCCTGACCCTGTGAGTTGGAGGTGCCTCAGGTGCAGTGGGTGGAAGGGGAGGGGAGGCTTTACCGCTGTCCCTGAGCAGGGAAAGTGCAAAGAAGTGGGTGGGAGAATCTGCCAACACCTGAGGCTGGGTGATGATGCCCTGGCTGTGCCCGTGCAAGGCTGGCATGAGTTCAGTGAGAAGATTAAGCCAAAAATCTCTGGAGCTTTGTTGGATTTGGCTAGCTTAAAGCTAAGTGGTGAATGGCTCCTTGCCTTTTTGGTGAGAGGAGACCAGGAGCATGAATTCTTGATAAATGTTTCTTTTGTTAAGAGAGTACAGGGCCCATCGAGGCTGGTCTGCCATAGTGACCAAGGTTGGAGTGTCATTGTTATTCTTCTTTGGGAATTCTGGCCCTGACTGTATGGTTGGACTGTTAAGTCATGCCTTCTGAACCTCAAGAAAAAGAAGGAGAAGGAAAAGGAGGAACAAGTGGGATGGGAGGCATGTTTATTTTTATCCTATATAAGGATACCAGGTTCTCTGTGTGGACAGTCTCAAATTCTTGAGTGAAGCTTTGCCTCTTTATTTGTCTTTGATTGCTTTTAAACTCCAGAAAGAAAAAAAGAAAGAAAGAATACATGAAGGGGTCAAACTCCTTCCACCCCCACTGGTTTATGGAGGGCTACTGAGTGCCTGGCACGAGGTCAGGTGTTGTGGGAAATGCAGAGAAGTGTTTGACCTTTTTCTGTTCTTCGTGAATTCCCAAGCTAGTTCTTAACGCATGAATGTTGTATTTGAGGAAGAATATCTGTTTTCTGGAAATGTAATACGTCAAGTGGGTTGGAATAGAGTTTATAGGTTTGCATTCAATTAACATTTACTGGGTGCCTATCTGCTCTCTGCCAGGCATTTCTGCAGATGCTTCTTATCTATGAGAAAAGAACCACTCCTCTCTCTTCCCAGAGAAAGAACTCAGGACCCAGAGAGAAGAATGGCTTACCTGTGGTCATAGGACGATGGAGCTAGGTCTCCTGAGATTTGCTTATTGTAGAGGTAGCTCTGGGTTGTTCTTCAGTTGCGTGAGCACCACCTTCGAGGAGGGGGCATGCAGGCTTAGAGTACCCCTCAGGCTGGGTGGGGGGAGGAAAAAGAAATAGGCAGGATGACCTAACATGTTTAAACCAGAACAGGCAAGTTGAAATTAGCCCCCACTTCTGTGAACATTGGCTTCCCATTCTTTCAGTATAAGTTACGAAGTCACTTTACATCAGAGAGGACCAATTCATAGTCTGCAGTTTCACAAGAGGCACCTGAAGCAAAGTGAAACAAGGATGAAGGAGGGTATGTGTGTCATTGAATCTGTCATTACCTGCAGCCCTTTGGAAGGCCTAAAGTGACATTACTCTGTTGAGACACATGAGGGCGCTCGAACCAACAGTGAGATGCCTCTTAAAATTAAAAAAAAGTTGTGAATCCCGGTTTTGTTAGATTGGCCATTGTTTCAGGCCATCAGGATGCTTTTTAAGGGGGATAACTTTATTTCTGTGGTTAATTAAAAAAAAGCGCACTCCTGTAATTTAGCTGGTGAGCTTGCCGACTAGCATGGTGGTACATATTTGGAAGTTTTGCAATATATACCATCCTCTCATTGCTAGTTGGGAAGTAGGTTGCAGGGAAGTTTTTAAAAACCGTTCAGCCCCAGGGCTAATGGGAGGATAGCGTCTGTACCTAACTGTTCCAGGCAGGTGATAACACACATGGATTTGTTTGAGGTCTTTGCTTTAAAAAAGAAATTCTATTTCCAGGTGGTAGTGAGCATTGCTTCTCATTGCTCAAGAAAATGGAACTTCTTTGACCCATTTTTCTACTTTGCATTCTTTCTTCCAGTGGTCCTTAGACAAAGGTCAAGGCTGAATAACTTTTCACTCTATTTCTGACACTTTTTTGGTGCCTATCCTATATTGGAAATCTTCCGGGAGGAGTGTGCAAGGTCGATGTGGGGGCATGAGTCCTCTCTGGCTTCTTGGTCCTGTCCCCAAACACCTTGGTAAAGAAGATATTTGAACTGTGTTACATGCAGGGATTGGAGCAGACCTGTCACACTGCATATGTCTGAGAAAGCCTTCCGCCTGGTGCTTAATGCAGACCCCTCCAGTTGGAGAACAGGGCTTACCACTTCCAGCCAACCAATCCATCCATCAGTGCATATTTTTTGAGCTCTCTATGCCGGGAATGGTGTTAGCCCTATGAAAGAACAGACAGTGAGGTGCGGGGCAAGGCATGGAGGCGCCGACCTGGACACAAGGCAGTAAATACACAGTGTTAAACTGTGAGCTCTAAAGTGAGATTGATAGAAGATGCCATTGAGTTTGTGAAGTAGAAATTTAAAAAAATCCGCTTCCACAACCTGTGCTGAAGCATCATTCTGACATATTTAGCCTAAAGCCAGCTTGCCGTTCGCAAAATGCCATCTTAGTATAAAGAAGTGTCTTGCAGCCATTCCTGAGTGCTAGACAAATCTATTATTACTAGTTTATTGGCTGAGAAAAGGGAATGTGGAGAGGGAGCAGCCTTTATACAAAGTTACCTGGCAAGTCAGCAAAGGGGCCAGACTAGGAGATTATAGATTTCTTTACTTGATGTTTGGAAATCTTGCCAAGAAATTTATTGTGGCAATTCAAATGCATTTTATAATCAAGTTGCATTTAATATGCTTTAGGCTAAAGTGCAATTAAGATAAACCAGTTTCTGGCTCTGGGTGGGTATCATGGGAGTATCAACAGATTCTGACTACTATATCAGGGTAATAAAGTGCAGAATGCAGAGTCAGAATTTATACTGTAAAGGTTTTATAATGGTAGCAAAAATGGTCACTAAGTGCCATTTCGTTTGTTTTCATGGAACACGGTTTTTGCCAGCTGTTTGGGAAATGAACTCTCTCAGCCCATTTAAAAATTAATTGTAAGGAAATTTAGTGGAATAAATGGAAATCCAAGTGCAAAGGAAACACACTCTGGCCTTAAGGCAAGCGTTTCCTTGAACTTGTCATTCCCCACTCTCTGGTGACAATAATAGGAAGGGGGGAGGAAGAGAGAGAGAGAGAGAAAAAGAGCTTTGGAGGAAGTGGTGAAATCCTTAAGGGCAAAAATGTCATCAGGGGAGTTGCTGTGCTAAGGCAAGGAAATTTAGCTCAAAATAGTGTGGAGCAGTAGAATATTATTCTTTTCACACAGCGAATTTTAATTATATTCTCATTGCATGTTCTCATATTTGTGTTTATAATGATTTCTTCACACAGTTGTGACTGATTGTCTTTACCGGTCTCTTGTAGATTAACAAAGGAAGGGCAGTTTCCTCTGTGAGTGTGTGTGTGTGTGTGTGTGTGTGTGTGTACTGAGGGGGGGACTTTAACCTTCATTTGGTGTATAAGTCACTCACAGCAGATTTTTAGAATACAGAGAATAACGAGAATGAGCACACTTAAAATCAAACATTGGAAATGAGAAAAATATCCTAACGTGATATGAAACAGACCCTGAAAAACAGACTGATCTGATGGAAGAGTCAATGTTGGGGGGTTTTGAAGTCCTAACTTTTTAATTTTTTGGCCTCCATAATGACAGATAGTTTAGACTTTTCATCCCCTGAATCCAGATGTCTTTCCGGATCTCAGAAAAAGGTGCATGGATGCGGGGTGACTTCTCCTAGGGCCCCAGTGGTCGCCCTCATGCATGAGCTCCTCTTCTCAACTCAGGCTGACTGAGCAGGATGTGAAGGAGAAGCCTTCCCTCCAAGTAACAAGACTCTGACAATTTGTGCCTCTCCTTGTGTGTCTTCTTTCCAACAAATGCCATCTCTTTAGAAAATCTTTAGAAACCAAGATTGTCTTTCGGCCCCTCTCCACCCCCTTCCCCCACTCACTCCTTAAAATGTTGCCTTTTGCCATGAATTGGAAAGAGCCACTGAAAGCACCATGCTCCTTTAGAAGCGGTGAATGCAAAGCCATTGGCTGTAAAATAGGTGCCCCTGAATGGCTTTTCACGGGGAGGGGTTGACTTCCTGAGAAAAAGCTGTGCTTTGCTGCAGGGTTCCGTGGCTGGTGCCAAAAAGGATTTGCTATCCGGTTAAGAATCCAGACCCTACTGAGTGCTTGGGCTCTGCTGGCTTGTGGAAGATGGGGAGGGGAATCTCCAACCTACCTCAGTGTTATGTGATTGAATCCAACCGCTCTTGTCATGCCAGGGGACATGGTTTATAATTTTGGTTTATAATTTTGATTCTTAATTGGTTGGAACTTCTCCAGCTTCAGTGTGTGTGTGTGTATGTGTGTGTGTGTGTGTGCACATCACACACTGTAATACATGATTTAAAGGTGTGGCCCTTATTAAGGTAACTAATTGCCTTATAAACTCTAGGTTCTCCTTCTAAGGGAGCCGTGAGTCACAATATGGCACACATATAATGATGTACCTGTATTTCATTAAAAGTATATTTATAGGGGCACCTGGGTGGCTCAGTGGTTGAGGGTCTGCCTTTGGCTCAAGTCATGATCCTGGAGTCCTGGGATAGAGTCCCACATCAGGCTCCCTGAGGGGAGCTTGCTTCTCCTTCTGCCTGTGTCTCTGCCTCTCTCTCTGTGTGTGTCTCATAAATAAATAAATACAATCTTAATAGAAAAGCATATTTATATTATATGATATGTTAAACAGAAAACAGATTTTCTCCTTAGTTTTTAGTGATCTTTAAGTCCTGAAGAGCTCATAGACACTGGGTACTATCTAAGCCTTTGGTTTAAGAAGGAGTTATCAGATAGGACCCACACACCCATTAGTGTAAATCAACATTTCTTACAGTGTGTTCCAAGAGGTAATGGTCCTATGAAATGCACCAGGGGTTTGCCATGAGCATCAGCATGTTGAAGTCCTGCAATAATAAAGCTTTTACACTATGTAGTCCAATGTACCCCAAAGATATTGTTGAAAAAAAAAAGCTTTTTTATGAGTAATACTTACTAACAGCCTGCAGGACAGGTGTTCCTCGGAACTGACTTTGGGGTATGTTGGTTGTAATCCGGTTAGCTCCCACTTAACTCCTCTGAGTTTAGCTTGGTCCCGTTCTAGACCAGCTTTTTTTTTTTAATAATAAATTTATTTTTTATAGACCAGCTTTTATCCCTGTAGCCTCAAGCTACTTCTTTAAGCTATACTCTGAATTAGACTGACCTCTCCTTGAGGGTCTACAGGGCTCCAGTATCTCATTTAATCTAAAAACAATGGCAGAGCACAGGTGTTATTATGCATATACCTACAAGCAAAGTGAAGTTCAAAAAAGCACAGTTATTGAGAAGTAGTGCATTGATTCAACATTGGGTTGTCTGACTCTAGAGTACATGAATCAAGCCAATGGGATTCTACAGAAGAAAACAGAAACACTCAATTCAGATAGAAGTATATTTAGGAAGATGGTTTCTCTTTAGGGTCCTGAAAACTGCATATTCAGCTGAATAAAAAACTCTTCCAAATTGCCTGTTGGAGCAGAGCAGGGAAGGAAGGAGCACAGGCACTCCAGAATGGTATTTCTCTTCCAGCTTAGAAAATCCTCTGCTGCTACCAATGAGTCAGGGTTGTCAGACCAGGCTGCGCCCAGATGTTTAGGAGTGCTGCTCCCTTTGGAATTTCTCTGCTGGGTTCAGCTCCTCATTGGCTGTCTCCCTACACTGCTTCTTTTGGTGATCGCTGCTGAATTTGCTACTGGCTATCCAAAATATTGCAGCAAAACCAAACTATCTGGGTTACCCTTGTCTGCGTTTCTTTCACCGTCCCATTGAAATTGCTCTTGCCTCTTGCTGGGGAACAGCTCAATCTGATTGAGGGTTATTTTCTTGTCTTGAGAAAAGGGGAGGAGGAATACAATGGCTGCTTTGATGAGTCTGGGAGAGTGCAGTGGTTTCTTGGCTGGCTCTCTACTTAAAGAAAAGACCTTTAGAGTTACAGCCATTACTGCTTGAGGGGTTCCAAGCTCTCACTCCTCAAAACCGCTGGGGAAGCTCTAAGCTTACACTTTTCCTCATTCATATGTAGTATAGTGGGTGTACACCTGGTAAAGTTTCCAAAGTCTAATTTTTTAAAGGACCTCTTTGGTATTTGCCATCCAAATAGTCGATTTTCCATTGGTGAGGTCTTTTGTCCATAACTCTTTTGGAGGAATGAGTATAGAGGGGACAGAAATTTGGACATATCTATTCTCTAGCTTCATACCTGTATGAAATGACAAATTTAAAAGGCAAATTATTGGCATAGAAAGGATTATCCGTGTTATTTTACTTTGTCTTTCATGCTATTTCTAAGCCAAGAACATCAGCAGGGATAGGAAGAAAATATGTGTTGTTAAATATTACTTAGGCATTTGACATGTTATGAGGGGAAAAATCCAACCACGTTCTTATGTATAACATTATGTTCTGTCCTTTATTAATATCACTAAGTTGGCTAAGTGGCAGCTAAGGCTAACGTAAACAAATGGTCACGAATGTTCTGAGTGTTACAGTTCAAACATTCAAGGCAGTAATCAGACTGAACCTGAGTGGGTGGTCAGAGGAGTTTCCTAGAAGAGGAGGTGTTTGGGCTGAAATCTGGACAACAACAAGATGGAGTTAGGCAATAGTGGGGATCGGGTGGTTTGAGTTCCTCGATCCTAGTAGTCACCAACCACAACCTCCATATTCTGTGAATATGATGCCCTTTAGTTATTCAATCTTGATGTAGAAGTGTGTGTCATGGGAGAGGGGGAGAAGTGAGAAGAGTGATAAGGAACAGAACGCATGGCCATCCTGAGATGCAGTACGGTGTATCCAAGGACCTGAAAGATGGAGAGAGAAGAGCAATATTGGATAAGACCAAAGAGGTTGGATGGGGCTAGATCAAGCACAATTTTGTAGTCCATGTTAAGATTTTTCAACTTTTTGTTACAGGCAGTGAAAGAACATTCAAGGGGTTGAAGCAAGTGTCATGGGTCAGATTTGCATTTTAAAAGTGTGTATTTCATACTACAGGATGAAGAATGGATTGGTTGAGCACTAGGGCAGAATAGGTACACTAATAGGAGATGAGAGATGATGAATGGTGTTTGGACTGTAGGGATAGTGGGGTTGGAGAAAAATCAGAGGATCTAAGAGACACATGGGATATTGGATCAGTATCCAGTTGGATATGGGATTGGGTGAATGATGTATGGGATGGGAAACAATGAGGAGAGAGAGGATAGATTCAAAGATCACTTCTGGTTTTCCCTCTTGACCTGGATGGATGGGGTGACATTTACCATGGTATAGAACACCATGGGGACAGAGTTTTTCATGTGTTTAAGTGCAAAATGATGACTCCAATTTTGGACTGAGTTAAGATGCTAAAATGCCTAACAGATTTAAGTGGTTGAGTATGTAGATCTGTTGGTCAAGAGGGGAATTTGAGCTGGAGTTACAAATTAGGTGGTGATTGTCAGGGTTTAGAAACTGTGGAAGTAGTTGAGATTACTTAAGGAGAAAGTATTGGGTTAGAAATGAGGAATCCCCGCAAAACAAAGAGGTTTGTGGAAACCAAACATGACATGGTTGGGTAGAGGAAGAAGAGGTTGCAAGGAAATCTAAGAGGAGGTTGCAAGTCCAATGAGATAAGAGGGCGCAGTCTCTGATTTAGGGGAAGATAATGTTTCACGTAGAAGAAATTAGTAACTCTTAACTGCTGTTGAGACTTCAAGGGATAAATTATAACTGGAATTTAAGAAATTTGCAAAGCTTCAGGTTCACGTTATTCTAATGGCTCTGCCTTTGTTACTCTGGATTCCCTTAAGTGTACCCTCCTCCATGGCTTTTATCCTTAGACTATTTCTGTCATGCAGACAAAATGGTTGTATTTGCTTCTGGC
The DNA here is from genome assembly GCF_053574225.1 of Canis aureus. Lineage (NCBI taxonomy): Eukaryota > Metazoa > Chordata > Mammalia > Carnivora > Canidae > Canis > Canis aureus. The sequence goes on along the minus strand of NC_135634.1, from coordinate 34,658,504 downwards.
TTCACATCAGTACCTCCTAGTGTTCTGAAGTGATAGTTTGGCTCTTGCACTTGCTCACTGTTGAAAGAGAGTAAGTGTGTCAACTTAGCTTATAGAATCCCTCACTATGCTCCTTCTGGCTTATTGCTGTGCTGAACTGAGTCACAGGCTTATTCCTGAACTAAACCCTGACCTGAAAACTGTCTTGCATTTAATGACTTAAACGTGATTTGGTGACACTAGTACTGCTAAGGGCATGGGGATAAATAGACCAATAAGGCTCTATGCCGGAAATATGGATGAAGTTATATTCTCTTGAGGCTGGAGTTCTTTTTGGGAATGATCAAGAAGAGAATGGTAAAGAAGAAGAAGTTGGGCAACCAGAAAAGTCCAGTATGTTAACATCAGCAAGAGCTGAGAACTGTTCTTAACAGTTTGGTGAATATTCTGTTAGATACAACATACTATACAGTGTTCTCATTGTTTGGAAATTTAAATGGGATTACATCACACACATTGCTCCATAGTCTGCTTTTATCCCTTTAAAAACATTTTAAATGACACTTTCACTGAAGTATAACAAAGATAGACATTATTTTAAAGCTGTTACATAGAATTAATGTGCAAAATATATAGCCGGCCCCATAATGGGAGACATTTAGCTTGTTCCAATATTTTCTAAATTACAAATTATTCTACATCATTTGTAAATGCCTTTTGGGGCACATGTAAGCCTTTCTGTAGAATATATTCCTTGAGGTGAAATTTCTGGGCCAAAAGGCTAAGCACATAACATCTTAGAGAGTTGAAAAAGCATCCTCCTTTATACTACTGCTTTGAGCAGTCTATGAGAAGGAATATTTCATCTATACACTCACCAATGCTCAATACCAGTAATTTGAAAATACTTAGTGAAACCAAATTGTCATTTTAACCTATTTCCTAGATTAATATGTCTTTCAAGGTATTCACCTCTCCTCTATTTTTCATTTATTTCATTTATTGCTCTCTACTTGGATTTCTACTCTTTTTTGAGTACATAAGGAAATTTATGTATTTCCAAAAAAAATGGGTTATTCATCTATGTTTTCATTACTTTGATATACATTTCTCCATGGTATTTCCTTTGAATTTGTAAAATTTCCTCTGTACCTGTGATTAAGACCACTTGTTGGCGTTTAATATTATTTATATGTTTTCTCTGTTTTTTGTTAATCAGACTTGGTAAAGATTTATTATATTGCTTTCAAAGCACCATTTTTTTTGCATTTATTAAGTCATTTAGTATTTTATTCTAGATAATTAATCTTCATCCTTACTTTTTTAAGTTTTATTTATTTATTTTTTTAATTTATGATAGTCAGAGAGAGAGAGAGAGAGAGAGAAGCAGGCTCCATGCACCGGGAGCCCGACGTGGGATTCGATCCCGGGTCTCCAGGATCGCCCTGGGCCAAAGGAAGGCGCTAAACCGCTGTGCCACCCAGAGATCCCCATCCTTACTTTTATTAACTTATTCTTTCTACTTTTATTTTGCTGTTGGTTTTATCACCTTTTGGATCAGAAGTTTAGTTAATTTATTTGAAAATTTTCCTATTATATAATGCACTAGGCATACATATTTTCCTGAAAGCTATTTTGACCATATTGTGAAAATTTTGTCATCTGGTACACAAACTTACTGTTTTCTTCTCAATAACTTGTAATTTCACTTCAGATTTCCCTTAAAAATGAAAAATTATTTAGATCAAGTCTAGTTCCCAAATAATACCACTAATATTTTTAAACATATTTGGACTAATGTTCTTTCTAGTGATGGCTTCTGTTTATACTCTTCCTCATGAATATTAGCATGCCGTAATATTTGCTTTTTCCACTTTTATGGTGTCTAAGTTGTTATCATCTGGGATCTGGATCCAGATTCATATTACTATTTTAAGGTTCCAGGTCAATATTCATTTAGCTTTAGCGATAGAAAGTTTTTTTTTTTAATTTTCTAGTAACTACTACTTACATATTCCACATTTTCCTCTTCTAAGACACATTTTACTTTTTTTTTTAAAGATTTTATTTATTTATTCATGAGAAAGAGAGAGACAGAGAGAGAGAGAGAGAGGCAGAGGGAGATGTAGGCTCCCCGTGGTGAAAGAAGCCTAATGTGGGACTCCATCCCAGGATCCTGGGATCATGACCTGAGCCGAAGGCAGACACTTAACCAACTGAATCACCCAGGTGCCCATTGCTTGTTTTGATGGCATAAATCCTTAAGTCATATTCTCAGAAGGGTTCCTGAGATATTTTCTGAGTTCTTGCATGTTGAGAACATATGTTTCCTCCTCATTTAATTGTAGTTTGGTCAGATACAGAATTCTATATTTGGAGTAGTTTTTCTTAGATCATGGAACTATTTCTCTACTCCCTTTTTTAGTATCTTGTGTACTAAAGGTGAGAATTTTGATATCTATTTGATTTTCAGTCCATTGATGGTAAGCTACTTTATCCCCTGTCTGGAAGATTTCAGCTTTTTCATTTATTTTTAGAGATCTGAAATTTTGTTAACTGTGTCCAGTTGTTGGGTTTTTTTACTTTGATCTATTTTGACTTTAATTAATTAAATTTACAATTTAATTACAAAATGCAAATTAATTAAATTAAATTTAAAGAAAAATTAAATTAAATTATTTTTTGTAAAGATAAAACATTAACATGCTTAGAAATTTAAGAGGCATTGAAGGCTGTTTGGTGAAAAGTGTCCCTACCATTCCATTTCTATCTTCCTCTTTCCTTTCTGGGAACAACTGATGCATTCAATTTCTTGTGTATTCTTCCAGAGCTTTCCCCTCCATCCCCTTCCCACCAGGTAGCATATTATACACATTGCTCCATGTTTTTTTTCTTTCATTTAACACCTCAGAGAACAACAAATCAGAATATGTATAGCAGTGATTCTTTTTTTTTTTTTAAGACTTTATTTATTTATGAGAAGGAGAGAGAGAGAGAGAGGCAGAGACACAGGCAGAGGGAGAAGCAGGTTCCATGCAGGGAGCCTGACGTGGGACTCGATCCTGGGTCTCCAGGATCACTCCCTGGGCCAAAGTCGGCATTAAACTACTGAGCCACCCGGGCTGCCCTATAGCAGTCATTCTTAACTATGTTCATCTGCATAAAATTGGTCCTTTTTTCTCTGGATGATTTTAAGGCACTATCTTTGTTATAATTTTATAATGATTTTCCTAAGATTGGTCCTTTTCCTTTTATCCTGTTTAGAGTGTACTGAGCTTTATGGATCTGCAAGTCAGTGTTTTTCATCAAATTTGGAGAAATTTCAGCCATTATTTCTTCAAATATTTTTTCTGCCCCATATGATTCTATTTTCCTCCTGAAGTTTTTATTTCATATATGTTAGATTATTTTATGTTTTCCCCCGAGCCCCTAAGGAGGTGTTCATTTTTCTTCATTCTTCTTTTCCTTTTGTCCCATAGATTGACTAATTTCCAGTACTCAGTCTTCAGACAGACTGCATGAAACATCCAGTATGACACATTCATATGACTAGTAGTTGGTGCTGGCTGTCAGTTGAAAACTTACTGGGAGTCGTCAAACATAACACCTACATGTGGCCTCTCCATGTAGCTTAAACTCATACTGTAGCAGCTGCATGAGTGTTCCAGAAGACACAGATAGAAGCTGTAGGGCTTCTCATAACCTTGCCTAAGAAGTCCCATAATGGTACTTTTACTGTACCCTGTGGTCACAGAGTTTTAAAGTTAGACCATGGGAGAATGGGACAATTACTCTGAAGGTGACCATGTTGCAGGGGTGGAGGTGGGGGGAAGACATTATTGCAGCCATCTTTAGAAAATACAGTCGGTTACAACTTCTGTAGGGTCTTTGCTTAATATACCATATGGATATATCTTGGGTTTCGTTTCTATTGATTACCTTTTTCCATGGCGATAGGTCACATTTTCTTGTTTCTTTGTGTGTTTAGTGGCTTTTGACTGAATACTAGACATTTGGAATAATACACTGTAGAGACTCTGCATTCTGTTATCTTTCTCTGAAAATTATTAAGGCATGATTTAGCAGGCAATGAAATCACTGGTTGATCATTTTGAATTTGTGTCAGCTTGATTTTATGCTTTATCTATGTACGTGTTTCCAAAGCCCCAGTGAGTCTTGGCAGGCCCCTATAACAGGAAGGATCTCTACCTCCAAACTCTCTTCCATAAAGATCTTCTCAGGGCATGGTTTTAGGCATTGTTGGAAGGTCTGGAGTACACTAGAGTATCATCTTAACTTCTAGAAAGCAAGCTTTTGTGGTGAATTAGCCTCATGTTGGGGTATTAATGAGGACTCTCCACTCCAGCTGGGTCTGAACTTTCTGCTACTGCTCTTAACTGCACACAGCCCACATTCTAGAATCTCGGTCCCATTCTTAACTTTGTAGTACTTGCTCTAAGGTGAGTCTTGAATGAAATTGTCCTATGCAGGTACAGCCTAGGCCTCATCATCGAAGTACCCAACACAGACTTTTGGAGTTCCTCACTCTGCATATATATCTTCCTCCCTCTCCTAGACTTTTTCCTGAAGAATTCATCATTTCAGCTGTTCTGAACTCTGATATCTGCTTCCCCAGCTCAGCAGGACTGCTGAATTCTGCCCACCTCCTGAGTTTCCTTTGCTTAAAAATGGCAGTCTTGTCCTGCCTGTTATCCAAAGCCTTAAAAGACTCACTTCATGTATATTGTCCAGTTTTATAGTTGTTCATAGTGAAGAGCCTAATGTAGCCTAATGTTCCATCACAGCCAGAAGTAGAGGTTCTGTGAGTCTTCTTATTTATGACTTCTCAGTTTTATGTTATATTTAGAAAAACTGTTTTTGAGATTGCAATAAAAAATCCTGTCAAAATTTTTCTCTAGTACTATTTATGGTTTTAATTTTTAAAGATTTTAATCTCTAAGATTGATTTTGATGATGTGCGCTATGAAATATGGAGCCAATTTCACTTTTATCCTCAAGATGGTAGTCCCAAAGCCATTATTTAAAAAATCCTTAATTTTTAACCACTTAGTTGAAATACTTCTTATATAATTTGCTGTATTTTAATTCTTATTTCAGTCTGTTTCTCAATTTTCTGGTCTGTTATTTTGGATTCTCTGCTCACAGACTGGTATATCAGCATTTAATTGTAACTTTATGATGCATTATAGTATATGATAAAGCTATTTCCTCCTCATTAGAATTCTTTTGCACAATTGTGATAATTCTTGATAATTTTTTCATATCGACTTTAGAATCAGCTTGTATTATTGAAAAATCTCAATGGTGTTCATTCAGCTTATAAAATAATTTAGGAACAGTTGTTATTTCAGTCATTTTATTCTAGAATGGATATTAGTTTATCCATGATTTAGTTAAGTATTCTTTTGCATCCCATAGTAGGACATTTCTTAGGTACATCTTTGCATGTTTTTCATATGAGTCATTTTTCCATGGTACCTTCTAATCAATTGCTTGTGTATATTTTGGCTAAATAATATTCCGTTGTATGTATCTACCATTTTCTTTATCCATTCATCTCTTGAAGAGTATTTAGATTATTTCTACATCTCAGCTATTGTAAATAGTGCTACGCTGAACATGGGCATGCTAATATCTCTTTGAGGTCTTGATTTCAGTTCTTTTGGATAAATACCCAGAAGTTGGATTTCTGGATCATATGGTAGTTTTGTTTTTGAGGAAACTCCGTATTGTTTTTTATGGCAGCTGTACCATTTTGCATTTCCATCTGCAGTGCACAAGGGTTACAATTCCTCCGTATCCTTGCCAGTACTTGTATAAAGTTTCAGTTAAGCAAGATGAGTAAGTTCTGGAGATCTGCTTTACAGTACTGTACTTATAGCCACCAATATTACATTATACAATTAAAATTTTGTTAAGAGGGTAATTTGTTAAGTGTTCTTACAATAAGATATGATTATGGAAGAGGGAAATCTCTTTTAAAATATGGGTATTGGTTTCTCATTTTCAACCAGTTTTTGACGACTCTTTGTGAAGTTACAGATGTTACCTTTTTTAATCTAGCAATATCACATTTGCAAAAACTGAAGAGAAATCCCCAAACAATAATACATGATATTAATCATAATGTAATCCTTCCACCTACAAATCCTCTCTTAGCTCTTGACACAGTTAGAATTTATGGATGCTTTTTACTCCGATCTTTCAGTTGATGTGATTGCTGTCATTTGGTCTTTTACCTTTTCTTTCTGGACAGTTTTCTCTTAATGGGATTCAAGCCAAGAACCTGTTATTTGGAGTTTCAGGCATATGAACAGGTTATCAAGCATCCCATGATCACGGTGACTACCCTAGACATCCAGAATGCCTGGGATGGCATTTCTCCCATCACATCACTACATCTGTATCTCTGGGAAACAGACTATTTGCCTTTATCCTCTTTCCTGCTCTTTCAGTGGAATTTTGACCTTTGGGTGGTTTGTGTTTACATCTAGCTACCTGGTCAGCTCAGAGATGGACATAACAGCTGAGTTACCTACACTCTCCCCTCAGGTCTTGTTTCCTGGGGCTTCCCCCACTTTCATTTCTATCCAAGGAGGGTTAAGAGCCCAGCTGCCAGCATTTCTGGAGATTTTGAGGGAAAAGGGCTAGAGTTTCAGCTTCCTTTCCTTTGTGGGAAGTTCTCTAGAGCCCTGTACCCCTATACAATCCATGGTGCAGAAGAAAAGAGATGATGGTAGGCTCTCATGTAAGCACTGAGGATCATTGGCTGTAGCAATATTATTCCAGGGGACAAGTTCCTTATTTCTGAGGCTAATGATATCAGTAATATAACCTTCTCCAACTACTGTTACTGTTACGGTGGCCCTTTTGTCTTCAGACCTGAGAATGTAGTGAGTGCTAAGTGGTAGGTTCAGGACCTGGAGTAATTTGTGTTCCTGAAGGGAGGAAGTCGTCCTGATGCAGTTCAGGATGCATTGTTTTTCTCCATGTGCCAGTGGGCCATGCCTCTCCACTGCCACTGCCAGGTAGTCTATCTCATACCATGGTTTCCCATATTGCCACCCCATGGTCTTCCACCACGTGGAATGGCTATTCCTTCCCCAGTGCTTTCAAAAGGATTTCTGCATAATTCAAGTTTGAGAAATGGTGGAATAAAAGCATTGTCTCCGGACAGTCCTGGGGGACATGCTAATATGTTCCTTGGAGGGATCAAAGGTAAATACTACTCCCTCCAACATTCACTAATGAATCTGTAGATTGTATCAGATTAGCTGGTTATTCTGCATCATGGTATAATAGTGGATTAACATGGGGCCAGCTGCATGGGGATGGAGAAGAAGGTTTAGGATTTATTTAGAATTTATAAATCTTAATGATGAGGAGCTTGTCTTAGTCCATTTGGGTTGCGATAACAATACCACAGAATGTGTGGCTTATCAATAAGAGAAATTTATTTCTCACAGATCTGGAAGGCTGGAAGTCAAAGATCACCACCCCAGCATGGCTATATTTTTGTGAGGGCTCCCTTTCTGGTTCGCAGCTGGCTCCTTCTTACTATGTCCTCACATGGTGGAGGGGGCTAGGCATCTATCTGAAGCCTCTTTTATGAGGCATACAGCCCATTCATGAGGATTCCATGCTCATGACTTAAGTACTTCCCAGAGACCCCACCTACTAATACCATCACTTTGGGCATTATGAATTCAACATTTGAATTTGGTAGGGGGTGGAAGGGACACAAACATTTAGACCATGCCAGTGCTTAAGAAGAGAAGTAAGAAAATTGTGAAAGGCAGGAAGCATTCTTCTTTTAATTAACATTTTGCCTTGGAATGGGCCTAATAGGACAAAGATTTCATGAATATAAGAATTTATCATAACTGTAGATAGCCCTTTGCTAGTGAGGCTGGTTTTTATCTCCTCCTATCCATTCCCTTCCCCATCTGGTTCTCAGGTGAACACAGTAAGCCTTCAGTGTCACTCTCTCTTTTTTATTCTCCACAGTGCCATGTTGGCAACACAGATCGGATTCAATCCCATCACTTCATGTTCAAGGAAACTCTGTTCTATTTATCTCAAAATGACTTTACCAATATCTCTTCTCTCAGTATATGATCGTCGTGACCTCCTTCAGAAGCCTGAAACTCCAGCCCCCCCAAGTATGGCAGTGGGAAGTGGGAAACAAAGCCCTCTTGTGGGGCTTCTTCTTCTGAGACCATCGTCTGGGAATCTAAGCACAATTTTGCAAAATGTGCTGGTGAGCTTCCTTATATACTGTTTGCTTTTCTTGAACTTGTGGAACTAACTTTAAATAGAACTATAGTAACAGTGAAAGCTTTTGGCAGTGACAACCTGGGGTTTAAGTGGACTCATAAAAAGTAGAAAGAGAGTTATTAATGGAAAATGTGAGAAACTGGAAGATAGTGCCCATGATTTGATGCCAGGTATGTATGCAGGGGATAGAGGTTATTTATTTACCTAACATCTCAGAGTGAATCTTGTCCTGAAGAGACTGGAGAGATGGGAAGCCTACTGAGGAAGGAAAAAATAGATCTCTGGAGACTTCAACTAAAGAAAGAACTGGAGGTTGTAGTTATGACTTGTTTGCTTCCCCGCGACAATTTTGTTAACAGAGATCATGTCCAAGGAATTTACATGTGTATCTATCTACTTATTCATCTATCTATCATCTAGTATCACATTTTGGGTTGCCATGGAATTTTTTGTGGGTTTATTTATTTCTTACATTGCACTGTAATTGTCTCATTATATGTATATTTTAAACACCAGACTGAATTCCTTGAGAAGAGGGCCCATGTCTTATTTGAAATCTGTATCCCTGGGGCCTAGCATCCCATGGGGTAGATGAACGAACTCATAATATAGAGAATGGAGGATAGATATACCTTTTAAATTAGTGTATTTATGTATATGTGTGTGTGTATGTGTAAGTGACTAACAAGTGGTACCAATATAAACTAATAGAAGAATTGAGAAAAGTAAGAGTGCAAGAAGGCATTATAGGGATTAGGCACTCGGCTAGTCCTTGGAGGATATAGAGGAACTGGATCAACAAATAGGATGCCAGAAGTTTGAGGAAGGAAAAATGAGCTAAGGAAGAAGAGTCAGGAAAGCATAAGGTGTGTTGGGGAACTGTTTCGATTAGCATGTTTCAGGTTGATGATTTGTGTTGGAGAATGATGGGCAGAAGGTCCAAAATTTGGTCTTGTTGGGATCCCTCGGTGGCGCAGCGGTTTAGCGCCTGCCTTTGGCCCAGGGTGCGATCCTGGAGACGTCGGGCTCCTGGTGCATGGAGCCTGCTTCTCCCTCTGCCTATGTCTCTGCCTCTCTCTCTCTCTCTCTCTCTCTCTCTGTGACTATCATAAATAAATAAAAATAAAAAAAACAAAATTTGGTCTTGTTTGTGAACATTTTGAATATCTGGAAGAAATTTGTATTTTAGCCTTTACACACAGATAAGTATGTATGAAGTGGGATGGAAGTGTCCAGTAGCTTTGATGAGAGAACTGTCACAGTGAAAGCAGAGGGGTAAGAAAGAATTTAAAAGCACTTGATTCATTTAATATATTCCTGTATGCCAGGCACAATGCTAGCTGCTGGGAAAATCATATTGAAGGAGAATCAGTAAGTATACACCGGCCAGAGCTAAAGATGAGGAAGACAGACGTTTACTATAGCCCTGAGAAGTGGTAAGGGATCCATATGAGATAACTAGAAGGAACATCTGACACTTCCTTGGAGGATGGGTAGGGAAGGTCTCTCCGAAGTGATGTCTCAACAGTTGTAAAGGATAGTACCAAGAAGCCAAGTAAAGGAGGGCTTTTGAAAAGAAAGACCCAGAGTGCTCTAGAAAGAGCGTAGCACTTTCACGCATGCTGAGTAGTTTAGAGTGATATCAGTATGGAGAAAATGAGGATGCAGGGGGAGATGTGGTGGCCTGGAGGTGGAGACTGAGAGAATGGGAAAGATTCTGAGAGGCCTGGTTTACAACCCTAACCTAGTTAGAGATTGTGTTATTAATATTTAAAGTATCCAATAAAAAAAAAAAAGTATTATTCTTCCTTATACCCCTTCTGAGATGTTTATCAGGTCACTCTCCTTTTCGTACTATCTCATCTAAATTCATTGCCCTAAGAGTGAGGGCTTTATTTAGAGATATGAAAGTCAAAATCAGAGGACTTCTGTCCACTGAGTGCAGACTCTAGTTTTTTCCATGGATAGTCTGAATTCTATTAATAGATTTTTTCTATTAAAAGATTTCTAATATTATTATTATTCTTGAGTTCGTGGGATAAAACTGATTTTATTAAAAACACATTTTTTTCCCCTGTTAATTGGTGGATTCATTTACTGCTACCCTACTCCAGATTTTTGCTTTTGTGTTTTGTTAAAGAGATTGTTTTGCAACCTTCTTTCTGAGGGGCCAGATGTCAGAGAGGGTAAGTGTAACTTGATGAAATGAATCATCAAGTAACTTCATGGTTTTCTGTGGTCTAGTAAATTTTACACTGTACAGATGTGATCTTTAACTGAAAATTTGAAAACTTTATGATTTAGTAAGAAAAGTTCCTAATGAAGTATTTAAGTTTTTGTATGTGTAAAACCATGTCATGTGAAGTAGATACTATTGTACTTCTTTCTTTCCAGTTTTCATGCCTTTTATTTCTTTTTCTGGCCTGATTGTGCTTGTTAGGGTTTTCAGTACTGTGTTGAATAGGAGAGGTGAGAGGGGGCTCCTTGTCTTGTTTCTCATGTCACTGGAAGAGTTTCAGCCTTTTATCATTGAGGATGATGTTAGCTATGTGTTCATAAATGGCCTTTATTATATAGAGTATATTCTTTCTATACCTAATTTGTTGAGAGTTTTTATCATGAACAGATGTTGAACCTTTTTAAATGTTTTTTTCCGATCTGTTGAAATGATAATATGATTTTCACATTTCATTCTATTGATGTGATGTATCACATTTATTAACTTGTGTGTGTGTGCAGTATAAGTGCCTGACAGTTGGCTTTTTTGATTGTAATGCAAGTGCATAATATTAAGCCTTTTCTTTCCCCAGTTTTATTAAAAATATTTGACAGACATCATTGTATAAGCTTAAGGCACAGTATAAAGGTTTGATTTACATATATTGTGAGATGATTACCATAATAGGTTCAGCTATCATCCATCTTCTCCTATAGATATGATAAAAATAAAGAAAAAAAGGAGAAGAAAGGAAAAAAATTCCTTGTGATGAGAACTTTAGGATTCATTCTTTTAACTTTTCTAGGCAGACAGCCCTTGCCTTATGATAATTAAACTTAGGATTTTTAAAAATTTTGCCATGGGGCAAAAACAATATGCATTCAGTAGAAATCATACTTTTATGAATTTTGATCTTTTCCCTGGTGAGCGATAGGCAGTTTGACACTCTTTTGTGATAAAGGGCTGTGAACCGCAGCTCCCAGTTAGCCAATCATGAGCAACTTAAAACCATTCTGTACCCATACAACCATTCTGTTGCTCACTTTCAGAACTTTATTTGGTAAGTGACATGAGATGACATGAGATATTCAACACTTTATTATCCAACAGGCTTTATGTAACATGATTTTGCCTAGCTCTAGGCTAAAGCAAGTGTTGTGAGCCTGTGTAAGGTAGGCTAAGCTAAGCTAAGCTAAGCTAAGCTAAGCTATGCTGCTTGGTAGGTTAGGTGTACTAAACACATTTTGATTTATGATAGGTTGGTTGACTTTAAACCCTCATTGCAAGTTGTGGAAAATCTGGTCATACAGCACTACTGGCTATAGTCATCATGTTGTACATTATATCCCTAACACTGATCTTATAATGGGAAGTTTGTACCTTGGACTACCTTCTTCCAACTCTTTTTTTTTCCATGCTGGCACAAAGCGTTTGATCTTTGAGGTACACTCTTCAAAGATAGCTAGCTACCTTGAATAGGCCTGTTGCCAACTGCAGGACTAGATAAAGGGCTAGCTGCCCCACCCCTGAAGTTTCCTTTGTTTACATACTTCTGGTTGACTTAGACAACTGACCACTTGAATGCTTACTTTTTCCTTCCTGCACTTTAATTCCTGCTTTTTTGTTTTAAATTCAACAATAAAGAATAAACCTGCGAAAGCTAGGCACCCCACCCTTGGTCCCCAATGAAAGCATAACCCAAAGCATATTCTCTCTCTCTGTAGTCTCACTGGGTGGGCCCCAGGCATGCCTTGTGTTATTACTCATGTAATAAATCTTGTTTTTTCCCCCAAAGTTCTCTGATGGTTATTGCTGAAGTGCATCTTACAATCAGACATCATTGGTTCTGAAAGAAGCATCTGAAAGGGCTTACTGCAGGCCCAGATGAGTGCCCCTAGGCGTTTTTAGCACATACCCTCACTACTGATAGGCTGAGACCAGCATGATCAGTGTGTTGAACCATCCTTGCACCCCAGGAGTAAATCCCACTTGATCATGGTGAATGATCCTTTAAGATGCTGCTGAATTTGGTTTGCTAATGTTTTACTAAGGCAGTTTGCCTCTATATTCATCAGGCATATGGACTATAGTTTTCTTTTATATTTTAGAGAGAGGGAGAGAGAGAGAAAGAGAGAGAGAGAGAGAGACAGACAGAGAGAGACAGAGAGAGAATCTTACCTGACTCAGGGCTTGATCTCACAACTCTTAGACCATGAACTGAGCTGGAATCAAGAGTCTGATGCTTAACCAACTGAACTACCTGGGTGCCCCATCTTATAATATCCATATCTGGTTTCTATACCAGGGTAAGGCTATCCTTGCAAAATGAGCTTGCGAGTATTCCCTTCTCTTTGATTTTGTAGGTGAGTTTGGGAAGGATTGACATTAATTCTCCTTTAAGCTTTTGGTAAAATTCACCAGTGAAGCCATCTAGTCATGGTCTTTTCTTTGTTGGGAGATTTTTGGTCACTAAATCAGTCTCCTTACTGGCAATTGGTCTGTTCAGATTTTCTATTTCTTCCTGATCCAGTCTTGATAGGTTGTGTGTTTCTAAGAATTTACTCATTTCTCCTGGGTTGTCTAGTTTGTTGGTGTATAATTAATAGTTCACCTATGATTCTTTGTATTTCTGTGGTATTAGTTGCAATGTTTCCTCTTTCATTCATGACTTTGTTGATTGTGACCATCACAGGAAAGCTTCTAATGGTATGAATTCTCCTCTGAGAAAAACTATGGTCCCCAACTTTTGTAGCATTATATAGTACTTATATCTTACTATTTTTTTCTTTTTCTTTTTTTAAAGATTTTATTTATTCATGAGAGACACAGAGAGAGAGAGAGGCAGAGACATAGGCAAAGGGAAAAGCAGGCTCCATGCAGGGAGCCTGATGTAGGATTTGATCCTGGGTCTCCAGAATCACACCCCAGGCTGAAGCCACTGGGGTTGCCCACTTTCTATTTTTCCAACTAATTTGAGACTGTGGTTTATATTTCTAATTTTATTAAAAAATTGCTTAAGTCTTTTTTCTAGTTTTTAAAATGGTTTCCTTCCATTAATTAAAGTGGCTGATATAATGATCTTCCTTTTTTAGAAATCCATTGTGATAATAGATTTTGGTTTAGATTGGAGGGCAGTAAATTTCTGTAAAGGGCCAGATAATATGGCTTTACAGGTATATATAGTTTGTGTTTCAACTACTGAACTCTGTCACTGGAGAAGGAAAGCAGCCATAGATACATGTTTAAAAAAAAAAAGTTGTGTTCCACATGGTTATATTCTAGTAAAACCTTACTTATGAAGGCAGATGGTGGGCTGAGTTTTGCCCATTGGTCATAGCTTACAGACTCCCAGTCTTGACAACTTTTGATTTCTGCAATTCAGTAACTTAAAAAAATCTTAATGTAAAATTAACCTTTTTTTCCCCAAAGATTTATTTATTTGTCTGAGAAAGAGAGAGAGAGAGAGAGAACACATGTGTGCATGGGGCAAAGGGAGAGAATCTTCAAGCAGATTCCCTCGCTAACTTGGGGCTCAAACCCACAACCCATGAGATCATTACCTGAGCCAAAACCAAGAATTGGACACTCAATCAAAACTGAGCTATCCAGCTGCCCCTAAGATTAACTTTTATAAATATTTTCTGATCACTAGACAAGAGGGTATATTCTATAGATATAAAGTAAAATTTCAATCTCTTATATCTAATTTATGTTAGATTTTAGCCTTTTTGGGTTTTAAGTTTCTCAGTCTTTAGAAAATCAGGTCATTTCTGTCAATTACAACAATTTTATTTGGCACAAATAAAATTTTTATAAGTTATCTCTCAAAAACTTCCAGAAGTGTACTGAGATAGCTTTCTGCAAAAGACTATGAGCTGGTAACTCATCCTCCAGCCTGCAGTTATTTTTGATTGGCTTCCACAGTGTGATTGTTTGTTTGATTGATTGATCTAGCTTGAATTAGCTACCAATGGTATAGCTATCTGGAGATTTTATATTCCACATTCTATAAAATCTAAGATGCCAGGATTGATTTTAAGATGTGTCATTATTTTATAGTATCAAGGAAGAAAAAACATTTCTGCTAATTAAAATTGTCAATACCATGTATCTTGATTCAAAAAATGTTAAGATGTGAAAAAAATGTGCATCTTAGAATCAGTGAATTAGCATAAAAATCTCAATTTGTGGCTTGCTTTATACATGGGACAGTCTAACAGCATTGGGCTATATTGTCATTTCACAGTAATGAGGCTGGAGTTGAGTACTAGCTGTTACTTTTAAAGGTTTGAGCTTGGCATGCTCCACAATCCCCATGTCACCCACTAATTTATGTAAGTTACATTCAGGTGGGACCCCTGCTTGCGGTGATAGACCCAATCCTGAGGCACATTCTCCATTCCCCATAGAAATAGAGGGCTCGTTGCAGCCCTGAAGAGAATATTTGACATCTCAATTTTGCTGCATTTGAATTGCAATGACTTTACCAGCATCTGGAACTTCCTTGACTAAATAATAAGAACTTTGATAAAGTACATCTGCATGATGAAGGAGATTCTCCTTGAGGTACCTCCCAGAACAAAAAGTATCTTCCGTTTTATAAAAAATTTTTTTAAAGATTTTGTTTATTTATTCATGAGACACACAGAGAGAGGCAGAGACATAGGAAGAGGGAGAAGCAGGCTCCCTGCAGGGAGCCCTGTGAGTGACTCGATCCCAGGACCCCGAGATCACCACCTGAGCCAAAGGCAGACAGTCAACCACTGAGCCACCCAGGCGCTCCTCTTCCCTTTATCTTTAGAGAGATCCAAGCTTTCAAACTATGAATCACAGAAAGCAAGGTTCTTGGTGTCTCAGGAAGTCACTTTGTCCCTATTTCCTGCTACTAAAAGATGAGAAACATTGAGGTCCTTTTTCAGTGTAAGGCTGGAATATTTCTTTGAGTGGTTCAAGAAGTTTGTGTCCAGCAGGCTTTATGTTTAATGTAAAGACAAAAAGCTAAAATATTTTACTGTTCTGTTTAGTACAGACACCTTGCCCTCCATTCACATATTCATTGTGAATACTGCCCTTAACACCATAACATAGTCCTCTTTTGAATGTCTTATGCTTTTGGCTACAAATCCTAATTTGAGTATCAGAAATATAGCTATCCCTAATTTATTTATTGCTACCTACCTGGCATGTCTTTGCTTATTCATTTATTTTAGAACTTTCTAGACACTGTGTTTTAAGTTTGTATGGGGAACTGACAGAGGGCAGAGGAAGCATGACATTTCTCTGTTTGCATTGCGTATAGGGTTTCTTTTGTCTTTCCTCAGCATCTGGTGCTTTAGGCTCTCTCCTGGAAGGCATTGAACTGTTCCTTCCTTCTTTTGGCCCCACTTCTTTCTGTAAGATCTCTTTTCCTACTTGTTTCAAAGAGCGAAGTCTGGTTTTGCTGTGAGGAGCAATCTTGACTGGGTGTTTCCAATCCACCTCTCTTTAGTGGAAATTACTAACAGGGTGTGATATTACATTGTCCTTAGGTCTTAGGTTTTGGTGTAGTAAGTTTTTTTAGTTCTCTGTACCCTCAGTGATGTGTTAGTGTAAATTTGGTGGAGACGGCTCCATTTTAATCAAGAAGTTCTAAGGGTTGTTTTTCATCACGGATTCCTCCCCAACTAGAAAGGGAGTTACCAGCTGTGGGTTAATGTATCTGGCTTCAATGCTTTAATTTTTTTTTTTCCCGTTCAGCTTGAATAATTTGGGGGAAAACAGTTTTTTATTTTTTATTTTTGCTTAGTATTTCCCTTTCAAGAAACATCAAGTACGTTATGACCATTACTTGGAAACAATGCATAGTTTGTTTGGGTCTTGTGTGTTTGGTATGTGTGTGTTTTTTCTAAACAGATGTTGAATAAAATCTTCAGGTCATGAGTGAGGCAGAGTACTTAGAAGAATGTTTCAGAGCCCAGCCGACTTTAAACAAATTGTTAAATCCATTGTTTATTAAAGTGAAACAATGGAAAAGAGGAAGTGGTGGAAAGCTGCTTGGTTAATATTAAATGAAAGTCATCCCTCTCCTCCACATAAGACATGTCAAACCACAGTGAATTATAAGCTAAATGAAGTTTTGAGAGCTGGTTTAGAAATCTTTGAACCAAACCAAAGCAAAACACAGCTCTAAGGGCATGAGTTTCGTGTGAAATGTTTTGCCAGGTTGTTTTCTACAGACTGGCGGTGAGTCTGCAAGAGGTGGATTCCCAGGGTCAGCCTTGGGGCTGCTCAGTCAAACAGAAGAGGAGAAGCCAGACAAGCCTCAAAGAGAATGGATTTAGGAAGATGGAAGATTTTCCTACTGAGACAGAAGATCTGGCTCCCCTTTTCGTTGACTGGCTGCTTGTTTTTTGATGTTTCTTCAAGTAAGATCAATCATCCCTTCCAAGCAGGCTGCAGACTCCCCAGGAAGCTGAGCCAGAAGGCAGAGGAGACAGGGTTGGAGGGATAAGAATGATTCCTGGTTTCCTTACTGTGCTGGTTAACTTTATGTGTCAACTTTGTTAGGCCACCTACTTGGGTAGCAAACTAAATGTCACTGTGGAAGGTATTTTTTAAGATAAGATTAGCATTTAAATTAGTGGACTTTGAGTAAAGCAGACTATCCTCCATAATATGGGTGGGCCTCAACTTGTTAGTTGAAGGTCTTAATGGAAAGAAGATTGAAGTCTCCTGAGGAAGACAGAGTTCTGCCTTTCAGACTGCTGTTGGGCTCTAGTTGCAACATAAACTTTTCTCTGGGTTTCCAGCTGGCTGCATTGCCCTGCAGAATTGAGACTTGGCCAGCCCACACAATTGGCATAAACCAATTCCTTAAAATCTATCTATCTATCTATCTATCTATCTATCTATCTATCTATCTATCTATCTTGTATTGGTTCTGTTTCTCTGGAGAATCCTAATTAGTATGCCTATCAAAGTACACAGAAGATACATTACTCTATAGGCCACCTAGAGAAGTGCCCGCTTATCCTTTCTTTGGTAATAATTCAGTCATCTTGCTCAGACTATGTAGTTAGTTCTCACCTGAATCTGAGGAGCCCCTAGAGTGGCTCTCCATTGTCTACAAAGTCAAGTCCACACTTCTCCGACTGTGAATTATTACCTATTAAAATATGGGCTCCTGTTAACCATCCTACCCATCACCCTCCAACACTCAACCTCTGCTCTAGGTCAATGGTTTCTGCACTTTCCAAAAGAATTTCTTTTTCTTTTTCCACCTGATATAGTCTGTTTCTTTCTTGTGTGTGCAATGGCCTTTGTCTTTCTTCTTCAATCCTTCCCACTCCTTCAAAACACAGCTCAGATTCCACGTTTTCTGTGCAACTCTTTTGAAGTTTCCTGTCAGCTCCACTTGTATCCCTAGTCTGCTTCACTTTTGTTCTCCAATATTGATTCAAGTATGTGTGTTAATTCAACTATAGGATCCTGAGAAGATACCAAATATTTTACTCATTCTGCTTATCCCGTGGTGCCCCCTAGAGTACTCAGGACACAAAGGCATCACATAGTACTTGATAATTGATGACAGATTTCTACAGCTTGACCTTCTGTCTTCTAGACCCATAGCTATATGTTGAGCTGTAGCCTGCTACATACTTTCTATCAGGAGGAAGTGGTCCTATTTCCATCTGGTTTCAATGTGAACAATGACTTCCTAGCAGTTAGTGTCCTTCTCACTCATTAATAAATTGCCACTTACTGCCTTGTGATAATTCCTAGTATAATTCTCTTTTGAGGTATTGTTTGCTTATCCTGTGCTTTAATATTTCATCATTTTATATCTCAGAGTTAAGGACTTAGTATGCCCCACAGTGTCTGATGCATAGTAGGCCCTCCATGAACCTAGCTGTGCTATGAAGAGTCTGGGGAGCTATTTCACGCTTTGTTGCAGTGTTCTACTGTTTCATGCAGCTTCCTTTGCTATGCCTTTATTCATGCCTTTATTCATGCAGCTTCCTCTGCTTCGAGCATTATTCTTTTTCTTCTACTTCCGGATAATTCATTATATCCCTCGAAGCTCAGCTTGGATTTCACTCTTCTGTGATGCTCTTTTTTCCTTGGGCTATGTGAGTTGCTCCTTTCTAGAGGTACATAGCTCATAACTCTGTTGTAGAAGTTGGCTTGTGTTATCTACTTCTTTCTGTGTCTCAGCCCTCTGTAGGACATCAGATTCTTGAGGGCAGAACCTGGGTCTTATTTATCTCTGAAGCCCCAGTCTTTGGCACATAATGATAAATTCTTGATGAATGAATGAAGAATGAAAAGAGTCTTGTGTGTAAAGTAGAAGTTCATATGAGACAGTTTAAGGAGGTCTTTCTGATTTTCTATATAATTTTTCCAACTGCCCTCTGATTCTTTTTTCACTGATGGAAGATCATATTTTCCTTTAGTGGGAAGATGTGCAATGACTTTCAGTTTGCTATTATAAGAAGACAACATATAATTACCCTTGGGAAAGATCACTAACTCCTTCTCACCATGAATGGTTGTATGATTAAACCAGAACTCTTCTGAGAGGAGACTTTGGTGAATGATGGTAAGGGAATTGTGGTGCAGCATCAAGGTCCTGGATGCTTGATAATTTGGGTAAGATTCCAAGATGGCTTCATTCAACCATGCTAGGAACTCTTCTGTGGTACTGGATGATCACTGGGGGAGAGATCTTAGTGCCCCCCTATGTGTTGACTTCTTTTAGTTATACCAGCTCTGCTACATTGTGTTCACAGAATCTCACATAGAGTTTTTAGGCCTCACTTTGTATATAAATGGGGATTACAATACACAACTCAGAAATGGGATCATGTGTATAAGAAATGATACTGTTTCTTTGCAAATGGAATGGATTAAGCATGTCATTTTGTGGGTTTTTTTTCCCCCAGTAACCTACTACCATGCCTGGCATATAATATAGTCTTTAAATGTCACATATTTCACATATGCGGTACATAGCTTGTGGCCTTGGTTGAGATTCCTACAGGCCTGCTTCAGGATTGAACCAGGAATAGTGTTTGCAAGCAGAATACCTGAGCCACCTTTTTTTTTTTCTCCACTTCTGATGACCAACCCCACCCCACCTCCTTTTTTCCTTTTGCTCATTAGTGTGCATACCTTAGTTATTAGAACCCTCTATTGTTACATGTTGGATACAGGAAACTTGGCAATTCTTTTCTTAAAGCCTCTGCTTGATGACAATGTAGATGAGAGTGGACTGTGGTCAAGGAGGGCTTCTGGGAGCACATCCAGCATATATTTTCATCAGTCTCTAGGGACTAGACACCGTGTGGTCTCTTACCATAACAGAGATTCCCCTGACATAGGGCCATGCCTGGTTTTGCAGGTCCTTTCCCACTCAGAAGCTGCTCCACTACTCCTGAGCCCATGTTATTCATTTTTGAATGCACATCTGATTTTTGAGAAATTTGCCTCATTTTCTGAGCTGCAGGAAGAGGACAGAGTTGAGTTTAGGGATGATGGGCTGATATTCAAGGATAACAGTGGATTGGAGATAAGAACAGTGTTTATCCTTCTGCATGAGTCCTTGGACACCATAGAAATCAGCCATTGTGTGGTGTGCATCTATCATTCTGCCCCACTTCCTGCTGGTCAGTCAGAGATACTATCTTCTGAATATGCCTTGGGCAATGATAGCTAATAGGCCCAACAGTTTGTCACTGGATCATGTTGACAAAATTTCTTCAGGAAGGAGGGGGTCCTACAAAACAGGAAATACCTATGTGATGTATGTCAGAGTATACTGTAAAGCAGATTGCCCTCCCTAATGTAGGTGGGCCTCATTTAATCAGTTGAGAGCCTATAAAGAACAAAAGGTCTGATCCTTCTCTGAATAAGAAAGAAGCCTTTATTCCTGACGGCTTTCAAACTGGGATTGTGGTTTTTTCCTGTCTTTGGACACAAACTGAGACATCAGCTTTCATGGCTCTTGAGCCTGCTAGCATTTAGACTGGAACTTCATTGTCAACTCTTCTGGTTCTCAGGCTTTCTAACTCAGCCTATTAGCTCTCCCAGGTGTCCAGCTTGCCAACTCATCCTGCAGATATTGGGACTTACTGGCTTCCAAAATCCTGTGAGCCAGTTCCTTATAATCTCTCTCTCTCTCTCTCTCTCTACTCTATTGGTTCTGTTTCTCTGCAGAGCCCTGACTGATATACCTGGTCTCTGCATAGCCCTGAGCTCTGCCTGAGATCTGCAAATTCACCAGCATGACTGATAAAGACATAAAGTTCACAGAGAGGTTATTGAACTAGCTCTTGTGACCCTCTCTGGTGCCTGGTTACTAATTCCTGTCTTGTGTTTCCAGTTTGGCAAGATCAGAATTTCTGGTACTCAAGCATGGTCTGACCTAGGGCCAGATCCTGCTCAGTGTCTTCCAGAAGGGGATTTCCTAGACCTCTAGGGAATTGGGGGCCTCTCTGACAAAAAAGGTGGAGAGAATCTCTGCCTAGCAGACCTGCAATATGGTACATAGGGATAAAATCCACATAATACAAGTCTTTAAAGGGAACCAGTATGACTGGTGTAACAGGAGCCTCACCAGACTCTCTAAAGTGCAGTTTTCACCCAGGTACACTTCTTGGTGTATGTTCTTAAAAGACAATAAGATTTTTTTTTTTTTTTTTACTCTAAGACTTGATATTTTTTTTTTTTTTAAGACTTGATATTTTAAGTACAAAAGTTCAGAAACTTTTGTCAGCTGTAAATGGGCTGAGAGTGAGTGGGGAAATACTCTTGGAGTGCCATTTTATTGAATCATGAGGGTGTATGTGGAGAATAAGACTAGGGTAGAATGGGGGTCAGTGGACTAGCTCCTAATTCCATTTCTACTTTTAACTTGGGGGATGACCTTGGGATGATCATTTAATTTCCCTTGGCCTCTATGCCCACTTGCCTCTCAAAAAGTGGTCCCCATAGCAACTCTTAAATACCTAATACAGTGTTGTTGACTCCAGTCACCATGCTGTACATTAGATCCCCAGAACATATTCTTTTTTTTTTTTTTAAGATTTTATTTATTTATTCATGAGAGACACACAGAGAGAGGTAGAGACACAGGCAGAGGGAGAAGCAGGCTTCCTATAGGGAGCCTGATGTGGGATTTGATCCTGGAACTCCGGGATATTGCCATGAGCTGAAGGCAGATACTCAACCACTGAGCCACCCAGGCATCCATTCATCTTCTAATAGCCTTACTGTGGTAATCATTTCACAGCATATATGTATATCAAACCATCATATTGCACCTTAAATTTACATGATGTCAATTATATCTCAATAAGCTCGGGGGAAGAAAAAAGAAAAGTGAAAAAGAAAAGGAACAAAAGCAAAAAAAAAAAAAGAAAAAAGAGAAAAGAAAGAAAGATAGTTCTCAAACCAGCAGCCTCCCATCACCTGGAAGCTAATTAGAAATTTAGAATCTCATACCCTATCCCAGACCTACAGAATCAAATTTGCATTTTAATAAGATTTCCAAAAAATCTATTTATA
The DNA here is from genome assembly GCF_053574225.1 of Canis aureus. Classification (NCBI taxonomy): domain Eukaryota; kingdom Metazoa; phylum Chordata; class Mammalia; order Carnivora; family Canidae; genus Canis; species Canis aureus. The sequence continues at coordinate 34,636,465 of NC_135634.1, read as the reverse complement.
CTTGAAAGTTTGGCAAACACTGGGATGGAGGGAAGAGCATAACATTTTGGGCTTACTTAGAAACTACTATTTTCTTGGTCTGGACACCTGTATGTGACTTTGTTCATGTCACTGAAACTCTGAGCCTCCATTTCCTTATCTGGAAACTGGGTATAAAAATACTTGCCTACCTACCTAATACGGCATTCATGAGGATAAAACTAATTTAAAATGTCCTACACATGTACTGAGAGCTTCTCTGTGTCTGGATCTCTGCTAACCACTGCAGGGTAAGGAAATGAATAAGACACAGCTCTGGTGTCCAGGAACTCAGTCTCTGGCACAATGGGAAAATATGTAGGAAAGCACTTAGTAAATGCAAAGGGCTACCTAAATGTTAGCTATTATTAGCATTAATGGAGGTAATAATACTTGCCCTACTTATGCTGCATGGTTATTATTAAGCTCAAGTGAGATAAAGCATGTCAAAGCCATTTGAAAAGCTGAAAAGTACTGACGTAAGAACTTATTATTAGTATTATTATTGGCATCACGGAGTGAATGATAATGAAGTCTAGTAGGGGAAAACCTAGATTTAATTACATTTACTCAAGCCACAGAAGACCCTGGAGTATAAATACCAAACTTGGGACTTTTAGTTGAACATGCCAAGAGATTCTTGCTTGCTTTTGGTTCCATAAGGGAGCTGCATCGAGAAATGAGTCTGTTAATACTTCTGCTATTTCGGTCTATCTGATCCTGGGAGCAAGGATTTTTTTGCAGTTTATTGGCGACTCACTGAAATGCATCGACCTGTGAGGTGGAATGTTCTATCTGATGGGCAGCCTGACAATAGCACCACCCTGCCGATCAGGATGTGGTCAGGTGGAAAAAATAGAGGAGGCTCATGCTCTGAGAGGTCCTCTATCTGGGCACATGCTCCGGAGTGATCTTCTGCTCTGTGTTTTACTGTCTGTGGAGCTCCTGGGGCACCAGCTCCAGCCCTGGGTGCTCAATGGCAGGCAAAGGAATATGGAAATCATCCAGCTTTCTTCAGATGAAGACACTGGCTTAGAGAGTTGGCCTGTCGTATGGACCTTGCCCTGGACCAAACTTTGTGTTGATGGAGAAGGAACTTGAAAGCTCACTTCTCCCAAATCTGGGTCCAGAGTCCTCTCACTACATTTTAATGCACTGGAGGATGATTTGTCCTTGTTGTTCTTGTTGCTTCGAGTAATGGACATGCCAGCAGAGAGACAGGTCTCCTTGCAGTTTTACTGTGGATGTGTCTCACTTATCTGCCCTTTGCTTTCTGTTCTTGATAGTGTAGATGCACTCCTTGTTTTCCATCCTTACTGGCTGTATCTTCTCTCTTAATGCTGCGTGTGACAGCAAAGATCTTAAAGAGATGGACAGAAGGCAGGATTGACATTTCCCTCCCCTATAGTCTTCCTGCATGTAGTTTATTCTTTGGTTACATACTTACAAGTGAGATAAAGCATGTCTTGACTTTGCTTTTGAGTCGTTCATGCACATTTACCTTCTCTGTCATTTTATGATGCTCCAGGGCTTTGGGGGTGGCAGCTCCACTGCGAAATCCAGTTTTGTCACTTGGTAGCCTTGTGACCTTGAGCAAGTAACATCATTACTCTCAGCCTCTGTAAATTGAGAAACCATCATATCTGCTGTATAGATGGGGAAAATTAAATAATACATATAAAGTCACTGATCTGTTGTAGTTCGTGCTAACTCCATCTTTGCTGCCCTCAGATGTGGGTTAAGGGTGGGTGAGGAACTGTACCTGATTAACCTCAGCTGCTCCCCCACTTCCACATGTCACTTATCCAAATAGACTCTCAAAGCAAAAGCAGCCTGAGCTCCCAGTATTATAGATTTTTCAATCACCAGTGGGGTCACTGATTCTGATTATTGGTTCTTTTCCAGGGAGGCTGGGTCAGCTTCTTCACCAACCCTTAACTATCATTTCCTTTGGTCTTTTGTTACTGCTTTTCAGCACTGATGTCTCTTATCCTTATCCTGCCAAGCTCACTCCCACTTTGTTTTGAAAGATGGTGATGATTCACTAAGGAGAAAAATGTTGTCTGTTTACCTATGTGTGGAGTAATGTGTGCTGAACTGAGAATCACTGGATGCCACCTGGCTTGGGAGGCTTATCTGGGCCGTGGCTCTTTATTCATGGTACATTTGCAATCGTAGTTTTTCTCATCCTGAAGATCACAGCAGGAAATGAACTCTTCCTTCTTTGACCCTGCCCACCTGACCTCTATGCATCCAGGGCAGGCATGCCTTGTACTGCTGGGTGCCCCCCTTTCTCCCGCCCCTTTCCTCCCTGCCCCATAAAGCACCCTGCATTCGGTAGAAACTCAAAACAGAGTTGTTTGGTTCCTGCTTTTTAAACTTGATGCTCCTCCTTAATTAAAAGATATTTCCCCTTAGCAGCGGGCATTGGAATTTTTCCGAGAGTGTCTGAGCTCCCTTCCTAGGAAAATACTGCCTTAGCCCACTTGGGATAGAAATTGAGCCTCCAGGGCCTGGATGAGCTGTGGATACTGAGGTTTCTGAAGGAGAAAGAGACTTTTATAACAGAGAGAGAAGAGACTCTGCTGGAGAATGTGGTATTCAGGAACAAGGGGTGAGCGATGGGGAGAGAGAGAGAGAACTTAATAGACAGGATGAACATGATTGGCAGAGTGCTGTGTCTTTGCTATGATGACCTTTACCCAGATCCCCAATAATTGGAGGATCCTGGTGTGACTGGCTGTCCTGTGGATGCTGGCGATAGGCCAGTTCTGCCCATGCGTGGACAGGAAGGCTGACCTCCAGACTGTACAGCTCTGTGGTCTCCAGACCTTAGAAGCTGAGGTCCAATGCAGGGTGTGTGGTGTATAAGAATTCAAGTAATCGAAGTCTAGAATGCAAGGGCCAGATGGCCCTCAGTTGACCTCTGGATTATACTCACGTAGAGCCTGGCACAAAGTCATGCATTTAAAATGATATCCTGCCAGGGGTTTTGTTTCCTTAGAAAGGGATATGCAGAATTTCAAGGGGAAACTGCTGGGACCAGAAGGCCACTGCGGGTCACTTCATCCAGGAGTCTGTGCAAGCCCTCGTGAGGCCCAGCCGGTGGACGTTAGGCATGCGCACCTCTGCGATCCTCCTTCCTGCCCTCTCTTTCAGTGTAGGTGGTGGCAGCTGCCACTGGCTGTCAGGCATTTGGGGAATCTGGATCTTGCTGTGTCACAGGTAACTGTTCCTTTCTCTGAACGCCATCACCCCCTCTCCCATGGAGAGCTGGCGAGTGAGGCTGACAGTAGATCTTGCAAACCCATAAAGGGGTCACAAGAGCCTCGAGTCTCTGCTCAATTTCCTTACTTGCATGACCTGGAGGAAGAGAAAAGTGATCAAACCCACGTGTATATTTTAAGAATGAACAGATGAAGGTTTCTGAGTATCCCAAATTATCCTTTCAGAGAGCACCTCAGCAATCTTTCTCCTGCTCCCCCTGTGCTGTGCAGCGGGCAGAAATCACTGCAGGGAGACAAGACTGTAAGCGGTGGATCAATATTTCTTTTTCAATACATCTTACAGCACCTGTTCACGTATTTGGTTTCTTCTACCGTTCTTTCTCCTGGACTTAACCAGACAAGGAGTTCAGTTCCATGAACCATAATGTGGAATGAACCAAAGTTTTACATTTAAATATGACCTTTTAAATAATTCTTGGGTTGGCAGAGAAATCAAAACTACAATAATAGATCACTGAGGAAAGAACTTAACAAGGAGAATACTATATATCAAACTTACACCAGTCTTTGTTCTCAAAGGACACGCCACTGCACTGAATGCTTTCAGAAATAACAAAAAGTGAGAATTAAACTGAGAAATGAACAAGTTAGAAAAAAAAATATACACCCAAGGAGAGCAAGCAGAAAAATAATTGGAATTTGATATTATTAAATTAGAATACTTAAAGGTAATATAATGGATTAGTAAATCTAATCATATTTCTTTTAATATAATAAGATAGGACAAACTCTGGCTAATGTAAGTTACAAAGGTAGGAGAGAACAAATATTTAATATGAGAAATAAGAAATGAGATATATGCCCTAAAGAAAGAGGTGAGTTAAACCATCAAAAAAAATTATAGCTTGCTTTAAGTCAGTAATTCTGAGAATACTACATAAATGAATGATTTCCTTATGCCTATATATATATCACCGAGTTGAATCAAGGAAAAATACAAAACTGGAAGAGAACAGTGGCCATAAAATAATTGAAAAAAAAAGTTTAAAGAAGTCTTACTAAAAAACAAGTCCTGGTATGTATAGTTCTACATGTTCTTCTTTCAAATGTTTAAGGAAGCCCAGCAATCATGAAATAAGAATGGACAGATTTGATTTTATAAAACCCAGAAGTTTATTAGGATACAACCGAAGAATAAAGTTCCAAGTAAAATGATAAATGAAGAGGAAATACATGCAATATGTAAAAAAAAAAATGCTATTCTTTGTATGCCAAGGGCTCTTAGAAATGAATAAAAGAAAACTTTGTCATAGAATACACAGAGTTTATGGACAAACAGGAGAAAAGGAGATGCAATTTGTCGATAATAAGCAGAAAGATACATACCCCTACTAGGAGTGAGGGAAAAATAAAACAATATGGAAATACTGTGTTTCAGCCATGTGATGGGTAAGTTGAAAGACGTAGCTAAACCATTAAAACCTCCTTTGCTGACAGGAAAGGGACTAGTACTCTCACACATAGTTGTTGGGATTATAAACAATTACAACCTCTCTAGAGAGTACTTGGCAGTGTTTCTTAAAAATGCAAAGTATGCCTACCTGTTGATCCAGGAGCAAATTATAGGACTCTATTTCTCATAAATAGCTACTGGTTTTTAAAGATAAATGTGTAAGGACATTTATTGCACCACTGTCTTAAAATGCCAAACATTCTGGAAACAATCTGAATGTTCAGTGTGGGGGGATGATTGTATGAATTACAAACATAGTAATACCCAATTGATTTCTCAGATCCAAATCTCTGGAACTATTCTTTACTTCAGTTTTTACGTATACACCATATCCAATCCATCAACAAATTTTGTTTACTTTCCCTTAAAAATGATTCCAAATCTGAATGCAGCTCTCCTTCCATGGTTAGCCCTTGGTCCAAATCCCTACTGTCTCTGTCCTAAGACTCATTAGTCTACTCCTGCTCCCACACTGTTCATCCTGCTGTTTATTATGTACATAGGTGCCAGAGTGAAGATTCGAAAATATAAAATAGGTGACCCCCTCTTGCTCAGAGCTCTCTAGTGTCTGCTCCCCACTGCACTTAAAATGGCATTTACAATCTGACCACGGTTTACCAGGTTACTTGATCCTGTGTATGGCCATTGCTCAACCTGATTTCTTCCCCCTTTTCTCTTTGCTCACTTCTCTGCCAACAGTGGCTTCTTGCTGTTCCTTGAATGTCCAATAAGGACCACTGAATTTGATGTTCTGTCTGTTTGGAACCCTTTCCCTCAAGTTATTAGCATAACTTTCTCCTTCACCTCTTTTGTGTCTTTGTTTGATTTTACCCTTCTCCGATCATCCTGTTTAAAAGAGTAACTCTCCTGTGATCTTATCTACATGATGACACATTCAGAGGAAACACAAGTCCCAAATCTAAGAAAGCATTGGAGTATAGTTTAAATCATTACTTAATTCTTTTGAATAGCTCCTAAAGATGGGTGACAATAGTATCCCCTACACCAATTTAAGTGCTTAAATCCCAAGCACTTTATACAGATTGTCTCCTTTATTTTCTTTTTGTATTTGTATTACTTATTCACAGATCATGAATCCAAGGATGAGTGAGATTACACAACTAGCTCATGATTTCCTGAAGTTTAGGTGGGGTTGGGGGACAGGATTTGAACCCCCAGCAGTGAGGCTGGATATCAACACACTAGGTATTTCTTTGCTTCTTGCTCTTGCTCTCTCGCAAAGCACAGCAGCTGTCTTTAATCTCAAGTTTCACTCTCAAAATTTCCCCAGACTCTTTCCTAAAACACAGCCCACACTGACTAGTTGCTCTCGCATATTGTCCTACCTCTGTCCCGGGTCTCTTCCTCCTTGTCCATGTCTAGGGTAAAGGAATCCTGGATTTCTGAGCTCTGCAACACAAGCCCCTTTGTCCTCATTTGCACAAAAAAAAAAAAAAAAAAAAAGCCCGAGAGAGGCAGCCCAGGCACACCACACCCTCCTCCAAACAAGGAAGGATGGCAGACAGGATCCTTGTCCCACTTATTTTCAAGCTATTAGGTGATGCCTCTGTAATGGTTAAGTATCGAGTACACACTTGTTGAACTACTCCAAGTAAACACGATTTCGCCTCCTTCTCAATATCTATAGGATATATTACCAATTCCATTCATTTTACTCTTGTATTTGACCATATAAGGCAAGTGGTAGCTGTGTATCCTTGAGCAAGTTACTTTACCACTTTGTACTTCTGTTTCCTCCTCTGTAAAATGGGAGAAATAATATCTACATTTCAAGCTCACTGTAGGGATCAAATAACAAAAGCTACCTATTAATATCCGACATACAGCTGACACATGCTAGACACGAGTGATTTTGAGTCAGAATCTGAGTGCAGAATGTGCATCTTTCCTCATTCTTGCAATGTTGTGTCATTCTATGAGTCCCGAGGAAATCTCTGGAAAGTAGCCTAAATTTCCCAGCAAAGAAAATGACTTGATCAAGATTACATGGTATATAAGAAAACAAGACAAGCAAAGAAACAAAATTCACGTAAACACACTTCTAACTCTCCTGTACAGGACTTCCAGATCAGACACTTCTAAATGTAGCCTTCTGTGGACCCCCTTTGAGCATTGGATGCATATGGATAGCGATGGACAAAGAAATGGACCGAGACAGGGGGTTTGAGCTCTGGTGCCACCTATCTCTAACTAGCTATGTGATCCTACTTGAGGTGCTTACTTTCCTTATGGTTGGTTTTTCTGTCTTTTGAATAAGAAATCCCCCCAAACTGAATAGTCAAATAACAACAGAAACCGTCTTTGTTTGCTTCACGAGGTGGCTGGGTGAAAACCTATAACCTATACTAAGATATTTTGTCTATCATAAATTACTATAAAATGTGAGAGATTATTATAATAGTTTTTAAAGTCTTCCTGTCAATTGAAAAAAAAAATCCAACATTTTTTGTTGCATTGATTGCCAGGCTCAGTAGACGCTGAGCAGCCTCCACTCCTCCTTGTGGGGAGATGCTGCTCCAGGGTAACTGTACCAGCATCAGGATTAGGAGGGCATGATTGACATTTGGATTTTAATCGCAGCTGATCTCCATACGTCATTCAATTGCTCCCTCTGCCTCTGATAGCACTGTTACTCAGCACTGGGGGCAGGGAGGAGAACAATGCCTGTTGGCCATGGAATGATCTTTCTCTCTCTCATCTGTCCATATCTAGGTACCTATCTATCTATCTGCCTGCCTGTCTATCTATCTAATCTTTTTTGTAAACTAGGTCAGAGTTTGATCCAAATTCCTCTTTTTGCTGTAAAAGCTAAGTATACTCATTGCTATGAAAGAGGAATGCTCCAGAATGGCTGCTGACCACACAAAGACATACATCTCTCTATTTTAACTGTTTTTGTCTGCCCATCCTCCATCCATCTGCCTATCCTTCTATCATTCCAAACTTTGGTTCAATCCTTCCATTCAATCCTACCTGCTGGGATTTATCCTTTTTGTCTTTTGACTGTCTTTGGGTCCAACCTGGAATAAGAACTATGGCTTCCATCCAGACAAGCTTCATTCAACTTGTTCTCAGCCAAGTGATGGTCTAAATTTGGAACCTCGCAAGGTTTTGAGAATGTCTTTCAACCTTTGGGTGATTATCTGAACTCGATCCAAACCTTCATGCTTGAAGACTCTGCTATTGTAAATCATGACTCCTGTTCACTGCTGGTCAATCACCTGGCTATTTTCCTTTCGCCTGGGAACTGACCTTATACGAATTCCCTGAATTGTTTAAAGCCAGCTGCATGGCAGAGGCTGGTTGATGATGGGTGAGCCAAAGAAGGTTGATAGCTTTTAGTTCAGCCTTCCCTGGACCGGGGCCGAAATCTCCAGGCTTTGTATAAACTCAAATGCAATTCACCTGAAGAGCAGCATTCCCTAACAATTGTGTATGGTACAGTCTAAGTCTGAAAAGCTTTATGAGAACTCTGGACTAGAAAGCACGGAGATAGGTGTGGCCAAGGGCAGCAGTAGGGTAGGGTAACTGATTTAGGGTACAACCCACCTCCCCCATCACTGGCATAACTTTGGTTGAGCAGTTTGATTCTAGTACATCCCAATTTAGTCCTCTCTACAATGAATTCTAGTTGAGAAAGAGCTTTTACTTCATTCTTGGCTTAAAAAAATAAGAGCAATATGTTCTTTTAAAAGAGGAAACAACAAAACAGGTTTTACAAGGGCTGGATTTTCAATTCTGGAGTTTCCCACACTATCTGTGAAAGGCCTTGGCAAGGGCTATTTAGGGTGAAAAAGATAAAAATAATATCTTACAGTCATATAAAGCTTAATACTTTAAATGTCTTTTCGAAAATCGTTGATTACATACCTAATCTCTGCCAGACCATGGCCTAGGGCAACAAAGAAATAAAGCAAGGTCCCTTCGCTCAGGCAGCTTGCAGCTTAGTAGGAGGAGAGCAACACTGATGTAAACACATGGAACATGCACTGTTCATGCTACCGTTATCTTGCATCTCTGCAGGGGAGAGGAAGGAGGGGACAGTTTTGCTGTGTTGAGCATAGGGCCGTTTGAAGAGTAAGACAACAATATTGTAAAAGGGTTGAAGGGAGTTGAGATTTTACACTCATTTTAAAGATGAAAGAACTTCATCCAGCTGTGAGGTGACTTGCCTGAGGCCATGCAGCTAAGCTCACAGTGCAGTGGGGCGAGGAGCTCTTCTTCCAGTTTCCAGGCATTGCTGTTCTTCTCCCCCATGATATCGCTCATCCTCCAGAAAGGATGAGTGTACACTGGTGGGGCACTGGACTGTGCTGGTGGGGACCCACTTCCTCTTCTGGCTTGCACACAGAACCAATTTCAGACCAGCGGGGCCTCCAGACCCTACTTTCTGCTTGGACTCTTCACACCCCCTGGACCACCAGTGCTTTGGTACTCAGGGTGTCTCCAGGAATCAGATATTCTCACGAACTCTTAAGTATTAATGATTTCATCTTGGAACCTCTCAGGGTATAGCATTCAGTAGAAGGTTCCAGGAAAAGAGGCTAATAGGAGACTTTTAGGAATTTACTACTGATAGATGTGAGAGGCAGGGAAGTACACCTGTGTCCTCTCAGTCACACCTTACCTAAGACCATTCTAGTTTTAGGGGCAGTGAAATTGTTGGGGGGAGGAGCGGGGTAAGAAACCCTGCTCTGATGTCAGAACCGTTCCTTAGCTCAGAGAAGTATGCTGGGAAGACCTACTGTTGCTCACAGGGGCAGCGAGAGGGGAGTTACTGCTCATTTACAGGAGAAGACCTAAGAAGTGAAATGAATGTCAAGGTCACAGCTGGTGTGAGACCTCAGTGCTCACACTGCCTGATGGAATGATGCTTCCTTCTTCCCAGATCCTGGCTCAGTGCAGACACCCACGGGTGCTGGGGAGAATCTGGTGCCTGAGAACCAGATAAGGAGGCACAGGCTCTCTGTGCATCTGTGCCAATCCCTCAGTCCTTGAGCTTGCTGTTACCTCATCGTACTCCCCTGCACTACTCCGAAAAGATAATATTTTATCTCGCCTTGTATTTGACAAGCACTTTATGTGTAGGCCTATGTTTTGTTGCTTAACTCCTGTTGCTTAACTCCTCTATGTGTAGAATGTTAGGTCCTGGGACAGCAGTGTGTGTGTGTGTGTGTGTGTGTGTGTGTTAATCTTTGTGAACGCACTAAAACAATGACATTCCATAGTTTGATTTGGACATCTGAGTTTGGTACTATTTGGATTCTGAAGGCCTGGATCCTAGAGTACTTAGGCTAAAAAGTTTTCAAGTTGTTTAAAGTCATAGAATCTTTATGTAAAAAAAAATAATATCCCAGAACTGTGGCTAAGAATTATGTTTATATCTGCATCTCTATCTATCACTGGATCTATTTCTTTCTTTTTTTTTTAAGATTTTTTTTTCTTTAATTTATTAGAGACACGGAAGGAGAGAGAGAGAGACAGGCAGAGGGAGAAGCCGGCTCCATGCAGGGAGCCTGATGTGGGACTAGATCCCGGGTCTCCAGGATGACACCCTGGGCAGAAGGCGGTGCTAAACCACTAAGCCACTGGGGCTGCCCTCACTGGATCTATTTCTATCTCTATGTCTGTCCTTGCTCTGGGTATATTGCACCTGGCCCCTACTTATCAAGTGAGATAATGTTAGAAAGGAATTCAGGATGGGGAGTAGGTATAGGAAGGGGGTAAAGAAGGATGATACGTTATAATTTTTCGGGATAGCATAATTGACTTTTTATTTTCTCTAAATAAAAATATTTACTGTATCCAACACAAATGTGAACAAACATATACATATTTAAAATATCAGCTAATAAAGCAGAATTTATATCCATTTGTAGCAGAGGTCTTGATAAATGCCAGAGGTCTCTAGTGATCTGATGCTTCAAGGATGAAGCCTGGCATCCTGCATGAGAGATTGGTTGCCTGCTGAGGCTTCAGGCCAAATGTTCAGCTTACCAGCACTGTCAGCTTGGGAATATTACTTCCTATGGGCCTCAGTTTCCTGTTCTGTAAAATCAGGGGAAATGTTATTTTCTTAGATGATGGTGAGAATAAAACAGAATATTAAATTGCTTGGCACATGGTCAGCATTCGATAGATATTAGCACGCTCCTAATCTTCTAACCCTTTCTGTTTACAAAGCACTTGCATATTATTATGGACTGGATGTTTCTGGCCTTCCAGAATACATATGTTGATGCTTGGAGTCCTCATGTGATGGGCATTGGGAGGTGGGGCCTTGGGATATAATTAGGTTTTTATGAGGTCATGAGGGTGGGGCCTCCGTCATGAGATTAGTGTCCTTAAAAGAATCTATACCAAAGCTCTCTCTCTCTACCATGTGAATGTTCAACAAGAAGGTGGCTGTCTGCAAGTCAGGAAAATAGTTCTCATTAGGAACCAAATCAGCTGATACTTTGATCTCACACTTTCTAGCCTCCAGAACTGTGAGAAATAAATTTCTCTTAATTAAACCACTCAGTTTGTGGTATTTTGTTATAACAGCCCGCACAGATTAACACACACATGATGGTATTTTATTTGTATAACCTTCAATTCTGGGAGTAGGTAGGGGTGGCTCAATTCCTACTTTATGGGTGGAGAACTAAAAGACTCAGGCAAGTCATGAAGCCCAACATTTACAAGAAAGTCTGATTCAGGATTAGCATCCACATCTTGACTGTCTAATATGTCATTCTTCAGTGATTCCATGCTGTCTATCTCTATGGTGCTTGGAGCTGTAATGTCAGAACCAGAGAGAGTGTAGGTTTTAATTTATTTTATTTCATTGTTTAATTTCATTGTTCATACTAATTTGATCCATTATTTGGATGGCAGCAGTGATTCTCAATCCAGGGTGATTTTATCCCTCAGGAACTATATGACAATGTCTACAGGCATGTCCATTTGTCTCCTTTTTGATTGAACTGAAAGATGCTACTGATATCTAGTAGTTAGAGATCAGAAATTTTGATCCTTCTACAGTGCTCTGGGCAGCCCTCACTTTGTATAAACACAGAGGAGTGGGGGAGATATGTTCCAAAAATGTTTTCCAGGGGTTCCATATCAATTGCCTAGAAAAATCAATACCCCAGGTGCTCTAGTTAATAGGGTTTTTATTGCAAAACACCCTGCATATACGCAAGACTGAATGGGGGCTTGACAAGGGTGCAATGGGTATACACTTTAGCACATACATTTTAGTAGAGTAAATGAAAGATTTTGCTAGTCTTTACTGCAAAGAACTCAAAGAATCCATCCTCAGCAGAGCATCCTGGGAGGCGTTGGGCTGGGGCATGTTTGATGACAGTGGCCTCATGATTCCTCCCCCACAGCATATTCAGACTGTGGGAAAGTAATTCTGCCTTTTGAAGAGGGGGTTCAGGGAAGTCATGGAAAGATCTGAGTGGTGGCTTGGCAAACCTCTTTTTAAAAAATTATTCTTCTCTTTTAGAAAAATTTGAAATCCACAGGGGAAAAAAACCAAGATAGTGTTTTGAAAACTGAAATGAACACTATGTACTTTTTACCTAGATTTTCCAACTGCTATCATCTTGCTACACCACCTCCATATCACTTTCTCTATATAAACACACTGCCTTTGTGCCAAACCATTCAAACCATCTGTAAGTAAGCTACGCACATCATCACACTTTACTCCTGAATACTTCAGCATGTGTTTTGCAGAAAAAAGATAACTCTCATGCACAATCACACCATTAACAAACCTAAGGAAATTAACACGAATTTAATATTATCACCTAACAGTCCATACTCAAACATTCCTAATTGTCCCAATAATACCCTAACTTTTTGCTCTTGTGTTTCATGTTACGTCCCTTTAATTTTTTTCTAATCTAGAACAACCTCCAAGTGTTTCTCTGTTCTACATGACATTGAAGCTTTTGAAGGGTCTGTGATTGGTTAGACCATTTCCTAATGACCTGAATCTTCAGGTCAAACAAACGTGGCAAGAATATCACACAAGTGATGCTGTGGGTACTCACTGTATCCCACAAGGAGGCATAAGATGTCTGCTGTCTCACCACAGGGGATGTGAAGCTTGACTACTTGGATAAGGTGGTGACCACCAGATTTCTCCATTGAAAAGTAAATTTACTCTCCACCCCACCCTCCCAACTAATCAGTCACCTGTGGGGTGATACCTGGGGATTTTGTTTTCAACATCCATTGATGATCTTTGTTTGAATCAATTATTACATTGGAAGGTTTTTAAATTTTATTAGTCTTTTTACATATACTAGTTGGCATTCTTGTTCAAAAAGATTTCACTTTTGTTCCTATATCTCTTTCTTCTCCTTCTTTGCTCTCCCCATTCCCTCCCTTCCTTCTCTCTCTCTCTCTCTCTCTCTCTCTGTCTATTTTTCAGGGATCATTATTAACTTATGTTTTTCAATGATAGTAATTTACTACTATTTTTATTCTTTACCCTGTTGCCCCAAATTTGGACAATAAGAGCCACTCAAGATAGCTTCTCTGTTCCTTTGGCCTGTCTCCACATCCATCTTTGTACATTTGCCTTCTTTCTTGCTTATACTCCTTAGAATCATTTTGTTCTTTCCCCATCCAGGCCTAACAGTGTTTCTCAGAGAATTCTGGTTCCTGTTAGTGGGGCTGGAGGGCAGTATTTAGAAATACATACACAGTTCATACACACCTGATTTATGTAGAGTCTCACAGAATTTTTCCTCAGCTTCTCTCGTTCCATGCTTGTACTTTCCTTCCCTTGTAGTGAAAACCCTGACCCCCCCCCACAACATTAATTTATTTACATGTTTACTCTATATGACATCACAAGCAAAATAGTTTTAAAATTACAATGCAAGGCATTTGGCTGGCTCAGTTGGAAAAGCATGCAACTCCATCTTGGTTCAAGCCCCACATTGGATGTGGAGAGTACTAAAAAAAGTAAACTTAAAAAATAAAATTACAATGCCAACACCACTAAGAAAAGCAGGCCTAATTGTAAATCTCACAATTTCTTTGTAATCCTTATACTATATCCCATTATGTTTAAATTACTTGAAATGATTATTTTTCTCTCCACACATTTGTTTTTAATTTGACATATAGCTAAGGTCACTTGTTACTGTTTGTAGTCAATTCTAGAGTTTGCTTTTGACATCATTTGTCAATTTTATTTTTGACAGTGTGAAACTTAATGTGGTTCAAAAGTCAAAGCTATATAAAAAGATCTATGCAAAGAAATCTCATTCTATATTCCCTCTACCCCATTCCTTCCACCTTCTATAGGTAAGCATTTTTATTAGTTTCTGGTGCCTCATATCTATTTCCTGTTAATAAAAAAATGAATATGTAGATATATTCTTATTTTCCCATATTTCTTTTATAGAAGGAAGCATACTCTATAATCTCATAAACAGGTTAACGTATGGCATGCAAAAGAGCGAGTTCTCCCTCTTCTTACCCATGGTGTTCCCACTTTCCCTGAGCTCCTCACTGCTCCCAGTTTGCCATCTATCCTTCCTCAAAGAGGAGCTCTAAGTGCAATGGGCTCAGTTTGGAGAGCATCTCTGAGCATCACATTGGAAGCCATGCAGTCTGATCTCTCTGTTGCCCTGTGGTGCTTCGAGTGTTTTCAGTATGGTCCAAACAGTCAGAAGCTACTTGTGCCAGCAGTGGTTCCCCATTCAGAAGTCTAATTTTGACACAGCTTTCCATTACCTTGTGAATTCAAGACTAGTCTGTTGGGGTGTTAGGTGTGATAAGTTTGTTAACACAACATTCTCAATTAAGTGTGTTTTATATACCATTCCTTCTAGCACAATGGTGGAGGGGAACGACACACTTTGTGTGTCTCTTAACAATGCATGGCTTCCAAGGGCGCTTGTGAGAGCTAATTTTATGAGTCAATTTAACTAGGGCAGATGATGCCCAGATTAAATATTATATTTGGGTGTGTCTGTGAGAGGGGCTCTGGATGAGATTCGAGCTGGAATCCGGAGAATCAGTAAGGTAGATGGCCCTCCTGAGTATGGAGGAGCCTCCTCCACTCCACAGAGGAGATGAATAGAACAAAGGGAGAGGAAAGAGCCATTCGCCCCCTTTTTGCTTCCTACCTGCCTGCCTGACTGAGCTGGGATTTCAGTCTTCTGTCCTTGGCCTAGGACTTATACCTTTGGCTTTCCTGGTCCTCAGGCCTTTGTACTCTTTTCAGCAGAACTGTGGCAAGAGTGGCTGCCTCAAGGGATGGTTTGCTAATGCCTTGGAGAGAAGTGCAGGGTCAGGATGACCGCAAAAGGAAGGGGCTGCTTTGTTAGTTTGGAAAATGCCATATGAAAACATGGCCCTTTCCCCAAGGAGCTCTTAGAGAGGAAATCATAAACACAAATCTTTGAAGCAGACTCTCCTGGAAAATCATTTATTGCTATAGCTTCATGGACTTGGCTTTGGAATCCTGTCTCCAGCACAGCTCTAGTTCCAATTTGTTCTGCCCCTGCCCAAGCAATTGGGTCATGTCCCTACCGGTGTGTTGGCCACTCAGATAACTTTTAGAGACCAAAACAACTTATTAGACACGTCTCTCTTGGTGTCCTAGAATCCATGTCCTTTTGAAACACAACTGGATGTCTGCCGAAGTCACCACATGCCCATCTCAAAAGTGTTACCTTTTGATCAACAAGGAACCAGTTAGCTGGTTAAACCCAGTTTAACTCTGGGTCTTGGGCTGAATGAAAGTCAGAGAGCCTTTTTGCCCCTAACATGAATGTTGATCTGACGACTGAAGATCTCTTGGGGCATCACTTTTATCAACTTCCATCTCCAAGAAAAAAAAAAAGAAGAATTACTTGATGATTATGAAGGATATGACATAGGGAAATAGTTGGTCTTTTCCCGGGCTCCCTGTGTAGAGGCTAGAGATGATAGCACGAATTATACTCTCTGTTCTAGTGGGGGTTATGGATGTTCTGTAGACCACACAGCTGCCTTTCCCCAGATCTCTTTGACTTTCTCAGTGCCCTGGAGAGTGGGAATGTGATTAAAGAACATAGACAGTGGGAGAGAGAGGGAGAAAAACTAAAATTGTCAAGTTGCACTCTATGTTGTATAATATACTTTCTTTGTGAAAACCTAGCAAAAACCCTAGCAATAATTATTCCTCCCTTTATTCTGTAGAAGAGGTAACTGAGTCTCTCGCATACTGAATGGCTTGCCCAAAGATTGTGAAGGGTGGAGCTAGATTTTGAACCTAGGTTTTCCAGCCCTTTGCAGCAAACCACACTGCCTCTCCACACTGGTGTTACAATAAAAGATCCTTATAGAAGTGGAAACATTGGGGAAGAATAAAACAATGCCCAATACTGGAAGCAGAGGCAATAAAAGGTGCTCCATTCTGCCTTTCCATTATCACAGGATAAGAGGTGGAGAGTGGGTGGTGGAAGGGGGTACTTCTGTGGCGAGAAGTAAAAGGAAAGCAAATGAAGGACAGCCGAAGGACACTTTTGAGATTCTGAGGGGAAGGTCAAAAGAGAATAATCTCTTCCACTCTTCTCTTAATCTTTTATTGTTAAGACTTAAGCCCAGGGTGCATTCAGTTTACAAGACACTTTTGACAGTTGATAGCTAAGAATAGTGGTTCTCAAATTTTTTGGTCTCAGGGTCCTCTTACTTGGTAAAAATTATGAAGGAACCCTAAGTGGGTTTTTTTATGCAGGTTATATTATTGATATTTATTAAGGCAGAAATTAAAGTAGAGAAAATTTTACACTATTTAATAGTAACAATAATACACCTATTAACATGTTAACTTAAGTAACACATATTAATAAAAAAGACTATATTTTTAAAAACTAATGGGGCTTTATTTTTTAGAGTGGCTTTTTTTCCTTTTTTCAAATCTCCTTGATGTGTGACTTAGAAGATAGTGGCATTCTCATGTTTTCTTTTGTATTCCATGTTGTCACACTTGAAGTATATGAAGTACACTTTGTAGGAACTTCATACAGATACGTAGTTGGGGAAAAAGATATTTTAATAGCTGTTTTAGATAACCATTACTTTCTTTGTTACTTCACTAAAGCTAAACAAGTGGTGATTTCTTAAAGGTTAGTGCAATGTGGAATGTGAAATCTTATCAATGAACTTTTTGTACTTTTTGGAATTGAAATCTATTGGTCTATCTTGCCCTTTCAATATATCTTTATTCAAGTATGATTTTATAATTTCCCTACATTGGTTATTTGGACATATGAGCTCACTGAGTCATACAAATCTTACAAATGTTGATTGGTTTCATTAAAAAAAAATCACATTCATTAATCACTAACCTCATCAGCAAAGTCTCTAAGTATTGGAAAACTATCAAGCTGATAGTAGCAGATGCAAGTTTTCCAATATTCCTAGTTTTTCTTGAAAGTTCAAATTTTACCATTGGCAACAAATACTGATGACTGTTTCTTTTCAAATGACAGGCTCACTTTGTTCATGTTCAAGAAAATGTCTGCCAAACACGCAAATCTAAATAACCATAGCATTGTGGATAGTCTTTCTTTCAAGTAAAAGTGGTGCTCCATGAAACAAGCAGGTAGTTCAGCTCAGGCTCCAACAGCACACAGTGCTTTTTCTGGAGACAACCATTGTACTTTGGTTTATGCCAGAAGTGCTTTACACATACCTGATTTTGTCACACTGAATATTTAAAAAAAAACAAACAAACATGTGCTCATGAGTGCCTGGGTGGCTCAGTCAGATGAGTGTCTGACTCTTGGTTTTGGCTCAGGTCATGATCCTGGATTGAGCCCCATGTTGGGCTCTGTGATCAGTAGGGAGTCTGCTTCAGAATTCTCTCCCTCTGCCCCTCTCTCCATTCTCTCTTTGTCCCTAAAGTATATGGATAAATCTTTTTTCAAGAAACTACATGCATTCTGAAGTCAAAATTTAATACTTTTTTCATGCTTTATCAAGGACATCCTAAAGAGAAAATGCCATTTTGTGTATGGGGACTACTAGCAGAGTTTGGTGCCACTTCCTTGATTTATGTTAGTCATTAGCAGTTCTATTCACCCTTGCTATTGTGTCATGACTGCAAATGTCAACATAGTTGGTTCAGGATAAAACACGGAACATTTAAAAATTATTCAACACTTTGAGTATTTCAGTACCACTTGTGTTTGCTGCCAAGCACTCATATAAAACATCTTTAATGGTTAGTTGATGCTAATATCAGATGAATTCAAGGAAAACTACAAGTCTAGCCATATCTGTAGGTTCATCAATAACAAAACAAAAATGAAATTTTGCAAATGAGATACTATCTCAATTTTCATGTTTACAGCTAAACAGTTTGTCAAGTTATTGTACTTTTGGAAAGTGGCAGTGTCATGATTTCTTTAACCAACTTTTCATCCAGCAGGCATTCGGCAAGTGTCAAATGTAGAAGCTTTATTAAAGTCTTAGTTACTATGTTCCTTTCTCCAACCAGTGCTTTGGACACTGAATCTCAAAATGACACCACCATTTTACTGGCACCGAAATGCTGCTCCACAATGTCTTGCTGCATGAGACACAACAATTTAGGTGCTAAATTACTATCATCTATCAAACTGAAGAAAAGATAGCTACCGTTAGATTTTTATTTTTAATTTACAATTATCTCCAGTTTCTTTGGAGTAGTTTCTTTTCTTCTATAAGTCAAAGAACTCTCTGATATGAAGTGGTGGTTTTTTAGCATTTTTGAGGTAGACAGTATATACAGTTGTGGATTGATAACTAGGTCTCTAATCTCTCTTTCTAATCAACAATTTATCCTAAAATATAAGGAAAACATACCTCAGGAACATTTTTATTTATTTTACAATAAATTTTATTAAATTACAAAACAATATTTTGATAAAACTTAGAAAGTTAAATTTTTTTAAAATAAGTTTATGCAGAGGAAGGCAAAATTATATTCTTTTTGTTGTGCTTCCATAGAAGTATGAAGAAAAGTTGGGGATTTTAAAATAATGACTTATTGGATGGGAAAGAGATAACATGGAATTTTAGATGGTATAACTCAAGATAGCTAGGAACATCTCCGTAGAAGTTTTGAGAACAAACTGAGCTAATCTCACATGTTTACATCCTAAAACACAACTTTAAAAAATTCTGAAAACCCTAAGAATACACAAACACAGATTCATTAGCCATCAGAGCAGAGACCGCATTACATATCATGTGGCTTGCAGAAAACACTTTTATATATTTGTGACAGAATAAAAGTAAAAAAGGTGAAGAACATCTTAGTGATACAATGAAAAGAATGTTGACCATATGGAACCCAGAAAGAACTAGAGCAGCTGGTTATTTGCGAACTGCTGCATAAGAGGAAACAAGTCAAAGATCAGAAAAAAAGAGGGAAAAGGTTAAGTAGGCAAATTTTTGTGATTTTTAAGGATGAGAGCTAAGGGGATTTGGGCTTCTGCTCAGTCCTTGGCCTGAGTAGGTGAGCAGAGAAGACCTTGATTACAATGGCCCTATCAAGAATCAAAGATAATTCAGCTGGAATATATTTTGTGGTGTGATTTTAAGTTGAGTCTTTGTAGAAGATTGCTGGCCTGGGTACCAGTCTCATGGAGTGTTAGGAACTCATGATAGTCATCAGTCAGTGTGAGGCTTTATTTTAAATATGAAAAGGTGAGGAAGAACAGAAAAAACTGCATTTGAAAGAATTGTCATACCTCTCTGGAGCCTTCAAAGTCTAGTTCTGACTTGTCTTTTTGAAATCACACTTTAAAAAAATTGACTGTTTCTATACCAGTGTTCTTCCATTATAGTTTCTGATTGATTTTTATCCCCACATCCATTTTGTTGTTGAGGATTTGGATTAGGATCGCCAAGAGGTACAGAAACCACGCTGACCCAAATCATTAAAGGGTTTCTTAGTTCTTTTGGGCTGCTGTAAGAAAACAACCATAGATTAGGTGACTTACAAACAAACGTTTCTCATGGCTCTGGACATTGGGAAGTCCAGGATCATGGAGCCAGCATATTTAGTGTTCAGTGAGACGTCCTGGTTTATAAACAACCATCATTTTGCTGTGTCCTCATATGGTACAAGGGGCAAGCTAGCTCTCTGGGGTCTCTTTTATAAGGACACTAATTCCACTCATGAGGCTCTACCCTCGTGATCTAATCATCTCTCAAAGGCTCCACCTCCTAATACCATCACTTTGGGGATTATTCAACATATGAATTTGTTTGAGGACACAAAGAATTTCATCCTGGTCCTCCCAAGTTTATATCCTTTTCACATTCAAAATACCTTCATTTTATCCCACTAGCCCCCAAAGTCAACTCAATCTAGCATCAACTTGAAAGCCTAAGTTCATGGTCTCATTTACAAATCATCTAAATCAGATATGGGTGAGATGATTCATCTTGAGGCTAATTGCTGTCCAACTGTGAACATGTAAAATCAAACATGTTTTTGTGCTTCCAAAATATAATGTTGGGACAGGTGTATGATAGGCATTCCCAGTCCAACAAGCAGAAAATGCAAAAAGGGAAGGAGTAACAGGTTCTGAGCAAGTCCAAAAACTTAAGGCACACTGGAATGGAGTCTGCCCCCATGGTGTCTCCCAGCCTCCAGGGTTTCCATCTTTTGAAATGTAGGTAGAAGGAATCATGCCTCCTTGGTTTCTGTACTCTTAGTGCAGTGGAGATAGCACCATAAGGATGCTCCTGAGGATGCTGCCACGGTTTACCACTTGTGCCCTCTGGAGGGTGACCCCTCAGTCCTCACTGAACTTCAGCCCTCACTGAACCAAGGCACCTGAATGTGGGGAGCAGAGCCTTGAAATTGTTCTGTCCCGTGGGCTCTTGCACCCTGGGCCAATGATGAGAGGAGCAGCCCTGGGAGATCTCTAGGATGCTTTCAGGGCCATTCCTCTATTATCTTGAATAACAGGTTGTGGTTTCTGTTTAGATGTCCCCATTGTCTTGAAGAATAACTTCTAGCTTCAACTGAAGAGGTCAATTCATACTACTTTATTAAATTTGGCCATACCCTTTGTGATCTCTCCTGAAAGAATTGTCTGATTTTTTACTATATAGATAAGCTGAGAATTTTTCCAATTTTTAATTCTGCTTCCCTTTTGATTAACAATTATATCTTTAAGTTATTTTTCTCTTCTCGTTTTTTACTATAAGTATTCATGAGAAACCAAGCCGCTCTTTCAATACTTTGCTAGAAAATTCCTCAGCCAAATACTCGATTTCATGGCTCAAAATTTCTACTTTCCACAGAACACTAAGACATAAATACAATTCAGCCAAGCTCTTTGCTACTTTGTAGTAAGGATCACTTTTCTTCCAGTTTCCAATAACAAATTCCTTATTTTCATCCAACACTTTAACATCTATACTTCTACCAGCATTCTGTTCATGACTACTGAGGTATTCCTTAAGAAGAATGAGGCTTTCTCTACAGATCTCCTCATCTTCTGAGCCCTCACCAGAATTGCCTTTCATGGTCTGTCTGTTCATGGCAATATAAGCTTTTTCTAACATGGAACTTCAGACTCTTCCAGACTACGCACATTACCCAATTCTAAAACTCTTCCATATTTTTAGATATTTATCATAGTAGCACCCACTTTTCTCAGCACGAATTTTTTGTCTTAGTCCATTTGGGTTGTTATAACAAAATGCCATGGACTGGATAGCCCATAAGTAGTAAAAATTGATTTCTTACAGTGCTGGAGGCTATAGTTCAAGATCAAGATGCCAGCATGGCTGGGTTCTGGTAACGACCCTTTTCTGGGCTGCAGATTGTCTTCTTTGTGTGTTCTTACATGGTTGAAGGGGTGAGCTAGCTCTCTAGGGTCTCACTTATAAAGGCATTAATCCCAATCATGAAAGGCAGATTAGGTCTGCCCTCTGACCTAATCACATCCGATATTAGGGCCTGCCTCTTAATACCATCTTTTTGGGGATTATATTTCAATATATAAATTTTTGTGGGCACACAACAGTCAGACCATAGCAAGACAAAATGTTGGATTTAGTGCCAGTGATGTTGTATTGTTTAGGAAGAGCAGGTGCCCTTTTGATTCATTCTCACCCCATCAAATTCTAACTGGCCTATTCAGTTTCCACTGGTTTTTACTTCTTTATTCCTCCTTGCCTCATTCCATGAGAAGATTTAAGATGAATTAAAAACAAAACAAAAATATAAACAAACAGCAATAAAACTCTACAGCAGGCACTGTTCATTAGAAATTTCTGTAGCAATGGAAATGTTCTGTGGATGAAAATGTGCCATCCAACATTGTAGCCACTAGCCAGGTGGCTACTGAATCCATTAAATGGCTAGCACAACTGATTAATTGAATATTTTAATTTAATTACCTTAAATAGCCACATATCACTAATACCTACTATATTTGATAGCACATTTCTAGAAAACAGTCTTTCCAGTTTCATTTCTTACCTCTGTGCTTCTAAGCTCCTTGGGTTTTGTGATATTGTGATTTAAAATGGACTTGAGGAAAGTGCTGGTATTATTTCTTTCCTATATCATCGTAACTTTCCTGCTCCTTACCTGATATAGTGGTCATATGACCAGGGATGCAACTATGAAGCCTGGTTGCAGGAATGATTCCTAAGGGCATGATGGAGCAGGATGTGCCTTTACCTCATCTAACAAATTGGGATTAACAGTGAATGCGGCTATATTGCTTAGTAGTAAAGATATCCCACTAGTTCTGTACCTGTGTAACCTTACCCTATGTGAACAGGAGTGGACTGAAGGGGAGGGACTTGCTAGACTAGTATTCCTGCCTGCAATCTAGACCAGCACAGTGCTAACCTAATGGCTCTTATAAAGATAGAAAAGTTTGGGTGTAAATGGAGAGAAGGAAAATCAGTAGCTGGATAAATGGCTTATGTAATAGGGAAATCCAGTATTATTACACTAACACTTTAAAAGAAGCTCAGGGCAAGAGATGATATTGTCTTAACTTGAGTGTTTCAGGTGCCTGAAGGGATGAAGTCATATATTGCTGACATTACTTCTGCTTTTGGAACCTGATAAGATTGAATGGAAGCCTACAAACCTGAGCGATCTTGCCTTAGGAGATATTTTAAGAGGATATGATGATGGAATGAATAGTTATTAATGACTGAATGGGATTCTCATAATGTGGCTATATATATGTATATTTATTTATATTTATTTATAATTTACTTTTATTATCATGATTTTCCTATAAAAGACTGTGTTCAAAGATCAGGGGGTAGACTGTGATATTGTGATTTACAATGTTAAGAAAAGAAACAGCAGCCCCCAAATAGAGTCCCTTTTGCTAAGCCCCATGTCCTCAAACTGACTTAATATATGACCTAATTGCAGTTTCAACTTCTTCCAGGATTGTAATATTTTCTTTTTTTTTTTTTAAAGATTTATTTATTTATTTGGGTGGGGGAGAGAGAGAGACAGAGAGAGAGAGAGAGAGAAAGAGAGAGCAGGGGAAAGGGAAGAGGGGTAGGGAGAGAATCTTAAGCAGACTTCCTGCTGAGCAGGAAGCCTGACATAGGCTCTGTCTCACAACCCTGAGATCATTACCTGAGCTGAAATCAAGAGTTGGATGTTTCACTGACTGAGCCACCCAGGTGCCCTCCCAGGATTGTAATCTTAAACTATTCAGTCTGGAATTTCCTGGTCAGCAGTGGTAAATTAATCCACCGATAGATCCCATCTATCCCCCAAAGAAAGAGGAAGTAATTTGCTCTTTCTTTGTCCCTGCCCTCTTCTCCCTATAAAATTCTTTCATTTTGTATAGCTCTTTGGAGGTTCTTTCCATTTGTTAGATGGAATGCTGTCTGATTCATGAATTGTTGAATAAAGCCAATTAGATCTTCAAATTTATTCTGTTGAATTTTCTAAAAATAATGATAAGAAATATATTTTTAGCCTTTATTCCTCTTTCTGGCACAGGACACTTAAAACACATGGAATTTCCTAAGTGATAAAGGAGTCTTAGTATGTTAATGAAGTGACTTTAGGACTGTCCCTAAGGATGGGGCTGGTTGCCAGTGGAGCCAGCCATATTATTAGTCCCAACCTCTACCCCTGACCTCTGGGGAAGGGGTGAGACTGGAGATTAAGTTCAGTTCCCAATGGCCAATCATTTAATCCATCATGGTTATGTAATGAAGCTTCCATAAAAAACTTAAAAGACTGGGTTTGGAAAGCTTCTACTTGGTGAACATATGGAGATGTCAGGAGAGTGGTGCCCTCTGAGAGGGCATGGAAGCTCTGTGCTCTTTCCCTCTACCTTGCCCTATGCATCTCTTCCATCTGGCTTTTCTTGAGTTATATCTTTTTATAAAAAATCAGTAATGTAGTAAGTAAATGTTTTTCTGAGTTCGGTCAACCACCCTTAACAAATTAATTGAACCCAAGGAGACACTGGTAGGAAGTAGCTAGTAGGTCAGAAGCTCAGTGGTGGATGGGGTAGTCTTGAGGGATTGAGACCTTAGCCTGGGGGATCTGATGTGTCTCCAGGTAAATAGTCTCAGAATTATTTTGAGTTGTAAGACACCCAGCTGGTGTCACAGAATTGCTTGATGGTGTGGGAACCCATTCCCCAAAACACACATTGTAATTGGGTGTTAAAATCAGAAATAGAAATAACTTATATTTCCACTAGCATTTATTCATGTTGTTTCCTCCATCTGAAATGCCCTTTCTGAACTTTCTTTTTGGTGTAATCTTATTTGTTGCTTAGATTACAATTTCAATGCCATATATTTTGCTAAATTTCCTCAGCCTTTTAAAAAAATATATTTTATTTATTTATTCATGAGAGACACACAGAGAGAGGCAGAGACATAGGCAGAGGGAGAAGCATGCTCCCCACAGGGAGCCTGATGTGGGACTCGATCCCAGGACCCCAGAATCACTGCCTGATCCAAAGGTAGATGCTCAGCTACTGAGCCACCCAGGTGCCCTTTTCCCCAGCCTTTTGAATCATAATTGTCCCTTATTCTGTACTCACAGAATATTTTGTTCAAGCTACCAATATAGCCAAGTTGTCTTTTTTTGTAGTTGAAATGTGTTTGTCTCTCTCCCACAGTTTACTACAGATGTCAGTGGCTACTTATAACTACTTAAAAATTTTTTAATGTTTTAAGTTTTTACTTAAATTTTAGTTAGTTAACATATAGTGTAATATTGGTTTCAGGAGTAGAATTAAGTGATTCATCACTTACATATAACACCCAGTGATCATCACAACAGGTATCCTTATAATGCCCATCACCCATTTAGCTCAACCCCACCCAACTCCCCTCCAGCAACCCTCAGTTTGTTCTCTGTAGTTAAGAGTCTCTTATGGTTTGCCTCTCTTTTTTCCCCCTTTCCTCTACGTTCATCTGTTCTGTTTCTTAAATTCCACATATGACTGAAATCATATGGTATTTGTCTTTCTCTAAGTGACTTGTTTTGCTTAGCATAATATTCTCTAGCTCTATCCACATCATTGCGAATGGCAAGAGCTCATTCTTTTTGATGGCTGAGTAATAATCCATTGTATATATATATGACACATCTTCTTTATTCATTTTTCAGTTGATGGACATTTGGACTTTTCCCATAGTTTGGTTACTGTTGATAATGCTGCTATAAATGTCTACTTACATTTAAGCTAAGTTAAATGGAATGAAATTAAGAATTCATTTGTACCTGTCATTCTAGGGATTCAGTAGCCACATGTTGCTACCATATTGGATAACACAGATATAGACTTGCATCATTGCAG
Source organism: Canis aureus (assembly GCF_053574225.1). Classification (NCBI taxonomy): domain Eukaryota; kingdom Metazoa; phylum Chordata; class Mammalia; order Carnivora; family Canidae; genus Canis; species Canis aureus. The sequence goes on along the minus strand of NC_135634.1, from coordinate 34,610,861 downwards.
AGAAATGGGTAACTCTTCACCCTTAAATAGCTTAGAATAAGGCACTTAAAAATTTACCATCAAACTAATAGAGTTTAAGTTAAATATCAGCTGAATGGCATGGATATGAAGTACTAGTGATAGCGAGTAATAATAAATATGCTCATCTTTGTGTAACTAGGGTTTTCACAGTGTTTGGAAGGGAATAAACACTCATTTTATCATGGCCATGTCAAGGTGATAAGGCTTATGGGGACATTCAAAGCTAGTATGTGAAAGGTAGAATCAAAAAGCAGTTGGTGGGTTAAAGAATCAGGATGTTGGCAAGAGACTGTAAAACATCAAAGTCTCTTGGAATGGTAATAATGAAGGGCAGGATTAAGGAGTTAGCTACCGGATGAATTAGCAATTCAGAGCCAAAAATTAGACAGAGATTTGTCAGCTAAAATGTGGGCATTAAGGATTTTCTTGGACAGGTGTCTGCACCTTTGTTAAATGATTAGGAAATTAAATTAAAAATTTTTTTTAAATTATTTGTTTATTTGAGGGAGAGACAGAGAGTGAGCAGGGGTTCTGGCAGAGGCAGAGGGACAAGCAGACTGTGCTGAGTGCAGAGCCCCATGTGGGACTCATTCCCACAACCCTGAGAGCACGACCTGAGCTGAAATCAAGAGTTAGACACCCAACTGACTGAAGGCAATCAGGCAATGATTAGGAATCTTAGAACTGCATTAAAGGCATGGTTTCTATCAGATGGAAGATAATGCTCACTAATAGTTTATGAAATAAAACTAGACAAAATGTAAATGTAAGTTATACATATCTAGATATAAAAAGTATGTTATAAACCACCTATACATTAAAGAGAAATATATCTATCTAGAGTGAATACTTTCTGCCAATAGGAAGTTCACATTATTGATAGCAGAATAAACACATAGACAACTAGATAAAACAATACAATAATTCTATAGTACGATGAACAAAAGATGATGAATATTTAATTCTGCTCTTTTTTAATGGCCACATTCTTCCAAATATGAATCCAGCATTTGTGTAGTGCTGTGCGGGTGCAGAGATATTTGTTGGATAGGGGAATGGATGACCTCTTGATGAGCCTTACCTCGTTGTAGTTTGGAAAGATGCTTCCAAACTACTAACTCTAGACCAATTTCACCCCTGAATACTTGGACAGTTTCCTTTCCTCAGTAGACATTCAATCAATGTTTAATGGAACATCTATTGGGCATCCTGCAAATTGTTGGGTGCTTTGCAAGATAACATATAGGTCCTTGTCCTCAAATAGCTTAGAATTTGAATAGAACAATGTGCTTAAAATATGGCCACCAATCTAACAGAGTGTGTGTTAAATATCAGATGAATGGTATGGAAAGTCAGTACTAGGCCAGTTCCGAGGAGCAAGGGATATTTTCCAGCTGGTGTGATCCAGCTGTTGTGATTAATCAGCATGAGGACGCCCAGGGGGATGGTAGCTGGGTCTGTTTTCTGAGCCCTTTACTGCTGACTTAGCCATTCCAGTAATAAGGAAACTGACTCCAGTGAAAAAGTAGCAGTCTGGCTTCTTCTTTTCTAGAAAACTGTTGGCAAGTGGACTCTCTATTGTAATTCAATGACCAGCAGCTTGACACAACTGTCACAGATTGTCTTTTTTTTTTTTTTTTTTTTTTTTTTTTTTTTAGCTTCTCCTCGATATGAATTAGATCCTTTGGGAAGTTGCAAAAATTCCCTTAAGGTCACAAATACAGCATTTTGCTGCCTGGTTCTTGCATATGACAAAAGGTCCCCTTATTAATTGCATACTTGGGAAAAACACAAATTCTTATCATTTACTTGTAATTCGTGATGATATGAGGCAAGATCTGAATTTGAATTGCAGTTTTGTCATTTGCCAGTTGTATGACCTTAGAGAAGTCAATCTCTCTCTCCCTTTCTCATTTTTCTCCTCACAGGTTTCTGCTTTTAATCCTGAGTATGTTAGTGTTACATGACATCATACATGATTTGTTTATCCAGTAGTTACCCTTTGGCTTAATAAGATCCAGATTCTCTAGTTTATCGATTTCTTTCCTTTTTTTTTTTTTTTTAAAAAGATTTTATTTATCTATTCATGAGAGACAAACACAGAGAGAGAGGGAGAGGCAGAGACACAGGCAGAGGGAGAAGTAGGCTTCATGCAGGGAGCCCAACATGGGACTCGATCTGGGGTCTCCAGGATCATGCCCTGAGCCAAAGGCGGGGCTGCCCCACTCCCTTTTTTTTTATCCAGAGAATTCTTTCTGTTTCTAGCTTCTCTTTGGATATAGATTTCATTATACTATCTCCAATATATTTACCTCAGGAAAGGAGATAATCAAACCTCTATCAGGAGCACTGCAGATAAGGGCCATACTTTTAAATACTCAGAGGGAGACACCTAAGTTTAATATCTACCATGACTGTGGTATGGTATAGAGATAGAGGTTTCATGAAACTGAAAGATTATCCAAGTGAGGGTGGGACTCTTCATTTTTTCCTTCTCTAACACTCTTCCTTTAGTTACATAGACCTTAGTTTCTGATCTGTTATTTCTTATCTTCTTGAAGGACGATTTTTTAAAAATATTTTATTTACTTATTCATGAGAGAAACAGAGAGAGAGGTAGAGAGAAACATAGGCAGAGAGACAAACAGGCTTCATGTAGGGAACCTGATGTGGAACTCTATCCAGGGACTCCAGGATCAAGCCCTGGGCCAAAGGCAGATATTCAACAACTGACCCACCCAGGCATCCCAAGAACATTTTTTTTTTTAAAAGACTATATTTGTTTTAGGGTGTTTTAGTGTTGATCCTTTCCCCTGTACCTAGCTCTTGGCACTCATTAATCTTTTACTGTCTCCGTAGTTTTGCCTTTTTCAAATGTTGTATAGTTGAAATCATACAATGTGTAACCTTTTTGCATGGGCTTCTTTCACTAGAAATGTGCTTTTAAAGTTTCTCCACGTCTTTTCATAAAGACTTGATAGCTCATTTCTTTTTAGCACTGAATAATATTTCACTGTCTGGATGTACCACAGTTTATTTATCCATTCATCCACTGGAGGACATTTTGGTTGCTTCAAAGTTTTGGCAAACATGAGTAGTTGTTATAAACATTTGTGTGCAAGGTTTTGAGTGGCCATAACTTTTCAGCTTCTTTGCATAAAAACAAAGAGTGTGATTGCTGGATCATATGGAAAGAGCATGTTCAGTTTTATAAGAAACTGCCAAACTGTCCTCCCAAGTGGGTGTACCATTTTGCATTCCCACACATTTGTGCTGCCATGAGTTCTAGCTGGTATTTGATGCCAGTTTTCTGGTTTTGGTCATTCTGGTAGTTGTGTAGTGATATCTTACTGTTGCTTTAATTTACATTTCCCTGATGATAAACAATGTAAAGAACTTCCTTTAAAACTTCTTGGAGTGCTGGTCTGCTAGAAATAAATTTCTTCACTTTTTATTTGAGAAAGTCTTTATTTCTCCTTCATATTTGAAGGATAATTTTCCTGAATATAGGATGTTAGGTTGGTGATATTTTTCTTTCAACACTTAAATATTTTACCCAACTTCTTCTTGTTTGCATGGTTTCTGATGAGAATTCTCTCCATTGTAATTCTTATCCTTGTTATTTTACAGGTAAGTTGGCTTCTTTCAAGATTTTGGTTTTGTCTTTGGTTTCCTACAGTTTGAATAGAATACACCTAGTTATAGATATTATTGATATTTATCCTGCTTGATGTTTTCTGAGCTTCCTGGAGCTGTGATTTGATATATATCATTAATTTTGGAAAACTTTTAGGGCAGCCCGGGTGGCTCAGCAGTTTAGCGCCACCTTCAGCCCAGAGCATGATCCTGGAGACCAGGGATTGAGTCCCACGTCGGGCTCCCTGCGTGAAGCCTGCTTCTCCCTCTGCCTGTGTCTCTGCCTCTCTCTCTCTCTCTCTCTCTCTCTCTCTCTCTCGCTGTCTCTCTCTCTCATGAATGAATAAATAAAGTCTTAAAAAAAAAAAACTTTTAGCCAGTATTATTTCAAATATTTTTTCTGCTCCGGTCTATTTTGTCCCTCTGGTATGCTAATTATCTGTATATTACACTTTTGATATTGTCCCACAGTTTTTGGATGTTCTGCGTATGTCTTTTAATTCTTTTTTCTCTTGGATAAAGAGAAAGTTTGGAAAGTTTCTATTTGACCTATCTTCAGGTTCATGGATTCTTTCCTTGGCCATGTCCAACTACCAATGTGCCTACTGAAGGCATTCTTCATTTCTGTTATTTTTGATTTCTAGCATTTTCTTTAGATACTTTAGAGTTTCCATCTCTCTGTTTTTATTATGCATCTGTTCTTGTATTTAAAAAATTTTTTTTTCGTTGAAATCCTTAATATATTAATCATACTTGTTTTAAATTCCCTGGCTGGGAAATCCAAGATTGATGTCACATCTGAGTTTAATTCTGATGCTTATTTTGTCTTTTCAGACTGTTTTTTTTTTTTTTTTTCTGCTTAGCATGACTTCTTATTATTTTGCTGAAATCTGTACATGATGTATTGGGTAATAGAAACTGAGGTAAATTGGCCATTAGTGGGATTTTTCTGTGCAAATCTCACCAAGAGTTGGGCTGTATATAATGTTACTGGAGCCATAGGTTCTGTGGAGGTGTTAGGCTTCTCTAATGTCCTTATTTTTGTCTCCCCATTGTCAGTGAGCTTCCCTAAGAACTCCTCCTCAGATAGTCTCCATCTCAAAATTTTTACAGCTATATCCCATTGTTATTCTAATGGAGCCCTGCTGGTGCCATGGTAAGGTATTAGGGAGGAGAAGGATTCTGTAATCTTATGATTAAATTTCAGTCTCTTAGGGGACATACATTTCTGGGCTATGACTTTCACAGGTATTACTTAGCCTCCCCCCGCCCGCCCCCCCGCCCCCCGCCACTTCTTAGGTGAGACAGAAAAGTGAGGTAGGGGTTAGGTATGAGAAATGCAGTTCACCCTGGTAGGATAAAGCTGTAAAAAACCTCTAACTCCTGGAGAGTAGGTCTTTGTTTTGAAGATTGGTCGGGGTGTATTTCATAATGGTTACTCTTCCTCTCCTCTTCCTGGAGCCAGGAGGGGATCTTTCTTCACTCTTCACAGTGGTGGAATAGGTGGAAACCTAGTGGAATCCCTAGAGGTGAAACCCATGAAAGTGTATGGATCTCTCTAAAGTTACACTCCCAAGAGTTTTTTATTCTCAAGATACTCAGCCTTGAACAAGTAATCAAAATTACCATGTAAGTGTTCTTACAAGTTTATGGCTCTAGCAGATTCTGCTCCAGGTAGGCAGATCTTGGCCATGAGCCTGAATTTGCTTGTCTTTTCAGATTTCAGGTGATAAAGAGTTACTCTTTAAAAAAAAAATTTACTTAGTTAACATACAGTGCAATATTATTTTCTGGAGTAGAATTCAGTGACTCATCACTTACACACAACATCCAGTGCTCATCACAAGTGCCCTCATTAGTACCCATCCCCCATGTAGCCTATCCCCCGTCCACCTCCCTCCATCAACCCTCAGTTTGTTCTCTATCATTAAGAGTCTCTTGTGGCTTGTTTCCCTCTCTCCTCTTTTTCTTTTTTCCTCATTCCCATATGTTCATCTGTTTTCTTTCTTAAATTCCACATATGAGTGAGATCATACAGTATTTGTCTTTCTCAGACTGACTTATTTCACTTAGAATACACTAGCTCCATCCACATCACTGCCCGATAAAGATTTACACTTTGACTTTTGTATTTGAATGGACTCTTGAGGTTAGCTGGATTTTGCATATGTGTCCTTCTCACATGCAAATCAACCTTGGCTCTAAAATTGCACTTGGTTTTCACGCCTTTTGTTTAGGTTTATTCTAGGGAGACATTGGGAACAGAAGGAAAGATGAGCTTTGCATTGTAATTTGCATTTGATGAATTCTTCAGTTTCTCTTTTATTCTTAGGCTTATGGCAACAAGTTTTTGTAGGTACAAAGGGACACCCTGAAAAATCTTACAATTCCTTTAATTCTTAGTTTATATTTGAAATTAAGAAAATAGGAAGAAAGCTTATGTGGTTTTCTTCCTATAGAAGATCAGAACGTATGGTAGTAAAAACTCTCCATTTTTTCTGCTATTTTCCCCCATTTTTTCCATGGGATGGACTTATTCCAGGGACAGGTAAGTGACAGCCATTATCAAATCAGAGTGGAAGGAAGAGAACTCTCAGTTCTCTGGCTCTTTCTGTTCAGGTCAGTGCTGGCTCATGAGACTTCTAGGATTCCACGTCCCTTCCCTCAGGCCATGCAGACCTGTGCATTGTAGATATGTGTGCTGCAGTTGGCGTTTGTTAAACTGGATGGCTGTCCTAACAGGTAAAGCCACACAGTCTACCGTCAACTCCCACCATGTATAGTACTTAGAAAGTAAGTCATTTAAGAATACTTTAAAGATATAAATGATATTTTATTACGTTCTACTATAAAAAGAAAAATAACAAGCCACTTTATTTTATAATTTCCCTTTTTTCATTATATTCATTGTGCTACCTTCTTTCTTCCTTTTTTCTCTCTTTATTTTTCATATAACTGTATAATGTAGTTAATGTAACTGATAACATAGTAAAATTCTGGTCACATTTTGGTGTGTGGGTTTTTCCCCTACGCCACCAAAAGATTCTCTAACACGAGCTTGGTATCCTACCGTTCAACTCAATTCTGACACTATCTTCCTGGAAATGACATCAGATTCTACAAGTTGAGCACTCAGTCCCACAAGATGGCCCTCTGCTTCAGATTCCAGCCACAAGTCCAGGTTGTTACTTAGGCACTAACAGACTGGGTATAAATCAGAGGTATAAATCCCTACTACCTCCTCCTTGGGTTTGACTGATTTGCTAGAGTGGCTGACAGAACTCAGGAGACCAGTTTACTCACTAGATTATTGGTTTATTACAAAGGATATTAAAGGATATGGTTCAACAGCTGAATGAAGAAATACATAGGCGAGGTCCCAAACAAAGGCATTTCTGTCCCCACGAGTGTGAGATCTCAACACAGTGGCACATGGAAGAGTTCTGATTCAGCAACCTGGAAGCTCTGAACCCCTTCCTTTTTGGGTTTTTATGGAGGCTCCATTACAAAGGCATGATTGATTAAATCATTGGTTGTTGGTGATTGTTTCAACCTCCAGGCCCTCTCCTCTGCCTGGAAATCAGAGGGTGGGACTGAAAGCTCTAACCCTCTATTCATGGTTGGTTCCCCTGGCAACTAGCACCCCCAGCTCTAGAAAATTTCCAAAAGTCATCTTATTAATATAAGTTCAGTTGTAGTTGTGTTCCCACAAATTCATATGTTGAAGCCCCACTCCTCAATGTGACTATACTGGGGAGTACTTTTAAGGAGGTATTAAGGTTAGGGTGAGCCTTGATCCTGTAATACTGGTGTCCTTATAGAAGAGGAAGAGATACCAGAGATCTCTCTCTCTGTGTGCCCAGCATGTTCGGGGGAATGGTCATGTGAGAATATAGTGAGAATGTGGCCATCTGCAAACCAGGAAGAGAGGCCTTATTATAAACCAAGGTTGATAATGGACTTTTATCCTCTAGAACCATGAGAGAATAAATACTTGAGCTATTGCATCCATGGTATTTTGCTATGGCAGCCCTAGTTGACTAATACATCTATGCTGATGCATGGTCTTTACAATCAATATTTCAATGCTGTGAGCCACTATATCAGAGTTATGCAGGAGATTATTATATAGAATGCTTGTCATGGAGGTGAGACCAGGCAATAAAGAAATAAACAAAAAAATACATTGTATTTTGTGGTCATGTATATTTGGTAATCACTGGGCTAAACAAAATTAAGAAGTCTTCATTTTATTTTGAAATTCTGGAGCCTTTACTATACTAATATTCATTGTTAATCTTCAAAAGTCTGCACTACATGCGCAATGTTTTTCTGAGCTAATGTTCTATGGCACATGGTTCTAAAATTTTGCATTTTGTACATATTGACTGAATTATTTTCCTATTCAGCATCCAAATCGCTTTAATTAACACATTTATAAAGAAATAAGTGAATAAATTACTTTGTTCTTTTTGCAGCGTAAATTTGGGTTGGACCTGCACTGGCAGTAAATAAGTAAGGTATATGGAGCCTGTCTGAAGGTATTTATGTTTACCTGAGCTTTCCAAGGCTATCATTGACTGAATTCCAGTTTTTTTTTCTTCTGATTGTCCATGAGCTTAGGACAGGGCCTGAATAGGGTGAGAAATAGATTCTGAAAACCTTCCGTGAAATAATTTAAATGCGGGGATAGTGTGATTTAGATATGCTGTTTGGGGATTGTAAGAGTTATATGGCTGTGACACTAGATGGAGAAAAATAAGAGTTATTTCAACAATCTGAGTCTAAGAATACGATATTGTGTGTGTGTGTGTGTGTGTGTGTGTGTGTGTGTTTTGAGAACTTTTGAGTGTTTGGGGATGGATAACAGGTAGATAAGAGGTCCTTGTGAGGTCTGTGGGTATGGTTAAAGTGTTAGGGACTTCTCTGCCTCTTCCTTAATCCTCTGTCCCGTGATGCGACTTAATAATACCCATACCTGTGAAACTCAGAGCACACACAGACCCGAAAAGACTTGTAAAGTCAGTAGTGCACACTGTGCTCTGCTTTACTAGTTTACTATGTTAGAGTGTTGACCGCAGGAGGTGAGTCAGACATCTATCTGTATCATCTGTATCATTTATATCTGTATCTATAGCTACGTCTAGACCTATATCTAGTGCTTTTATTTGGGAGATCTTGAAGGAAGCAATGTGATAAATTAAGATGATTCAAGCCATACCATGAAATTACAACTACAAATAATCTGGTATACAATTAGCTTAAGGATCACAATATTGTATATATACTAACAACAAGGGGAATGGGGTTCTGTTTCTTCTCATTAGGAAACTTTTAATTGTAATTGGCTAAAATAAAGTTTCTGTTTTAGTTTTATTCAAATTCTCTTCTTCCATTGCCAAGAATTTTTAATAATCCTCATAAATGTGAAGAAAATGATCAATAGCCAATATGCACAATCAAGTTTTACTTTTACTACCAAATCTTTTTAATTGACTCTTTCAAGAACACTCTCTCTACACCTGGACTCACTTTTCATTACTGTGGGACAACTCCTTTACATTTCTCTCCAACATGCTCTACATTGTGCTCTGTGCTTTGTATTGGGCTGTGTATTTGTGTTCATTCCCATTCCTTTTATTTCACTGTCTTTGGCAGAAAGAATCACTTCATGGGGATTCTAGCTGGGCAGACATAGGGATCCTATGTTTTATAGCCATATTTTGTAATGCTTATCCACCAACACTCCATTCTAAAGAATGCTGATTCATCCCAGGCCTGAGGGGCAATTGCCATATTTTGTCTCCTGTACCCTTACCCCTCCAGTCACATCTGATTGGGACATGGCCCAAAGCAACCTGGAGTTTTGTTAGGGTAGAGATATAATGTGTCTTGAAACTAATTTAAAATTGGGTAATTTACCGAATGTTTTTTTTTTAATGAGTGCCACCCAGTAGGAAAAGGGAGGATGTTCATCTGGCCTGCAGTCTCAGTGCAGTGGGATTTTGACAGAATTCTTAGTGAGGTACATTGCTTCTTTAACAGTATTTGATATTGTTTGACAATCATTTCTTAATGATACCTAAATGCTTTTTATTTTTAACTTATGGCTTTATTATGACATTATACAAGGGTTTATTGAGGTAGACTGAACTTCTATTCCATACACAATTAACATATTCACATAGCCTAAAGAGATGTAGATGCAACCACAAATAATGTACTGCATGAGAATGAAGAAATCTTTCTTTAAGGGTGGCCAAAAAAAAAATTATTTATTCTCCTGGTTCTATAGGTATCTTCTTTTTTTTCTCTAAGTTTCCAGAACATTCTCTTTTCCTTTTCTAGAGCCCACGAGAGTCTGGGTTCCAGGAATACCTAGGGATGTCTGTTGCCTTAAATTAGAATTTTTATTCAAATTTCCTCTTCATGTGCAATTGTTCTAAATTCAGAATTTAAGTGCAAAGATAATTTAAATTGTAGCTTTGAAATCAGATGATCTGACTTTGAATTTTGGGCTCTGTCATATACAAACTCCATGACCATGGACATGTTCTATCTTGACATTCAAGAAGGAAAACATATTTAATGTACACTACTTAATAAGTTCCGAGATAAGTATACATCCGTGAAACTATCATCAAAGTCTATCTCATAAACATATCCACCACTTCCAAAAGTTTCTTGTTGCCTACCTTACTATTATTATTATTCACTCATTTTTTTTTTTTTTGTGATAAGAACATTTAAGTGTGGGACGAGATCATTGAGAGCACGTGACTGCTGGTTGACCCTTGAGCTAGAACCTGGGAATGGGAGGCTTCTTGCCACCTCCCAAGTCCTTGGAATGTACACTTTGCCCATTGTTCCTATCTCAAGGATGTAGCCTTGAGAGTGTAAAGTGGTGTTGAAACCCAGTTAAGGCTTCTATCTAAACATTTAAGATTCTGGTGAGGGGCATGCAAATCTACTCATCTTACAGCCACCTAAGATGTGCCTTGTATGTGAGTTCCCTTGCATGCTAAACTTGCCACCTACTGATCTAAGGTGGCCTGACTTTCTTTGGTTTCTTCTTGTCCTTCATGTATGGGGACTGGTTTCACGTTTCATCTGGGAAGCACCCCCAAAATTTGAATTTTCCAACCAATATTAACATATGATCAATGCTGGCTGCTAGCAGCTGGGGAGGGGGGAATGGGAAGGAATTCATCAAAGGGCACAAATTTTAGTGATAGACTAAAATGAGTAAGTCCTGGAGATCAACTGTATATCCCAGTGCCTGTAGCTAACAATACTGTATTGTATATGTACAAATATCCTGAGTGGTTGTGTTTCTCTGCATACTTTAGTTTCTTCATTTCTGAAAGGGACCTAAGAATGGTCTAGGAGTGAGGACTCAATGAGACAGCCCCATGTTCAGCCCCATGTTCACATTTGGTATCATCTTGATAAATGTTAGCTCTTAACAATAATAATGCTAACAATAATAGTACTTCTAGACACTGTGGCCTCTAAGGCAGCTAGACTGCTCTGTGTAATGCCAGGCTCTGGGCTGATCATTTCTTCTCTAATCTCTGTCAAGCACCTGCTATAGCTGCCTACGCCCAGGAGAGACTTCTTTCTATATTGTGTTGCATTCTGTGGCATCTCAGCAGGAGAATTCTTTTATTCTTCTTACTTTTGGTAGAAAGAACATTTTCCAGATGAAGTAGAAAATGGAAAAGATCTTTTCTCTCCAGACTCTGCCCCACAGGTACACGCTGCAGTAAGTCACTAATCGTTCCCCCAACCCCCGACCCAGTCCCTGTGTCTCACCTCACAAACTCCCATTTGGATGAAGTAGAGGGATTTCGTTTCCTTGTTGCTTCATGCTACATTCAGTCTACAAACACCTATTCATTTTTAAAAACAAAACGGTCAATGTCTCTGTTGAATTACTTGATTCAACCCTGGGGCAGAGTTTTTGCAACTAGCTGCATCCAGGTAAAATTATGGAGATGATAAAGCTTGTATATATCCTTTTCCAGATCCTTTGTCTGAATTTTCTTCTCTTTTGCTGTACTTCTCCATAGGTTCTAATGCCTGAGTGTCATTACAATTACACATGTTTATTGTGGCAGGTGTTCTCAGGTTCATCAGGCCTTCTCAAGATATAGGATATCCTGACCAAGGAGAGGAGCAGAGTGGTAGGATCATTTATACCCAGGAGTTAACAGGTTTCTATTTTTCCTTTTCAGGCAAAATTTCCGCAAAAACGAAAGGAAATGATAGTGCTTAATCTGAACAGGAAAGTGAACCAAAGAAGAAGGAAAACAGGTATCCAGCAGGTGCCTCCTATGAGATGGCCAAAGCGCTAGGTAGGCCACCTCATGGTCAATCCTAAGTCTTCATAGGGAGAAGTGCGATTTGACTGCTTTACAAGTTTAAACCTGACTCAGAGAGATGCAGAGACTTGTCCAAGATTAGCCAGCTAGCGAGTGATAGAGCTGGCATTTTAGATTGAGCTTGCCTTTTTAGAGAGGTTTGGCTGGACCCAACATCCTACCAAGCTGGGCAACTGAATATGCACTCACATTGGTGCCAGTGGCTTCAGGGGGTGTGATCAAAAGGTACTTTTTTGACAGGAAGCTGTATTTTCTGATGGCAGTTTTGAGAGGTGAGATTGGAAAGGGTTAACAGATGGTTTGCAGCTCCTTCAAGAACCCTGCTGACTTTTGTACAGTAAAATAATAAAGTTCCAATTTGGGAGCGAATTTGCTACTGTGACACCAGTACAGCTCCAGGCTATTAGAGGATGAGATGAGCACAAAGCTTTATGAGCCGTCAGCTGTGGCTCTGGAGGGTGATTCAGCATGTCGGTTGCTGGGAGCTTAGCTGTTAATTGGAATGGGAGAGAGAGAAGGAGCCTTGGTTTGGCAGATCAAGTTTAAATGGGTGGATTGTCTGATGGAGACTTTTTCTATTCTCTTTTGGCTTTGGTTCAATGCTTATAGCCAGATTGTCTTGCTCCCAGCTGGACTTTGCTTGCCTTGAAATGCCTTTTTTTTTTTTTTTTTTTTTTGTCAGTTTGTAGCTCTCGATTGTGTAAGGGCTCGAGTAAATGAGAGGCAATGGCAATATAGCCAGCCTTCGTCATTTGACTCTGAATTCTCTGGAACCCTACTTTAATTTCCAGCTCATTGCTTTCTGCTTTGTCCTAGCCTGCTTCCCCCCGAACCGTATAGAGCAGGTATTGCTGCAAGCTTATTTTCAGTGCAGTTCAGTTCAGCAAGTGTTTATTAGGTGCCAGCGAGATGGAAGGAGCGGAGAGTTTGGTAACTGAAGACCTGAGTTCAAGAACGGCTTTTATCACTTAGATAACTTGATTGCCCAAAGCCTTAACTTTCTCTGTTGCAAAATGGAGATGAGGGAAAAAAATGTGCACCCAGCACATTGGTCTTTAGTATTTAAGAGACTCCTATGGAACCAAGTAGTGATAACTCAAAGAAATTGATATTCTCTCAATATTTATGAAATTCGGCCACAACTTCCGTGAAGACGTTCATGTTCCATCAGGCAGAAAGGGTCTTTTCCTCCCTTTAGTTCTTTACCAAGAGATCTGTTTCATCTGCACAGAGTAGACAGAAAGCAGAGCAAAGGCTCTGGGGCAGACAGACCAAGTAGGATGTTCTTGGGGAAAGTTCCTTTATCTCTCTGACACTCAGTGTCTTTATCTCTCAGTTCATACCTGTCTTACAGGTCATCATGAGGAGTAGAGGTGATAGTCTTTGTGTGCGGCCTTCTATAGAGCTTTGTTTTGCTCCTAGAGTGGACCATAATAAATGGCTGTCTATCTTGTCCACTCCCTGATTTTTATTTTCCTCCAAGTACTCCTTTCTGCTTTGTCCAGAAAGAGGGGTTGACAAAATACTTCTTGAAAATGGGATGAATTGATCAAGTTTCCTCTCAAGCTTTTTTTAGTAAGTTAGTACAGTTTAAGTTTCATATAGCTTATAAAGCCAGATAGTACTATAAGTCTTCTAACAAACAACAGCCCTCTCTTCCCCTCATTTCCAGTCCCTAGATCAATTTTAGTAACTCTTTCTTCTGATGGTCACCTCTTGGATTTATTAGTTTTCTGATTTTTCCATTTTACACCATACACTCTAGAACGTGTGAATTAATCCCTCTTTCATCTCTTTTATTACACTCTGCACCCCCCTGTATTAGTTTCCTGGGGCTGCTATAACAAATGACCACAAGTTTTGTGGCTTGGACAACAGAAGGAATGGATTCTTCTACAGTTCTGGAGGCAGAAAGCCTAAAATCAGTATTGCCAGGCCCAAATTCAGGTGTTGCCAGCTGAAGAAGTGAAAAGCAGACACTGAGGTAACAGAAAGATAGTAACTGCAGGAAGCATAATGAAAGCAAGAAAAGAGAAAGGGTTAGGAGAATTAGAACCCAGAAGCTCGATGGAGGAGCCTCATGCTGCTAAGTGTCAGACCTCAGAGGGGGAAGTGTTGCCAGCCTGTGCTGAGATCTCTGAAGGGTGGCAGGAGGTAGGCTCTGGACTGTTCTAGAAAAATAAAATACTCAAAACCTGGAGATTGGTCTGCTATCACGGCCAGGGGAAGAGCTGTGACAGAGATGATGTGGATCGGCCTAGAAGGCAACAGGAGCAAGCGTGTGCTCATTCCTTGTGCAGACTTCCAATCCCTCTCCAGGCCACCTATTGACGTGCTCTGACAGGAAGCCGGCTAGCCAAGGAGAAATGGGGTTGGCAGAGTCCCCGCTGTGGGTGGACTGGGGCTGAGAGGCAATAGCTTAGTAACTGGCACAGTTGTCTTCCAACTCCTGGTGTTGCTAGAAGTTTTACAGTCTCCTCTGTGAGCTTGGTATTATAAAATTTCACATGAAGTACCGGGGGTGGATTTTTTTTTCTCAGTGACGGAGTATGGCCCGGTCAGGTCCTTTAGATCTGAAAACACTTCAGTTTTAAGAAAATTTCTTAATTTGAACTCCTCGATTTTCTGTATCTTTCTAGGATTCCTGCCTTCTGTCTCATGTATGTCTCGGATTGACCATCTCATGTTCTTCTATTCTTGCCTTGTATTTCTTAGCTCTTTTTCTTCTTATGATGCTTCCTTGTAGGGATTTTTCTCAACTTTTTGTTCTAACCCTTTCAAGTTTTTAAATTTCTGCCAGCATACGTTTAAGTTTTCAGGATCTCTTTTTATTTATTTATTTTTAAAACTTTGTCTTCTTTCTCACGTGGCTCTCTATTCTGTAACAAATAGTACTCGATTTGCTTCAGAGGTCTTGGTTCTTGTGTCATCCTTACCTGTATCTCTTATGTTATATTTAATATGCTTTAAAATGTTGTCTTCTACTACCTTTATTGTCTTTCTTCATCTGTCTTTTGTGTGATAGGCTTTTCTCCAATCTCAGGTACCTGTTGGTTGTCTTACGAAGGGTGAAGTACTCAAAGGCTGAATGGAGTAGCTGTGTGTGTGGGCTCTGCTGTTTGATTTCTGGGTCTTTCAATAGGATAGTCAAATAAGAATCGGATAATTGGTTGGTCATAAAACATCAATATCTATAGGTATTTTTGGCCCTCCCCCTTCTTGGGCCTGTCAGGTGCCTCAGAGAGGAGCTTTTTAGTTTGGGGTTGTAAGCCTGGCTGCCACTTTCTGGGAGTTACTGAGGACAAGGTGGGGGTGTGGTGCCCACCACTGGCTATGCCAGACTTTCACCGAGTGTCTGGTGTTCTGGACAGCACCTGGCTTCTGGCTGGAGCTTTGCCTGGTGTTCCTGTTTCTAGAGCTTCTCTGTTTATCCTGTTCAGAGAAGGCATCTCCCATCTCCCGTGTAAGGAGGAGATGGCTAGATATTGGCTGCACAGCCTGGAAGAGTCTCTCTGTTCCTTATAGATCTCTAACTAGCTCTTTTCTTTTCCTTCCCAGCCCTCACTCTGGCTTTTGAAGGGTCCTGCTGCTACTGACTGCTGAGGCTGCAGACCATCCTTGTACCTCAGGCAGGGAGGTGTGAGAGTTCATCTCTGTCTGGCTATCTATTGTCTAGTCAGGACTGAATATCATCAGGTGGAGCAACATGACATAGGCCTTTAAAAATTTTTTTTTAAAGATTTTATTTATTTATTCATGAGAGACACAGAGAGAGAGAGAGGCCGAGACAGACAGAGGGAGAAGCAGGCTCCTTGCAGGGAGCCCTATGCAAGACTCGATCCCAGGATTCCAGGATCACACCCTGAGCCGAAGGCAGATGCTCAACCTCTGAGCCACCCAGGTGCCCAACACAGGCCTTTTTTGATCAGAAAAGAGCATGGGAAGGTTGCAAAGTATGGGCCTCACTGCAATGAGAAGGATGTATGCTATAAGCACTTCAGGGGCCCCCTTCTGGTTCCACTTTCTTCACTCACTCAGGACAACGGGCTGTGGGCAGATCCTTGAGCAAGAATGAGTCACCCACTGTGTCCTCCTGCCATGCTTAAGGACCAGAAGACCTCCCCTCCTCCAGGAAGGCCTCCCGACTGTTGCAGTTCATAGTTCTGTCTTGCTTTCTGGTTTTAGCTGTCCAGGGTGCAGATTCCTGTGCTTCCTAGGGATATCTTTGCACCTTGCTGTCTAGGGTCATTTATTCATCTTTTTAGGTGCTCACCACCTTTGCTCCACATAAGTGGTGGGTACTTTGAGGGATGGGGCATTGCATTGCACTTGTTCTTCATCTCACCCTGGTCTGTGCAGAGTGCCTTCCTGTACACACACACTTACACGCACACTCACATTCATGCACACAATAATCCTCCCATTACCTTTGACCAGTAGCTACTGGATTATGAATGAATATGTACTGATTAGAATATTAATATTGCATGTAGAGAGTTTTTTATACTTTATAAAACACCTTCACATGCTTTATGCCACTTAATTTTCACAGCAGTTGGGGAGGAGGATGTGTTGCACCTTTTTGGTAGCTGAAGACATTGAAGCAGAGAGAGGAAAGATAGCATGTGGGACTTGGAGCTTTCTTTCTGAAAGTCAAATACTCTTAATTTTGTACACAAATATTCATAACAGCTTTATTTGTTTTAGACCCAAACTGGAAGCAACCAAAATATCCATCCGTGTCCAGGTGACCGAACAAGCACATTGTACTCTACTCATACCCTGGAGTTCAGCGCTGCGACAACAAGAAGTGGACTACTGATACACTCAACATGAATAAATCTCAAAATTATTATACTGAAGGCAAAAAGCCAGAACAAAAAAAAAAAAAAAAAAAGAATTGATACTGTAGGACTCCATTTACATACAATTCTTAAAAATGGAAACTCCTGCACAGTGACAACAAGATCATGTGGTTGCCTGGGGATGGGAATGAGAGTCCAATATGATGTGACCAGCTGTAGCTGACTTGCTCACGGGAAGGCCGACCAGTGGGGCGAACACTCAGGCTCAGACCCACTCTCAGAGGAGAAGTCTCCCCCGCCCAGCAGCACTTCTCCTCGTAGGTGAGTGGAGCTGAGGCAGGGCTGGCTTGGCAGAGGCCAGGTGTCCAGTCTCTCAGACTACTCAGACCTCACTTCCTCTCAGACGAATGTGGGATTGTTTTGTCATAAAAATACAAATGTAGTCATAAAATATGTCTTTGTGGGGGAAAAAGTTCCCAGGCCTAAGAATGTGTGTGTGTATATGTGAGACAAGCTAAGACAGGTGTCCCCCCCCACCCCCCTCCACCCCCCAGCCCCGGCCCCGAGGCCAGCACGGCCAGGTGTGATCTCATGCTAGCCTACAACATGGAGGGGGCTCTGAAAGGCCAGTGGCATCTGATACCCTCCATATCAGGCTTAGAAGAGTTTTCCAAAAGGCTTTGCATTCCCTGGGTCAAGAGCTCATTTTTTCCCCCAAGAAACATGTGTATTTCAGCAGAAATTTAATCCCTGGGGTTCTAACTCCTTCACACTTACATCAGTTAAAATGGCATTTCTGAAGAGACATGTGATCCTGTAGAAGCCTCTGGAGACTAAGCTCAGCTTGGTATTCCTTCTCATTGCTTGACCTTAAACAAAAAAAAAACAAAAAAAAAAAAAAAAAAAAAAGAGGAAGTCACGTTTCGTTTTTAAAATGATCTTGACAAAGTCTTTCCTTCAAATTGGCCTGAGTTGAATCTTTTTCTCTCACGGATTCTTTTGCCACATTGTCCTATTGTATGATGGAAGCAGCTGTCAGAGCTCAGGTTGTGGACTGTAGGCTGTGTCTCTGAGTTCAAGCTGCCCGGCTCCATGAGAGAGCTGACCCGAGAGGGGCTGGGCCTCCACACGAGAATCAGACACATTTTTTGGTTTTTGTTTTTATTGTTTTTTTGTTGTTGTTGTTCTGGAAGGACCCTAGAAATTCTCTCTCAATTCCTTGCTCCCCCTTCTAGAGATGAGGAAACGGATGTTCAGGGAGGAGGCCTTTCTAGAACTACACAGATAATTAATAGACTTACTTTGGGCACCTGGGTGGCTCAGTGGTTGAGCATCTGCCTTCATTCAGCTCAGGGTGTGATCCTGGAGTCCTGGGATTGAGTCCTGCATCAGGCTCCCTATAGGGAGCCTGCTTCTCCCTCTGCCTGTGTCTCTGCCTCTCTGTGTCTCTCATGAATAAATAAAATCTTAAAAAAAAATTAATAGACATTCTCCTTTTTTGAGAACCCAAACTGCCAGACATCACGCTAAATGTCCTACATTTATTATCTTATTTACCTGTTCAGCAGTTCATGAGTAAGTCATTGTCATCCCCATTGTGCTGAGGAGAGAAAGGAGGCCTGGTGGCATTGGCCAATTTGTCTCAGGTCTCGCAGCTTCCGTGACAGGATGGAGATTAAAACCACGTGCTCAAGTTTGTTGCTCGTGAGTGTGCTATTCAGCTCCTGCAGGTCGTGGAGGGGGGTTGGGGCAAGGGCCCAGGGCTTCTAACACCTGTCTTCTAATAGCTTTTGTGATTTTGACCTTAAGGATATTTTATAAAATAACTAGACTTCAGTATGTATGTCTAGTTCCTAAAGATTTAAATCTTTTCGTCTAATTTTGGTGTTCTGCGAACTAATAGTGGGTGATATTGTTACATGTTTCACCATCCTGTTTTCTTTCTAGGTCATTCGAGCCCCTCCATACTTCCACCTCTTCTGTCTCTGTCTCCTGCTAGCACTCAGTTCTCTCTTCCTTTTAGAAATAATTGTCAAGAAGGGATCTACGATTGGTGATTGATAACTCAGTGTGAATGCAAGCCAGTTGGGACCTTTGTAGGGTGGAATGAAGACATTTTTAAGGAAGAAAGAAAAAGGCAAGGAAACTACATTCACAGGCATTTTGTATCCGATATTGTGCTAGATCCTATCACATAACTTGACTTCTAAAATGCTCCCCTCATCTGCTCCCCTGTTTATAGCCAAAGACACTGAAGTTTAGAAAGGTTAAGTAACTTGCCCTCAGTTATCATGTAATGACTTTAATTTGTGGGATTCTTTCCAGTGTACTATTAACTAGAAGGGGAGGATTTTAAGGTGATAAGGTCGGAGGGAGGGGCTTCTTCATGTCCTTGAATCAATTGTGAGAGGCTGACCTCTACTGGAGCATATGGCACTTGAATACCAAAAAGAAGAAATCATTTTCTTAGCTTCAAATGATCTTTTCTCACATTTCGGGGGATATCTATTTAACATAGGTTTGCCACGTGCCTCTGACCTATGAAATATGAAATACCCAGCTCAATGCAAAAGTAAAAGCAAATACACATCGATTCAACCCTGTAGGCCATAGTGTGGTCAGCTTCACCTGGGAGGTTTTACCAAATAGCAGTAGACAGTGTTTCTTCTAGAAGTACTGGAAGATTAAGGTCTAGCCAAGGAGCAATTCTCCTCCAGGTATCTCCTCCTCATATCATATTCCTAGTTTTGTGATATGCATATCTGCATCCTGTGTCATTATTTTGTCCCATTGTCCATTTCTTTTCATGCAACGTTGATTCTTTAAACTGCTACCACCGAGAGGCACATAAAATGGGTCTGAGACATAGAGAACCAACTCTTATGAATGTTTTATTTACTTATCTATCATTGTTATCAGTAAGTAGCCTTCTCTCCTGTCTCTGGTTACCTTTTTCACTTAGCTGGCTAACTGACAATTAGATGAAGGATGGAAATAAATTGGCAGATTGCCTTTAGCTGCTAGACAAGGGTTCTTTCTTTCTGTGGTTTAGTTTCACAAAGGGTTTTGTAGGCATTGGAAGTTTTGGTACAAAGCCGCTTGGTCTAAAGGTTGCAGCTCAGAAGGGTGAATGAAGAGGTCAGTGTCCTTGGCCTCACGCTGCCAGTATTTGATATGATGAAGTCACTTATACCGAATGTTGTCCCTTTCCTGTCCTTGGAATAATTATTTTGAAATATAGTAGTTATTATTTTATATTTTATTTGGAAACAAGTCCCAACTTCCCAGAGAATGTGCCTACTGGAGTCATACGGCACACAGACAGGTTGGACAGCATCATTTGGCAGCTCAGGATCAGGTACAAAAATCACTCTGCATAGAAGAGAAGCAGTTTTCTATTAATTCACAATGTTTTTATTGTGCTTTTCTTATTATAAAAGTATTTCATGCAGAAAATTCGAAAAGTATAGATAAACGACAAAGAAATACATAAAAGCCGCTTGAATCTTGTCACCCAAAGATATCCACTGATAACATTTTACATGATTCTTTTTATTTTTTATTTTTTTTCTTTAACCTTTTTAAATGCATATTTTAGCATAGGCAATATTGCACTTTTCACAATATTTTTTAAATTTCTTTTTCTTTCAGCAGTATATTTGAATATCTTTTCATGTCAGAACGATCTTTAGAATATCATATTTCACGGTTGCATAATATTTTGTTATATAGGTGTATCGTAATTTATTTAACTATTTTCTTTTTTAGGGATATTAATTTATATCTAACATTTTGTCATTTTAAACTCTTCTGCCCTAAACATTTTTGTTGCTAAGCCTTTGTGCACATTCATGATTTACTCCTTAGGATTAAGTTTAAGAGTGCAAAAGATTTAAGGTTTATGATATTTGCTGCCCAACTGACTCTAAGAAAGTTTTATCAGTGTACACTTCTGCCCATTGAATCATACCTGGGATGATATTAGGGTGATAGGTTATTTTAAAACTTTGCCAAATGGACAGATTAAAATAGTGTCACATGCGCATTTAAATTTCCTTATTACTAAAATTAAATAGTTTTTGGAGTTTTACAACATACTTCTTGATTTTTTAACCTTTTAAAATCCTTTGCTTTAATTTGTGTATATTCACATACACAAATATATAAAGCATGGGCTCTGGAGACAAACTGCCAGGGTCTAGCCCAAGCTAGAAAGACCAACTTCAAGATTATAAGAATATTAACTCTTTTTTTTTTTCCTGGGTACTTTTGGGTGCGATTTTCTACATTTCTACATTTAAAAGCTTATGTTAGTGTCTGTGTTGACTACTCTCTATTTTCCCCTTCAGGTTCACTCCCTCTCCTTTTACAGCTGCTCTGGGCCACAGGAGGCTGCAGGAAAGGGCTGCATAACCTTCTTGGTTTTGGTTGAGTCCAGCCAATGGCCAGCAGTGAAAGGGAAGTGGGGGAGACTGGTAGATTGCAGAGAGCAGCTAGGCTGAAGTTTGGATTGAATTCCATACCTACTGGGAGACTGAGAAGGATTTTAGGTTGGGGAGGAAGATGATCACAGATCAGAGTGGCAAATGAAGATGGTTAATTTGATGGCACTGGATAGGCTAGAGGAAGGCTGAAGGCAGGTAGCCCCGTGGGGACTGCTGGAACTGCAATGATTACACTGTGTGTGCTGACTGCGAGGGAGGAAAAGAGATTTAAGAGACATTTCCAAATCAAGTAGACTGATCTTGGGGGTGGATATTTTAAGGAACTGAATAGTAGCACTGCTAGTATATAATACTGGCTGCTGCCTTTCTAGAGTGACATACCACAGTGGTCTTTGCAGGGAGATCCTGCCTGGTGGCTAACGTCCTGTTACTAAAGCCAAACACTGCTTCTGTATTTTCTCTTTTGCTTGATT
This sequence comes from Canis aureus, assembly GCF_053574225.1. NCBI lineage: Eukaryota > Metazoa > Chordata > Mammalia > Carnivora > Canidae > Canis > Canis aureus. The sequence goes on along the minus strand of NC_135634.1, from coordinate 34,589,097 downwards.
TCCAGGCCTTAGAATATTATACGGTCTTAAAAACGTATACTTAAAATAACAACGACTAATTTCTTTTTTTTTTTGGCACTTACATATTATCTCATTTAATATTTTTATTCCTAGTTGGCCTAAATATTATTGAAGGATTAGGTGAAAATTCCAGTGGGAGGTGGCCTGGAATGGTGGTGAACATGGGTGGGCGGGGGAAGGGGTAGGGGTAGGGGTGGGTGGGCGGGGGAAGGAGGAGCTCCTTCCAAGCAAGGTGGGGCAGCTATGTGTGTTTTCCTTTTACAGACTCTCCAGAATGCTTGTGTGTTATGCTTTGGTTACTTCTTTATCTTCTAAATGGTTTCCTTGGAAATATGATCTCCTCTGGGTAAAGCAAGATGAAAAGGTGGAGAGGAGAGGGAATTAACTTACTTTGAGGCACATGGTAGATTCAGCCTTCTTTACCATTGGAGCTACTTTTTCTTAGGCACTTACCAAGATAGTAGCTTTGGTCTTATAATTTAGCAATGATAATTGTATTGACTACTCACATTGGAAGTGACTTTAGATATTGTAATAAGCTCTTTATTCTGCCCATGAGGAAAACAAAAAGAGAAGTCCCCCTTCTTTATCCTCTTGGTCTCTTCAGACTGGAAATCTTTTGGTTTCTGTGAATTTGCTCCATTAAATTAGATAGCCTGGAAGTGCCTGGTAAAGTGTGACAATCTCATCATGCGCTCTGGAGCTCTCCTTTAGCCTGTTGGTGATTTCACCATGTTGATAGCACCTTCAGATTTTATAGTTGCTTTTATTTCTGAGGGTGTTGATTTTGGTGAGGCTTGGAGCATGTTGGCTCCATGCAGGGAGCAAGTGATCTTTGCTCAGCAGGATTCAATAGGTGAAATGGAGAAGGAAGTTCAAATATGAGCTGTGGGACAAAAAGACAAGATTTTATCTGGGAAGGCCCCTTCAAGTAGCAGAAAGTCTGCAGGATTACCTCATTTCCAGTAGAAAATACTCACAGGACTGGAACGCTCTTCACTTTGCCGTGGTTTTAGATTTTTCTTATTTGTATATTTCTTCATTCTCCAAATTTTCTGTCACAAAGGTCTTACTTTGGTATTCAGAGAAATTTATTTTATATATATGTATCAATATGTGTATCACAATTTCTAAAAGGGAAAATGTTTGGGGGCTGTAGCTCTGAAACCTTTGTGGGGAATTTTCAAGAAGATTGAAAGGAAAGCCCTAACCAGCATTTCCTAAAGTGTTCTGTGGGAAGCAATCTTGGAAAAACCATTCCCTGGCCAAATACATTTGGAGTGATGTGCTCCAGCCTCTTTTTGGAGACTTATAATGCCCATTAAGAGCTCTGGAACTTTCTGCAGGAAAATGAAACAAAACAGAAAATTCTGTCCCAATTCTTTTAACTCAGTGTTTCTAAACATGTTTGACTTAAAACTGCTTTTCAGCAAGACCACTATTTTGTGAAATGTACTTTGGGAGAGGGCCCATTAAGAGAGTTCCACAGAAACTCTCTTTGAAGCCCCTGGATCTCAGGATAAGACTCTGGAGCCTGAGGCAAGCCAAACTGTGATGTCTCCTCTCCTTTGTTGGTGTCTAGGTGAACACCAGCTCAAGTGGGTATTAGTCTGAAAGAGGAGAAAAGAAGTCCTGAAAGCATACAGCTTGGAGTAGGAGGGGAGGCAGGTTAATGAGGAAGGTCCCACTAATGGCCTCTTGGCAGGGGGTGCAATTGCATTAGAGGAGCTGGGAGGGCCTCCTCCTCCCTTCTTCTCCCCCCCCCCCCCCCCCCCCCCCCCGCCCCCGACTTCTTGAGTCATCTCCCAGGAGCCCGGCTGCAGCTGCTTCCTCAGCCAGGAGGGGGCGCCTCCCTTCTCTGTGAGACCCCGAGAGCTGGAATCTGCGTGTGTTGAGTCTATCCTACCTGTTCAGCACTCTTCTAGGTGCTGTGGGGCTGCTGGAGAGATAGCTTCCCTGTTCCCTTACCAAACTGACAGCCTAGTTAAGGACAAAAGGCATACACATAGGTGGTGTTGGAAAATATAAGATTAGGAGTGTGTGCTTTGTCACGTGATACAGATTTCAAGGTATCTATGCATTTAGAGAAGAAGAGTACATCAGTGACCTGGGGTGATTGGGAAAGACTTTCCTAGTGGAGCAGGAAGTAGGGCCTGAGGAATGAATAGAACTTGAAAAGGTAGAGATAAGATGGGAATTGCCTGTCATGCAGGGGAAAGGCCTGGAAGAAACATGAGTTGTCTAGAGGCAGCAATACTGAGCCCATCAGGAGACCTCAGGCCACTCTGGAAGGTGCTACACTCAGCAGAATGTTCAGTTAGGTTATCAGGGTGATGGTAGACATGAGTGTACACTCAGTCTCCCTGAGTTCTTCAATGACCACCCCAGTCTCTTCTCTGCTGTGACAGTTACGGCCAAGTAGCCCATTCATTATTCATAGTTCTTAGCTTGCTCTTACGTACTGTGAACATATCTTGTTTCCTAAGGGAGGGGGTATGAATTCTTTGAAGGCAGGACAAAATGGTCTTATTCTCTGCCTCCCCTTTCTTTTCTACTCATTTGCCCTGAGCATGTCACACAATGCTTGGCATAGAGTATGCATTTTGCAGGTGTCTGCTGATAGACCAGTTGGGTTCTGAATGAAACTTATTGCTTTGCTGTACAATTGTGACCTCATTAGGTCATCATTGAGTGCTGGTGTCCCCATTTCACTGGAGGTGGAAGGTGAGGAAAGGTAATCAATACATACTCCAAGGGTGCACAGCATCAGGTAGCTAGGGAGCTTCACTTAAAATCTAATTCTCTTTAGGTTGTCTGCTCAAGTCAATGTAAGTAGAAGCACTGAGTCCTGTCCTCAGTCTAGTTTGGGGTGTGTGTGTGTGTGTATGTGTGTGTGTGTGTGTGTGTGTGTGTAGAGGCAGGCATGGAAGGGCAAGGAGAAGGTGCAGAAACAATGAAGACATGTCATACCCTCAAGAGGCTTATACTCTGGTAAGAAGAACCAGGATGAATGCTATCATTTGCAAAGGACTTACCCGCCAGCCTTCTGGGGTGTAAGGGTAGGAGGGGCCGATTCAACTACTTGTAGGTTGTTACATGTTCAAGGAAGATGAGTTAGAGTCTCTTGTGTTGCTTACCATAGAGCCTGTTTTCTTACAGAGGCTGACTAGCCTGCAGCCTCCTGGGCCTTAGTCTTCCTTCCCCTTGTGCCCTGACTGAGGCCATGACCAGAAGGTCCTGCCACTGCTTGGCAATTCCAGAGCAGACCCTGTACCTCCAGGCATAGTCCACCAGATGGTGCAACACAAATGAAACAGCCATCGTGGAGGTTTATCCAGCTTATCAAATCTGAAATTGGACAGCGGTGGATAGGACTTTCTGGGAAGTTTCCACTTCTTAGTTCAGCCAGCATGGTATGAAAATGCACCCCTGAGACCTGAATAGAAAATTTGGAGTAGTTTTAGGGATTAAAAACTTGTGTGTGTGTGTGTGTGTGTATATGTGTGTGTCTTATATGTTGGCAGAAAGGAGGCACTTGCTTACGTGCGGATCCCTGAGGAGTCTAGAAAACCTCCTGCCCTCATCCCCAATATTTTTCCACCTCCTGGCTCAGGGCTACCCTTCCATGCTGCAAAATCGTAAAAGGGTTCAGGTGGTAATACGCAAGGGAGAAATAATACTGCCTTATATTTATATAGAACCATGTATGTACTTTCATATTTCTTATTTCTTTCCATCCTTCTCTCTTTCTTCCTTTCTCCCTTCTTCTTTCTTCCTCCCCCTCTCTCCTCCCTCCCTCCCTTCCTTCCTTCCTTCCTTCCTTCCTTCCTTCCTTCCTTCCTTCCTTCTTCCTTCCTTCTTTTTAATTTTAATTCAAGTGTTGTTAACATACAGTGTTATATTCATTTCAGGTGTACTATATAGTGACCTAGTAATTCTATGTTTTACCTGGTGCTTATCATGATAAATGCCTTCCTTAATCCCTATCACCTATTTCGCCTATCCCCCACCCACTTCTCCTTTGGTAACCCTCTGTTTGATCTCTATAATTAAGAGTCCGTTTTGCGGTTTGTTTTTCTTTTTGTTGTTGTTGTTTTCCTTTGTTTTATTTATTAAATTCCACATATGAGTGAAACTGTACGTTATTTGTCCTTCTCTGACTGATTTATTTTGCTTAGCATTATTCCCTCTAGATCCATCCATGTTTTTGCAAATGGCAAGATTTCATTCTTAGGGCTGAGTAATATTCCACTGTATATATACAACATCTTCTTTATCCATTCATCTATCAGACATTTGGGTTGCCCATAATTTGGCTATTGTAAACAATGCTGCAATAAACATAGGGGTGCATATATCTTTTCAAATTAGTGTTTTTATATTCTTTGGGTAAATACATAGTAGCAAAATTACTGGATCATATGTTATTTCTATTTTTAAATTTTTGAGGAACTGCACCAGTTTGCATTCCCACTAATAGTGCACAGGATTCATTTTTTTCTCCACACTCTCACCAACACTTGTTTCTTGTGTTTTTTATTTTAGCCATTCTGACAGGTGTGAGGTGGTATCTCATTGTGGTTTTGATTTGCATTTACCTGATGATTAGTGGTGTTGAACATTTTTTCATGTGTCTGTTGGCCACCTGTATATCTTCTTTAGATAAATGTCTGTTCATGTTTTCTGCCCATTTCTAATTGGACTCTGGTTTTTTTTTTTTTTTTTCTGGGTGAGTGTATAAGTTCTCTATACGTTTTAGATACTAACCGTTTACCAGTTATGTCATTTGCAAATATCTTCTCCCATTCTGTAGGTTGCCTTTTAGTTTTGTTGATAGTTTCCTTTGCTATGCAGAAGGATGTAAACCCAACCTACCTCTTTATTTTGATGTAAACCCAACATACCTCTGATTTCATTAAAACTTCAAAATAACCCTGTGAAGCAGGTGATGTTATAGTTATTTTATAGATGAGGAAACCAAGGGTCAGAGATAGAAGAGAGTTCCAAGATTATATACTTGGTTAGTGATGGAGCTGCTGGACAAAATGGAGGTCTTTATGTGTTGAATCTCTGCTTCCCTGGGCCGAATTCTCTCTTTAAATGATTAGGATCCATTTTTTTTTTTAAAAAAGGAGATGGTGAGAGGTAGGAGGAAGAGAAGATTGGAGGAGGTCAAGCTCTTGATAGAAGAGAGAAAGGACTGTATAAGGGAAGACTAGGGGCTCAGAGACAAATGTGCTTCTACAAGTGTTCTCGGAGTGACTGTATGTGTGCATGTGTGTGTATATGTGTGTGTGTGTGCGTGTGTGTATGTGTGTGCGTGTGAGAGAGAGAGAGAGAGAGAGAGAGAAAGAAGCATATTCAGTATGCATCCATGAACACAGAATAAGCATTACCTTATGTAGATACCTTATTATCCAACTTGGTTGTAATGGACTTTGACTATAATAGTGAAATATACTAGAAAATCAAGTTCCAAACAAGAAATAATAGAAAATAAACAGAAGCTCCTTCTGTGTTAAATCAAGGCTGCACCAATTTCCCAATGCAGCATAGGGCAAGGCCTAGGAAACATGGTTCCATGCCCTTTCCTGTTTTCCTCCTTGAGCTGTTTGTGCCCTTCCCTTTGCAGCGTCCACATAGGGAGCCTATTGTAAGCCCTTCATCACACATGCTCTGCATTTCTCGTTCCTGCCTTCCCTTCAGTAGTACCTGTGACTGTCACAGTTTCTGGAGCCAGCCATGTGATCAACAGATCCTTCATAATTATTTGTGCTAAATGCATTAGTGAATGGTAATTATTTAATGGGCCACTCCTTTTGAGTAACACGGAAGTGAAGAATTTATTTCATTCAAAGCTTTATGCACAATTTAAAACAAAGCAATATGGAGATTCCAGGCAGATACTGGATAGGTCTTCAAGGCTCCTGGAGACTTCTCAGAATCCTGAATATCACTCCAATGGTCTATGTAACCTGTCCATTGAGTCAGCCTGTAACCTGCCCATGGAGATGTTTTCTAGTAGGGCGTTGCATTTAACCAGCCCAAATCCTTCTTGTCTTCTCCTTTCTTTCTTGTTTTAGTGCCTCTGGTCTAGTTAAGACTCTCCGAGCATCCAATCTGGATTATTGCATTAATCTCTGTATTGTCCACTTTGTCTCTAGCCTCTTTGTACTTTTATCCCAGAGATGGCTTCCAGAAAATTTATTATAAAATGGATAGGATCATTTTACCTTCCTTCTTGAAAATCTTAAGGGCCTCCCCATTTCTTTTTCTTTATTTTTATTTTTTAAAGATTTATTTATTCATTACAGAGAGAGAGAGAGAGAAAGTGTGGGCACAGAATAGGGAGGGGCAGAAGGAGAGGGAAAGAGTCAAATAGACTCTGTGCTGAGTGTGGAGCCAACATGGGATTTGATCTCACAACCCTGAGATCAAGACCTGAGTCAAAACCGAGAGTCAGATGCTTAACTGACTGCGCCACCAAGGTGTACCCAATTTCCCTTTTTAAACAAAAGATATAATGAGATATAATTCATATGCCATAAAATTCATCCATTTAGATTACATAATTTAATGGTTTTTAGTATATTCGATGTAGCCTCACCACCGTTATAGACTGAACTGTGTGCCCCTAAAACTGTTATGTTAAAGTTTCAACCTCAGTGACTGTATTTGGAGACTTTTAATTGCTAATTAAGAAAAAAATGAGATCATATGGATGAGGCCTAATCCAATATGACTGGTGCCCTTATAAGAAGAGGGAAATTAGAACACAGACAACCCATGCACCAAGGGGCCAACATATGAAGACACAGAGGCCAAAGAAAGTCCTTAGAATAAACCAAACCTGCTGGCTGATATCTTGATCTTGGACTTCCAGCCTTCAGAACAAAACAAAACAAAACAAAACAAAACAAAACAAAACAAAACAAACAAAAACAATGTCTGTTGCTTCAGCACCCCCAGTCTGTGTATTTTGTTATGGAAGCCATAACAGACTAATACAACCACATTTAAATTTAGGACATTTTCATCATCCCCAAAAGGAAACATGTACCCATCATAGTCATGCCTCACTTTTCTCTATCTCTCCTAGGTCTAGGTAACCACCAATCTACTTTCTGTCCTATAGGTTTGTCTATTCTGGACATTTCACATAAATCAAATCATACAATATGTGGTTTGGGAAAAAACTGGCTTCTTTCACTTAGCGTAATGTTTCACTGTTCATCTGTGTTGTAGCGTGTGTCAATACTTCCTTTCTTTTTGTTGCTCAGTGACATTCCATTGTGTGAACATAGCACATCGTATTTATCCATGCATCAACTGGTAGGCCATTTGGATTGCTTCCACTTTTTGGCTATGAATAAATCTCTTATTGAACATGTAATGAAATTGTACATGAAATGTACAATTATTTTGGTGTGGACATATGTTTTTATTTTTCTTGTGAATATACCTTGGGGTGAAAATGCTGGGTCATATGGTAACTTTATCTTTCACATTTTGAGAAACTGCCAAACTGTTTCTTGAAGTGGTTGTGCTATTTTGCATTCTTATTAGCCACAGGTTAGGTTTTGAATTTCTCCATGTTGCTGACAATACTTGTCATGGTTTGTCTTTTTGATGATAGTTATTCTAGTGGGTATGAAGTGATATCTCTTAGGGTTTTGCTTCACGTTTGTCTAATGGCTAATTTTTGTTTTGCTTTGAACATCTTTTGATATGTTCACTGGCCATTTTTGTACTTCTTTGGGATAAGTCTGTTCAGATGTTGTATATATCTTAAGTGGCTTGTCTTTTTATTATTGAGTAGTAAAGATTTATTATATATTCTGGTAATAAGTCCCTTATCAGATACATGATTTACAAATGTTTCCCCTTCTTGGGGATTGTCTTCTTACTTTCTTAATGGTATTTTTTTTTTGCAGCCAAAAGGTTTTTAATTTTAATGAGGATTTATTTATTTAATTTATTTTTGTGCTTTTGGCATTCTGTCTTTTAAGGAACCATTACCTGATCCAAGATCATGAAGATTTACTCCCATGCTTTCTTCTAAGAATTTTACAGTTTTAGTTCTTAAAATTTAGGTTTATGACTTATTTTGAGTTAATATTTCTGTATGGTTTTAGGGAAAGTGTGCTACTTCATTCTGTTGCTTTTAGATATTTAACTATCCCAGAATCATTTGCTGAAAAGATTTCTTTCTCCATTTAATTATTCTGGCATGCTTGTTGAAAATAAATTGACCATTAATACAAAGATTTATTTCTGGGTTCTCATTTCTCTTCTGTTGATCTATAATGCCTGTATTTATGCCAGTGCCACGCTGTCTCAAGATTACTAAAATTTTATTTTTAAAGATTTATTTATTTATTTTCAGAAGGAAGGAGAGAGAAAAAGAGAGTGCATATGCAGCAAGGAATGGGCAAAGGGAGAGAGAGAGAGAGAACCTCAAGCAGACTCTGCTGAGTGCAGAGCCCAACATGGGGCTCCATCTCACGACCCTGAGATCATAATCTGAGCCTAAATCAAGAGTTGAATGATTAACTGACTGAGCCACCCAGGTGCCCCATGATTACTATAACTTTAGAGTAAGTTTTGAAATAAGGAATGATAAGTCCTCCAACTTTGTTTCTATTTTTTAATACGGCTTCAGCTATTCTAGATTCTTGTATTTCCATGTAAATTTTAGGATCAGCTTGTCACTTTCTACAAAGAAGCACCTGGAATTGTGATAGAATTATATTGAATTTGTATAACAGTCTGAAGAGTATTGCCATCCTAACAATATTAAGTCTTCTGATCCATGAATATGGAATGCCTTTCCCGTTATTTAGAACTTCTTTAGTTTTTTCCAATATTATTCTATAGTTTGCTGTGTATAAGACTTCCATTTCTTTGGTAAATTTTTTTCCCCAAGTGCTTTATTTTTTTATTCTATTGTATAGGGAATTAAAAAAAATTGGTTTTGGCATGTTTATTGTTAATTCAGAGATACAATTGAGTTTTGTATATTAATTTTGTATCCTGCAGCTTTGCTAACTTGTTTGTTCAAATAATGTTTTTAGTGGATTCCCTAGTGTACAAGATCATGCTATCTATGAATAGAAAATAGTTTTACTTTTTTTTTTTTCTAATCAGGATGTTTTGTCTTCCTTCCCTCCTTCCTTCCTTCCTTCCTTCCTTCCTTCCTTCCTTCCTTCCTTCCTCCCTCCCTCCCTCCCTCCCTTCCTTTTCTTTCTTTCTTTCTTTCTTTCTTTCTTTCTTTCTTTCTTTCTTTCTTTCTTTCTTTCTTTCTTTCTTTCTTTCTTTCTTTCTTTCTTTCTTTCTTTCTTTCCTTTTTTCTTTCTTTCTTTCTTTCTTTCTTTCTTTCTTTCTTTCTTTTCTTTTTCTTTTCTTTTCTTTCTTCTTTCTTTCTTTTCTTCTTCTCTTTCTTTCTGTCTAAATACCCTATCTAGATTTGTGTGCATCTGGAAAATGAATAAGGGTAATACAAAGCCCAAAGGAGAAGAAAAGGAGAGTGGCTATTTAACATTGTCTTGGAAAATTGCCTATAAGAGATGGGCCCTTTGAGTTTTCCTTCTAAATCACCTAGCATAGGAAGCTAGAAGGATAGGTAAGGCACTTTTAAAAAAGCAAAATCCCTACTCATTAGGAGGAGTTTGAATTTGACTGGATTGTGTCTCTATGTTGTTTTGGTCTGCCAACATCTTTTACTTTATTTTCTAATCAAAAGTACCACTTTCATTTGGGGGAATATCTCCTCCTACATTTGTCATGTTCAAGAGAAGCAGTAATTATAGTACTTACCCACTTATCCTTACAGATGTGAGCCTGTTCAGCTCTTCCTTCATATGCTGTGTTCATATGAAAAACATCAATTTTACTGTATTCATATGAAAAACATCTTTTTTCCTTCCTTAGGTCAAAGTTTGTTTCTGTTAATTGCAATAAAAAAATCCCTAGATACCCAGACATATGTGGTAGATGTCTCTTTAAAACTTTATCATAGCTGCTGCCCCTACCCACCAACATGTGATAGCATTGCTGGTCAAACAACATTGATAATAAAGCACAATCTATTCTACATTCAAAGGTAGTAAAAAAGAGAAAGATTCTAAACTGAATTTAAGAGAGCTTGATACTATTGATCCTTTAAATGCTAGTACAGAGGAAATACTGAAAGAATACCTGGATGCCCAAAGGTCCAAATTTAGAATTTGAATAGGGCCTGGAAGGAGAGTGGGAAGGGGCTAAGCTTATTTCCTTAAATTACCCTAGAGAGGGAAACAAAGTGCTAACTGTGAAGAAGAAAGCAGCATAAGAAAACGATTCACAGGGGCACCTGGGTGGCTCAGCGGTTGAGCATCTGCCTTCGACTCAGGTCGTGACCCTGAGATCCTTGATGAGTCTGCATCGGGGTCCGCACAGGAAGCCTGCTTCTCCCTCTGCCTATGTCTCTGTTTCTCTCTCTGTGTTAAAAAAAAAAAAAAAAAAAAAAAAAAAAAAAAAAAAAAGACGATGCACATACCAGCGAAGCAGGTTCGGTGCCCCACTGTTTGCTCCTTAAATCCTACAGGGCTGGGATTACACCCCCTCCACCCTCCCGCCAGCACAATCTGTGCCAAGCCTGATTGATGCTACACTTAGCGTCAGGGCTATGGCCTGGCAGTTGGAGCGCCCCCTGCTGGCAGGTTTCCCATTGTGCTGCCCTACTCCGGGTTTTTTCCTCCCTGACTTTCCTCCTGACCCATCTTTCCAACCCAGCTTCCCTCTCAGCCACTGTCTGTCCTCTGTGCTCTGTGAGGAGCACAGAGCTCCTTTTCTGTTCTGCCCCTACTCTAGTCTCTCAGAGATGGCAGGACTCTGTATTCCCCTCTGGCAGAAAAGGAGGTAAGTCTTTCAGTACCTCTCTCCAGAACCCTCCCTCCAAATAAAACCAACCTGATCTCAGTTGGCAAACAAGATTTCTGTTGGTTAGCTTTTTCATTCAGTGCTTCTTGGGGCTCAGAAAGCAGAGGATCTCTGCATCAAAAAACAAGGTCTAGTTTTATAATATCAAGATGAGAAGGGGCATACTGAGTTGTTTGACTTTCCTTGCAGAGGAACTGGATGAAGTCCCATACACTTTCAAGTCCTCAGATATCTCAGTGGGGGACTCCAATCGACTTCATGTTCTTATGGCTATAGCTCCATAATGTGCTACCACCACCAGAGCATGTGCTCTTTCATCCTCTTCCCCCATTCCTTCTACCCCAATTGCCTCACCTGTCTTTAGGAAGAAAATCCCCCTTATTCTTCAGTGAACTTACTCCATGGCTCCAGCTGCCCTGTCTTTCCCTTCTTACCCCCCAGACACATGCTGTAACTTGAAGTTATGTTGTCATGGTCTCCTTCATGAGCAACGCTAGACCATCAGCCTTCCCTGTGACAGTATATTTTTCGGGATTTCAAATGTTGAGAAGACATATTAACCCTTTTGTGCAGAGCAAGTTTGACACATCTCCAACAAATAAATCTATTCATATCAGCAGATTCCTCCAACTTTAAAGGTGAGTGCACATGGCAATACATGCACAATCCTCATCACTCTCTTCTGAACATCTAGTGTCTGAACGTTGAGAAATGCAAACTTCACTTTTTCTTCTGTTTTTCAAAGATATTCATTGACTTGCACATGACAAGCTGTGCACTTCATAAATTCCTTAGAGATAAGGGAGGGAGAGTAGGGGTATATAAGTTTGACAGAATTTTTATTTATTTATTTATTTATTTATTTATTTATTTATTTATTTATTTATTTATATTTATGATAGTCACAGAGAGAGAGAGAGAGGCAGAGACACAGGCAGAGGGAGAAGCAGGCTCCATGCACCGGGAGCCCGACGTGGGATTCGATCCCGGGTCTCCAGGATCACGCCCTAGGCCAAAGGCAGGTGCTAAACTGCTACGCCACCCAGGGATCCCAGTCTGACAGAATTTAGAGAGCCATTCCAGAGTTTAGGAAATGAGTCCTAGTATTTCATTTCATTATTTTTATTTCATTTTTTAAAAAGATTTTTATTTATTTATTTATCCATGAGACACACACAATGAGAGAGAGAGAGAGGCAGAGACACAGGCAGAGGGAGAAGGAGGCTTCCTGCAAGGAGCCCGATATGGAACTCGATCCTGAATCCCAGGGTCACACCCTGAACCAAAGGCAGATGCTCAACTGCTGAGCCACCCAGGTGTCCCTAATTTCATTACTTTTAAACAAAGACAAAGATAGAATTCAAGAAGATGGAGGCCAAAAATGACAGTGGAAGAAGATGGACAAAATGTGACCAGTTTTAAGAAAGCCTTTTTTTAATACTATAAGGCCATCTAAAAGTCCTCTAACAAAATATACCACTTTTTTGATAGTGCGGGAAGGATTTTTATAACAAAGTGAAAAAGCAGCATTTAAAAAAATGAGAATGATTGACACATATATTTGCATAAGACAAACCAATTCATGTTGGAAAGATTCAGAATACTTTAAATTGAGGGACAATTGGTATTTATTAAAACCTTATTATACATTAAAGTTTATATCTGAGGATTTCACATATATAATCTTACTGAGCACCCAGGATAATCTTATAAAATTGTCATCATTATTCTCATTTTACAAACGAGCAAATTGAAGCTTGAGTCAATTAAATTCTTTCTTCAAAGTCAAAGTGAAGAGTCAGATGAAATCCTTTCTAATGTTCTCTGCCCACCACCCCTTCCCCAGCTGTATTTAGGTATAATTGATAAATAAACTTGGAAGACATTTTAAGTATGCAACATGATAATTTAAGGTATATGTACATTGTGATAGAATTCTACTCCCCATCAAGTTATTTAACACATCCATTACCCCACATATTTACCTTATTATTTTTTGGTGAGAATATTTAAGTTCTACTCTATGAGTAAATTTTTAAAAAAAGATTTATCAGCAGACTCCCTGCTGATCCTGGAGCCTGACTGGGGCAAGGAGGGGGGCGGTGATGGGGTGAGGTGGGGAGGTGGGGTGGGGGGGTGGGGAGAGGCTCAATCTCATGACCCGGACACCTGAGCAGAAACCAAGAGTGGAATGATTAACCGACTGAGTCACCCAGGTGCCCCTCTAAGTGAATTTCAATTACAAGTACAAAATACAATACAGTGTTATGGTAACACTAATGTTAGATCCTCAGACCTAATCATCTTATTACTGAAATCTATATCTTTTTACCAATATCTCCCTATTGCTCCCACTGGTGCCTGGCAACCACTCTTCTACTCTCTGGGTCTGAGTGAAACTTTTTCTTTCTTTTTCTTCTTCTTCTTCCTTCTTCTTCTTCTTCTTCTTCTTCTTCTTCTTCTTCTTCTTCTTCTTCTTCTTTTTTTTTTTAGATTCCACATATAAGTGATACCATCTTCCTAATGTTCATGAACTGTTGCAAAACCAGTACAATTACTAACATCCAACAGAAGCCAAAGGAAATAACTGACAATGAAAAATGAGCAGAACCCTTTCTCCAGCGAGGAGGAGTACTTGTAGGCAGGCAATTATACTGTTGCCTAGGGGAAAACAGAAACTTTCTCCAAGGATGGTGTACAGAACTCATTTGCCCAGGCCGTGGGGTTTCAGAGGGCCACTAGATCCAGGCTGAGCTCATGACGATCCATCAGGCAGAGGCGAGGACTCTAGGAGAAGGGTACATGCCCACTACATCACAGAGAACAGTATCTGGACCAGTTGGAAATGTGGCAGAGCTATGCATGACCCAAGAACTCAGCTCACTAACTGTTCTGTCTTATGGTGACCTTGTAAAAGGTGCAAGTTTTTTTTCTTATCATGTGGAAAATGAAAACAAAGTAAAAGTATGCACACTTATAGAACTTGTGCCTACAAGTGTCTGCCCACCCTGCAGTCTGAGATGATGTGCTCCAGCCAATGCTGCAGAGCTCACCAGGATTGGCATGCAGGGGCCTTACTCCTCTTTGCTGGCCTTCCCTGTCTGGTTAAGTTACCCCAGGGGATACCCCTCTTCTCTCCCAACCACACCCTACTCCTGGCCATATTAAACTACTCTGAATGCAACCCCACCCTGAACCAAACATTTTCTTTATGCTCTGCTTATGCCCCTCTCCTGTCCATGGAGATGAACTCTTTATTTTAAAATAAGGGACAATGCTTCAAAAACAATTGTCTTACAGGGGCTCCTGGGTGATTCAGTTGGTTAAGCGTCTGTCTTTGGCTCAGGTCATGATCTCGGGGTCCTGGAATGGAACCCCACTTTGGGTTTCTTGCTCAGCAGGAAATCGGCTTCCTTCTCTCTCTCTACTCTTCCTGCCCCCCACTTATGGTCTCTCTCAAATAAAATCTTAAAAAAAAAACCAAACCCCCACAATTGTCTTAGAGAATGCAGGCAGTGTAATATCTCAGATTAGAGGGAAGATAACTGATGTGCAAGCTCTTTTTAGTTTGGATAGAACTGAGGGAGGATCATGGTGTGGGTTAGTGTAAGAGAACTCTATGGCCTAGGAATTAAGAGATCAAGATGTCAGGTCTGGCATTCAGGATTAATGGGTAATTTAAATGAGAGGTTTCTATAAAGTGAATCTATCTGATAGCATTTAATGAGAAGATAGGTAAGATCAAGCATGTGAAAGTATTAGGTGTGGTTCCAGGCACAAAAAACCTGGAGACACTGGTGAACAGAAGATGGGTTAGAAGTGGTGGAAAGAGAAAGATGGGCCCAAAAGGAGGCTATGCAATTGAGGACCCACTCATCTACTGGGTGGATTATTCAAGGGTAAACCCGAGGGCCTCAGAGAAATGGATGTTCTCAATGTGGACTCATTTCCTTAGTGTTCTTCCTTTGTCAGTTGAGTGGGCTTGATGGCCGTGGATGACATTGATTGCTCCAATGACACAAGTGCTTTGTTCTTCCAAGTGAAAAATAAGGTGAAGACTGATTCCTTGTCGAAGGCCACCTGATGATGATGGGAAGACCATGCTGTTTCCTTTCAGGCAATATAGGATCTGCCCCCAGGCTCCTGGAAAGCACTAGCCTGACTGTCCCAACTGCAAACTTAGGAAAATGAGGTCACCCTTGAGATGGTGGAACTCTGGACATCTAGGAATATCAGGCCAACAGCTCTCTCTGGCTCAGCTGTCACTTTTCCTTCTTTAGGATCATCCAGAGGAAGAGAATCCAGTAGTGGAGAAAAAAGAATTGCCCAAGTGTTAATTCTCTTTATATCAGGCTTGTGGACAGAGTTTTTGAGAAGGAAAGGCTTAATTGTCTCTTATCACATTACTCTGGAAAGTTTAGATTGCTGAGATGGTCTGCAGTTGACTTTTGAGGGAGTGATTGGTTTCACCATGGCAGGTGAGCTCTTGGACTTTAACTTTGGCTGAACAAGAGGGCACTAGAAGACTGTACTATTGGTTCTAGAATCTCTATATTGGAGAGGCCTTAGGTAGCAACCTTCTTATGAGCATGAGTTGGGGTAAGATAGAGGCTGCTCAGATGAATGGGGGGTCAGGGGAGTGAGTCAGGTTTAAGACACACTGCTTTCAAAGAGTATATTTCCCTGAGGTGGCTTGGGGATCATATTGTTTCTGATTATGGGAGAGGGCACGCAAACTCTGTCAGAACCTTCATGGTGTCAACTCTTACAAGGTGATGTGTTGGAGAGGTAGGGGCAGTTGCTTGTTGAAGCATAATGGGCAGTGCCTTGAGATGATGTGCATCTGTGCTTGATCAGCAAAGTTAGGAGATGTGGGTTGAAACCTAGAGTTGAAAACTAGGACTGAATCCTAGTTCTGCTAAAAGTCCTACCTTAGACAGATCAGACTCTCCTTTCTTTAGGCAGTGGATTAAATATGTTTAAAATGAGGAAAGTAATCTAGATCAGCACTGTTACATAGAAATACAATGTGAGAAGCATGGAATTAAATGTTTTATAGCAGCCACATTTAAAAAATAAAAAAAACAAGTCAATTTATATCCAATTTAACCCCGTATATCCAGATTATTACTGTTTCAACAGGTAATTAATGTAAACATTATTAGTGAGGCATCTGACATCCAATTTTGTATTAACTCTTCAAAATCTGGTGTGTAGGCTACACTTAATGACACATCACAATTGGACCAGCATGGTTCAAGTCTAGTGGTCCCACATGGCCAAGGGTTGCCATATTGGATAGCATGAATTTGGATGATGTCTAGAGGTCCATCCAGCTCTAACATCCTATGATTCCATGACAGGGCACACCTGAAATGCTTCGCCTTTTTCTTAACTATCCTTCTTTTGGGTTCTCATCTCTGGAGGACTCCAGTGTCAACCTGAACAGAAAGCATCATTTGTGACTAGACCCTTCTGCCCTAGATATGTATGCTATAGACCTCCCAGGAATAAAGCAATTAACTCTTCTACTTACCTTGGGAAATTGCTTTGAGATCCCATGTGAAAGGAGATGATACATACAAATGCAAAGTAATTAGTCCTTGAGCATTTCTTCTGACATAGTCACAGACGTAAGTGCAGTCTGTGATGCATGTTCCTGCCCAAAGCCTCAGGAAGTATAATTAACTATCTCCTGTAAAGTGTTATGAGATGCTCCAGATGAAAGGTGGCCAGAGAGAGCCAAACATCACCCGGAGCAACTTGATCATGCCCATCCCCAGTCAGCACCATTACAAGCTGGCACTGACGTCATTTCTGCAGTTAGCAGCTCTTCCACCTTGGGAAAGATGTAATAGGGGTGTTGAGGCCCCACTAGGTGATCCATTAAAAAAAGAAACACCCCCAGACTTTTGCTCAAGAGGCCTTGCATTCTTGTAGATTCTAAGAAGCAGACCCCATTTCCCTGAAATTGCACACACACTGCTTAATTGAGCTTACCTCTCCTCAAGCTGAAGTCACTTCTGGTAGTAGATGAGTCACAAATAGCTATGTGATTTCATTTGCACTTGATACTGGAGACTGGGACAGTTCTCAGGCCCTGAGACTTCACTCACCAGCTGCTGCCAGGTCCTTGACTTCCCTGTGAGAAAGAATTCAAGGATGAGTCAGAGTAAAGTACATCAGAAGAAGCTTCGTTGCAAAGTGAAAGTACACACTTGAGAGAAGGGAGTCTGGGCACACTCAGAGAATGTTAGTTGCCCCAGGTAGATGTGAGGCTCTGATCTTTGTGGGCAGTTACAATAAAGAGGTGGAATATTTTTGCAGGGTTGTGAGAATAGGCAGGACTTCCAAGAACTGTACGTGTCATTACGCATGCTCTATGCTAGTTACTATGCCAAATGCAGTCTAACTTTTTTTTTTTGCATATACTCTAAATGCATGATTGGTCCTCTGGATCCCTGATTGGAGGGGTGGAGGCATCATTCTTGGTCATTTACAGGTTAATTGGGTCTTTGTGCACATGTGCGCCAGAGTTTGAGCAACAGGTTACTTGTAGCCATGAGAAACCACAGGGCTATCACAGGATTTACTCATTTGTCACAAACACCCTGTCAGGTGACAGGCTCACCCTGTTCCCTGTCTTTTTTCCTCTTATGGTTACCCAATATTACTCAATTCTACCTGCCTCATCTCCCCCCTTCTGAGAATTCCATCCCTTAATTCTTTAAGGGGTATAGAAAGGAGTACATCTGTCTTCTGTAGTTGCTTCCTGCTGACTTAGGGGCATTGGCCCTGCCTGGTATGGGAGTAGAATTTTCTGGCCATCTGATCTCAGAGTTTCATGGGTATATCTGCAAGAAAGTCCATGGTGGAAATGGGTTGAAATCCTTGCATGACAATCATCTTAATGTGGAACTGTTGTAACCTGGAAGGGACAAACTTCAACAGTAGATTGAGTATGCACAGGCAAATGTGCATCAATATGCATCAGTATTAGGCGTATGATAATCAAGGGTCCTAGTAAACAGTGATGCTGGGCAGGTAACCCTTGATGGTATTTTTTTTTCCTTGATGGTATTTTGTAGCAGATTGGGCTCTGTCTAGGATTTCCCGAGAAATGATGGAGCCTTGGCTGAAGTTGTGAGGTGAGGTAGCTTGTTCTAAGATTTTAGTCACTCCCATTTCCACCTGTCCAGAGACCTTAGTGTAAAAACAGCAAGAAGTATTAGCCAAAGTACATACTCCTTCTTATCCAGCCAATAAATAATCTAAGGCGATTCTTTGATTCCTCACCATTGCTGCCAAGAAATCTATTGATTGCCTTAATGGTTTGAAATTTCATCGTGATTCTTGGGCAGTAATGACATAGATCTTATGATGTTTTTGGCTGTCACACTATTGTAGACTGTTTCTCTTGTCAAAGAAGTGCAGCTTCCAATGTGTGTCACTACTCTCAGAACTATTAACACTCTTCCTCTCTTTCTTCTGGTTTCAGATGTTTTTGAGGATTTAATGACCCATGGGTTATTGGTAAATATTTGAGTCTGTTTGGGGCGGGGCGGGGAGGGATAGACATGTTGAGTTGTTCAGTAGTTCGATGATGTGCCATTTATGTTTGAACATTGAACTGCATATCCCAGATTGTTGTACATATCTAGGAACTTGAGTTCCTTTTCTAGGCATGTGAGTCCTGGTGTTGGTGATTTAGGAGGCTCGAACTTGAATGCGCTGAAGGAATCTACTTTTCAGAAGGGATCAATGGGTCCTTTTGTATGACTTTATCCATCCTTATAATCCCAATAGTCATTATCCTCCTTGTCATCTCAGTCATCTGGATGACATCTTGGGTAGTCATGTCCCTGCCATAATCTGGGATTTAACTTTAGAATTTCCCTCTGATCTATACCTGAGTATCTATCGTAGGCCAATCTGAGTTGTCTGGAATCAATCCTGGTAGTCAGTAATCAGGGGAATTATAGTTGCATGGGACAAGGCATAGGATAAAGTCTCCTCTAGCAGTGAGTTGCATCTAGGCAGTCCATAGGGAGGACAAGAAATATTTTGTGGCACATTCATTTGAGAGTCTACATTGGTATACCAGACAAGTGAATGGGGCTCAGACATTTGTGGATGGATGCATTAACTGGGTGGGCCAGTATTTTTAAGATAGGATTTGGGTCCCATTTAGGTCTTCTGTAAACTGGGTGATTTTGGATTGCTTTCTGAATTGGTTGTCCAGTGAGTGAGATTTGTTCCATTTTACTGGAGAGTTGATGGTGACATATACAGTTGTTTAAGGAGGTATTTCAAGTGAGATCTGGAGTAATCTAGACCCAAGTATTATTTTCCCACTCAGAGCCCAAATAATTTGATGCGTCAAAAGCATGACAAGGAGGGTAAGCATATTGGGTATGGTTATATCCAGCAATGACAGAAGAGTTCTTTTTCCCAAGCATATTAAGTCTGTAATAGCACAGTAACATAGAAAGAAATAATAAGGCTAGGATTCCCAGCAGGAATATTCACATTACTTATCTTTTGGCTTTGTTTGCAGAATAGTAGCTTGAGATTCTCCAGGGGCTCACAGATATCCTTCTGTTTTACATCCTGTGTTGACTGAGAAGGAACAGATTTAATCCTAGATAGGTGAACCCAGGAGGCTATTCTCTGGAGTTTTACTGTGGTTGAGGTCCTCAGGATGACCCACTATGGACCCATCCATTTGCATTAAAGTAGATCTATGGGGGAGACCTCTTTCTAGGTCTTCGGAGGACCATGTCTCCTGGGAGGAATGAAGAGGTTAAATTTTGGGAGTTGGGAGCTGGGAGGATTTTACTTCCAAATTCCATAAGGGCTTTAATTTTCTTTTTAACTTGTCCTAAGTTTATGATTTGTCTTGTTATTTCTTGAACCTTGGTATCAACTAGAAAGTATGAGGTAAGTAAAGGTCTTTCATATAACATCTCATAGGGAATATGTTGAAGATTGGATTTGGGGGCAGTTTTGACCCGAAGGAGAGCAAAGGGCAACACTGTTATCTGTGATTCAGGAGTTTCTTGGCATAGTTTGGCTAGTGTCTTTTTGAGGTAATGGTTGGCCTTTTTCACTTTTCCAGAGGATTGAGGTCTCCATTAAGTATGGAATGATGATTGATCCCAAGGGCCTCAGCTAATTGTTGGGTGATTTTGGCTGTCAGAGGAGACCCATTGTCACTCTGCAGGGATCAGGGAAGATAAAATTGTGGGATAATTTCCTTAAGTATTACTTTGGAGATCTCTGAAGCCCTTTCTGCCATACATGGAATGCTTTTGTCTATTCTGTGAAGGTATCAGTACTGGGAGATATTTATAACTTTATGACTTTGAGTCTGTGGCAACTGATTAAAGTCTATTTGCCAATTTTCACTGGAATAAGTACCATAATGTTGAGCTGCTTTTAGAAGTGGAGGTGGTTTCATTTTGCTTCCTAGATTATTATAGAAGCCCTGAGGACAGGCCTTAGTAATATCTTTAACCGTTGGATCCCCTTTGCAAGGAAGAGATGGGTAACCTGTGACATTAGAGCATCTCTCCCTATGTGGCTGGAGTCAAGTATTTGGTTAATGACTTTCCAATGGCACCATCTGGAGAGTAGTACTTTGTCTTCCTTTATTTACCATCCACTAGGGTCTTTATTAAGTCCTCTTTGTTTAGCCCAATATGTCTTCATTGGAGTATATTTTGGGTTAGTGAGGGGGCAGGTATCCTTGTTACCTGGGGTAACAAGGCCAAGGTAGTGGCTTTAATGGTCTCTGCCGCTGCTGTCTTTTTTGCTGCTTTGTGTGCTAGGGTGTTTCCTGTACTTTTTTCTAAGTCTCCATTTTGTGGCCTTTGGAGTAAAGCTGCTTCTAATGATTTTTAAATTGCCTTCAGGAGCTGTCCTATCTCATGGCCATGTTTTATAGGAGAGTTTTTGTTTTTGTTTTTGTTTTGCATATAAAAGTCTTCTTTGTCTCCAGATGGCCACATGGGCATGTAGAACCAGAAAGACATATTTAGAGTCAGTATAAATGTTAATCTTTTTGTCTTTGCCCATTTGGAGAGCTCCAGTGAGAGCCGCAAGTTCAGCTTTTTGAGCTGAGGTGTTAGTGGTAGAAGTTTGGCCTCTATAATTTGATGGAGGCTAACAGTGACATATCCAGCTCTTCTAATTCCATTGTCTACAAAGCTGCTCCCATCTGTAACCAAACCTCATCTGGAGTTTTCTAGAGGCTTGTCCTTTCAATCATGTCTATTAGAACAGCTTTGTTCAATAGTTTTTGTACAAGAGTGGGTCAGATTTTTTTCTGCCCCTACGAGTAACAAGGTTGCTGGGTTTAGGGTTTAGGGTCTTTTCAGGGTTATATCTGGGAAATCCAACAAAAAGGTTTGGTACTTAGGTAAGTGTCCTTCTGTCAACCATTGGTGTCCCTTTATTTCCAGAATTCCTTATACTAGACAGAGTATTAGGACTACCAGAGGTTGTTCCAGAGTTAGTTTAGTAGATCCTTCAACTAGGAAGGCCATGGCTGCTAAGACCCATAGGCAACCTGACTATCCACTGGCTATAGAATCTAGTTGTTTAGAGAAGTAGGCTGCAGGTCTGGGGATTTTTCCTAGTTTCTGGGTGAGGACTCTTAAGGTTATTCCATTCTTCAGCTACATTTAGGGAGAAAGGGTTTTCTAGGTCTGGAATCCTGAGGGCAGAGGTGGTGGCTAAAAGGTCTTTGATGGCCTGAGAAGCCTTTTGTTCCCCTGTCCACTTGAGGGGCTCATTCTCTGTTTCTTTAAGGGCCTCATAAAGGTGCTTTGCCATGAATCCAAAACCTGGGATCCAGGTGTGGCAAAATCCTACTATCCTAGTAAAGCCCTGAGTTGGTTTATTTGTTTTGTTTTATTTTGTTTTGTTGGTCTGTGGAAGGCCTACCTTGAAGATGGCCTCTTTTCTTTTTACAGATAAGGTCCTCCTTCCAGAAGTTGAAATACATCGTACATATTCAACTCTTTGTAGAGAGATTTGTACTTTTGATAGGGAAATATGATAGCCTTTATCCTCAAGGAAGTTTAAGGTGAGGATGGTGTTTTTAGTGGAGGCTTCCTTGGTGGGACCACAAGTGAGCAGGCCATCTATATTCTGGAGCTGGGCCCCTGTTTCTAGTTTCAATTCTCAGAGTTTTGCTGGGGTGTTATCAAACATATGAAGACTGTTTCTGAAACTGTAAGGTAATACAATCCAGGTATATTGTTGGTCAACATTGGAGAGGGCATCTGTCCATTCAAAAGCAGACAGAAACTGTCAGTCCAGATGCAGGAGTGTGCAGAAGAAAGCATCTTCAGGTTCAGAAGAGTAAACCAGTGAGTATCACTAGGGATCTGGGTGAGGATGGTGCAAGGATTTGCCACAATGGGGTAGATAGGCCTTCTTTATGACTGCCTTCTTTATGACTGCCTTCTTTATGACTCTGAGATCCTGTACCATATAGTATTCCCCATTGGGTTTTTTTTTTTTTAAGTGGGAGAATGGGGGTGTTTCAGGGTGATTGGCTGGCCAGTATGAGTCTATGTTTGAAAAACTTATCTATGAGAGATTGGAGCCCTTGCTTGGCTTCAAGCTTAAGCAGATATTGCTTCTTGGGAGGAAATTTGGTTTTGTCTTTAAGAGAGGCTATTACTGGCTTACCGTCTCTGGCCTTTTCAGAAACTCCCTGATCACAGATGAATTGACTTGAGTCCGTATTTCAGCAGGGACTTTTGTTGGTGGGTTTTGATGTTTGTCCATGACTAGGGCCAGCAATATGTGTGTCCCTGACTTCTGGAGATGTAAAATAGTTCCCAGGGAGCTCAAAAAATCCCAGCCTAGTAGAGAGGTGGGACATGACCAGAAACCCATGTGAAATCGTTTGGTTGTCAATCCTATAGTTGAGTGGCAGAGTGAAAAATTTAACTTTTGCACTCTTGTGAACTCCAGTAATCTTACAGCTTTTTGAGGATAAGGGCCCAAATGATCAGTCAAGATAGAGTAAGTGGTTCTATGTGTTGATTAAGAAATTAACATTTCCACCTACCATATCTAGGATTACCCAGGGTTCCTTAGTTGTGATGGTCAAGGTCAAGGGAGCTGCCAAGGTTTTTTGGGTCCCATTGATTGTCAATGGAGGCAGCCATCATGGGTTTGGGAACTCTTTCTTCCCCCTGGAATCTGAGGACAGTCATTTTTTTAGTGGATTCTTTCTCCACTTCGGTGGCAGGATCCTTTAGGTTTGACCCCACAAGGCTTCATTTTGTGGGGACATTCTGATTTCCAGTGGCCAGTTAAAACAAACCCTAGTATTTGGCCTAGGGCTGGAACTCCTCAAAGGGTAGCTCTGGGGTTGCAGGGCCTTGTTAACTGCCACAGCTATCAGCTGTGTCTGTTTCTTTTACTGGCCATGCTGAGTCTTAGTCCCCTCCTCAGCTAGGTCCTGATCATTATAAAACCCAAATGCCAGGCAGAAATTGGGTCATGGGGTTTAAGGCTCCAGACTCAACTCTTGCAGTTTGCACCTGATATCAGGTGCAGACTGACTGATAAAGTGAGTCCCCAGGATGCCTTGTCTTTTAGGGGTCTCAGGGTCTATATTAGCATATTGTTTAAAGGTTTCTAGTAGGCACCACTGAAATAAGGCAGGATTTTCATCCTCTCTTTGTGCAACTTTCCAGATTTTGTCATAATTCAGATTTAATAATGTAATTTTTTATTCTCTCAGGTTAGGCAGGCCACTATATGGGTTTTTCTGCCCATTCTCTTCCTTCCCCAATGGTAGTTTTAATTGGGATCCTGAACTGGCACAGCGTTTGCTCCCACAGGTATTATACAGGGTCCCTAATGGCCAGAGTGTCAGCATAAGCTTGAGCCTTTATCCAGATTTGCTGTTTTTCTTCTGGGGTGAAACAGAGAAAATAAAATGTAGATCTTCCCAGCTTAAGGCAAAGGAAAGATCAAGAGCCTGGAACTCTTCTGTGAATTTGTCTGGATTTTCAGAAAATCTGCCTAGGTGCTGTTTTCATCTAGGCCAGATTTTTTTTCTTTAAAGGTTTTATTTATTTATTCAATGAGAGACACAGAGTGACAGAGATATAGATAGAGAAGCAGGCTCCCTGCTGGGAGCCTGATGTGGGACTCCATCCCCCGGCCATAGGATCAGGATCTGAGCTAAAGGCAGACGCTCAATCACTGAGACACCCAGGCATCCCATCTAGGCCAGATCTGTCATGGAGAGGGGAACATGGACCTGAAAGTGCTTGCCTTGCCATTTGCTACTTCTTAGCGAGGGCATAATTTAGAAAGGTCTGGATGGTCAAAGGTTCCTCTACTTGTCACCCCAACAACACTGTCCTTCCTGGGGAGGGGTAGATATCAGAGTTGACAAGGAGGTGGAGTAGCTGGTATTGGAGGAGCTGAAGGGATAGGGTTTTTGTCAGAAGATATTATCTCTGGAGAAGGAGGTACAGGTGTACCTAGTGTAGGTGTCCTTGCAGGAGGGGAACCTCCCAGTAGGGGGTTGCCTATAATGTCGGGTTCTTGGCTAGGAGGACCGGGAGGGTTATGTGCATAGCAGAGATAGCATGTCCCCCAGAGTTGGGATTTTGGTGTAATGCCATAATGCCTGTACCTAAGGTATTTCCATCCATTTTTGTTGCTGTTTAAAAGTTGGTCTAGTTGTAGGATACTATTGTAATTTAGAGTTCTTCATTCTTAGGCCAAAATTATCTTCCCTCCAATTTATATTGAGGCCAGGTGGTATTGTAGAAAAAGATCAATTTCCTTTTCTTTAGACCATCTAGTTTAAAGCTTTACCAATTTTTAGAAATGCAGCTCAGGGGAGAGTCACAGAGCACTGAAAGAGAGTTATCCATAATTCTGTTCTTCAGCCTGGAAGAGAGAGAGAAAAAGGAAAAAGACTATGCACCTTGGTGTTCACTCGAGGGCTCTCCCTCCACCTGGACCCATCTGTCTGCTGAGTCAATCCACCATTCCTGGCCTCTGGCTGGTTCCTGACACCCACACATTTCTGGGTGTTCCCGGGTATTCATCCTGCCCATTCCAGGGAGTGGATCTTCAGCCAGCTGTATATCCAAGTGTCTGTAGTCCTTGGGACTTTAGAAAGAAGAGGAAGGCTTCCAGAACCAAAGGGTCCACATGTGGGGCTGAATTCTCTGAGAGCATGCAAAATGATGACCCTCACACCAGCCCAGGCTAGCTGGACAGTAGACAAGGTGCTATGCAGTATATGATCTATAAAGTTAGGCTTTGAAGGGAATCGGAAAAGAGAGACTTCTATCTATAACTCTTAAAAAAGCCTATGGAGAGATTTTTCCCTTGGAGGAGAAGCTGGCCGTTTGCCAGAACCAATGCCTGGAGAGGCCTAGTTTTGCAAAGTGATCCTGCTTAGGGTAAAAAGAAGGATTACAAGTAAGGGCATGTTAGGAAACAAAGAGAAAAGCAGTATGAATCACATAGGTCCATGAGGTGTCAATCCATGGACCACCCTGACTAATGGAGGAAGCAACACAGACACAGTGAGTCCAGGTGTGACTGGGGTCTGAAGGCCAGCAAGACAGGGTATTAACTTTGGAATGGTTGGCTGAAAAATAGGCAATAGAACCTCTGTCCAGTAGCCAGTGGAATTGGCTTCCATAGACCAAATAAAGTGAGAGAAGAGGTTATAAAGAGAGAGGTTCTCCAGAGACAGCATTGAAGGCAGAGTAAAATGGTGGTCCCTAACAATCTGGCTTAGTTGGGGCCAAGAGTTCTATTAATTGCTCAAGAGTCTGATGAAAAAGATTGGAAACTTTTAAGATAATCAATAGTGCCCTTAACCATAATAGCAAAGGAGCGACTTTTCCCGAAGCTAGACTCAAGTCAGAGTGAAATAGTAGTCCTGGAAATAAAAAAGATGCCTATTCAGGATTGCCACAGGGTTGGACATGCATGATTTAACAGTGTGCCTTGATGCACGGACATTCGCTTGAGGTTGGTGGGTGATCAAAGTCCATCTAGCCCATTCCATGACCAACTTATCCTCACACAGGAGATTTCTGGAGGGTGGTAATCACCCTAATGGCTTTTAACTGCTTGACCTGAGCCCACCATTTAGAGTGGCAACTTCCGAGGACTGTCAAGAACAAGAAAGTCAAAGTCAAGATAGAGAAAGGGTGTAATTTTTAAGGTTTTAGGATAACAGGACCTTGGAAGAGAAGTTCAAAGTGTTTCTAAAAGGGGCAGAGGAAGTGTGCATTCCTACAGAGGATGGAAATAACAGGCAGGACTCCCAGAAGAACAATTAGGAGGGCTATCACTAGAATAGATCCAAAGATTCCCATAAGGACAACTTGTTGAGTAGACTGTCTGAGGAGGCCAGGTGGAGTTTGGAGGCACCTACTATTTCTGGGATCTCTTGAACAGAGAGATCTGTTCTCTTGTGGTGGTTTCTCTTGTGGTGAAAAGAGACAGCAGAAGAGAAAGGGAGATCACTAAGTATCAAAGTAGGGGGAGTGAAAGCAGTGATGTATCTCCTGGATGGTTTGCCAAAAATATGATACCAGAGAGTGGGTGAGTTCTCAGGCCCTGAGACCTCAACTACAAGCTGATGCCAGGTTCTTGACTTCTTCCCCAGAGAGGCAATTCAAGGACAAGTCCGAGTAAAGTATAGCAGAACAGGCTTTATTGCAAAGCCAAGTATCCACTTGAGAGAAGGGAGTGTGGGCACACTCAGATAGAGGACCTGAGTTGGCCTGGGTATATGTGAGGCTCTGATGTTTATGAGCAGTTATAATAAAGGGGTGGAATATTTTATCAGGGTTCTGGGAGTGAGCAGGGACTTCCGAGAACTGTGCTTATTATTACACATGCTCTATGCTAGCTGTATGCACACACACCATCTGTCTTTTTGTTTTTTGTTTTTTGTTATACACTCTGAATACACTCTAAATGCACAATTGGTCCTCTAGCTCCCTGAGTGGAGGGATGGTAGCATCATTCTCTGTCATTTGCAGACTAACTGGATCTTTGTGCACATGTGTGCTGTGGGTTTGTGCGACAACAAGACGCTTATGGCCATGAGGCACCACAGAGTTATCACGGGATTTACTCAGTTGTCACAAACACCCTGTCAGGTGTCAGGGTTTCCCTGTTTCCTGTCCTTTTTCCTGCTACAGTCACTCAACATGTTCCTCTTCTACCTGTCTCACTTTGAATACAGGTTTTTTTTGTTTTTTTGTTTTGTTTTTGTTTTTGTTTTGTCGAAAGCAGTGGAATCTATCTTTAGCACTCACCTTTTTTCTTCCGAAGGCCTGTTGCTCCTCCTAAGGATCTATCTGGCCAGTCATCCAAGCCCCCTTTTTCTGATGCTCATTCTCTCCTGTCATTCCATCACCAAACCAGGTCCTGGACTCATTTTTACCCCCTCTCATCTTTAAAACTGGTTTCTCCAAGTTGATGTCTTGTAAAAATTTTAACCACGTTTTCCTTTCAGATATGAAAGCCATAGTAGTTTGTCTCATTTGTTCATTCCTGTATCTATCTGCTCATTAACTCAGCATCTCTTATGCATCTGTCAGCGTGCTTGGTAGGCAGAGAGAGGCTTCTGAGGTAAGATATGTCTCTTTTGATGATTTCTTTCTTCCTACCTGTCCTTTACATGCTGATGATCCCCTGGCATCCTTCCTCCTCATTTGCTCACAGAATGTTCTCTCATGCTCTCCTGAGGGCTGCTGCACTTGGCTGTGAATGCTGTGAACTGCACAACTTCAGGGAACACCAGCATGGGGCTGAGTTCCAGCAGTTGGTCCTGCTTTACCTGAGAAGGCTCTTCTAGCTCTATGCCAGTGACCCCTGAATCTCTATCTCCAGGCCCTGCTTCACTCTTGAAACTTAGGCCTAGATTTATTTTTTCTCCTCTTTTTCTTCTTTTAATGGAGTTAACATATACCTATAGTAAAGTGTGCCAAGGGGGTGCTCTTTTAGTCATTTCTGGGCTGCTGTAACAAAAATACCATTGACTGGGTGGCTTAAACAGCAGAAATTTATGTCTCACAGTTCTGGAAGCTTGAAAGCCCAAGATGAAAGTGCTGGCCAATTTGAATTTG
Source organism: Canis aureus (assembly GCF_053574225.1). NCBI lineage: Eukaryota > Metazoa > Chordata > Mammalia > Carnivora > Canidae > Canis > Canis aureus. The sequence continues at coordinate 34,561,009 of NC_135634.1, read as the reverse complement.
GTGGTATGCAGATGGTGCAGTGCTGTCTGTATCCTTGCATGGAACAGAGACAGGGGAGAGAGAGAGAGAGCAAGCGAGTGCTCTTACATGTCTCTTCTTACGAGGGAACTAATCACATCACGAGGGCTCCATCCTCATGACCTAATCATCTTCCAAAGTCCCCACCTCCAGATATAATCACATTGAGGACTGAGTTTCAGCACATGAATTTTGAGAGGACACAAACATTCAGTCTATAGTAGGTGCTAATATTAAGTATACAGTCGATGGATTTCCATATATATTTTCTTTGTCCAGGTCAAGATACAGAACATGCCCAGTACCTTAGAAGATCCCATCAGGCTCCTTCTCAGTCAGTATCATTCTTTAGAAGGAAAGATTTTAAAAAATTTTTGACCATGGATCAATTTTGCTTGTCCTAGAACCATATATATATATATTTACTTAATATATATATATACACATATATATGTATATATGTAGAACATAGAGTTTGTATTCTTTTTTTTGATTTGGCTTCTTTCATTCAACATAATATCTGAGAGATCTATCCTTGTTGTTGCCTAAATCAACATTCAGGCCCATATTTCTAATACGATCTTCCTATCTGTATATCCTGCTGAGAAATCTAGTGGCGTATAGGCACAACCAAACACATTATTCTGTATTTTATTTATTTTAATTAAAAAATGTTTTATTTATCACTAAATTCTACCCCTGAAGTGTTATTCTGTATTTTATTTTATTTTTATTCTGTATTTTAAAATAAGATTGACGGTCACCCAATCATTGAAAGAATGAACATAGAATTGCATGTAAATTTCAAGGAGATTGTATAGAAAACATGTAGTATAGTATAGTTCTCAAGTAGCTAAAGCTGAAAAAAGTTATTTAGAATTGGGAGAGACATGACATCCTTATTGGTCTACTTTAATCTTACCTGCTTACTTTCTGTTTGTGGGAGATGGGCCCTGAGCCATCTGGTACTCATATTGTCTTAAATAAAATTTTAGTCTTTAATAGGAACAACTAAAATGATTTTTTGCTCTGGGAATTTAGCAATACATTGAGGTCTATTTATTTGTTCTTTTGAATGTGAGTTAACTTGTTAGGAGCTACCTATCAGGCTTTGAGAGTGACTTAATTGACACCTCTGTGTGAGGAAAACAATCTAGATGTTTTGGCGTCTTTAGTCATAGATCACAGAGAGGATCTTAAGATACAAGAAGAAAAATATAAATAAAATAGTGACACCCCTACAGGCAGTCTTCATTCCAAGTAAATGTCAGACCTACTGTATTGCTACAGCAGTAAATTATTCATTTTGCATAACCTTAAGCTTTAAACATGTGAACCAGTGGTCTTCATTGAAGTTCTACCAAACATTATAAATATCTAGACAAAGGAAAAAAGGAAACGAAATTCTGGGAATTTGGAGTACAGAGTCAGGGAATCTCCCACCCTGGGAACAAATTTGAGGATCTGGGAAAGCGGATGAACTGCAGATGTCCGGAGTCAGGAAAGAGTTGGGAGTTGCTAGGAATTGCACAAAAGAAGGTTAACGGCTGAGCAGGAATCCAATTTCCACAATTCTCTGATGCCATAGTTTTAGTCATTGTGGCTCTACTGCTGTAAGACATACTTAATATGCCATAGAACTGGCAAAATCGAACCCCATCGACACCAAACATTATCAATTTAGCCTAATGGGAAACTTTTATAATCATAATACATTTTAGAAATAGAAAGAACAGAGAAATAAGATTTCCTTTACACAGATATGCTTCCCAGCCCATTCTGCAGTCATGGTTTGAGTCTGTAATATAAAGGATGCCATGGTTTGAGTCTGTAATATAAAGGTTTATATTATATTATTATATTATTGTATAAAGTCATGGTTTGAGTCTGTAATATAAAGGATAGTGAAAGGAAAGCAACTGATCTTTTCTTCCCCAAAGAAAGAGACTCTCAGACTCTTCTTTTTATGTTAAAGACAACACAGGAGAGACACCATGATGGAAATGGAGGGTCTTCAGGTGGCCATCTGCTGGCTGCTGAGAATTTGGGCAGCAACAGACTGGCTGAGCGAACAGCCACAATCAGGGAGGCAGACCTCATAGCGGAGGCTGTGAGGACTCTCATGATAAAGACGTAGAACTACTTCTCAGCGAGGCAGTGATCAAGTGTGTGGTAAGCAATTGCCCTAGCCTCTCTGTACGTCGGTTCTCATGTCCAAGTTGATGATAGAAATGGTATCTACCTCACTATATTCATTCATTATTCATTTACCCAGTGGTTATCATACTTACTCTATATGGAACATTGTGCTAGGAATAGAACAACACAGACTTGAGAAAAACATGGCAACCTCCGCATTGTTGCTGCTCCTTCTTCACCATGAAGATGACCTAGTTCATGAGACCAATTGTTGGCTTAGAGATGGAAAAATCTAGCATAAAACTTTGGGTTATGGCTCCATGGGCAAAGGTCAAGGAGAAAGAATGTGTGAGGAAAGAAACAGCATAGTGTAATCCCAGAAGTGTGACTCGTAAGTCAGGGTTTAAGTCTCACTTCCATACCTTACTAGTATGTGACCTTGGACAAATAACCTGCACTCCTGGAGCTTTCTTTGGAGAACGGAAATGGTAATATCTATGTCCTAGGACTGAGGTGAGGATTAATGAGGTAACATATGAGCAGGTTGAAAGAGAGGGAGGAAAGTGATAATAATAAATCTACATCCATTTATTAAACAACTACTCTTTCAGTGATTTCCCTTTTGCACTTCCTATGTGCTAGGGCCCAGTGATTCAGCAGCGCATGGGACAGCCCTCTGCAGCATGGAGAAGGTCGAGTCTGCTGTTGCGTACATGGGAGTGGCGTGTGGCTCTCCTGGGGCTTTGGTTATAGCTACTTTTACCTTGATGCCCTGTGGTCAGATCTGTGTTGGATTAAAAAATAAGGGCCATAACAAGAATTATCTTCATTTGAATCACATAAGTTTGCTTATGTATTCCATCATATATCTTTCTTCACCATCAAGAGTACTCATGGTGGGTACTTGGGTGACTCAGTTGGTTAAGCATCTGCCTTTGGATCAGGTCATGATCCCATGATCCTAGGATCAAGCCCTGCATCGGGCTCTCTGCTCAGGCAGGGAGCCTGCTTCTCCCTCTCCCTGTGCCTGCTGCTCTGCCTATTTGTGTTCTCTCTGTCAAATAAACTCTTTTTTAAAAGAGTATTCTTGGGATGAGTGGTATAAAACAGGGAGGGAGGGAATAACTAGCATGCCAGCTTGTAGATATCTGTTTAGTTGGCCCTGCTATTCCTACAAGATGCCATTAGCTTTCAGGGAGGTCTCTATCTCTGTGTGAAACTTCCAGTGTGCAGAGAGGCCTCATTTTGCACAGCACTTGGTTTCCTAAGAAGTTACATGGAAATTGGGAAGAAAAAGAAGACAAAAAAACCCCAAAGAACAAAATACCCCTCATTCAGCCCACTAGGATAGTTGTGGGTTACATATGCTAAGGCAGTTCTGAACGCCCATAAGTAATGGGTAATTACTAGTAATTAATTTATATTAATCTGGTAAAGTTAGATGATTGAGTTTTGACTCTTCTCAAAGTCAGATATCTTTGTATTTAGTAACAAAAGTTAACAGCGACCACATGGCCTTGCTGGGGGCAGTTAAGAGCAGGTTACTCAGCTCCTGCTTTAGATAAACATGGATAAGAATGTCAAGTCCCTACCCACCCCACCCCCTTTTCCGGGCTCCCCACACACCACCCCAGCTCTCCCAGATGTTTCAGATTCCAAGAATGTTTGCATTGATTAAACATTCTATTTTTTGCTTATTTCCCCATCTCAGACCTTGGAAATGTTGTCTTTACTTTTATTACTTGAGATCAGGGCTATTTCTGGAAGGTGTGGGGTTCAGGGAAAAAAATCACATTATGTGCTCCTCTCTATCCTGGTTCTTTTCTTTCATACAGGTGGAAGCTGACATGACTCAAGGACTGCTGTTGTAGGTTGAGACACTATCCAAAGTCTATCCTTGAAGGATGCTGCTGGAATGTTCCCTGAGTGATGGATAGAGGAGTGTTTATCAGCTTGTTGCATCTACACGATTCAGGCATCATTTTTAGAACTTTGCAATCTTTGCTTAGCAATTTGGAGTATGTGTGTAGGGTGGGGTGGGCTGTATGGAGGAGGAGGAGGATGGTTATATGTTCATGTCTTGGGGAGGGAGGTGAAAGGCAGCATTGCTGGGAGCTGCATTTTGGAAAATAAGCCACGATCTCTGGGGATTAGCCTATCAGTCATCTAGCCATCTCATTTCAACCGTAATTCACTTCAGTGATTTGGTCCCTAGGTCACTGCCTTCAAGCTATGCTCCGGCCAGAGATTAGAGGCAGCTCTGGGACACACACTGGGCCCTTCAAGTCAGGAGACTGGGATAAAATGGGATACTGTCACTTTCCAACTCTGTGGCCCTGGGCAAGTCAGTGAAGCCCTCTGAACCTATTTCTGTATCTACTAAAATGTGGGCAACAACATCACAGGGTTGGCATTTCAGGGTTTTGTGAGGATTAAATGTAGTAATGTCTAAGTAAATTTCAGTCCAGCATTTGTCACACAGTAGGTGATTTGTACTTTCAGGACCTTTGAAGTTAATAGGGTGTCTTTCCTGAGGAGAGATTCCCTTCATGGGGGCCTCTATGCTCCAACATCTCTTTAAAATGTCCCTCACCTGTCTAAAGCAAAACTAGTATGGAGAATTCTGGATCCAGGCTCTGTCAAGATGGAAATTTTGTCATATTTTCTTGTGGTTGTTTTGTGTAGTTTCTCTCACTTCCCATTTTGTGAAATAGATGGGGCCTTTGTTTGGGAATGATTCATTCATTTCCCTCCGTTTGGAGCTTCAGTAGGGGGCAGTCCATGGAGTTACTTTGGGAAGGTACAGGTGGTCAGGCCCACCACACAGCTGAGGGCAGCACCTGAGAATCTGCATTAAAGGTCGGATAGCTTGGAGGATTCTTGTGCACACCAAGCTGGAGAGCCACTGCTCTAAAGTGGTTATTTATTATGCAGGCTGACCGTGGAATTTGAGCACAGATTTGATTGGCGTGGAAGAAAGTTACGGAAGGAGAGTTGGCCCAGGGTAGCATGAGAGGTGGAAAGTCACTGTAGGAATAGCTGAAGGCCAGTTTTGCTGCCTTTGTTGACTTGAAGCTAATTCCTTGCCTAGCTAGGAAGGATCACATTCTGGGGAGAGGAAGCAGGGCTGGTTCCCAAGAAGTTGACTTGAGCCTGGAGTGAATCAGTAAATTCACTTGCATTCCCTGCCCCCATCCTCTGACGTTTTGGTTTGGCCCAAAGTTCTGACAGGGTCAGGGATGCACCTATGAATACATGACAGGTGGACTAGGGCACATACTCTGACCGTGGATTGTGCTGGTGGGAACTCTTTTTCGTCTCTGGTAACCTTTTTGAACCTAAATCTCATGTTTGCTGGCAGCATAAGAAACAGGCATGAATCAAGTTATTGTATTTCCTGAATTTAACTCTGCCTTTGTAACACTCAGCCCACATGAATAAGGGATATGTTTTCCTCCCAGTGACACGTCTGCGGTTCCTCCTTCTACCTCCCACCCAAACATCCTTCAAGAAAAGGAAGAGAGCTTTCATACCAAGTGCAACGAGGTTTCAGACAATTTAGCAGGCTGTGCTGGGATTCCTGGAATGGAGTGGAAGGCCCAAAATAGATATCCGGGAAGAAAAGAGGAAATGGCAACAAAGAACTTACTTTAAAATTGCAGGACCCTGCAGGACCTTTTATTGCCACAATTGAGTCACGTGAATTTTTGGTCTCTGCCATCAAGACGAGTGTTCCCACGAATTAACTCATGGTCCTTGTTTCCTTCCTGAAGAAAAGAAAAGAAAAGAAAACCACTCTGATGAGCTGAGCCATTAAAGTAGTAAGAACTCATGGATCTCAGGTTCACATAGAAGTTTCAGTGAAATAATGTCGGCCTTAGAGATTTGGCTCCTGTGATCATTCATTCAGCAAATGTTCACTGGGTGTCTACTGATATGTCAGACACCGTGTTGAGCACTGGGACACAGAAACTAATAAGAAATTGCCCTATCCACGAAGGCGCTCTTTGTCTATGGGAGAAGACACAAATAAGGAATGCTATAAAACATGAACCTAGAGGACTTCTCTGATTTGCTCTGTGGCTCTTCACGTGGCTACTACCGAGTAAAATTTAACAAGAAGAACATCACAGTTTATTTGCTATGGTGGATTGTATTGTGTTCTCCTCAAATTCCTATTCTCCCAGAGTCTTAGAATGTGACATTACTTGGAAATAGGATCCTTGCAGATGTAATTAGGGTAAGATGATGTCACATGGGACTAGAGTAGGCCCTAAGTCCAATGACTGGTGTCCTCATGGAAAGAGAAAGAGAGACACACAGGGAAGAAGGCCATGTGAAGATGGGAGCAGAGATGGGAATGATGTGTCCACGAGCCAAGGGACACCAAAGATTGCTTGCAACTATCAGAAGCTAAGAGAAAGGCAGGGAATAAATTCTCCCCCTGAGTCACCAGAAAGAATCAGCTCTGATTTCAGACTTACAGACTCCAGACCTATGAAAGAATAAATTTCTCTTTCTTTAAAGCAGCCAGTTTGTGGTAGATTCTCATAGTCTAGGAAAGCCCTAGGAAAGCAGTATAGTTCCTTTCTAGAAACTGTGTGCTTTGTCCATTCCCTTGTTTTGTCCTTGAATCTACTAAAAAATCACATGCTGTGTTCCTCTTGGTATTGAAAAATTGATGGCTACCAATAAAAGGGAGAACTGGTCATGAGACAGGTCAGCAATGCAAAAGCTCCCATGGTTACTTCTTTGCCTTATACTTTGGTACCTTTGAATGAGGTTATTCTTACTGGTTCTTAATTCCTCAGTACTAGTCATTCTCTTGGCTATGGTTGACTTCCTCTCCATTCTTACCTGCAATCCTCCTCCACTTGAGCTAGCTCCAACCTCTTTTCTAGAAAAGTCTTTGTTTCTTATAGTATTGCTTAGTACCTAACAACATGGACCTGCTAACTCATGGTCCGACTGTGATTCCTTGGTCAACAAAACTTAGTAAGAAGGTAATGGCTGTGTGAATAAATGAGAATTTTAGCCCTCTCAGCTTCCAGTTGTACTTATAAATGCAAGACTATTCTTGCTGGGAGAAGTAAATATAATTACATTTTTCTTGTATTAGTACAGAAGTACAGTGGTAACTAGTCAGTCCCAGAGTTGAGAGGGAACCAAAGATCCATCGGTTCACCTCCCTGCTATGTCAGGCAGAGATGAAGTGGCCATTATTCCACAGATGCCAGTGGTGTAGATGCCAGCAAGAAGGATTTCTCTATCAGGTTTGCTTATCTGGGAAAATTTTAAGAATTCCACTTCTCTTTCCTTTCCTTGGCCTCGTTATTAAGTAGATGCCAGATGGTGAATTGCAGATTGTATTTCAGTTTCTCCATTCACTCCAAAATTTTATGACCTTGGTTTCACATTCACAGGGAAACATATTTCTAAAGAAGCTTGGAAATTATTGAGGGGATTGAATGTCCCTCCAGTCGCCCCCTGGGATACTAGGGATAAACATATCTTTTTAATCTATTCATTTTTCTCATTCATGAGGACTACTGAATAGATCATTTGGAAAGAAAGAGTAGGTTAACTTAGTAAAAAAGAGAAAAGAAGAGAGAAAAAAAAAAAGGTCTGAATTATCACTATTCTCTCCCTTCACTCTCCCAAGCATAATTGATCATGAAATTTGTTCTAGAAAGAGAACCCAGGGTTGTTAACAGGCCAGCCACCTACCATACTTCTGTTTTACAACCTGAGCATCCATATCACTCTGCTGGCTGAAGAATAAGCCAACCAGGAGTAACATCTCACAGCAGCCAGAAATGCCCATTCCCACCTCAACTCCATTCCTGAATGAAAGGACAGGCTTCTGAGCAGCAGGACTGCTTGTCAGAGGTGTCACTCAACTTCTCTGGCCTCAGTTTCCTCATTTGTAAAACAGTAACCACGTCTCAGGATTAATTTGAAAACTAGAGAAGAGATACATAAAGCACTACTTGGCAAAGAATGAGTGCTTCATAACTGGGAACTATCCTTACTATTTTTTACTATTATTTTTTACTATGAACATTTGTGTATCTTTGTGCATAGCTTGGATCAGCCTGAAATCTGAAATGGAAGAAACCTCCCTTAGGCTTACTAATTTATTTAGGAGATAATACATCTTTGAGTCACCTTCAGTCACATTTTGGCTGATTCATTTGCGCTTATTAATGTGTCAGAACTTTCTCAAGGCTTTCAGGAAACTGGCCAGCCTCAGGTGTCCTAGCGCAGGGACTGTGTAGGGAAAGTAGGAAGAGGCAGTAAGTAGTGTCCTCTTCAAGGGTTTTTGCACACCTGGCTTTAGTTGCTCCAGCTCCAAAGGGCCCATGCCTTATAGGGGACATCTCAGAGATGACTGGGAAGAGGAGTTCATATTAAAATAATGGGAGCATCTCATTGTTCAGTCTGACTCCTCTAGGAGGAACATATTCTCTGCTCTGCAGAAATCATATTTTTTTTTCTATATAGCCATTTTAGGTGCTTTTTGGTCTCCTGCCGTCTGTCTTTGCATACCTCTGACAAGACAAGGCATTGTTTCCCTTCTCATTAAGAGGCATTATAATTGGTGCCTCTCTGCACTTAAAGGAAAGAATATGGCTGGTGTGCTATTAGGTTTGCTGGATTTGAATGTATCTAAGCTTAAAAGGAGCACCTATTTTAACATCTTCCTTAAGAAATCAATTTGGGCAAAACACAAGGCATTCAACTATCAAAAATTGGGACCAGTGGAGAAGATGGAGGGTTCTGGATAAACAAAGGAAGAACTACAAGTGAAATGGTCACATCATCAGCAGGCATATGAGTTTCAGTGTTAACTAGGATGGGCACTGCACTTGAAATCAGAAAACCTAAGTTGTGTTTCAGCTCTGCATTGTAGTGGTGCTCCAACATGGGGCAAACCTTGAGCCTCATGTCCTCACCAGATATGGGGATAATAATACATGCTCTACCTCACAGACTGGTTGTGATAATCAAATGAGTTTAATGTCTGTAAGGATGCCCTGTAAATTACAAAAGGCCACATAAGTATTACTATCTGGTTATAGCTCAATAAAAATGGGCTTCACATCTGTTTATATATACTCAGCATATAGTTGATCTTGATCTGTGAGGAAATTGGGATCAGCTAATGACTTCATATGGAAAAGTAAAGAAAAGTGTCTGCAAAACTGAAATTGCCACGTATGGCAGCTTTTTGTCATTTCCAAATGGTTCCAGGAAGAATTTAGCAGCTGAAGCAGTTTCACTGCTTCATTTACTTCCAAAACCTCAAGTCATCTGGAAAATTACAGGGTTGGAGTGGCTGAGAACGTGAAGCCACCAAGGAAGGTGTTTGTGGAGGGCCCTGTGGCCCGGTGCCCCCGAGGTCGGCTGCATCCTCCATGGAGAAGTCGGCTATTTTCAACGAGAGAGAAGGGCTGGGGAAACTAAATTTTCTGTGTTCAGTTCCAAAAAGCCTGAGGAGAGAGTTAATTTGCTCAAGCTTGCTCAGGGCCTTTCTGGTGCAGTGGAGAAAAGGGGAAAAAAAAAATCCTTCATGAAAAGGAGGAGCTGGAAAAGTTAGAATCTTCAAGACTGCCTGAACTACAGGAATAAGAAGGATTCGGCAGGAGACACAGAAAATCAAATGTGTCCTTCCCTGACTCTCTTCCTTGATCTCCTTCCTGGCAGGATATGCAGAATTTGTCTTGATAATAGAGCTCTTGAAAGGTTTTAGCCAACATGTGGGCTCATGTAGGAAACATGTTTTGAGTGGTTTTCTTTCATTACATGATAGTGGTGGGTTTATGTTAGGACTATGAGGTATGTCTTTCTTAGTGTGCCCAGTTGAAGGATGAATGCTAACATGAGTTTTTAAGCTCATAATGGTTCCCAGCCTAGGCTTCAGTGTTGGGAGAGCCAAAAATATACTCAGTCCTCAGAATTCCTTAGTAATGATTAGGCTTACTTCCTGGGGAAGGGGGCAGGAGGTGACTGACTCATGGTGAAGAGACAACCTGCCCAAAATAATAATAGCTTGATTTATACACCTCATTTATTCATTGTGTTCTATGGTTTATTCGCTCAGTTTTGCATGTATTTCTTTTCTCAATTAATCATCACAACAAATTTATGAGGAAGATATTATTACCCTATTTTTTCAGAGGAGAAAACTTGTACTGACAGAGGTTACATAACTAGCCCAAAGTCACACAGTACTAGATGGATGTGAGAACTAAGATTTGAACACTTGTATGATCTCAAGTAGACAAAGATTTATTGAGAATTCCTCAATTTGCAGGGCACTGTTGAAGATGCTGTGTTGTCTTACTCTCTGCTTTCAATGGATTTTTCATCCAGTGGGATAAGCAAAGAACACATAGCCAAACATGAGACTGAACATGGTAGGTGTCTGAAGGATGCGTCATATTCACCATATTGTAACAATAGGTGACTGATAAATTGGAACAGGTTCTGGCCTGACACAATTGACCCTGCAAGGTCACACTAGGGTCAAAGGGCTGAACTGATCTCCATGCTCCTTCTCCAGTGGTCTATCCTCATTAGAGTACATGTGTTCATCAGTCTTGTATCTCCAAAGGGGGTAAAAACCTCTTTGAAAGTTAAAAATGCCTTCTCTTTTTGTCTTTGACATGTCACCCCACAGGGTAAACAGTAAAAGCTCAATGTGTACTATGACTTGGTGACTGAAAGAGAAATTCTTCTTTAGTCCAGCTATACAATTAGTTAAAGAGGATGGTGCTAGAGTTAAACCATGTTTTTAGCATTCTCTCAGAGAAAAGAGAGAATAAAGATCCATGAAAATTGAATAAAATAGAATCTAAGCATCCAAATGATTTGTGAGAAGATCTACACCTAAATGGGGGGCGGGGGGGGGGAGAGTCTATTGAAAGTGAAGAGAGAGCAGCAGCCTCTTATGGAGTCCAGTGAGGGCAAAAGTGGGGACAGTCATCAAAATAAAGCTGTGCCTAGAAGACTAGGAGTCCAGAGATAAAGACCCCATGGAATTCTCAGAATTATCTGGGGGACGTATAGGGTAAAATGGGAGCTAATTTCCCACATCAGTACCATGGATATTTGTTGAATTATAATTGCAGTTATAAAATGTTTAACTTACATTCTAGATGTGGCCTCATAACCATGATTCACCTTTATCACTCTTTGACTGTTGATAGTGAATATGGCTTTCAAACCATTTATTCAATAATATGAGGACTACTTGTCAACTTGTACTCATTGGTATAGCAGGACAAATTGTTTCATGCCAGAACCTGTTTCATTCCCTCTTACCTAAAAAAAGGAGTGGCAGAATATTTTTTTTTAATGTATTTCACCACTTCTTGCTTCTGAGTTCTCAAGAAAAAGAAAAATTTATGTATGCATAAATGTCCTTTGTCTTTCTTATTTTTAGAACCCATTTCCCAATATCTTCAAATTTTTCTAAGGGTTCTCGCAAGTGAAAAGAGTACAGTGGTAATTAGTCTGCAAAGATGACCCCCATCCCCTCATTCTTTGGTGTCAAAGAATGACATCTAACCTTTTTTTTTTTTTTTTTTTTAGATTTATTTATTTCAGAGAGAGAGAGCATGAATTAGCACAAGCAGGAGGGGCTGAGGGGGAGGGAGAGAATCTTAGGCAGACTCCCCACTGAGGATGGAGCCCAATGCAGGGCTCAATCTCACCACCCTACGATCATTACTTGAGCTGAAACCAAGAGTTGAATGCTTAACCAACTGTGCCACCCAGGTGCCCTGAATGACACCTAACCTTAATCACATTCCTGTGAAGTTCTCTTATCTTGAACCTGGACTGTTCCTGAAATTCATTCAATAGGGAAGTGATGCTGCTTGACTGCCAAGAATAAGTCATAAGAAGCTTGAATCACTTGGAATGTTCAATCTTGGAAAACTCCCTGTGGGAAACTAGCCACCATGTAACCTTGTGGTTATCCTGAGACCATCAGGAAGATGCCAAAGTCATCGTGGGAATATGAGATGCCATGTGGAGAGAAAGGACAGCAGGCACCAAGATATAGGTGAAGAGGCCACCTTGGAAGCAGATTCCTCCAGCCTAGTAGATGCTGTGTGGATCAGTGACAAACCAGCCAAATCTTGCTGAAACCTCTAACACATACAATCATGATCAAACCAAAGCAGTTGCTTAAGTCACTAAGTTTGGGGCATAGTATTTAACTGCAATGGATATCTGGGACAAGAGCAACAAACTCATAATACTGTTCCAGAAGTATTTTTTGCATGAGCTTAGAAAATTTGAAAAATGGTAGTGAGGAGTGAAGTTGGAAAAGAGAATTCAGTCCAGGTTGTATTGTTCTAAGATATTTGGATTTTTTCCGTTAATAATGGAAAACTATTAAAGTTTCTGATTATGAGAATGACCTATTTGATTAAAAATTTACCTAGAAATCTGACTGATACATCAGAGAGGGAAAGATCAGAGCTAGAGGAATGAGTTAAGAAACCCAGGAAAAGGGTAAGCAGTGTGTGAAGTGGGAAGACAGCAAAAGGAATGGAGAGGGGGGAATGGGCAGTGTATGCCGTGGTATTGGTCTCAAGTCAGGTAGGGAGTGCAAAGAAGCACAGAGGAGATCCAAAGAGGACCTGGAGTTTGTAATCTCAGTGACCTGAAAGGACTGAGCTATTAATAGAACCAAGGGACTTCAGAGGAGGAAATGAGGGAGGGGAGGATGGAGGAAGGATAATAATTATTTCGATTTTGAGGTGTTTTATTAGTGATCTCTTGCTGTGTAATAAAGTATCCCCAACCATAGTCTTAAAACAACAAATTTTATTATATCACACAGTTTCTCAGGGTCAGGAATCAGGTAGTGGCTTAGCTGGGAGGTTCCAGCTCAAGATGTCTCATGGGTTCAGTCAAGCTGCCAGCCCAGGTGCTGCTATCTAGAGATTTGACTGACTCTGGAGGATCCCCTTCCAAACTCGATCATATGGTTGTTGGCAGGAGTTGTAGTTGCTTGCCACATGGGCCTCTCCACAGAACTGCCCCAACATGGCTTCCTCCAAAGCAAGTGATGCCAGAGAGAGGCACAAAGTTGGGCAAGAGGAGAGGGGGAGGGAATGATGGAGGAAGGTAGAAACTGAGCCAAAAAGAAGCCATAGTTTTTGCTATGGACTGCAGGTGTCCCCTCAAAATTCACATTTTGAAACCTAACCTCCAAGAGATTAGGAACTAGGATTAAATCATGAGTGAAGCCCTCGTGAATGGGGTTAACACACTTAGAAAAGAGATTTCAGGGAGTTCCCTCACCCCTTCCACTCTGTAAAGATACAACAAGTCTGTGACCTAGGAGAGGGCCCTCACCAGACCATGCTGGAACCTTGATCTTGGACTTAGAGTCTCCAGAACTGGGAGCAATTAATTTCCATTGTTTGTAGGTTCCCAAGTCTGTAGGATTCTATCATAGCAGCCCAAATGGACTCACACAGTCTCTCCATAATCTAATCTGGAAAGTGGCACCCAACACGCTTGCTGCATTCTGTTGGTAGAAGCAGTAGCTAAATCCAGCCTTTCCTCAAAGGAAGAAAAATTAAGCCCCACCTCTTTTGAAGGGAGAATTTATGGAAATCTTTTTACAACTACCACAGATGTGGTAAATCTTAGCTTCTGAGGGTCTATCCAGGTGAAGACAGAATTTAGGAAATACACATATGGATTTCAGCATTGAGATTAGAGGGCAAAGCAAGGATTGATGAATTCTTTTTTGATTCTCTTTAAAATCATTTTTTGAGCATTCCCGGTGTGCCAGGCACTCTGCTGAGCGACAGGGATATGGTGGTGACTAGGCCAGCAACGTGCCTGCCTTTCCCATGCTTAAAGCCTATAGGAGCATCCAGATAAGCAAATAGAAAGTTAAAAAGAGGAAATTATAATATCATAGCAATAGGAAATGGGGAGCTGTGGAGGTGATGTTTACGGTGATATCTGGGGGATGTGTAAGAACCTCCTGGATGAAAGCAAGGTTGGAAGAAAGACCTCGAGGACAGTGCAGAGAGGATGTGGAGCTCAGGAGAAAAAGGATGCTGCCTAGGAGACAGGGAGCTGAGGCATTGTTTTCAACGTGGCTGTGCAGGAGCAGAATCTGGCCCATGGACTTATTTTATTTGGCCTGCAATCTGCTTTTTTTTTTTTTTTAAAGTTGAAATAGTTGCCAACATTGAAGGATCTTGGATTTCTATTTTCTCTAGAAATTTGCATTCTCATGTGACATATCCTGCTGGTGCTGAGATGGGGTGCCTTCAGTCTCTAGTCTGGCCCCTCCCTGCCTCTCTCAGTTAATGGTAATGCCACTATGCTCTGTCTCGTTACACTGCTAGGTTGGCTTGTTTTGTTCACCCTTATTCCCTGCTTTGCTCCCGCTGACATTGAAGTTTACAATCCTAGACTGGATGTTTGCATATACCTTCTTTCATGGAGATGCTTAAATCACCCAAGATGATAGCAGATGTAGGATGAGTAGACAAATTATCCCATAGAAGAGGGGTTCTAGAGGGCAGGACAGAAAAGTCTGGAAGGGGAGGCAGACTTGGCAGAGAGGTCAGAAGAGTAGAAGCCCTTGGCCCTATGAGGATGAAATGCTAGAGAGGACAGTAATCAAGGATGTCTGTGGAGTTGTAATCAAGGATAACGGCAAACAGCACTGTGTGCAGCAGACTGTTGTCTCTCTAAGAGCGTAGGTCCTGGGCACCTGAAAGATGATGCAAATAAGAATAGCCCATTGTTAATGAGCACTTACTATATGTCAGGCCCTGGTCTAGTGCTTCCCATGCCTTATTATGT
This sequence comes from Canis aureus, assembly GCF_053574225.1. NCBI lineage: Eukaryota > Metazoa > Chordata > Mammalia > Carnivora > Canidae > Canis > Canis aureus. Next base: position 34,546,000 of record NC_135634.1, on the reverse strand, counting down.
GTCTCACAATAGCTCTGCAAGATGGTAGGGCTACTATAGCATCTTTTTGTAGATGGAGAAACTGAGGCAGAAAGGAATTGAGTTACAATTAGCTGCAGAATGAGGATTTTATCACTGGCCATGTGACTCTCTAGAGTCTCAGTCCCTGAGCTCTCAACCGCCAAACTGGAGCAGAGGACATTTGAAAGTGTCCAAATGAACCAGTGAAGACCTGGGTAAATCCCATTTATGAGTTATTCCTCTTCTCTGGTGGATAATGGGACACCAGTCTCTCTGGAGAGAGGTAACTTCATTCTGGATTAATTGTTGTGTTCTTGGTTTTAGTTTATTTTTTATTTTGGGACAGGTTCCAGGAGGAGGCTGTCTGTCTGAGGCTGCTGGCAAGCAGATTCCCAAGACAGTGCAAGGGGACTGGTCTCGTGTGCAAAGGCAGTCTCTGATAGCACCTCGGTGGTCAGATGACTGATTTCTCAAGGCTGCCCTATCCAAGCTAGAATTTGTACAAATCCAGATTTATTATCAATCACAAGCCTTTCTCAGTGTAGGGCCCAGCCTTCAACATAGTCTGTTGGGGTTGTGGGTAGTCAAATGTGGATTGGGTATATAGGTAGCAGTGGGGTGCTTGGTGGGTGGTAACAGCCTCAGAGTGTGGGGTGAGCTGGGTCTTGCCAACACTATTGGAAATACTCAATCCTTTCAGACTACAGTGTTCTGCTTCCAGCTCTGGCTTAGTAACAGCTTCCTCCTAGAATGGAAATCCTAACATTCTTAAAGCTAAAGCTTCCTCTTTCCTGGACAAGGTTTCTCATAGAAGAGATAATTGAATTTACAGAAGCAAATAACTTTAACTGTAAACACAGTTTATCAAATATGGATCTTTGCAATACGGTTTTGTTTATCTCTTGGCCTGTCTCGAGTCCTGGGGACCCTCTGGAGAACAAATAGGAACTCTTCTGGCTCCTGATTTTGGTAACTACCCTTAGCACTGGCTGCTAAGATTTCTTCCTAGTCCTATGGTGCCAGTTTTCTTTCTCATTTTTCCTTCTTCTGCTGAATCAGAATAAGGCACAGCACAGAAACCTTCTCTATTGCAACATTTGCTCAACATATGCATCTCAGAATATGACAGCAGTATTGCTGTGAGATTTGGACTTCCTGGAAATAGCTTTTTCATAGTTAGAGACACATTTAAAATAATAAAAGTAGGCTGTCATCCCTGGGTTATGGGTGAAGGAGCTATTTATAGATGAGCAAAAAATCCCCAATGTGATAACTTACATTATTGTACAAGGACAATGGAAAATTCTCCAGGAGACAGATAGCATAAAAGGGATTTAAAATTAACCTCATCATGTTTTATTCATCAAGACCTTAAGTTGACTCATTTTTTTTTTTTATGAAGGCCATACAATTTTGATTCCTTTTACTTCTTTAAAAAAAAATAAATAAAACCGTGAGCCATTTAAGTAATTACACCAGCTCACAAACTGTGGTTCTATGGGTTTATCTTGCTTGGAGATCTCTTTGTTTTGCTCAGTCAATATTTTATAAAATTCCCAGCAAAGTCCTTAGGCTGAGCCTAGGCTCTCTGGTTCACTATAGTCTGCACTACTCCTTGGTGTAGAGCCTGGGACTGCTTCAGCTGCCCCCAGGGGCATCTGGGTGTGTGACCCTTGCTCTGGGTCTTCTTGAGCCCGTGCAGACTGTGGGTATTGTATGCCCTTGACTTTGTACACACTGCAGTCCCAGTGAGCATCTCTTCCTTAACCCTTTCAATCCAAATCTTACATTATTTCCATACACTGCTTCCAAGAAGTCTTCTCAGGATATTTTGGTCTATGGTGATCTCTCTTTCCTATCTTCCCAACACATGTATTCATAAATGTGGTGTGGGGAACTGAGGAAGTGTGATCTTAGAAGGTGTTTTAACAATATTATAATAAGATTTAAGATCCATGAGGGCAGGTGCCATCCCATCTAGTTGAAAATGCACACCTCATGTCAAGCTCAATTCGTGCACCTTGGGGTTCATTTGGGCTGCATTGCATTTCAAGCTTACTTGGGTCATGTGTTTTAACATTTAAAATGATGAACAACTAGGAGAGAAAGGAAGAGAAAGAAGGAAGGAAGAAAGATAAAGAAAGAGGAAGAAGAGAGTAAGAAAAAGAAGGAAAGAAAGAAAAAATAGAAAGGGAGGGAGAAGAATGGAATTTGGAGTAATATAATTCTTTTTTTTTTTTTTAAAAGATTTATTTATTCATGAGAGACACAAAGAGGCAGAGACCTAGGCAGTGGGAGAAGCAGGCTCCCCGTCGGGAGCCTGATGTGAGACTCAATCCCAGGACCCCGGGATCACAACCTGAGCCAAAGGCAGATGCTCAACCACTGAGCCACCCAGATGCCCCTGGAATAATATAATTCTTAATCACTGGCATTAATATTTGACCTTAAAGAACATCTAATGATCCTCCCTCGTTTTAGCAAAGTTGAGGTGACTAATTCAAGGTCACACTGCTAGTTAATGGAAGGGTGGAACTAGCAATGCAGTCTGCTAATTCTTGTCATAGTGTCATTTTTCTCTCTCTCCCTCTCTGCCTCCTTTTCTCCCTGCCTCTCCCTAAGCCTGTAGATGAGTGAGTATGTGCATGTGTGTGTGTGTGTGTGTGTCTGTGTAAACACACAAACAAAGGTACATAGACAATGATTTGGATGCCTCTTTATAACAAAAGCCCACCAAATGTATCATAAATCTTTTCATACTGAGGCTGCTGGGTGAATTCAAAGTGTAATATTAGGAATTTCTGGTCCATTTGAATTGAGACTGTCAGGGAATCCAATGATACATGTTAGATAAGTTTTTGTCTTTAATGGTTAAACAAAAGTTAATGCTTCGATGTGTCCAAACCCTTCAGCTAAGTAGAAAGCTTACCCGTCCAGACCGTCTCCTTCCCCAGAGTTTAGAGATAGTTAAGCTTTTATTGGATTTCCATGAGTTAGCAAATGTGTCGCCTCAGCCTTTCTGAATCCTTGGAGCCGAGGAGGGAGGCTCCAGGTGGAAGGGGCGCCCTTGCAGAGGACTGCTCTTGCCTTCCTGCTCTGTGTATTTCAGGGATTGATATGCAGCTGTTCTCCAGATGCCGGCTCTTCCCCAGAAGCAGCTGCGTCTCAGCAGGGGCCCCTTCTATCAATGTGACAACCTGCTGAGGGCTTTGGAAGTCTTCCAGATGTAAGGCATGTCGAGGCTATAAAACATAATCATTAGCATTATCTCCATTTTCGTTTTCGAGTCTCAGCTGTTAAAGTTTCTTGTACAGATTTAGGGCTTAATTGTTCTCATTTTTCTTCATAGGTAGCTTCTTTTAGACAGCCTGGGATCTTCCCTTGGAGCTGGATTTCCTAAAAAGAAAGGAGGAATAGCTATGAGTAATGTTCCTCAGCTCCTGGCAGGCTGAGAAGCTTGAGATTAGGGAGTAGCCTTTTCCCAGCGGCAGTGATCTGCGCGCCTGTGAGCTGCACAAAATCTTCCATGTCTCTCTTTTGCTGAATCACAGGCTTTCTTTGGCTGAATTTACTGGGAATCAATTTCTTCTTTCCTTTTTTCCTTTTCTCGCCTCCTCTCCCTTTGTTAACACAGCCCCTGTCTTACATATTGTCTGGAGAGGATCTCTGGTTACTTCATTCTTTTTGGGATCTATGCTCTATTCAAGAGAGGAAATATATATACATATATATTTTTTTTGGGGGGGGTGTTACTTGAGGATTAAAAAGCTAATGTTTCTTTGTAAAAAAGAAAGAGATTTTATATTGGAGGCACAGCGAATTGTAACCATGGGGCTTTGAAGGTCTGTGAAAATATTAACCAAAGCAATAGATAAAATAAGAACCTTGAATACATTTGCCCATAGAAATTTATCTTGTTGCTTTATACTGTAGTCATTTTGTGTTGGAAATCCAACTCCTCAGTGCACAACCTCAATCACACTGAGTTTCGATGACAGGATTAGAAATACTTGCTCACCTCCACGCTGATCTTCACAGGCAGACGATTATGGCATTAGCAGCAAGCACCTCATGCCAGCAACTGCTGAGAAGCATTTGCTCACACTGGGAGCTCAGTAATTGGCCAGAAGACAGAGACTTATGCATATTGATATCTAAATTTCCTACGGTGTTTTACAAGTTTTGAATTCGACATTCAGAAGGTTCCTGTCAGTTTTCCAAACAGTTTACAAAATGCTGAACAGGCTCACGAGGGGTTCTTCGGTGGTAGGCTTCTCAGGTGAGGCAAGGTTCTGGACGAGGTGGCCTTGAGGTTGGCCGTAAGCTTGTCCAGGGAGCAACAGTCTCTGCAGGGAGGGATGTATAGTCCGTGCAGTGGGTGCTGAACTTCAAGCCAGAAGCTCCTTATTTCACCTACTAAGATAAAACTGTATGTATAGTAAGATCCCACTTAAAAATAAAAAAGGACATACATGCTTATATCTACCTGTCAAACATGTATTTGGAAGAAGATTGTAAGACACAAAGTTAATATTGATTTTGTCTGCATAATAGGATTGTGGATGATCTTTTCCTTTTATTACAAAGACACAATGTTTTATATTTGTAAATAGCCCTTTGTATTTTCTTTTTAGGATTTTTTTGTATTTTCTGATTTTTTTGCTTTTGCAATAAACATGAGTTACCTTTGTAATGAGAAAATATCTAAGGATGTGGACAAATTTACAAAATAGTTGACATCCAAATTAACATCAGACTTGGACAGGCTCCGTGTTGAGAATTTTTTCTCTACAAATTGTACTTGAATCTCATTTACTCAGGAAATTTACTGTGTGTGGCATAAAAGCTAGCTCAGGGAGGAGCTGTATTAAACCCAGATTTACCATTTTTCCTTAGTGCTGCTGATGGGTGTGTCTAATGTCCATATTTTTGTATCTTGTTTCAGCTTGTGTGTACCGTTGTTAAAACTAAACACTCTGGGGGCACCTGGGTGGCTCAGTGGTTGAGCATCTGCCTTTGGCTCAGGGCGTGATCCCGGAGTTCCGGGATCGAGTCCCACATCAGGCTCCCTGCAGGAAACCTGCTTCTCCCTCTGCCTGTGTCTCTGCCCCTCTCTCTCTCTGTGTCTCTCATGAGTAAAGAAATAAAATCTTTGGAAAAAAAACTAAAACTGAGCACTCTGAAGATCTACATGTCTTATTCTATGTTAATTCTATATTAATAAAAAAGAAATAAAAATAAAAGAATCAATGTAAGGTAAAATGTGATTTTTTTCAGATCTTTGTAATATCTCTAAGATTATGCCACAAATTTAATGATAGAGAATGCCTGATGGGAACAGAGTATTAGTCTGTTATTTATGTCCTTTTTTTTTTTTTTTTAGTTTGTTATTTATGTTCTGCCCAAGTGTGAGATGTAGTTAATTTCTCTAAGTTGGAAAATGTAATAATAACACTATTAGGAAAAGCCATTAGGCCAACTCTTCCCCAAGAAACCAAAGTCTAAGCAATGCTGTCTCTCCTCCTGGAAAGACATTAGTGTCAGGGAAGGAAGACACTGAGCAAAGTCCTTTAGCTTTTGTAACTGGGAGAGTGACAAATGAGAGCAGACCAAGAGACCAAGTGATATGGAAATGTTTAAAGTATCCAAAGCATCATCAGGAATTAAAACACGGAGGAAGATAAACAAGATGATTTACCTGGGATATCTTTTATTTTATAAGTAATGAGGTAACCTACAAATTGCAATTTTCTCCTATCTGTTTTTGGTGAGATGCTCATGCTGGGTGGGGCATTTCACTAATGAGTAACTAGCCTCGAACACTCAAGGCCAAGAGCTTATTTCTTAGGACTTATTTTTAACTTAATTTAATAAAGTGATGCAAGATGAATTGGAAAATCAATCAATTATGTTTTATTTCAAATATTTAGCTAATGAGGTAATTTCAGAAAAAAATTGAAATGATTCTGTTGTCTCAATCTTTTTTTTTTTTTTTTTAAGATTTTATTTAAAGGCAGACACTCAACCACTGAGCCACCCATGTGTCCCTGTTGTCTCAATCCTTAATCTTGGGTTATGTGTAGAGATACATTATTATATGAATAAGAGTATTTTAAGTTTACAGTGCATTCTAGTTTTGAATCTGGTGCCTTAGGCCACTCAGCCATCTGACTGACATATGACATACTGCATTATAATTTTTAAAGCATTTTCACATAGATGATCTCAGCTGACTGCCCTGACAATCCTCAAAGAAATCAGGCTAAGAGGTAATGTATTATTATTTTTTTACTTTAAGGAAAATTAAATTCAACAAAGTTACATGACTTTCTTAATTCCACTGCTAGACATTGGATCTGATCCTCACTTTGGCTTCTGAAATCTCTGATTCAAAAGGACCCTTGTTACTTATTTCTGTTTTCGAGAAACCTGATTAACCAGAATGCACAGTATTAATGGTCTGGGATATGCCAGATAAGTGAACACCCTGGGCCCTTCCACGTGTGGCATCTTTATCCTTGCTGGGCGTGTTCCGTGAGTAGTCATGAACAATTTTCACATTTTTTCCCACCCAGGGCCATGTACTTGATGTTACATGGGGGACAGTCACAGACCATCGCCACTGCTGTCAGTGCCCTCCTGGGATGCCATAGCAGACAAGGGTGCCCTTACTCTGTCCTTGATTTACCAACCTCGGAGGTATCAGAGTAACAGAAGGGAGAAGAAGTTTGTACAAATCGTTGTACTTGGGAATTAAGAAAGGAATCAGCTCAACTATGTAATTTGCCAACATAAACTGCTAGTAATAGTTGAGCCCATCTGTCATTGAAGGGGGTCTGCTTTTTTTTTTTTAATGGGATCCAAATTTGCTTTTGTAGCCCTGACCCTCCGTGAGCCTCCCTGCTAGGCTTAAGACTCTGAGAAGTAGGCAGTGTGCTTGGTTCATTTGTCTCTGTTTCTCCTTAGCATCAAAACAGAGCAGCTTGGCTCCCTGACCTCAAGACTTGCTCAAGAAAAAAAATTCCTCATATTTCCTCTCTACTGGGCTTGGACTTGAATCCATAGGCTGAGCAGGAAACTAATATCTGAAGTCAGACACCAAGCCTTCCCCAGTTCCTGATCTTCCCCTCACCCACCCTGGAAGGCACATACCTACATGCTCAAAGTCTTCTCAAGCAAAAACTTAATATGCAAATAATGTCTGGTGCTCACACCTATTAGTCATCACACAGGCCAGACCTCAGACACATCCGAATCCCACTTTTGGCTCAAGGCAAGACTTCTGCTTTGTTATCTAGCTGGAATAACAAGATAACACTTGTGAAAAGATTACCATGCAGTCCAAGATAGAATGAAGTCAAATGCTAGGTCAACTGTATGTACTGTAAGTGCTATAGGGTTTCAGGGCCAGGAGACACCCCTATCAGCTAGTGTTGTTGAGAAAGGTTGAATGTGAGGAAGAGTCCACTGAATTCTGAAACAATGGTAGGATTTTCATAGGAAGGACCTTCTGTCACATTAATTCTACTTGAGGGATATTTGACATACACATCCTGATAGAGGTAATTTCGTGAGTTTTCTCATTTTGGGTTTTTAATGGAAACCAACTTGCTGGCTTATTCCACAACTGCCACCCCCCACCCCACCTCCTGTCTTCTGGCACTAGAAAGATAAGCTTTTGAGTTCCAATTCCAGGCTTTGATGTATTGAAGTAATCCAGGCAAAAGAGATATTCTTTAGACCAAAGTAGAAGTTGCTGAGACAGTAGAGAAGTTACTGGATTTTAGTACTTGCTGATGAATTGGACATGAAGGTGAAGAAAAGAAAGGAGGTAAAGATGATTGCAAAAGTTTTTGGCTCATCAGTTGCAAGGATGAAAGTCCCATCAACTGGGCTAAGGAAGGCTGCAAGTTGAAGCTGTTTCTGAGGGGAAAAGATCAGGAGTTCAGTTTCAGATATTTTCCATTTGGTATTCAAATGGAGATAAGCCCAGTAGACAGTTAGATATGTGAGTCTGGAGTAAAGTAGAAAGGTCTCGGATGGTGATACAAAATTGAAGTCTTTGGCTTAGAGATGGCCTTTGAATCCACCTAGAAAATGGGAGGCAATGGAGAATGGGCAAGGCTATGCCCCTGGCTACAGAGCCCTGGGGTAAGGAGGCAATCTAGCATTCTCAATAATCAATATGTATCCCAGAATTTTGGGCTTCGCTTCCCTCCTGGCACCTCTAGCCAGTGAGCTAGAGGCTCTGGAGTCCAGTGAGCTGCCATGTGCTGCCGTGGGGCACTGCAGGACATTCACAGACACTGCTACCTGGGCCAGGCACCACTGCCACCTGCTGGGCACTCACAGGGCTCCTCCTGAGTACAGCTGCACCCTCTGGATGCCATAATGCTATTGTCCTGCAAGAGCTGTTGATACCTGGGTGTTTGAGGTCCCAGAGGTGGATGGAATGATGGTGGTGTGTAAGAAGGGTTTAGAGACTTACCAGAGCTGTACAGCTTATGGCCCCAAATTTAATAGCTGAAAACTCCAAATTCTCCCTCCTATAAGCCACCTACTCCCACCGCATTAACAAGACTTAAATTCTAGTGACAAACACCATGCCGACCTTAAAATTGTCCCTTCCCTGACCCCATAGGCCATGCTTATCTGTTTGACCTTCTCTTCTCTTGGAATGAATTCTCCCCTGGGAGGTTTCTTCATCTCTCATTCAAATAGACATTTGGCAAGTCTAGTGCACTGGTTTGCCAGACACGTCTAGATATCCATCGGTCCTAGCAGTGGGGCTTTTAGGCATTTACAGGGCCTAAATTTACTTTTTAAATTTCATATGAGAACACATCTGACGTATTAGTTACACTAAAGTCCACAGGCTTAGAGTACAGTATATCTGATTTATTGTAACATGCAGAAAATGGTATCTTCTGATGTGTGGGTATCTTTTCTGCAACCTCTTTGATCATTAGTCTGAAGGAAGCAAACTTCAGTTGGCATCAGCACAGACAAGGCATTTACATGGCAGTTGATAGTCACTTGCTATGTAGTCAGTTTAGATAGAGGTGAAAGTGTTCAGAAGTCTTCTAAATGCTTAAGAGTGTGTGGAAGTGGGACTATTAAAATCATGTTTTAATTCATTCTATTGGTGTTTTATTATGATTATACTTTCTTTAAATTTTAAGTTTCAGTTTTTAAAAAATCATATCACCATTAGGGATTTATGGATGCCTTAGTAAATACTTATTTTTAGACAGTGTCAGGTCCCACAGAAGGCTTTGTGTGTTTACTTTGCAGGTTATACTACTCCCTCTGCCCCATACTATATGGAGATCTGCTGAGACAAACTGGCATTCTGCTGGTAAACACCACTACCACTGGATGTGTCCACTCCACTGGACAGTGTTTATTTTGGGGGTTAGGTGTCTTCTTTTATTAGTTCATGTCAACACACATCAGTCAGTAAGTATTTTGAGTATCAACCTCTGGTTTTATATAGCTGTTAACCCATTGATTATTTGCATTTTATAGAATGATTTGAAATATCATACTTACAGCAATATAAATATTGTATTGGAAAATTATAATAGTCTTATAAGGTAGATGGGGGAGATGTGGTGTTTGTTACCTTCGCTGGAAAGATAAGAAAACTCAAGGACGCCTGGGTGGCTCAGCGGTTGAGCCTCTGCCTTCAGTTCAGGTCATGATCCCGTGGTCCTGAGATTGAGTCCTGCATCGGGCTCCTTGCATGGAGCCTGCTTCTCTCTCTGCCTATGTCTCTGCCTCTCTCTCTGTGTCTCTCATGAATAAATAAATAAAATCTTTAAAAAATAAAAGAAAACTCAAAGTCACAGGGGATGTGCCCCAAATTATACCATGAGAAAGTGTTAACATCATCTTTTAAACCCAGGTCCTCTGATGTCCAGCAAGGTGCCCTCTATAGTAGGTAACCTTCCCTTCTCAAGGTTCTACTGCCCTTTAGGTCATTATCCACATGGACTTTAATTTCTCTTCAGAGTTACTATAGAGGGAAAAGCCGGAACTTTTGCAGGTGCATTTTTTCCATTATTTTTAAAGAGTGACATCTCCTCCTTCTGGGTTTGTGTGTTTCGGAGGGATGGCTTATCTAAGTGGAAAAATTAGGATGTGAATTTATAGGCTGATGTATAGGTTAGAGGAGGGGAGTGTTTTGTGGGTGATGACAGGTGTGTGAGGGATGTGAGGTTGTGAGCAGGTGTGTGAGAGGGTGTGATAGAGTCCAATGATGTCAGACTGAGTAACATTTCCTCTCCACAGGGTAATTTACTATGGGACACTTGACACAGCAGGAAATGGGGGAGTAGACAGTCTAAGAACAGCTGGAACACCTGGAGAAATGTTATACTTGCAGAGGACTGTGGATGCAACATCTTCATTTCATTTGCTACCTGGTGTTTTTTGCTATCTCTATTTGGATGTGTTAGGTTTTATTTTATTTTTTTCCTAACTGCATGCCAAACTTCCAGATGGAAGCAATGGTATTTTGCTTCATTTTATCCCTTCAGTGTCTGGCCAGTGCCAGGAACTGTGTATGTGTTTGGAACCCATCGTTAATTGATTGATTCTTGCTGTTCCCTGTGGTCATATATATTATGGCTCTGCAAGCTGTAGTTAAAAAAAAAAAATTCATGAGCCTCAATAAGGGGAATCAATTAACAATCATTGTTTCTCTTAACTCTTAAGGAGTCCAAACACAGTAATGCTGTCATGTGGGTATGCAAATAGATTCTCTAAGGCAAAAATTTAACAAAAATCTGAATAAGCATTTCACAAAGTCTGGTCAGAATAGTCTTTCCCAGGAAGGTTTTGTTTACTTAAATTTAATAATTATATAGACTTAATCATTTCTTTTCTGAGATTTGCCCTGCAATCCATCTCACCTCAGATTTTCATAATAATCATTAACTAACAGTAGAAACTCAGTGGCAGAAAGGATAAAAAATGTAAGCTCCCTGAAGGTAAGGAATTGGCATGAAAATGATGTCTGTGGTAGATTTCAAAAATGGCCACAGATTATTCTACTTCCTCTTCCACAGCCCCTTGTAATTGACTGTGGAGTTTGGAGTCTCTTCTTCCATCCCTTTGTGTGCTGGACTTAAGGTTGTTAACAGGACATTAATTATGTGATGCAAGCAGAGACTTGAAAAGTGCTTTTTTTAGGGCACCTGGGGATCATAGTCAGGTAAGCATCTGACTCTTCATTTCAGGTCAGGTTGAAATCTAAGCATCACGAGATTGAGCTCTGCATTGGGCTCCATGCTCAGCAGGAAGTCTGCTTGACATTCTTTCTCCTCCTCTCCTTCACCCCCACTGCTGCTCTAAAAATAAATAAGTAAGTAAGTAAGTAAATAAGTAAGTAAGTAAATAAATAAATAAATAAAAAAGAAAAGTGCTTTTTCACAGGGATTTTGCCCCCTTGCTATCTGGCAGTCCCAAGCTGACATGTGAGCAAATGTAGGCTGACTGACCACATGGGAGACATGTTGTCCCAGCCATTAGCCAGCCACAGCCAAGGCTCAGAAGCAGAGCCGCCTTAGTTGATTGACAGCTGGCCCTAGGCAAATAAGTTGAGCCCAACTGAGACTAGAAGAAGAACCACACAGCTGAGCCCTGCCCAAATTGCCACTCTGCTAAATTATGAGCTAAATATGTGGTTGGTAGTTTAAGTACTAAGTTGTGGAGTGGTTATATAGGAAAAGACAATACAGTGCTTACTAAAATTTTCTTGAATAGATAAATAAATACAATGGATGAATGAATGATTCACAAATGAAATGAACTAAGTGGTTATTTCATTCAGTCTTCTCATTTCACAAATAAAGAAACTGAAGTCAGAGTAGTTAAATTACTTAGTCACAATTAGGCAGTTGGTTAGTGGAAGGGCAAGTATAGAAAATCCATTATTCTTTAAAATAGTATCCTGTCTCCCTAACGATACCATAAACTCCTTAACACCAGGAATCTCTAGTGTTGTCATCAGTGGTGTCTAACCAAGTTTTTTATGTATTTCCTATTTAAAAATTACTTTTGAATATAGAATAAATGCACATACAGGCAAAAAGGTACAAAGGTTCCACTGAAAGATCAATCTCTCTCCCACCCCTTATACCAAGTGCCCAGTTTTCCTCCCCAGAGGCATCTACTGTCTAAAGCTTTTTTGTTTCCTTGTTGGTTTTGATTTTATACTTGTGTATGAGGTCTGCCATGCATTTGGCACTGATGATGGTGAGTAAACTTCAGGGCTTGTTTTTTTCCCCCAAATCAGAGAACAGTGGGCCAGGACAATAAAGAAAATCCAATCTCAAGCCTCCCTCCCAGCTATCTGTTATACTATCTACAAAGCTGCACCATTTTGGGAGACAAAAGTTGAGATAGAAGAAAATACTCAAGAGTAAGCATATCTTCTGGGTTATCATAAACCATATCTATCCTAGTAATACTAAGGCAAACTACAGCAAGATGAAAACACAAGGGTTTCCCTGGACACTGGCCAAGATGCATGCCCTTAAATTATGGGAGAGAAGTCAGTCTTGGATAAGGGGGACAAATTCAGTGTATTAATGATAAGTATAACATTATTTTGTCAAAGTACTTTATCTCTCCTATTATAAAAACATGTACATGCCATACAAATTTGCAGTTATTTTTCTCTGTCCAGCAAACCAAACATTTTTACAAGAACATTTTAGCTTCTTATAAAAATAAAAAAGCAAAATATTCTTCCTCCCTTCCCTTCCTTATTTCTCTTCTCTCTTTTCTTTACCTCTTTCTCTCCCTCTTTCCTTCCTTCCTCCCTCTCTTTCTTTCTTTCTTTCTTTCTTTCTTTCTTTCTTTCTTTCTTTCTTTCTTTCCTTTCTTTCTTTCTTTTTCTTTCTTTCTGTTTCTTTCTTTCTTTCTTTCTTTCTTTCTTTCTTTCTTTCTTTCTTTCCTTTCTTTCTTTCTTTTTCTTTCTTTCTGTTTCTTTCTTTCTTTCTTTCTTTCTTTCTTTCTTTCTTTCTTTCTTTCTTTCTTTCTTCTTTCTTTCTTTCTTTCTTTCTTTCTTTCTTTCTTTCTTTCTTTCTTTCTTCCTTTCTTCTTTCTAATACACTTTGGGCATTTCTTGTCAGAGATCATGAAGTGTCATCCCCCTGACCCTCTCTGCCATTTTCTTTTGTTCAGCGTTTTTTGTTTGTGATCCTGTCCACAAAGTTGTTCTATCCTGCAATGTTGCCCTGTTTCACCAAGCTTTTCACTGTCAAAATTCTATAGTTCTATAGTTCTTTACTGCAAATGTACTTTAGGCAGGCGGCTTTCTCCTCCTCCACAGCACTATAAATTTCCATCAGCCATCTGATGCACAGGACACTCCCCATGCCATCTAGCCTTTGGTTGTGATAGCCATCATGTAGGATGGGCCAACTTGACTCTTGGCAGAGTGCTTTTCCTACCACTATGGCATCTTAGTTTTGTGTAGTGGAGGTTTTTTAGGTTCCAGTAGCCTTTTCACGTGTACCAGGATTTCTGAAGACAGGAGAGCTGACTCTCTTTCTGTAGGTGCATGGAAATATCTCCCTGCGTTTGTTCATTCTTGTCTACCCCTATTGCCTTGCATAGGTATGTCTTCTTCTTGGAGGCTAACCAAAGGAATGACATAAGAAATCTCCTCACAACAGAATTGTACTGTAGCACAAAATCAGAATATCCCTTAGGTGCTACATTCTGGAAATTCCATAGGCCTAAGAAGTTAGGGAAGTGGGTTGTTTTCAGTTTTACTAATATCTTTTTTCAAGATTCTGTTGTGTCTTCCTCCCTTTCTCTCTCCAAAATGCTCTTACTGGTAAAACTGGGTAAAACTGGTAAGTTTTACCTCTTCACAGTCATGAGAAGGCATTATTAGTATCTTTAGGGAAAGGGCAGTACTGGATCTTATCCTCCAATGATGATTTCTTGGATACTATGGAAGCTGAAAGGGGAGATATGTTTAGGCTGGGGCGGGGGCTCCCAGGTGTTCTAGAGCCCATCTGGTACATTCTCACCTTCTCTACTTGCTCACAAGATGGCCCAATGGTAATGTTTGTACTTATGCACAGGCTTGAAGGCTCCTTTTAGTCAGTGCCTCTGCTTAATGATCTCTTCCCTTACCCTCATCACCACCTCCAAGCTCCACCCTGCTCTGGCCATGTTGGCCACCTGTGGGTAAAGAGTGTACCTTATCTGTATGGTTTTTTTCTCTGGAAACCCTGGCATATTTCACTTCCCTGAACTGGAAGAAGAGGGAAGAGAAGAAGAAAAAGCCCCTCCTTGTTGAGAATTCATTCCAACAGAATTACCCGGCATGGAGTGGTGCCTTCCAGGTTCCCTCCCACGCATGCCTTAGGCTTCCAGCTCTGTATCTGCACAGCCGGGACCCTGTGTCAGCTTTGATAAGAGCCGGGCTGTAATCAGCACTGCTGCAGTTCTCTGGCTCTGATTTCCCCTTGTGGCTTCTTCATTCCTGTTGATAATTAAAGGAAGCTTTTCTTGCCATGCTGAAGGCTATATAAAATAAGTTAATAAGTAATAAAGCAGTGGGCTCAGAGCCAAGAACTTGCTGCTTCTGGTATTCTTCCCATCCTTGTGATATAGTTACTGAGGGGGAAGCTTGGCTCTCAGGCTCAGCCTTTGGATTTGGATGGGAGAGTAAACTTCACTTGGCACTCTTAAAAATATAAGATACATGGAGAACATTCTGTGAGAGTGTTTATAGGGCCTTGGACTTTGAATGAGAAAGGCCATTGGTCGTTCCTCCTATCTTCCCATCTAGACTTTTCTTTCAAATCCTAGATTTCTTAATTCTCTTTGTCATTCCTATGCCTGTATCATTAGACAGCCTACTCTTATTTTATTAAGTTTAAAATAAATGCACTGGGGACATGCTCTCCAAATAGTATGTTTGTACTCAGCCATTAACTTCTTCTCTGCCTTTTCAAGGTTGTATCTATACAGATCAGTGCCTCGAAAGAGTACTTACTGTTTCTTTGGGGGTTACTGTGTGTTCACTTATGCTCTCTTGAAATGGCCATGGGTCTATTTTTCTGTTCCTGGAGGCCTTGGATAAACTCTCTGTAAAGAGGTTTGGGCTCCATCACAGCCAAGGAAACTTCCAGTTAAGTGTTTGGGCCTGGAGGAGTAGGGGTGGTGGTGAACCTGTTTTGATTAGTCACAGATGCTTTTCTTGCATCCAGTCTGCCTTTGGCACAGAGGGAGAGAATAGATGAGGCCATTATTCAAGTTATTTGGGTTAAAAAAAAAAACAAACCCTTGTACTCAACTTTTCTTTCAAAGAAGGTGATTTTGGTTGTAAATAAGCCAAGATGTCTGTTTCAATGAATGAGTATAATCGATGCTCAAGACATATATTTGCTTTTATCATCTGCCCACATTGTTCTCTGGCAAAGAAAGGACACAGCAATAAAGGGCTGGAAGGATAGTTCCAGGAGCACCCCCATGGCAATATCTCCAGAGCAACCACCCTGAGCCTTCATGGCTCTCAAATCCACTGGCTTCTAAGGATAGCACCAGCACCAGCAATTTACTTCTTGAACTCCTAACTTCTAACTCTGACTCTAAAGTCTACTCTGGAATTATCTATAGCTCATTTCTAATTTCTGTCCTTGGGAGGCTTTTGGTTTCATGCATTTCTCTTCATCCATCGCTTGTTACTGACTTCCTAATTACATTCAAAAACCTTACCTGTAACATTTTTTTTCCTGAATACTGATGTATCATTTCATATTTGCTTTACACATACTGTCCCACAGGTATTTTCATTAGATTCAGAATCCCCCTTGGTTTTCTACCCTAAGTTGGCTCCTGACTCCAGGTCTTAAGGTTATTCACTGTGAAACTTGACTACAGAGCAGGTGATGAAGTGTTACCACCACACATCTATTTGCTGACTCATCCTGGAATCTCAAAGATATAATTATGGTAACTTCCATTGGAATTAACCAACCGCACAATGCGATAGAGTGGTGTTGTGTGAGAACTTGGATGAAAGAGTTGTCCATATAAATAACTCTCTCTTCAACTCTAATATGCAAAATTGGATTTTGGAAGAGTCTGAAAGCAAGCATATTTAATGATTGCAAGAATTTTAGGATCAGACTTGCTATAATTATCCTATTTATTATCGTCTTCTGTGTCTACACTCTAGGTATAGGTGAAGAGCCACATTTAAGCTGGTCATGTACCATATTATAAAAACATAAAGTTGGTTAAAAATGCCCACATTGTTTTCTTTCACATCACCCCAACATGTCTAGGCATATTTATCCCTAGTTTTCTAAATTGTTCTTAACCTTGAACATACCCTACTATTCAGAGTCTGTTCTATTTTGGACTAGTCCATTCTCCTCCTAACACATACTGAAGACTGATGCCCTCCTCTTTTTGCCCCAAACACATTTCAGGACATTTCTTTTATTGGATTTCTTTGTTGATAAGCCTGTTGGTGATTTTGTAGAGTAGTTGTAGTTTTCAGGTAACTTCTGGAATTCTTTGTTGGAAGTCTGGGAGCAGTTGGTTATATCATTATCAGAAGGACCAGGAGTTGAACTAAACTATCAACATATCCTTCCTTTGTAGATATATATGATTTTGGCAAGTACTTTATATCCTTTTATTTATTTGCTGCTATCCTAAGAGGATTGTACAATATAGCTCCAGTGAGATCATGGATCATTAAACATGTTACATAAGGGGCTTTAGTACTTTTTGAGTGTCTGCTATGTGCAAAGTTCTGTGCTAGAACTACAGTAGCAAATTAAGAGAGATGTGGATCTGATGTTATATCAAAGGAGGCAAATATTCCAATTAACTACAAAATATCTCATTATAGTATATTTAAAGTACCTTGAAAGAGAAGTATAATAGGCTATAAGAAGTGATAAAAGGGGAACTAGCTAGTCCTGGGGACAAGGGAAGGCTTCTTTGAGCTGGATTTGAGACTTGAATATAGAATAAGGATTAATTAGACAAAGAGATGAAATGATGGTGATGAAGGGATTGGGCAGTAGAGGTAAGCTGGCACTAAATGTTCCAGGTAGAGTCTAGGACAGGTCTTGAGGCAGAAAGAAAAATTCCATATTCAAGGAACTGAAAGGAGAGAATGGCAGGAGTATTGAGGGCTTGGGGAAGCATGTTATACAGGTCAAGCAGAGGTCAGACCACGTATATCCTTCTAGATCATGTTAAGGATGTTATCACGAGTCAGGATTCTCAAGAAGAAGACTGTAAGACATAGATTATCGGGAAGAAAATTTATTGGTGAACACTCTAGGGATCAATATCTATGGGAGAGTGGAGGAAGTTGGACTGGGCAGAGAGATAGGTTGGACTATAAGACAGTCTCAAGAAACTTGGCACTTCATCCTGTAGCGAACTGAGAGGTCCCTTCAGAGTTATCATAAGTTTAGATGAGAGAGCTAGGTCTTGGTACTTTTTCAAGGGCTGGCTGACTACTGGTTGAATGGGAACTTCTCTGAGGAAGAGTGTGTGATCTAGGTTGAGGTGGCTTTTTTTGAGGCCAACTCATAGAAATTCATCTGAGAATTTCATGCCCAGCAGCTGTGGGAAATGTATGCCTTAGTTCTGAAGGGGAAGGCCTCAGTGCACACCATGGCATCTACTACAGATACTATTCTAAGTCTAGTGAGAAACCAACGGAAAGTTTTTAGCCTGGATGTGTTATAATATTTATGTAAAAAGATTATATTGGTTTTTGGATGGAGGATGAATTGGAAGGGTGACAAGATTGGCTCCAGAGAGATTAGTTAGGAGGCTGTGGTATGACTCAGGCAACAAGTAACAATATGGTAGACTGGATGATGGCAAAGGAGATGGAGTGGTGTGTATATTTGAGTGATGATAGGTCAGATATGGGAAAGGGGGTCTGATATGGGTTGGGGGAGATTAATTATGGAGAGATTCAGGTATAATCACAGAGCTCCTAGCCCATAGGACAGGTAGATGGTGAGGCCATTCACTGAATTTCTTCTATTTTGAGAAAATGGGTAGATCCTGAGTTTAATTTAGAGTAAGTTAAATTGAGATGCTTGTGAGATGTTCAAACAGAGAAGGTAGTAGATATATAATTCTATAACCCAGAAAAGATATCTGGGCTGTGGGCATACATTTTAGAATGGTCATAGTATTTGAGATCCTGGCCTTAGATATGGCATGATGTTTCTACGTTCCTTTTTAGGCAAGCACTATTATTTAATGCAAAGTTTTGTGGATGTACATCTTGCTCCTAATTAAAGAAACACTTTGCCCTGATGAAAAGCAGGAAACATTCTCTTTCTGTTGTGTGACAAAGAAACATAATTGGAGAGAATTTACTGAGTGCCTACTACATTCCAGCACACCGCTAAGTGCGGTTGGATACATGGAGTCCACGGTAAGGTTTTTGTTCTCAAGAAGCTTAAAACCTAATTGAAGAAATATGACCTGCTATTTCATTAGGTATGAACCAAGAAAATGCTGCTACGGGATAGTAGATGAGAGCAAAATTAATGGACTAGCAAAGTCAGGAAAGGCAAAGATGGAGATGACTGAAGTTTTCACTTGGTTCTGAATGTTGGCTAAAGGTCTGAATGGTAGGGAAGATACTTTTGGTGAAAGGTGGGATTTTCAAAATGGTGGAAAGGGTGATATATATAAAATACATTTAAGAGATATTAATAACCGGAAAATGCAAGATGTGATGGTACTTAATGTTACTTGAAATAATTGTCATATTCTAAATTCTTACCTAGTTTACAGTCCTTCAAATATCCTGATATTCAGTTTTTAATATTTTTTGAGGGTCTGAAATTTTCCGATGACATATTTTTTATTTGCTTTCCTTTTTGAATTTAATTGGTGTGTGCTTTGCTTTGTGGTTTTAAATTTCAGATTGGCTAACTCAGACATCAAGCCCAGAGAAGTTTCCTCTGAAATGCAATCCAGTGAGCCCTCACATTGTACTTCATTCTTTTATCCCTACCCCACACAAAACGATCATAGCCTTTACTTTAACTAATGAATTATAGATTAACAGGTTTGGTAATGCTTTCGGAATCCAGAATGAGTAAGTCTTTGAAGAATCTAAAACCTTTGCTAGTACTCTGTCTATATTTATTTAGAATTGAAAGACTGTAAAAAAGGGAAAATATGATCAGCACATATATGTCGAAATAGCTAGCAGGCAAATGCCACAGGATTATTTTTATGATCATTGAACTTATTTATTAGGTGGCAGATTGCTGTCTGACTTTTACCCAAACACATGATACTGAGTATTATTTCACAGGTTTGTTATCTTCAAACCTAAACTGCTAGAAGATTATCTCTTCATGCCTGCTATGACTCTGACCTATTCCAAAACTGAACAGCTCTAGAGAGCACTGATATCATACTTTATGTAAATCCCTCCTTTTATTTCCGGTACTTGTGCGATGCACAGCCTGTGCCATATATAGTAAGGCTGCTTGCAAATGGCATAGCAGGTAGAGGTGGTACCTGGTCTATGGCTCATGATAGAGACAATTAGCTTCCCATAGCCACAGGAAAAGGTGATAGTCCTAAGAACTAACCCTATATAGCAAGGGTACAAACCAATGTTTACTTACTCTTAACACTTGATAGATTGCATAAAGATTTCTAGGTTGAAAATTATTTTCTCTAAGAATTTTAAAGTCTGTGTTCTGTTTTCTTCTAGCATGTGGTATGACTATTTAAAAGGGTCATATAGAGGCGCTTGAGTGACTCAGTTGGTTCAACATTTGCCTTTGGCTCAGGTCATGATCCCTGGGTCCTGGGATGGAGATCCATGTGGGGTTCCCCTCCCAGAAGGAAGTCTGCTTCTTCCTCTGCCCCTCCTCCTACTTGTGCACATATTCTATGTCATAAATAAATAAATAAATAAATAAATAAATAAATAAATAAAATCTTAAAAGAGATAAAGGCTGATATATTTTGATTCCTGAGTTTTTTGTATAATACGTTTTAACTCTCTAGAAAATAGCTTTAGAATCTTCTTTGTTCCTGATGCTACCAAATTTTCTGGATTCTGAGTTACTATCTTTTTTGGGATTTTCTTTTGTTTTGCTGGAGAGTATTATTGCTCAGTAGCTTGGGAGGTAAATTATCTGACACACTATGTGTTTAAAGGTATCTTTATTTTAGTTTCTAGTTTGGTATTTTGGCTAGGTGTAGAATTCTAAATAAAAGTTATTTTCTGTCAGAATTTTGAAGGAATTAATTCACTGCCTCATTAACTTCCAGAGCTGCCATTGAGAAGGCCATTGTCATTCTGATGTCTAACCCTTGATGTGACTTGTATTTTTTCTTGGAAAGTATTCTGGTTCTTTTTTTTTTTAAAGGTATTAGGCTGTAGACTTGGTAGGTCCTTCAATCTAGAAATTCCTGATCTATAGTTTTGTGAAATCTTTTGTATTACTACTCTATTAATTAATTCTTATTTCTGGGTATCAAAATCTTTGGACATTGAACATACGAGTCTGATTCTCCAAATTTCATAGGACTTTAGTTTCTTCTTGTTTTTGAAATCTCTTGTTTTACTCTTTAAAATATTTTATCTCTTTTTCCAGCTTCCTTGTATTGAGTGTTTTATTTGTGCTCTCATATTTTTAATTTCCAAGAATTTTTCTTGTTCTTGGAATGTTCCTTTTTAAAAATAGCATCGTGTTCTGTTTCACGGATTCAATATCTTTTCTTATCTCTATGAGGACATTAATGATAATTAAAACATTTTTTTCCTTCTCTCTCCTTCAAGGCCTTTTTGTATATTTGTTTTGGTCTCTGTCCATCATTTTTCAGGCTTTCCTCAGATATCTAGTGATCTATGGCAGCATTTAATAGTTCAGAGTGAAATTTGGAAAAGGTAACCTCTGTGCAAGGCTTGTGGACTGAAGGGCTCACTGTAGGGAGACTAGACCAGGCTGTTTCACTGGGCCAGTCAGTTTATCCAGAAAAGGGGTCTTTTAATTTTCTGTTGGGGGCTTATAAGTGTGTTTTCTCTGCTAGGAGTCAAATAGAGGATGGAGCTGTGTGTCTCACTCTTCAGTATGTAAACTCTCCTGTAATCCTCATGGGGGACTCTGGCCCTCTACTGTGCTTCCTCTACTGTCTAGGAAACATCCAGTCCTCTCCTATTGGGCAGGGGAAGTGGGGAGAATTATGTATTTCTATTTTCTTTCTTCTTACAGATTTGTGCCTTTTAAAAATGCTCTTTACCTTGTTTATTTTTTTCTAGTTTTACTGAGAAATAATTGACATACATCACTGTAAATGTTTAAGGCGTGCAGCATGATGGTTTCATTTACTTTATTGTGAAATGACCACCACAATAGGTTCAGCTAACATCTATCTTCCACATATATATATACACAATAAAAAGAAAAGAAAGAAAAAAAGAAAAGAGGAAACAATTACTGTAATGAGAACTCTTAGGATTTGCTCTCTTAACAACTGAGATGTAAGAGGCATCAAAGTCAATCTGTTTTTAATCTCCCATATTTAACCTGTGGCCAGGGCCATCTTCCTAGGAAACCAGTGCCCCTAGCCCCCTCTAGCACTCTCCAAGGCCTTGCGAACCCCCGATCCTCTTATCATTACAGCCACAAGGGATTCTACCAAAAGGCAATGGTCCCTGAAGCCACCTATACTCTCTGTGCATAGTCTGTTTTCAGACATGGTGATTTCTCACTCTTACTGTCATCTACTTGATAAAATCATCAACATGGCACCTCATCAGGGTTCTGTCTAGATTCTAGAACAAGCAACATTTGTGGTCTATGGCCAGGTCACACTCTACGAGGTCATTATGCCCCTGGTCCCCTGGAAGACTGTGTGCCGCCAATGAAACCTTGTCTGGCCAGTCCCACTGTGCTTCTAAAATTATCAACATGTCTCCTACAGTGCAGCCTCCCCAGTCCCATCTTCCTGCTTCCTACTCTTCTTACCTCAAGCTCACTTCTCCACCACTCTTCCTCTAGACGCCCTCTTGCTCACCAGCCCTATCACAGATGTCACGACACCAGCAACAAATTCTTTATCTTTAGTTTCTTTATGGAATCCTTTCCAACACTTTTTCTTACCTTCACTTAACTTGACCATATTTGTAAACTGATGGTCCTCCTTTGCAACATTATGTAATTCTTTTGACCCTTTTTTTGGAGTTTAGTATTCATTTAATTATTTTTGAGTGGTATGTGATAAAGAAGTGCTTTCAAGTAAAATGTTTTGCTTGTGTCAGTATACTATTAAATTTCATATTATAGATTTCATTGACGTATAACTTTTTAAAATAATTTTGTACTTTTAAAAAAAAGCTTTTATTTATTTATTTGAGAGACAATGAGAGAGCACAAGCAGGGGAAGCAGCAGAGGGAGAGGGAGAAATCCTCCCTGCTGAGCAGGGAGCCTGATGTGGGACTCAATCCCAGGACCCTGGGATCATGACCTGAGCTGAAGACAGTTGCTTAACTGGCTGAGCCAGCCAGGCACCCCTGAAGTATAATTTTTATATTGGATTCTCAAACTAAAAAAGGGAAAAATTAAACCAGTTTTCTGTGATAAGGATTATTTATAATTACATACACATATTTAAGTATTTTATCATATATACATTTTAACATTTCCCATTTAAAGAAAGAAGCATGGTCTTTATTTTACTGTAAATGAAGACACATATTTTAGAAACTAAATTGAAATTTAATTGTATATTACTTTATCAAGAAAACTTTTTTTTTTTTTTTAAAGATTTTATTTATTCATGAAAGACACAGAGACACAGGCAGAGGAAGAAGCAGGCTCCATGCTGGGAGCCCAATGTGGGACTCAATCCCAGGACTTTGGGATCACGCCCAGAGGTGCCAAAGGTGGGTGCTCAACTGCTGAGCCACCCAGGAATCCCAAGAAAACACTTTTTGGTTTGATGCTTGAGATTGCTTCACTTTGCATTTTCACCTAAAGCTAGCTCCCTCCCAAGGATGCTGTTTTTTCACAGCTCTCTTGAGTAGAGACAAATGCTCTCTCACTTCACAGGGCACAAAGATGCCATCAACGATTTCTCCTCTCCCTTTGTCACACTGACCATCACCTCTGAAATCATAAACTCCATTAACCAAAAACTCCCTATACCTTTTGTCCCCAGTACTCTCAGCTTAGATAGACTGCACTCTGATGTCATCTCTCATTTCCTTCTTTTTCTTCAGTCCACAAGACTCCTTCATGGTTTGACTTCTTCCCCAAGCTAGCCTAGACCTCCATTGCATTATTTAACTATTACTTTCCCCACCACTCTTAGCACTTTATGAGAATAACAAAAGATAAAGTTTGTTAATCATGTTCTAGATATTTGGTATATTATTAACCACTTTATGTATACAAAATTTAATTCTAAAAAAAAGTGCTATAATTAGATACTGTTATTATTGTTAACTCATGGACAAAGAATGTATGACCAAGGAAGGTCAGATATCTTGCCTTAGGTAATGTGACTGAAAAGAGTTGCACTGTGTTTCTGTCTAGGTCCAGAATCCTTACTGTTTTAAATCATTGTACTAGTACCTCAGCAATTTCATTTCTTTTTTTTTTTTGCCTTGAAGTTGCCCATTGGGTCCTTTTTGTCATGATTTTTCTGTTCTTATATTAGGACTTCTGAGAGCTGCTGGAGAAAAATCACCACCTCTGTTTTTCTTTGAATTCAATTTACATGCATTACATGAGAAAATTTTTTCCCTTCTGGCAGTAGCTAGTGTAAAGTTTCAACACAATCCTCATGCCCTTTACCCTCCTCACATCTCGTTCACTCTTAGCAAATGACTTTGATTCCTACCTTACTAAGACAATTATGACTATCATATATAAACTACCTTTATTTCCAGGCCACATACTGACAAGGTCTTTGTATCTGCAACCACCTGAAAGATTAGTCTCTTTTCCTGTAGTCCAAGAAGATGATGCCTCTGTCAAGACTAATCCTTATGTCTGGACTCTGTGTTTCACACTCTTCCACCTAGTCCAAGATAAGGACCATAACACATATTTTTTGCTCTTTCTTCTGTACTTTCTGTTTCCCCATCTTCCCTGGTTTCTTCTCCTCACTGTGGTCTATATCCTCTGTTAGCGGGCTAGAGAGATGCATTAGCCAAGGTCCCAGCAGGAAACAAATAGGACAACTGAAGAGAGTATTTAATAGAGTATTTGCAAAGCTATGAGCAGGCTGCAGGGACCCTGTCTACAAGCCCAGTAAACAGGGAGGGCTGAGAGGCAAGAGAATTGAACAGTTACTGTAGCCCAGTAAAAGATTTATGTGGATAGGACCAACGTAAGAGGAATTGGTCAAGAGACAGAGATGGTTTTCATTAACTATAGGAAGATTTCTGAGAAATAAGTACCCCAACTTTATTCTCTTTTTTCCAGTCTCCTGCCAGAGCTTCCCATTGGCCAAACACAACCAGGAGCCAGAGGACAAAAGATTCTTTGTTATAATTAAGGCCCATAGAGACCAGCCTCTAGGGCACAGAGCAGGGTGGAGAAGGATAGAAAGTAGATCTAGATGGGGCCAACAGAAGATAGAAATATGGTATGGAATCATATTTTTTTCTGGAACATCATTAGTCTGATTTTCATTAAAACTTCATTTTAAAGAAGAAATGTCCTTTTCAGATTTTAAATTATTATTCTTTTGTTCCTAGACAATGGAATAAATTTCAGAAAAATATTACTGAGAAAAGATCCTGATTTCTACCGTTTTCTGTTACATTATTCAAGTGTCCATTTATTATGCTTCTTGAGGGTACAAAACAAATGATTGATTGAATTTGTTTTAGTTTTATTACACATTATTCCCCTTTGGCTTGTGTTTCTGTTGCCTGGTAATTTTCAAAGGCTTCATTCCATAAAAAACAAAAGTAAGAGAAAAAGCAAAACCAAAAATACTCAGGATGTTTTCCCCAAGTAGCACAACGTAAAAACAAACAAACAAACCGTGGAGTGATGTTACATTTTGTAGAGAAAGATTAATTTTAAGGGAAGGAAGTAGGTTTTCTCTCTATGCCTGGCTTTGGCTAAGCCATTGGCCAAACTGTATATGGCCTAAGGTCCTTTCAGAATTGGTTGCCTTTGCACCTGCACAAACACTCTTTCAGAAAGGGTGAGTTACATTTGGTGACTGACCCCCTACTGGTCTTTCATCAGGGCTTTCTCTTGCCTTTCCCCATTCCCCATTTATCCAGCATGTATCCCGGCTAGCATATTCCTGAAATCGATATATCTGTGGCTTTCCTGGGAGCATGATGTTGAAGAGGGTGGGGGTTGGTTTCCTGGGGTTGATCAAAGACTGTCTTGGCTTTCTCGGAAGTACTGAAGCCCCAAGTCTCCCTTGGGCTGTCTGAAGGTTTGCACAGCTGTCTTATGTTCGGGGTAGAGAAGATCATCACCAATTATTTTGTCATCGTTATGTCCTGAAATGGTAAAATTTTGCCACTAGGGCATATAAAGGAAACATGGAAACACACTGGTGGTCATGGACTGGGGAGAGAGTGACATGCAAATCTCTGCTTTATCTTGAAAGCAGACAGATCCTTAAGAAAACTCCATTGTCTTCTGAGGAAATTTGAATCATTTGTGTTTAGTTTTAAGCCTCTGTTTTCCCATCCAACTTTCTATTTCCCTTTCTAATTCTTTATAAAAAATTGAAATCCTTTAGAAAAATGTCTCCTGCCATCAGGCATAAAGCAGGACAGGTAAGTGTCTAGTCATCATCCTTTAATGCCTGGACATCTGTTCCAGTCTATAGGATAAGTTTCAAATGACCAGGCAGTCCTACAAAAGCTTTTCACTGTTTTATGAAATTATACCTATACTCTGGTTATATGCCACCAGGTGAACAAGGGAGCTGGAATCAGGTTAAATGCACATAGAATGGAAAATTGAAAAAGACAGGGATAGTTTTCTTAATAGTATCACTCATTTCCATGTAATTAAACACAGGATGCTGTATATACATCTGAATTAAAATAAGACCAAATGAGGCCTTTATTTCTTATTATTTTATAGTCATCTTCCCTATGCTTATTCTCTCCACAAATATTTGAGGGTTTTTTAAATGCCACGTATTGTTTTAGATTCTGAGATTACAACAGGGAACAGTAGGCAAAGTAACTGAATTCAAATATATTTGAGTGAGGCAGAAGTGCATGTGGATAGAATGCCTGGTAGAGATGAGGTCTATGAAGAACAGTGACACAGTGTGAAGGGAGCTCTTTGGCTAGTCAGAGATCCTTCTAGGGGAGATCTGAATCTTGTGAGAGAGTGAGCCAAGAGACCACCTACAGAGAAAACATTGCACAAAGTAAACTCCACAGTCTGTGTGTGAATGCGTATGGTTGCCCAGTGAAAACAAGTGATAAACAAGTGCATGTCTAGATTATATATTTGGTATCTATCTGTGATGGTTAATTCAGTGCTTCAACCTGATTGGCCATTGGGTGCCCAGGTAAATATTATTTCTGGGTGTGTTTGTGAGGGTGTTTCCAGATAAGATTAGCATTTTAATGGGTAGATTCAGTAAACTAGATTGCCCTTCCCAAAGTGAGTGCGAATCAGCCATCAGCCAATCCTTTGAGGGCCTAAACAGAACAAAAGGTGGAGGAAGGAGGAATTGCTCCTTTGACTTCCTGTCTCATTGTTGAGTTGGGACATATTATCTTTTCCAGGCCTTGGACTGAGGTTTACACCATTGACTCCCCTGGTTCTCAGGCCTTTGGACTCAGACTGAAGTACACCGCCAGCTGTCCTGGGTCTCAGCTTGCAAAAGGCAGATCCTGGGACTTTTCAGTTTCTATAATTGCATGAGCTAATTCCTTATAATAAATCTCTGTTATATATATGTTTACCTATAATATATGAAATGCACATACATAAATGCATATATCAATGTTCTGTTTCTCTGAAAAATCCTGACTAATGGTTTATCCATCTCTCTCTCTACTCATCTCTATCTCCCTATCTATTAGCTATCAGATATATCTATGTGTTTATCTATCATCTACATATCTCTGTATTCTTTTTTTTTTTAAGTTTTATTTATTTATTTATTATAGACATAGAGAGAGAGAGAGAGAGAGAGAGAGAGAGAGATAGAGAGGCAGAGACACAGGAGGAGGGGGAAGCAGACTCCATGCCGGGAGCCTGATGTGGGACTCGATCCCGGGACTCCAGGATCGCGCCCTGGACCAAAGGCAGGTGCTAAACCGCTGAGTCACCCAGGGATCCCCCACATCTCTGTATTCTATTTATTATCTATCTCTTTATTTATCTACCATCTATCAATCTATCAAAAGTATATTGCCATACTTATTTGAGTTTCTGTTTTCTGTTTGTTTGAATGCGAGGTGACCTAGATGATCATTCAGCCATATGATGTACTTGTATATTCCTAGGATTTATTAGATCATACTCAAGAGACTCAGGAATGACCTGAAGCAGGAACCAGGGGCTGAGAAGCTTCAGCAACCAAGGAATAGGGGAGCACTACTCTCTGAGCCTAAGCAGGAGTGGTTTGACTGGCTACAGTGGTCAAGTTCAATGGGTCAGTTGTGTTCATAGCTTTATTGGAAGTAGAATATGCTTTACACAGTAGCACTGGGCTTGCAGTCAGGCCTGCAAGGTCTTTAGTGGGCTCTGTACTTGTGTGGTTGGTGATCTGGTTTGGCTCTGAGAGATGCACCCAACATAAAGGTGGGGAGATGAGGACATATCTGGAGGCGTAGTAAACCAGTTTGATGGGAACAGAGGTTTTGAAGAGAAGAGTGAGAGCAGGTATTTGGAATGCAAGTTAAATTGTGGAGGGCCTGAAATACAGTGCTGTAAGCAAGTCTTTACAGATGAGTAAGCCTTAGTTACCTCATCTCTAAAATGGGAATAATAATACACATCGCATTGGGTGAGAATGAGATGACGTAGTGCATATAAAATGTCTAGCATTACATTGTACACATTTTAAGTGCTTAATAAAGAGTAACTGCTACTATGATAATGAAAGTGGTGTTTAAGAATGATTAATGTGGCAACAGTGTGTGGGATTCATTGGAGGAGGGAAATAGTGGAATAGGGAGCCCAGTTATAAGGTTGTTTTAACAGTCTAGGCATAAATACGGTACTAATGAGGCTGGGAAAGCAGGGACCCAGGAGAAACCACCTGCAGGGATAGTTAAGGGGCCTTGGAGACTGCCTGGGAACATACTATCAAGGTGATGGGGAGTTTAGAGACAACTGCAGTTTGGCCTGTGTGTCCCTGGTATCATGGGACTGGTTTTGACTCAGGGTGTGTTAAGCAACAATTCAGCTAGAAGGGGTGGGCTGTGAAGGAGCCCATGGCTAGAAGGGGGTCACAATGGGGGAATGAGGGCGAGGAGGGTCAAGTAAAAGTTGAAGGATAGAAACAGACTAGTCTGGAGGGGAACTACCCAACAGCAAGGCCTGCTGGTCAGTGGAGGAATAGTGTAGAGGCTGAGCTGCCTTGTGGGCTGTGGTAACTGGAGCAGGGAGTCCAGGATTAAACCAGACTCCTTCCTCCCAGTGTTCCTTTCTTCTTTCCTGCCTTCCCTTCCTTCTTTCTTCTCTTTCCTCTTTCTACCATTCTTTCTTTCCTCAGTTAAAGAGTGGGCTTGGTTCTATACCTGGTACTAGGCATGAAAGTTAAAGAAGTGAAATCCTTGTTCCCAAGAAGTTCATTATCCAAAGTGAGTTAGAAAAAAGGCTGATACAAGTATGAGGAGTGGTTCAATAAATGAAATCTGGTGATATGAAACTGAGAGAGAATGAACTAACTGACAAAATAGAAACCTTTTCTTCTCTTCCTGAGGACCTGGGAAGTATTAGATAAGATTTAGGTGCATTTACTTATTTATTATCTCTCAGTGATACAAGTGCCTTTTCAGCTATAGGTTATATGAAAGGATTTTCATCCATGGGTGAGATGAGTGGATTTTGTTCCAGGCCTGTTCCTAAAGGTGAGAAGTATTTGGCCTGTGATGACAGGAGTTTCATTTTGATTTTCATTTGAAGAATGTTGAAATGATCCATCTTATGATCATAATACATTACAGAATTTTGTCCTTTGTTTTTCTTCCTGAATGAAGAGAGCCAACTCATTTATCTTCTCTGATGATGAACCATTAGTTCCATCACTCTCCAAGTACTGTTACATTACACTTGCTATTCTATGTGAGATCCAGTTTCAAGTGTGGGGATTGATGCACTCTCTGCTCATTAAATTGCAGAATAACACAGATGAAAAAAGAAAGAGGGGGCAGCTGTTAGTTCCTCCTTCAGTGTCTAGATCTTGTGTGGAATCAGAGAGGAGCACTCCTGTTTGGTTTAGCCTCCCCTCCTGGCCACATCACAGTGCTTGAACCTGTTGATTCATGCCACTTCTTTAGAACTTTCTTACTAGCTTCTGCCCTGACCTCTGCTTACTCTCTTTTATAACCTTCTTTTTGTCCTGGACTCTTCCCTTGTTCTCTCTGTTTGGGTTATTTCAACCACTTTGGTGGCTCCAAATATTATTTCTGAGGTAAGTTCTCCCAAATGCATTTCTAGAATGCGGGTCTTCAGCAGAGCAGCAAATCTCTTTCTAACTGCAATTTCCACAAGGACATCTCCTGGTGCCTTCATCTTCACCTGCCTGAATCCAACCTGTCAACTTCTTTCATCATCGGACACTTCCTTCCACCTTCTCCATTTCTGTTCAAGCTGCCATCATCCTCCCAGTCACACTTGAAATGTTAGCCTCATCTGTAATGAGCAAGATCCAGATGAAGGCAGGAATAAGAATCTCCACACTGGAATCTTCCCCAGGGGGTTCCCTCTCAGTTTTGCCCCAATGTTTGCTCACTGCCTGTTGATTTTAGCCTTTCTGCACCTTTCCACGGGGCTACCACAATAGCCTCCTCACTGTTTTTCCCTCTGTGTGAGACACTGGGAGACTGCAAGAAATTGCCCTTCACTTTTTTTTCTTTCTCATTTTCAAATCCCCAAATCATTATTAAAAATGTGGGGAAAATCATCTTGCTCTGCAGTTGTATAATAAAGCTCTTTGTGGCAGCTTGTTCAGCGTGGGCTTGAGAGCATAAACAAATGGAGGTCATTTTGCCTTCTGGGGGGTTATTTTTAATATCCAAGATTTTTCTGTTCCTGCTCATTTCCCCTGCTTCTTGCTTCAGAAGCTCCTCACAGCTAAATCCATTGATAGCTTCCACAAAACATAAATCCCAGAAAAGGATACATAATTTATTCATAGGCTCTTCAATCAAAATATAGGTGATAATGTATTAGACACATTCCAATACACGTTATCACCTGGCTTTGCACACCACATGGAAACAGCAAATTAGATTTCTGAAAGGAGAGAGAGACTGCTGGTAATGCCAGGATTTGCTGACATCAAGAGTGACCTTTCAGGATGAGCAAGGGAAAGAAAGGACAAGAATCAATATTTTAAAAAGTATTTTACACTCATTGTTCAGTTAATCTTGACAACAACTCTTATTTAACAGACGAGGAAACTGAGATGCAGCGAGGTTTAATAGCTCACTCAAGGTCATTTTTCTGCAAGACCTAGAGATTCTACTTTGAGTATTTAGGACCCTCAAAGCCAATTTTCTCTTTATTACACCAGCATTTTTCAAAAGAATTCCATGAGACATGAGTTCAGTGGAATGATGATGAGTATTCTCTGTAAAAGGTGGATCAAATTTCAGAACAATCACAACACTGCTGTTTTGTAGTGGATTCCTCTCCCTCGACCCCTGGCAACTACTGATCTCTGTTCCTTTAGGTGTGCCTTTTCCAGATGTCATATAAATGGAATCATGCTGTATGTAGCCTTTTGGCTTATCTCTCCTTCTTTCTTAGCAAAATACATTTGATATTCACCATGTTTTGTGTATCAACAGTTTGGTTCTTTTTACTGCTAAGTGGTAGCCCATCCTAAGGTTGAACTTAGAGCACATATAGGTTGTTTTTCACTTTTGTCAATTTTAAATAGCGATGTTGTGAATAATTGCATATCAGGTTTTGGGGATAAATATAAATTTTCACTTATTTTGAGTGGTTTGCTAGACAGTGGAGAAAAGCCTGGAAGTAAATGTGAATGTCTTTACATCTTTAGCACCCAACGATTCTCTATTTTCTTGTTATTTGACACTTGACCTTAACATTGACAATTTTGAATTCGTCTTAAACATGCCTGGCTCCTTCTGCCTCAGGGAAGTAGGGATACAATTCTTTTTCTCCTTGCCAATGCCGTTTAGATGCCTGTCTTTCTTTAGATTTCTGTTTAGCTGGTTACTGTAAAACCTCAGCTATCTAATAGGGTCATGAAAAGTTGTGAATTTGCATTTTGTTTGGCTCTTTTTGTTGTTAGTGTAAATGTGAAAGGAAATTCTTTGCAGCTTTTTATATCTCAAGTTGAAACTAATTCCAGGCTGGGATTCTATTTGCTCACTTAAAAAAAATAGTCCCAAATATAAGCAATGGTTTTGTTTGTTTGTTTGTTTGTTTGTTTTAAGCAATGGTTTTGAATAGATCCAAATGATTCTGAAAATAGGGCCAGTTAATTTTCAGTATTGTTGATGATTTGGGTTTCTGTGCAAATGTCTTCAAATGCAATTTTCTCTTGCATCAACATGGAGGGTTAATCTTCATGGAGTCCAGGTTCTCATGTATATTTAATATCATCTGCATATATGTCATATAAAGAGAGGCTTTATATCCACCAGCTACAGGAGTGTCTAGATGATTTCATCCCACAGTAAGTTTCCTTACATCTGACAAATATTAGTTTTAAATAGGTCTCCTGTGTGTGTGTGTGTGTGTGAGTGCACAAGAGAGAGAGAAAGAGAGAAGAGAGAGAAAGAAGGGAGAGGAGAGAGAGAGAAAGTGAGAATGATGGTGATATATAGAACTTAATATTTTCCTGTCTTCTCCAAGATCATGAAAAAGAAAATACTTTTGGATGCCCATTAACTCAGCCATACCTCTCTCCTTCCCTAATCTTTGCTGTCATCATCCACCAACTTCCTGATCATGACAACATGTTCACTGGGGCCATGGAATCATCTAAGTCATCCAATACCCTAGTATCTGGGAATTACTGGAGATGAGTCACCTCTACATGTATGTGGTTTCAAATTTGATCTCAAGTCTCAAACCTCCCCTCAGAATTCTCTTTTGTGCTTCTAGTCTGCTCATTGTCCTATTAAACTCAGAAATATTCCGAAAATACTACTCCCCTCTTTAAAAATTTCAGGATACTCTCCAAAAGCTTATTCAGGCCTCCTTGCTTATTAAACTAAGAGACAAGTCATCCCGTGGTATTTGGACTATTCTTTCCATGCTTCTCAGTGTATTACCAGACATTTGTCCTAATCTTATCTTTTTGTTTTAATTGAAAACCTGTGTCTCCTCCAATCTAAGGTTGATGTCTCACAATCCAGCAGTTTCCATCTAAAATTTTGAATCAGGGATCCCTGGGTGGCACAGCGGTTTAGTGCCTGCCTTTGGCCCAGGGCGCGATCCTGGAAACCCGGAATCGAATCCTACATTGGGCTTCCTGCATGGAGCCTGCTTCTCCCTCTGCCTGTGTCTCTGCCTCTCTCTCTCTCTGTGACTATCATGAATAAATAAATAAAATCTTAAAAAAAATAAAAATAAAAAAAATAAAATGTTGAATCAGCTGTCAGCTTTGACCAATCCCCCCCCCCCCACACACCCTCTTGATATTTTTGATTGGGAATTGTGGAATCTATAAAGATTCATATCAATTATGCAATTAATGATTATTGACATATCTTGTAATATTTCCTGTTTGAAGGTTACCTTTTTTCTGATATTAATATAGTGATAACAGCTTTCTTTTGATTAGTATTTGCATCCCTTTTTACTCCTTTTAATCTAGTCACATGTTTATATTTAAAGTGAAATTCTTGAGGTGCCTGAGTAGCAGAGTTGGTTGAGCATCCAACTCTTGGTTTCAGCTCAGGTCATGATCTCAGGGTCCTGGGATGGAGTCCTAGATGGGCTTGGCACTCAGTGGGGAGTCTTCTTGAGATTATATCCCTCTCCCTTTGCCACCACCCCCATGCTCTCTCTTTTTCTCTAAAACTAGTAAATCTTTTTTTAAAAAGTGAGATTCTTCCAGAAAATATAAAGTTGGATTATCCTTTTCTATTTGGTCTGAAAAATCACTGTGTTTAAATTGGAGTGTTAAGAACACTTACATTAATGTAATTGTTGATATGGTTTGGTTTATATTTAGCATCTTACTCTTTTTTTTCCTAGTTGTTTCATCTGTTCTTTGGCCCATTTTCCTCCTTCCTTCCCTTCTTTCAGAATAATCAGTATTTTTAAAAGAAATATTTATTTATTTATTTATTTATTATTTTATTTATTATTTTAGAGAGAGAGAGACGAGAGAGAAGAGAGAGAGAGAGAGAGAGAATATGAGTCAAGAGGAGGGAGAGAGAATCTTAAGCAGACTCCTTGTTGAGCATGAAGCCCAAAGTGGGGCTTGATCTTATGACCCTGAGATCATGACCTGGGCTGAAACCAAGAGTTAGACAGTCAACTGACTGAGCCACACAGATGTCCTGGACTAATTCAGTGTTTTATATGATTTTTTTTTCATTTCCCATATTGGCTTTTTAGTCTTACTTCTTGTTTTATTTTTTGACTGATTTTTTTGAGGCTTACACTATGAATCCTTAACTTATCACAATCTGTTTTTTTCATGTGTAATTTAAGACCCTTTCAACATATATTTCCATTTTCTTCATTCTGTCCTTTAACTAGTACAAAGTTTAAATCAAGTTATTTCTTTGTTCAGGGCCATTTCTACTATACCAGTTGGAAAGGTCTACTATGATTAATGCCAAGGATACTAAGAAATAAGCTCCATCCCCCAGGCACTTACTTGAAAATATGGACCCTAAAAATTTTTTTAAAAATGAAAATATGGACCCCATTTAAATGGAAAGTAATTACAATGGGGCAAAGAAATACATGTGGTAAAAGTCTAGTGACCAAAATAGATACTAAGTACAAAATGCTGAGGGGAGATCAGCATGAATTGAAATGGCCAAGAAAAGCCCCATCAAGAGAATGGAACTCAAAAGAAGGATTTGCCAAAAGAATTTTATTAATTGAACAAGAATGAACAAAATGGTGACTCTGGGATTTTGGAAAAGTAGTCAGGTGAAAAATAGCTTGACTGGAGTAAGGAATTCAAGCTGCAAACTATAGAATATGGATTTGGGGGGGCTGGCATTTTGTGAAGTGAAGCAAACAACCTTGCAGAATGTTGTTTCGTTATTTTACAAATTGTATTTCTATATCTTTGTCCCTTTGTGCTATTCCAACCCACTCTTTTAGGTAACAGTGGTTTATTATACAGCTCTCCAAAAACAGCTTTACTTTCATAAACACTGTATCTAATAACTGTTTGTTAATGAGTGCCTGAAGTGAGAAAAGTAAGAGGCATAGAATTTAAGTGATGGAGAAGGTAATAATGAGTCTAGCAGAGACTTTTAGTCGAGAAAAATTTGTTTGAAAAGGGAGGACAGAAAATTCTTAGTTTCATTTTCTCTTCCTTCAGTCCCTCTGCTCTACATATGCTAGTGAGATTTACTTCTCTTTTAAGTGTATCTCTAATTCTTCTCTCATGTCACAACTTGTACTGTTTCTCAAGCCTTAATTAATACTTCAGTGACCTAAGTGACATCATTTCATACTTGTTGCCTGAAACCAGATATGGGAGTGGTCTGTCCTCTTGATGGAATCGTCTGAGTGGCTGTGCAGGTATTCTACTCTTCCTTCACTATTTCATGGCACTTCTCAAGGAGAACATGTTATGAAGAGGATCATTCTCATTGATTCATAGGGACTATTTTTTAGTCAGTAGTATATTACTTCTATCTAGTCAAATGTGTAAACACATTTTTTTTGTATGACACTATGACATTTCCGGCTACTACCACTACCTCTGGCAGTACACAGCCACTGTCATGAAGCATTACGTACCATCACTAACATTGCTGTGGTCTCCATTATCACTCATTGTTGGTTGTTATGCTCAGCACTGTGCTAGGTATTGTCTCTACATCATTTCCGATCATCCAAGATTCCTGCATTAGTGTCCTTATACTACACAAGTATGCTGATTATTAGCACAAAGATTAGGTCCAAAGTTAGTGATCAGTAAAGCCAGGAATTAAACCTAGGTTTGTCTGACTCTAAAAGCTAAAGTTTTTTCAACCATCACACACAGTCTGTCAAGCACCCTCAGTTCAACACTTCATTTTGCAGAGCCTGTATTGGTTGCCTACAGGCCTATGCCTAAAAGCCTACTGTTGATATGTTCACAAATGCCTTTCTGAATGACTTAATTTTTTTAAATGTTTTTCTCTTCTTTCTTCTTTTTTGTTTCTTTCCTTACACTCCAAGTTAAATGTCCAAGCCATGATTTGGAGCCTTCATGGCAGTTTGTGATCACTCCAGTGAACATTAATTTTATTTAAATACAGCCTTTTAGGAGCACCTGGGTGGTTCAGTTGATTAAGCATCTGACTCTTGGTTTTGGCTGAGGTCACAATCTCAGAGTCCTGAGACTGAGCACTGTGTTGGGCTCCACAATGGGCATGGAACTTGCTTGAGATTTTCCCTCTCCCTCTGCCTCCCTCTCTCTCTCTCTATTTATCTCTCTCTCTCTCACTTTCAAAAAAAATGCTTTTAAGTGCTGTTTAGCACCATTTTCAATGTGAGGTCATATGAAAATAAATATTTGGCACTTAAGCAGTTTAATGTTCTTAGAAGTTGACATTTGACAAATCTAGTTTGAGTCTTTTTTTTATGGAAAAGGAGGTGTGATGGTTCATGACAGTATAGGTTGCTAATTTATTTTAAATATAGTTACATAGAAACATTCTCCATTAAGTGATGGGGACCACCAATAAATTCCCATTAGTATTTTCTCTCAGGTAATACCATATCTGTGTTCCTTATGAAACATAAAAATTGCTATGGCTGCTCTCTTTAACTATTCCATGCTTTGCCACCCTTGCTCCTACTCCATTCCTCAAGCAATATTAATTTTCCATTGTTTCTAACCTCTTGGATTTCCATCTTGTCTTGCTATCTTTGAAATTTCTATCTTGCCTCTATCAAGTAAGCAGATACTTATAGTTTTTGCAGGCAGGGTTGCAAGCTTGACTTTATTCCAGCAGAAAGGGGATGGATCTTGATTAGTTTTAACCAATAATTGATAATTTCATTGTCCTTGGCAGTGAATGATTTAAGCATCAACATTAAATATAATTTTGGCTAATGAGACATGAGGGGAGGATTTTGAAGGATTTTTGGCAACCTTTCTCTTAGGTTAATATTGACACTAAAGAAACTCTTCCTTTTTCTTCCATCCCCCAATACTTTGGTGACTTCTGTGATGATGAGGAACAAGTGTAAGGCTGAGAAGAAACAGATCAAGGATGTAATGCTGGAAGTTGGGAAAAACCAGTGCTCTTAGTAACATTTTTGAGTTACTAATAAATTCCACAGTTGAACTTTAATACTTATGTGAGATAATACTAATGCCAGGTGTGAAACTTGTTAGTGTTAATAAGCTACCAAACTTTGAGAAGTGGTCAGTTTTTTTCCTTCTTTCTTTTTCCTTTTCCATAGCAGCACTTGTCAGAGATGGAAAAACCTATAGATAAGTGAGGAATAGGTTCATCAAGTAGGAAGAGGTGAGAAAATTATTTCATAATAATTAGGATCAAATATCAGCAATCTTTTTGTTGTTGTTCTCACTACGCTGTTTCTAATGCATGAATTACTATTGAATGTGATCTAATTATTCTGTCCTTTATTCTCATGAGTGTAGAAATTACTAGAAGGAAGACGTGGTGATAAAATTTTCTTCTTCCATGATGTACTTTATCCCATCACTCACATCAACATAAACACATCAACTTAGCTATATCTGCTTTTTCAAAGGAGGTTATTGTAAGAGGCACAGTTTAAGAGTTGGTTACTTAAGCCTTTGTGACAGAATTCCACATTTAGGTTGAAGTTATTTTGGAAATAATAAACAAGAATGGCAGATATGGCATTGATTTACATAATTTTAAGAAATAAATAAACTGATATTAAATAATAATAATAGCTCAGTAAATAACTAAAATCATTAAGAGAAATGCTTTATTCTTTTTGTAGGGAACATACTAGTCAGTCTTCTTATTCTCTATTATTGTCTTCAGGATCAAACTTTTCTAAGAACCCTGGGTCGGTATCTTCTTATTTTTGTTAAATAATCTGATTAAAATATACAAGATCATCTCCACGGAAGTCAGAAGACCTGGGTTCTGGATTCAGGGTCATCACTGACTAATTGCATAATTGTAGACATGTTAGGTAAATTTGCTTTATCTGTTTTCCAAATGACATAACCCAAAGCCAAATTGAACTGATTTTGTGATAAGCACAGCATTGTCTGGTAGTAATGAATCACTGAGTTGACTGTAAACTCAAACTTGTCTTGCCTACTATATTGTGCAAATCCAGTACTATTTTCTCACCATAGATTGTAAAGGCCCCTGACCTTCAATGCTAATGATACACAGTCACAGATGATCAAGATATGATCTGGATCCCTGGAGCTGAGTAAATCTCTTTGTCCCACATGGACATATGACATCGTACTTGTTATCCTTAAACCTCCACCAGCTGTGTTTATTGGCCTTGTGTATCTACTTGTTATGGGTATTCATGCCAGAAACTGTTGAGATGGTTGCAAGATACTATACAGATGCATAAGTGCCATGAATAGATCTGCTCTTGATGGTGAGCTATAGAGCTGATTACATACTGCATGCCGTTTCTAGGTTAAATGCTGACTTTGAGGATGGCAACAGATCCAGCTGTCTGTCTTGCTTTTCCATAGTTGATTTATAACCTACTGTCAAGTGATAATTTCATGAGATTAAATTATGTTTTCTAGAGAAGTAAGCCTGCAATGCTACACTTGAGAAATTTTTATGTCACACTTGTATTCTAGACACCTCACATAAAAATCAAATCTGCATGTGCTGGGCTTTTATTATTTATTGACAAAGGCCCCATTGTTTCTCTTCAGACAGCTCACAAACAAGAGTTTTCATGTTAAGTTCATATCAGCACAATAAGATGTGTGTTTTAAACAATAATGTAAACCTGCTCAAGAAAGGGGAGACTTAGGAAACCAAGGAAGAGAGAGCAGAATGAAGGGTGAGGGAAAGGCAGAAAATACAGAACTCTTTGAAAATTTGTTCTATACAAAGTGAGAGGGAGAAATTTTCTTTTTAAATACTAGCAGATAATAATGTCCTATACTTTTTAAAGCTGCCTACTTATTCTGGTCCTGCTGTTCAGTTTATGAGGCCAGACAAGTTCATGTGCTGAATTTGAGTACCTCAAGGTCAAGGAAACACTAAAACGTAGAAGGTTGTAAGATTCTCAGTGCAGGGATTATGTCTTTGTTGTTGTTACTTTTGCACCTGTGATTTCATCTGTGTATGAGGCTCTATTCCTGGATTCGCAGTTATCACCTAGAAACACTGTAAAGATGAGGTGAGGTGATGGGGTGGAGGGAGAGATTGTTCTTACTATTGCTGTTGAAGTCAATTAGTGTGACAGTTTGAGTGAACAAAGTTCTGTAGAGAGGATGTTATTGGAGGTGTCTTCATTGAACCACAGAATGACAGGGGTGTGGGCTGTCTTTCTCCTTTTATAGACAGAAAAATTGAAGATGAAAAAGATGAGATGATTTGTTTAAGACCACATTAAAAAATAGTGTCAGTCTTTAGAATATTAAGATCAAATACCAGTGGGTGTGGATATGTTGGTTTTGGAGCTGGACTCTTGGAGCAAAAACCATAGTTATGCCACCCACTAGCTATATGTCCTTGAATAAATTGCCTAATCTCCCTGGGACTCATCCTCTTTATGTGTAACGTGGAGATATTACCTACTGCATGGGTTTGCTTTATCTACCAAGTAAGGTATATTATATATCATCATATATATATGTGAAGTAAGTAAATACATGCTTCATCTACCATGGGAGGTGATTATATATCATAATGTATGTAAAGTTATCCATATATGTGAAGTTAATAAATGTATGCTTAAGCAACACCTAGTAAGTGCTCAGTAAATTTTACCTGCTATTAGTTATCATTACAGCAACTAGCATTTTGTATTTACTCAAATGTCGATAACAGTAAAGATGATTCAAGGTTATAAAGACCATGAAACATCATTTCTGACTAAGCTAAGAAGCTTATGGGCTGATCCAGAAGTCAAGGAATGATGCTTGAATATCTAATTAGCAACGAAAGATAGTAATATAAGCTGTCTATCCATAATAGCTGGTTTGCAAATTTAGGCAGTTGGGGGCATTTGGGATGATACAGTTATACATGTGAAGGTGGCCTCTCAGGGAGCTTTCTTTCAAATCTGAAGTCTTTAGCAATAGGTCCTAGGAATAGCTAGTAATTGAGTATGAGCATTGGAGTGAAGGTATCACAAAAAAATCTGAAACAAACATGAAGTCTCACAGGAAAAAGATTCAGATTCAATTATCTGCTGGCCAGAGGTAGCTTATGATTGTGCAAGTCAAGTAATGTTGTATTTGTTCACTTTACTTTTTTTCTCTTTTTCCTCTAAACTCAGAAGAGGGGGTGTCAGAATTAGCAGCTGGTGTGTGAGGGATAAAAATGAGGAAGAAAGAAAAAACTTACTTGCAGTGTCTATCCTAAAGGCACATGCCTTGTCTTCAATAAGGCATGTATTCAATAAGAGTATGGGGATAGGTCTTACTTTTGATCAATGTAGATAAATAGGTTGGATAATTTTAATTACTATATTGAGAGTGTGACTCAAACTGATGATAAGCCTTCTTTTATTACCATACAGTGTCTAGATGAGCTAGCTGAATTTTATTTCAGTGGCAGAAAAGAAACTCTAACATTACTGGATATCATTAAAATGGCAGTGGTATATAAAAATAAAGTTACTTTATGATTATCTTCATAAGTTTTCTGTCTTTGAAAAGTCACTTTACATTTTGGCCCAGGTTTGCTATCAGCTGCTAAATTATCCAATCCAGTCTTGTCAAGGAAACCCTCATGGTAAAATGGTCTTTATTATTTTATTTTATTATTAATTTTAAATATTTATTTATTTATTTGTTTGAGAGAGAAAGAAAGAGGGAGAGAGGGCAAGAGTGAGAAGGGCAGAGGGAGAGGGAGAGAGAATCTCAAGCGAATTCCACACTGAGCCCAACCAATACTGGGCTCAATCTTAGGACCCTGAGATCATGACCTGACCTGAAATCAAGAATCGGTCACTTAACTGTGCCACCCAGGCACCTCCAGCCTTTATTCTTTTAAATCATTTTTAGAATAAAGAGAGGGAAACATACCTACCTACTTACTTACCTGTATATGTAGGTACATATTTAATACATACTCAGAACACTTCTCTAGATCTTCCTATACTAACTTCTGCAGTGGTACTTTACAATGTACGGAATGTGTCAGGCCAGCACTTTGGGTGAAAGAAACAGCACAGAAAAAATATTTGTTTTAATTGGGCAAACAATATAATAAGAGAGAAATTTTTGAGAGTTGACAGAAAAATGAAGTAGAGATTAAAATTCTGGAGTAGAGGAGTAAAGATGTTGGTGAACTTTCTCTTCCTTCAAAACAACACAATTATGGGCAAAACAACTAAAATAAATAAACTAAAAAAAATAAAATCAATAAACTAAAATCAAATGCAAAAATTCGTCAATAATCCAAGCCATAGAACAAACTGAACATCTATCCAAAAGAAACTATTGAAACTCAGTAAGACAGTGGGGTCTCTGACATTTTAACTTGGACCTATTTTCTTTTCCTTTCCCTTTCTAGTTCCATTCCATGGTAGCCAAAAGCTGGCAGCATCACAGATAATGGGAAAATCTGACTGCTTTTTGAGATTTGTTAAAAGTACCATTCCCAGAGCAGTCAATATTTTGTCCAAATGTGAAATACTATGGGAAATCTCTATTCCCAGAGTGTAGTAGTTATTTGATTTGACTAGAACCCAGGTGTGTGTGTGTGTGTGTGTGTGTGTGTGTGTGTATAGAGGAAGCTTACCCCAGGGCATTACCAACACAGTAATACCAAACAACTGGCAAAATGTCAGTTGCCTAAGGCAATGATTTCGGTTGTGTAAGCAAGAAAATGGCTGAAGAATTTAAAGGGAAATTCTAGGGAGCAGGAGAGTCATAACAAACTCAGACATATTGCTGGGAATTTAAAAGGCTGCATATGTGCAGAGGCCTAGAAAGGAGACCTGGGAAAGGAGAAACACCAGTTGCTTACCTTTGGCTGAACTTGAGGCTTTGAGCAAGTGAAAAGTAAAAAATAAGTCTATCTCATAAACTGCCTGAAGTTTTAAGCCTTTTCTTTTCACTAAGATCCCCTTGGCAAAGGGTGGAAGTTTTAAAGACAAAGCATGTAACAAAAATTTTAGACCAACTATTTGCTGACCACTAAACTATACTGAACCAGATATCACTTTTAGGGAGTCAGATTTAAAAATAAAAACAGGAAGTTAGGGCAGCCTGGTTTGCTCAGTGGTTTGGCGCCGCCTTCGGCCCAGGGCGTGATCCTGGAGACCAGAGATCGAGTCCCACAGGCTCCCTGCATGGAGCCTACTTCTCCCTCTGCCTGTGTCTCTGTCTCTCTCTCTCTCCCTGTGCCTCTCATGAATAAATAAATAAATAAATAAAATCAGCAAAAAAACCCACAAAAAACCCAGTAACTTAATAAAAGCAAGCAGAGAATTCAGAGGCCACATACTCCAGCAGATAAAGAAAGCTGCTAAACAAATAATCAGCAGCAAGAAAAACAAGAATAACAAGAAAACTTGGAGGTGGGTGGTGGAAGAAGCTGATTTCACAGATGTTGTATTATTTTGAAAGTTGAATTTAATACAAAAAGTTAAATATTTTCTAGTAACTCCCTGAAGAAACCAAATGTTGGACTTACTAGACATAGATTTTGAATGAGCCCATTTTAAGTTAAAGTCAAAGGACTAAAGGAAACTCTGTCTAAAGAATTAAAGGAGATGTAGACAATAATGTCTCATTAAATAGTGAATTTTATTAGAGTTTGTATAAAAAGAGCCAGGCAGAAATCTTGGAGTTGAAAACTACAAAAACAGAAGAGAAAAATTTACTATAAGAGTGTAACAAATATGTTATAGAAGTAACATATTTGAGCTGCCAGAAAAAAGAAGCATTGAACTTCAAGAAAGGTTAATAGAAACTGGCAGAATGGATTTAAGAAAGAAAACATGATCTAACAATATGCTGTCTGCAAGCAACAGACTTTATATTCAAAGATAGAAATTGGTTGTAAGTAAAGGGATAGAAAAATACATGCCACGTAAATAGCACTCAAAAAGGAGTTGGAGTGGTTATACCAATACCATTCAAAATAGACTTTAAGACAAAAAAAGTGTTATTAGAGACAAAAAAGAATATTTTATGATTAGTGCCAGTCCTTCAGGAAGATGTAATGATTATAAATGTGTACCCTCCCCCCACCAAAAGCTTCCAAAAACAGGGCACAAAAGCTGACAGAATTAAAGGGAAACATGGAAAATGTAACAATAATATTTAGAGACTTTTTTTTTAATTCAGAGACTTTAATACACCACTTTCAATAATGAGTAGAACAACTAGTCAGAGGGCAACATGGAAATAAAATATTTGAACTAGATATAACAGATGTCTACGGAAAATGTCACCCTATAATAACAGAATATACATTGTTTTCAAGTGTACATGGAACAATCTCCAGGATACATACTATTCTAGGCCATGAAACAAGCCTCAAAAGATTGAAATCATAGAAAATATGTTTTCAGACTAAATAGAATTAAAGTAGAAATAACAGAAAAACATTTGGGAAATTTAAAAATATGTGGAAATTCAATAACACTTCTATTTTGTCAAAGATTTTTATTTATTTATACATGAGAGACACACAGAGAGAGCCAGAGACACAGGCAGAAGTGAGAAGCAAGCTCCTTGTAGGGAACCCGATGTGGGACTTGATCCCAGGACCCTGGAATCACTACCTGAGCCAAAGGCAGATGCTCAAACACCGAGCCACCCAGGTGCCTGAACAAC
Organism: Canis aureus; assembly: GCF_053574225.1. Classification (NCBI taxonomy): domain Eukaryota; kingdom Metazoa; phylum Chordata; class Mammalia; order Carnivora; family Canidae; genus Canis; species Canis aureus. The sequence continues at coordinate 34,502,652 of NC_135634.1, read as the reverse complement.
ACTCTTCTAAAAAAACGAATGGATCGAAGAAGAAATTGCAATGGAAATTAGAAAATACTTTGAGACAAATAAAAAGAAAATACCAAAGCATATGGATAGCCATTAAATAGTATATAGAAAAAAAATTGTAATTGTTAACAAATATATTTAAAAAGAAGAAAGATCTCAAAACAAAAACTAAACCTTTCATCTTGAGAAAGTAGAACAACAAAACAAAACTACCAACTCAAAGAAAACAGAAAGAAAGAAATAATAGTTGAGCAGAAATAAGTGAGATGGAGAATAGAAAAACAAAGAAAATCAATGAAATCAAAAGTTGGTTCTTTGTAAAGGCCAATAAATTGACAAACTTCTAAATAAACTGAACAAGAAAAAAGAGAAAAGATTGATATTGTTAAATCAGAAATGAAAGAAAGACATTACTACTGACCTTTCAAAAATAAAAAAAGGTTATAAGAAAATGCTGTTAAGAAGCTGTATGCCAACAAATCAATTTAGATAAAATAGATAAATTTCTAAAAAGACACGAACTATTAAAAACTGACTCAAGAAAAAATAGTCTGAATAGACCTATAGCAAACAAAATTCACTTAGTATTTAAAAGCACTTCCAACAAAGAAAAGACCAAGCACCAAATGACCAAACATTTGAAGAAGAATTAATACCAATCATTTACAGGTATTTCTAAAAAATGATAAGAAGAATAATAAGAAGAGGTAATACTTCTCAACTCATTCTCAAAGGCCAGTATCACTGTTTTACTAGGTCCCTCTGAAGGGGACTTAGAACATAAGTGCAAAAATCTTCGTATGTAGCCATGATGTAGCAAGTAACCTAAATGTTCATCGATAGGTGAAAGGATAAAGAGATGTAGTACTTAAACACAGAGGAATATAAGTAAGCTCTAAAAAAGACTGAAATATTGCCATTTTCAACAACATGGATGGACCTACAGGATATTACACTAAGTGAAATAAGTCAGACAAATACTGTGTGACACCACTTATTGTAGAACCTAAAAAACAAGAACAAAGCAAAAACAAAACAGAAACAGACTCATAGATACAGAGAACATCCTCCTCCCTTCTGACAGGGAGGGGGATGGAGGGGTGGATGAAATATGGGTAAATGGACAAAATAGGATTAAGAAGAGCAATCTTCCAGTTACAAAGCAAGTAACATATGGGGATACAATGTACCATATAGGAAATATAGTTAATAGTATTGTAAAAATTTTGTGTGGTAATAGATGATAAGTAGACTTATTGTGATCATTTTATAATGTACATAAATATTGAATCACTGTTTTGCACAATCAAAATGAATTCAATACTGTATGTCATGTATTCTTAAATAATAATAATTGAATAAAAGACAAGACAAAGATGTTGCTCTTGCCATCTCTATTAAACCATGTAGTGGATGTTCTGAGCAGGACCATTAGGCAAGAAAAATAAATAGAAAGCATCCAGTTTGGGGAGACTGTATAATGATTTCCATTAGCAAATGATTCTGTATATAACTTCATACGTAGAAATTCTTGGGCACCTGGGTGGCTCAGAGGGTTAAGTATCTGCCTTCAGGTCAGGTCATTATCTCTGGATCTAGGGATTGAGCCCCCTGTTGGGCTCCCTGCTCAGTGGGGAGTCTACTTCTCCCTCTCCTTCTCCCTCTGCCCCGACCCCAGCTTGTGCTTGCTCTCTCTCTCTTAAATAAATAAAATAGATAACAAAAGAAATTAATAAGAAATCCACTAAAGATATTCAAACTAATAAACTATTTTAGCAATGTGTCAGGATACACAATCAATATACAAAAATTAATTGTGTTCCTACACATGGATGAAGAATAGTTTAAAAACAAAATTAAAAAATAATCCCGTAACAACAAAAAGAAAATATCTAGCAGTAAATTTAACAAAAGAAATTCAAGACTTGTACTCTGAAAATTACAAACATTATTTGCAATAATTAAGAAATATCTAAGTTAATATAGATCTAAGTTGGAGAACTCATGCTTTGCTTCTTCAAAACCTACTACAAAAACTTATAATTAATCAAGACAGTGTGGTACTAGCATAAGGATAGATATATTCATCGGTATGGTACTGAGAGTCCAGAAATAAGCCTTTACACTTATGGAAAATTTATTTTTGACAAAGGTGCCAAGAAATTGAGAAGCAGAATACTCTTTTCAACCCAGTTAGGCAACTGGGTATCCACATACAAAGGAATGAACTTGGTTCCCTATGTCATGTTGTACTCATATACATTACTCAAAATATTTGCATTCACAGATATTACTCAAAATATATCATAAATGTAAATGTAGTGTTGAGGCTATAAAACTATTAGATGAAAAGTCAGTTATAAATCTTTGTGACCTTCCATTAGACAGTGGTTTCATAGCCATGAAACCAAAGGCATACATGAAAAAAAATTTGTAAGCAATAAGAACACACATCACCAAATTAAAAAATGGGCAAAGGATTTAAATAAACACTTCTCCAAAGAATGTATGTAAATTGTCAAAAGATACTCACACTCTTAACTGTTAGGGAAATGCAAAGCAAATCACAGTGAGGTATCATTTCACACCTATGATGATTGCCAAAACAAAATTTTAAAAAAAGATGGAAAATAATGTGTTGGTAAGAGTGTGGAGAAATCAGAATTCACACTGCTGGTGGGAATGTAAAATAGTGAAGGCACTTTGGAAAACGGCTTTACAGTTCTCCAAAATGCTAAACATAGGGTTTTTATATGATCCAGCAATTCCACTCCTAGATGTACATTCAAAAGGAATGAAAGTATATGTTCACACAAACTATGAATGTTCATAGCAGATTTATTCTAGATAACAAAAAAGTAGAAACACCTAAATATCTATCCACAGATGAATGGATAAACAACAAAAAAATGGGTATTTGTACAATGGAGTTTGCTTCAGCTATAAAAAAGAAAAAAATATTGACACACATTACAACAGGATGAACCTTGAAAGCATCTTGCTAAGTGAAAGAAGACAATCGCAAGAGATGATGTATGATTATATTCGTGTAAAATGTCTAGAATAGGCAAATACATAGAAAATAGAGTCATGGTTGCCTAGGATTGGAGCAGCATTGAGAACAGGAATAGGGTATGACTATTAACGTGTATGAGATTTCTTTTTGGACTATTGAAAAAGTTCCAGAATAAGAACGTGGTTATGGTTGCATAACTCTGTTAATATAGTAAAAACTACTCAACTGTACACTTTAAGTAGGTAAATTTTATGTATATGAGATATATCTCAATAAAATTGTAAAAAAAATGACCTAGAATCTCAATTCCTCTTTTTATGTGTATAGGGAGCTTTTAAGAAATTAAATGGCTTGTGCAATGTTACATATGTAGCATGTGGCAGATTCAGGCCAGAGACTAAATCTGCCTAACCTTGGAATTTGTTCTCTTAACTCTATATAGATCTTTACTAGGTGAAAAGACCATGCCTAGTGTAGAGAAATAACCATTTCACTGAGAGTTGCAAACACTGGATGATTTAGAAAGAGTATTTAATATCTATCATATATTATGCTAATGATTAAAGGAAGTTGATATAATTGTAAGTCAATTCTGCTTTAAAAAAGGACATAGATTTTCATTTTCTCTACCTATGTGATTTAGATTCTCTGTTCCACATTATTTTCCATATTGATAATGGGAGTTTGATCCAAAAAGTTAAAGAAAAAAAACAGTTTAAAACACTTTATTATAAAGATTTCCATCTAGATACATGTTGGCAAGGATGTCTGCATGCATGGGGTAAAAAATGTAGGTTTGTATGTGTTTTTAAACCCCTCTCACATTCAGTAGAGTATTATATACATGAAGAGCCATCAGCAGCGCCTTTTGCTTATATAATCAAGACCACATTTGTTGGCCTAGTATTTCAGGCTCTCTATTAGTTTATCGACCATTTCATCCACATCTCCTATCAATGCCCTTCATATAGCACATATTATATCGGTGGTTCTTTGGTCACACGTTAAGCTTTAAAGGTTCTGATCAAGGGCACGACCTTGGGCTATGTTTCTATATGAATGGGGAAAGTGAAGGAGAAAAAGTAGGTTCAGAAACAGGGGCACCCTGAGAGGTAGACTGCGGGTACTTATTGAGGGCCTACAATGTGTTCATGTTGGTAATGCAATAGAAAAAAGAAAAATAAAGGAAAACAGGGGAAGGCAGGCAATTCAATGTGGAAAGACACTTTAAATTGGGATTAATGAATGACTTTAGAGGGAGCCATTTCAGTAGAGATGAGAAACATAGACCTATTATGGTGGATTGTGAGTCCCGGAAACAATGAATATATGAATTTGGGAGAGGAAATAAACTTCACAACTAAAAGAGGGACAAAATATACTGGGAAGGACTTTTTAGGCTATAACCACAAAGTGTGTTGAAGCAAAATAGAAGGAATAAATTAAAAAAAATAAAGATTTCAGACTCTGGTTGCAGCCTGTTTGGAGGATATTGTTAACAAGGCCATGGTCAAGGGTTCAGTTGTCATCCAGGCCAGTTAGTCTTATATAATGAATGCTTTTTTTTTTTTTTTTTTTTTTGGACACAGCTGCACCTCTGACCTTGGGCAACCATTTAACAATCACATTAGCTTTGGCACAAGGGAAGTAAGGCTAGCAAGAGCTGTGACTGTTTTGATGCAGGCCCATCTCAACACCTCAAAAGGAAACTTGGACCTGTACTCCACAGAACTAGCAATGGTAAAGTGCATTAACAATCCCACTAGATTTAGGTTAGAAATTGGGATTGCATCCCCTCTCTGTCACTTATTTCCTTCACACTATCAGAACATTCCAGAATATGTCAGTGTTCTGATTGCCTTAATAGCTGGAAGTGGCATAAAAATCCTCATTAAGACAATCTACCTGTCTTTTAATAAAAATTATACTCACTGCATAATTGTGGCATGACAGAGAAGATGTAGTGATCCCAGTTCATTCATTTATTCATTTAACAACTATTTATTGTCTATTATCTGCCAGACACCAGGCTAGAAGATAAGGGGTACAATAGTTAAGAAGATAGACGAAGTCCCAGAAAAACAAATAGAAAAGAAGTAAACAATAAATAAACATGACTTTTAGGGATGGTGGTAAGTTGGTATTTATAAAACATTTTCAGTTATTGGTTGAGAGTTACCAGAGGTGGAGGGCATTAAGGAAAGTATTCCTTGGCTTTTCCTGCCTACTGCACATGTGGATAGAGAAGAAAACCTCAGATAAAGAGATGCAGGTGTAAGCAGTTGGAAGTCAGGTTAGCATGGTAAGGGTGGGGAGCTATGGGTGGGAATGATGGAGTCTGCCACAGCTTCTAGAAGGTGATAGATGAGAACAAAGCCATCACTTGAAGAACAAGAAGAGGTGCATTCCTTACAGAGCAAACTGCAAATGGAAAGGTCAAGAAGTGGGAAGAGAGGATGTGTTTGAGACTGAAAGATAGGAGAGTGTGACTGTGTATCCATGTGCCTTCCTCATTCTTGTGCAGTAGCTTTACACATGCACACCCTCTGTCCATTCACTCCCCCTCATCTTGCTGCTGAGCTCTCTTCCTAGGCATGCTCCAGGCCCCAGCTTAAATGTCCCTTCCTCAGAGAAAGGTTTGTGATTCTCCAGGCTGTGTAAGTCCCCTCTCAGAATAGACTCCCAGAATACTAGAATTTTGTTTGCAATCAGTATTTAGTGTCTTGTTTTTCCTTCATGCATTTCATTAGTTATCATCTGAAGACCTCTGGATCATTTGGGTTTTTATTTAAAAAATATGATTTTGGAACCCTATCTCTAGAAGTACTCTATCAGAATCTCTGGGAATGGAGAAAGTGAAATACAATTTTAGCTAGCTCTCCAGGTGCTGCTTATGCCATGCAAGTTGGAAAACTTTTCCGTCGTCGGCAACACCTGGAGTGCTAGGGTCTGTGTATAATCACTGTCCCTGTGCATCACCAGAGCCTATTATGGTACCTGTAAATGCTAATAAATATTGAAGAAATAAGTTCCTTGGTCATACTACCTAAGTGATAGAGATGAGACAAAGCCTTGGTGTAAGTAATAAGGTTAAGGAATAAGATCAGGATACATGAGAAGAGGGTTAGAGATATTAGTGGTGCCTGATAAATCAGTGAAGGCTCTTCAGTTCCAAGTGATAGAAACCAAACAAACTTAACCCAGAGAAGAATTTGTTGGATCACATAGTTAAAAATTCAGGTGCATACTGGGCTTTAAGCATAAATGTAGGCTCAAAGGATGCAACTATTAGAACTCAGTCATCCTTCTCAATCCAGATTAAAGCTCAATTTCCTATTTGGTGCAGATTCTACCCTCTGGGTGACAAAATGGTTACCAGAAGCTTCAGGCTTACATCATTCATCTCAGCAGTCTTAGCAGCAGAGGAATGTACCTTAAGTGTGAATTCAGAAAGAGTCCCAAGATTGAGTCTATTTGACTAGTGTGATTATTTGACCATTACTACTTTAGTCGTGGAATTGATGAATGGAATTTATTGGCCATACCAGAAACATGTACTCACTCCTTCAGTCGTGGAGAATAGAGCCAGATCTACTTGATCTATATGAATTGAAGGGAAGAGTAGGTTTTCGAAGGAAAATTGAGGATGTATCAAATCTCTATTATTTGAAATTCATCCATCCAACCATTACCTGTTAATCCCCATGCTGCATGCCAGATTGTTTTATGCAACCAAGCATATAGCCTGGAACAAGACAAATCATAGTCCCTAAATTGGTGTTCTTACGGAGCTTATAGTCTGTTCAGGAAGGCAGACAATTCTATTATAATTACAGTAAAATTGGGTGAGTGTTATAATAGAGGAGTAACATGGAGTATCTATAGAGAGAGCTTATTTAGGTTACACAAACAAGGAAAGTGTCTTGGAAAGATTGAAGTTTGAGCAGACTCCTGGATATTGATTAGGAGTTAGCCAGAATTTGTCAGAGAGTAGAAGAATTCTTAGGCATAGAAATTAGTCCAGAGAAGGGAGATCTGAAGATCTGAAATAAGTGTAGTAAGAGGGAAAGAATGTCTTCTCTATTGCTGTGGTCTGAACTACCACCAGACAATTCTCTTGTGGTATCAGCTTCCCCAGACAGCCTGGGCTTATGGGTTCTGCCAATACTCTCTCTGCCCTGGATTGCTCCAGCCCTCGAGGAACTTCTGACTGGGGTTAAATGTCCAGATTGTTTCACCATTCCTCTCTTGGCTTTTCAGCTCTTCCATCACCGTGCAACCAATTTCCCATATTAAATGATCTCAGTTTGAAATACTTAGAGTGGCTTCTATTTTCTCTATTGGACTATGGTAGAATTAAAAGCCACAGATACTTAGCTTCCTTCAGTGTTAATTTGGGAACAAAAAAAAAAAACTTTTTAGAGTGGATTTAAGACAAGAAGAAAAATTCTTTCTCTGGTTTTGTTTAGTTTTGTTTTTTCAAAGTGTTTCCTCATCAATATCCTAGAATTTTAAATGTTGATATCCTGATATTAATCTTTTGTCCATTACACATGTTGCAAATATTTTTTCAAGGTGTTGCTGTTAACTTCTTATTCCTTGTTCACAGTTTTTGATCTAAATTTTTAAAAAGTTTTAAGCATGTGAATAGAACATGTTATTTTATGTCATCAAATCTAAAAAAACACTGATTTTATATATATATATATATACATATATATATATATACACATACACTTGACAGGTTTTCATTTCTTTTCTTTTCTTTTTTCTTTCTCTCTTTCTTTTAAAGTTTAATCTTTTACACCTCTAGAATATTTCATATGTATGGAGTGAGATAGTTAACCCCTCTAAAAGTGAGTTAAAATTATTTATCATCACTCTGTTTTTGTTCTATTACTGCACATTGGGATCATGCATCTTTATCCAAGTTCCCTAAGGTTAAAATTTATTAAAGATCAGCAGAATATTTGATGGAATGGTTTCTATATCTTTAGGAAGACTAGCTGGAGATTATGTAGATAAATCATATTAGTAGGTATCAAGACATTCAGAGAATTAATATTTTCTTGAATTTAATTAAAAATGTTTATGTATCTGGGCACCTGGGTGGCTCAGTGGTTGAGTGCCTGCCTTCTGCTCAGGTTGTGATCTCGGGGTCCTGGGATTGAGTCCCCCATCAGGCTCCCTGTGGGGAGCTTGCTTCTCCCTCTGCTTATGTCTCTGCCTCTCTCTGTGTTTCTCATGAGTAAATAAATAAAACCTTAAAAAAAGTTTACATATCTAATGATATTTTCCGGAGATTGAATGGAATGAATTATTTTCTCAGGATATAGAAATTATATAGCACAGTATGTTATTTGACCAAAAATTGAACGTATTTAGCTATTTATCTGACATCTAAATATTTAAGCCTTTCCTTTTCGAAGCCTAAGAAAAATATTCCTTCTGTTTCTTTAAGAGAGACTTGGTTCGGGTTACTCTTAGTTGTTAGGATTAGTCTGCAAACATCCCTCAAATGATATAAATTTGGGGGACACAAATATTAGTCTAACCATATGGCACACTTTGAAAGCTTAGAGAGACAATTTTTGCAAATATACAAGTGAGTAGAAGTTTAGCTTGCCTTTTATATGAAGGTTTCAATGCTAAAATTCTCATATGGGAGTAATCCATGAGCTCAGTATCAGTCAAATCAAATTAACAACTTTAAACATTTAGAATGCATTAATTTACTCAATCAACAAATTAATGATGTTTTTGCAAAAAAAATTATCAGGTGCTAGGAATTCAAGAGTGAACAAGATATACAAGGTCCTTGCCTTCAAGTAATTTCCCATCTGGTGGGAGAAATGGCACATTTTCAATGTGATGTAAGTAATTAGTTATTATTACTTACACACACATGGGCAGCACATTTTATCTGGTCAGGGAATTATGTCTCAGAAGAAGCTTGCTTGAAAATCTGAAGGACACAGTAATGAAGACTGGGTATGTACATTCTAAGACAAAAAAACAGTGTATATAAAGGCCCTATAAGAAAGAGCCTGGGGGGATCCCTGGGTGGCGCAGCGGTTTGGCGCCTGCCTTTGGCCCAGGGCGCGATCCTGGAGACCCGGGATCGAATCCCACGTCGGGCTCCCTGTGCATGGAACCTGCTTCTCCCTCTGCCTGTGTCTCTGCCTCTCTCTCTCTCTCTCTGTGACTATCATAAATAAATAAAAATTAAAAAAAAAAAAGAGCCTGGGGTATTAAGAGAAAACTTCAAGTAGTGAGTACAGCTTGAAGAAAGGATGATGAAGCTGAAAGTAGTGATTCTGGTTTGATGAGAGACGATGATAAGCATGAAACCCTGTAAGTCAGATAAAATACATTTATGCTGGGCACAGTAGGGAGCCACTGAATGGTGATAACCACAGGGGAAGACACAATTAGACTTGCTTTTTACAAACCTTGTCTAGATTCAGTTGAAGAATAGACTCAAGAGGGAAAGCGAGAAGGGAGGCACGATGACTGGTCAGGAGGCACTCTATTAGGATTTTAGCATGGCCAAATAAAGGGAAGTGGACAGATTCAAAACAGCTTAAAGAGTAGGGTCTACAGGACATGATGATACCTTGGAGAGGAGAAGAATCTTGGATGACTTTCTTTTCAGTGTTGAGACAATGAATAAATAATGGTGCAGTTTACTGATGTGATGACCTCAGAAGAAAACGTGTTCTGGAGAGAAGGTGCTGAGTTCAGTTTTGGGCAGGTTAAATCTAATGTGGCGGTGGGATAATCAAGTGGAGATTCAGGAATCAGCAGTGTTTGAGTGGAGAATGGCCTCATGGAAATAATTGAGGTTATTTATTACTGCAAATCTGATTATGGGCACTACGGTGGGCAAGAAAGACCCAGAGCAAATAGGAATTAACTCTTGCCACTGTTTGCCTGGTTTTAAAGCATGGGTAGTTTAGTTCCCATCGGAATAATTTCACCTATGAATTTTTAACAGACAAGTGCAAAGCTGCAATCTTTTAAATCCATGGCTCATTTGCAATAATATAAATTTAAATGTATTATTAAGGAAAGAAAAATTAAAAAAAAAATCTGTTTTGTCCAGTGATGTTTCCCAAAACTAGAAGACTACCTAGCATATAGTAGGCCCTTAATGAATATTTCATGACTAAATGAATGTTTACAATTTCTATCCAAAGAAACACAGTATTATTCTATCAGCACAGAATGATCCCCAGGATTTAAATATTATTAAAATCCAGTAAACGACTCAGAGTGTTTCTTTTATTATAATTTTATTTTTTTTTTATTTTTTTTAATTTTTATTTATTTATTATAGTCACAGAGAGAGAGAGAGAGAGAGAGAGAGAGAGGCAGAGACATAGGCAGAGGGAGAAGCAGGCTCCATGTACCGGGAGCCCGATGTGGGATTCGATCCCGGGTCTCCAGGATCGCGCCCTGGGCCAAAGGCAGGCGCCAAACCACTGCGCCACCCAGGGATCCCTTTATTATAATTTTAAAATGTCTAAAATGTATGTCTGAAATAAAGTTTCAGAGCCTAAGGCACAGATCCCTAAATTGCAGAGCTGATTCTTACATCAAGTCTCATTTGCACTGGTCCTCAGCATCCCTTTGGAAACCCTAAGATCTCATGAAGGGAGAAAACATATTATGTTGTTTTCCCACAAACTCATCCTGAGTTTCCATTGTGTTTTCCCACGTAGCCAGTCCTCCAGATTCCATCCTCTGCCATCCCTGCTTCCACCTCTCCTTCATGGTCAGAGAAAATAGTTCTTTACCATATAAACTTTAGATTAGGACCTTTCTGTGAGTTGATCCAGTTCAAATGTTTCCCAAACCTGTTATAACCTCCTGCCCTTTGTTTGAAAAGAGTGAAGCAACGCGGACTTTACGTTTTGACGTTTGAACATTCATGAGGGAGACAGAGGAGCAGGGCAGAGGAGAGGAGAACTGGGAGAGCCAGGCCGGTAGATTGCTGTCATAGTTTGAGCCTCTAAAAGGGCAGGCCTGTTGCTAAGGAAACTGCTGCTCCTGGAGGGCTAAACACACAGTGAAATCGCAGGGAAAGAAGGGCACAAAGAAGTTAGAGGCTTGGGGGAAGGGTGGCATGGAGCCTCCGGAGAACATCTAAATTTTTATCGCCTGGAGCACATCAAAGGCTGGCTGGGGGGTTGGGGTGTGGGCGTGGGGTTCGAGCATCCGTATCCCTTCCTAGAAAATTACCAGCTGGAGTTTAAAAGGATCCTAGACTCTCCCGTGAATTTAATTTTTCCCAGCACACAAGCAGGAAGACAAAGTGGCTGTTAATTTTCCATTAATCTTCAGGAAGTTTATAGCAGTTTTTTCAAGTTTAATCACCTTCATTTGTAAAATGCAGTATCATCAGAACAGATTTACAGTGCTCAGAAGCATCTTTTGATTTATCTTACAGTCGGTGCTCACTCTTAATGGGATAAAATAACTGTGATTGTAGTTAGTCGTTTTGGAAATTGTGTGATATGCTTTTTTAAAGATTGCATAAATCTCCACCTTCTGTAGAAGAATAGTTATGTTTTTAGTTAGAGAATGATGTTTGACACTTTCTGTTACTCATTTCTAACACAATGAATCTTGAATTACTTAAGTGAATAAATCAGCTAAATTATGAAATATTGGAAGGATTATTTTTGACTTTCTAGTAAAAAAGTAAGGAATATAACTTCAAAGGCATTTCCTATTGTTATAAAATACTTCTTTTTAACCAATGAAAAGTTGCATTTTTTATATACAATGAGTTGGCACAACATCTAACATGGGCCATCTTTGGTCTTTCCATTGCCCTTGCTTGTAAAAAGATTTGCTTGCATCAATAAACATTTCCTTCCCTTCCATCCTTTCCTCTCCTAGGATAAAATAAGTCATCAGTTCAGAAATATGCTATCTAGATTGCTGCATTATTGAAGCTAGATTGTTGCTTAGAGATCATGTAATCTAAGCTTTTCCTTTAACGTGTGACTACATCTAAATGGAACTTTTGTTTCTTATTCCTGAGGCCATTTCCAAGCACATTTATGAATAGGTGTGCACAAAATTCCAACTTTAAGTTCATTATGGGTACACCTAAAATTTGGGCTTAGAAAATATCCACTTGCATGCTAATATCAGTGAGAGCCACAAAGATTTTCATCTCAAGATACGTTTTACCAAAATAAGCATGTACCACAAAGTCACAGGAATTTTAAAATAAGGAGAATGTTTTGTGAGTAACAAAAAGTTAAATTGAACTGTAAAGAATTAAATGAGAATGGGGACGCCTGAGTGGCTCAGCGGTTGAGCATCTGCCTTTGGCTCAGGGCATGATCCCAGAATGCGGGATCGAATCCCACATCGGGCTCCCTGTGAGGAGCCTGCCTCTCCCTCTGCCTGTATCTCTGCCTCTCTCTCTCTCTCATGAATAAATAAATGAAATCTTTTTAAAGAATTAAAAAAATAGATAAATGAGAATGTATAGCAAAAATGTCAAGAAGCATTCATCATCCATCTTGTGTTTACCATCGTATATATATGTATAGATGATGCATGGGTGAAGTGTGTGTGTGTGTGTGTGTAGGAGAATGAATGAGAAATGAAAGCTATAGATGCAGTTTTGTTGGAACCTAGACTCCAACAAGGTCGCTTGGAAAGAAGCCAGCTCATCCACAAATATTCTAATTCTCTAGGTGTTTTCCTAAAGAGATATGCAAGTAAACCTCAAGCTTGCACTTTGATGAACTCAACCAGGTTAGTATTTGACTTCATTACATAGATGGAGTACATTTTATGGCAAAGGATGTCTGTTTTCTTTTAAATTGATGGTAAATTTATATAACTCAATATTTTCTTGGAGATATTTTTAAAGAAGCTCTTGATATTACTAAGCAGTCTTAAAAAAATTGAAACAGACAAGAGTCCTAAATAGTCCTAGCCAATTTAAGTTAATTGTAAAAATGGTAAGAGCAGGAATGACTCAAAGAAAAGGCAGAGTGATTTTTAAAAAGGTAGAGTTGGAAGATGTGTAAGAATTTGCAGATTAATTAAGAGAATTGGTAGATTAATCTGTCGAAGATAGACTGAAGTGATTCATTTTTTTGAAGATATTTATTTATTTATTTATTTATTTATTTATTTACTGATTGATTTATTTAAAGGCAGAGGGTGGGGCACAGAACAGGAAGGGAGAGAGAGAATCTATGCCCAGCACAGACCTGATTGAGCTCCATATCAGGACTCTGAGATCATGACCTGAGCTGAAATCAAGAGTCAGATGCTTAACAGACTCAGCCACCCTGGTGCTATTTATTTATTTATTTATTTATTTATTTATTTATTCATTTAATTCTTTTATTCATCGTCAAACAATGACTAAGACCTAACTGAATTCCAGGCCCTGTGTTAGGTACTACCTGGGGATATGACATTAGTAAAATATAGTTCCTTTTTTTGAAGTAGGTCTTACTTTACTATGTGAAATATAGACAGAATTTAGGCTGGTAATAACATAACTTTCTATGGGACTTCTTTTCTACTTTATAATATTTAAATACAGAGAAGTATTAGAAATCATCTGTTATAATTCGTTTAAAGAGAGATTAAGATAATATTTGTTGATTAAAATGAAAATCTGCTTTCTAGTTCTCCTTGCTTAGTCAATTATGGACTTAAAACATAAGCAACAACAAAACTATATGTTAACAAAGTTTAGAATATACAAAATACCACCACACCCATTATTTTACCTGACTTTCACAATGTCAGGATAGGATTTATTATGTCGTTGCATAGACACAACAACTGAGACAAAGAAAGCGAATGGTTTTCTTAAAAACATTTGGCCAGCCAGTAAGAACTAGCTGTAGAAACTTTCTCTTTGGACCACAAATGTTCTTCTTTCTGTAATATCCAGTGTCTCCTGGAGCTATGTATACAGTTTATTTTTCTAAAGAATATTTATTTTGATTCTAAAAAGTATTACATTGTGTATATTTTAGGATTAAAATAAGAAATATTATTTTATTATTGATTTTTTATTAAGTCTAAAATACATATAATACAGTATATAAAGTGAACAAATTTTAAGCATAGAGATCAATGAAGTTTTAGGTATATCTTGTAAGCATCATCCAAATTAAAGTATAGAATACTTCCACAGTCCAGAAAATTCCATCATATACCATTTGAGGTGATAACCCCCTTTTTCCTCCCACACCAATCCTTGCAAAGTACTTATATATCATAAGCCTTAGCTTTCATTGAAATTTTGGGAATACTTAATCTATTGAATTCATGGGACTAGTGCTTGCATATTTGTTGATTGGTTGGCTTTTTAAAAAACTTTGATATGTAATTACATACTAAAAATGGATATACTTTTTAAAGTTTGACACATCATCACTGCCATTAAAACACAGAATGTTTCCTACATGCCAACAGGAGTCCTTGTGGCTAGTCCCAGAGAGTCCTTTGACCTCTCTGGCTCGAGGCAACCAATGATCCAGTTTCTACATATTGATTTGATTTGTTGTTCTAAGAGATTAATACAAATGGAATAATACAGTATTTCTCTTTTGTGTCTCGTTTGGTGATATTTCACAACTTCATAGGATTCCATTGTACAGATATATCATATTTGTCCATTTATCTATCCATGGATATTTGTGTTATTCCAGTTTTGGGCCATTTTAAATAAAGCTAGGATGGATATCCATGTATAAGTCTTTGTGTGGATATATGTTTTCATTATTGTTGGGCAATTACCTAGGAGTAGTCACGTTGGGTCATATGAAGAATGTATGCTGAACTTTATAAGAAACTGCCAACTACTGTTTCCCAAAGTGGTTATACTTTTACTATCCTATTGGCAGTGAATGAGAGATTTAGTTGCTTCATAGTCTCACCAATGTTTAGTTTTGTTATTTGTAAAAAAAAATTTAGCCATTCTAATAGATGTCTTGTATCACATTATGGTTTCAACGTAAACTTCCCTGATGTCTAATAGCTTTCATTTGATTATTGGCAATTTGTATATTTTCTTCTGTAAACTATTCAAACCTTTGCCCATTTAAAAAATTGGGGCTTTATTTTCTTTTTATGGAGCTGTAGAGGTCTTTATATTTCTGGCTAGAGTGGTTTTTTTGTCTGATACATGCATTGCCAAATTTTTATACCAATCTCTGGCTTGTTTTATTTTCTTAGCAGTATCTTTGAAAATGCAGATATTTTAAATTTTGATAAACTCATTTAATCATTTGTTTTTCATTTGAAATGTGGCCTTTTGTACCTATATAAAAAATCTTTGTCTAGTTCTAGTGTGACAAAGATTTTCATCTATATGTTCTCCTAGGAGTTCTATAATTTTGGCATTTATACATAACCTTATCATCTATTTCAAGCTAATTTCAAGACATGTAGTGAAGGAAGGGTCAAAATTTTTTATGCATTTTGTTTTTGTTTGCATATTTATTTGTTGCAGCATCCATTTGTTAAAAATACTTTTCTTTCCATGATGAATTGGCTTTTTTTTTTTTGGCCATAAATAAAATGGTTATATATACATGGATCTTATCTGCACCACCTAACCTATTTCCTTGATTTAAGCATCTGTCCTTTTCTGTTATCACACTGTCTTCATCACCTAACTTTATAGTTAGTTAGTCTTAAAATCAGGTAGCATGAGTCCTTCTTCTTTGCTCTTTTTCAAAATTGATTTATATATTCTAAGTTCTTTACATTTCCAAGTAAATCTTAGAATTTATTCATCACTACAAAAAATTTGCAGGGATTTTTGACTGAGATTATTAATTTGTATAGCTCTGTGTCTTAAAGTTACTGTGTTTTATGAAACATAGGCATAAAGTATCTGTCCTTTTATTTAGGTCTTTAATTCCTCTGATAAACATTTTATAATTTTTAGTATATAGGTTTTATGCTTATTTTTTAAAATTTATCCCTGTTTCATACTTTTCATGCTACTATAAATTATACTGTTTTAACTTTCAATTTCCAGTTTTCACTGTGGGCCTATAAATACAACTGAATTTTCATTGATTTTACATCCTAGGATCTTGCTAAATTCATTTATTAGTTCTGTTTGATTTTTTTTTTGAATTAAGCAATGCTCACTTTATAAAATAATTGGGGAATGTTTTCTTCTCCACTATTTTCTTAAAGACTCTGCATAAGAATGGATTGGTATTAATTTTTTCCCTCAAATCTTTGACACAATTCAATATGAAGATAGTTAAGCCTAGATTTTCATTATAGAAATGTTTTAAATTAAAAATTCATATTAGTCAATAAATATAAGACTATTCATATTTTCTATTTCTTGTCTCAGGGAGGTTTCTCATTTTATCTTACTCAAGTAGCAAAACTAAATAAACAATTCTTCTTCTTCTTCTTCTTTTTTATTTTTAGAGAGATTTTACTTATTTATTGATGAAAGACACACACACACAGAGGCAGAGACACAGGCAGAGGGAGAA
Organism: Canis aureus; assembly: GCF_053574225.1. Taxonomy (NCBI): domain Eukaryota; kingdom Metazoa; phylum Chordata; class Mammalia; order Carnivora; family Canidae; genus Canis; species Canis aureus. The sequence goes on along the minus strand of NC_135634.1, from coordinate 34,486,107 downwards.
GCAGGCTCCATGCAGAGAGCCTGACATGGGACTCCATCCCTGGACCCGGGATCACGCCCGGAGCTGAAGGCAGAGGCTCAACCACTAAGCCACCCAGGGATCCCGCAAATATTATTCATTTTTTTCTCGCAAATATTATTTTTAATATTGCTTTATCTTCTTATAAGAAATACAAGTTCAGTAGGGATTCCCTTTCTTTTATTTCTAGTATTCCTAGTTCATGACATGTCTATCTATATATGTAGATATAGATATAGATAGATATATAGATATATATTTTACTTTCAATCAATGGAGAAGTTTATTAATTTTACTAATCTTTTCAAAGAACTAGTTTTTTGTTTCATTTATTTTCTCTATAGTTTTCTGTTTTTAATTTAATTAATTTCTGCTCTAATATTTATTATTTGTATTATTCTGTATTGCTCTTCTTTTTCTTGTTTCCTATGGTGGAAGCTTATTTCATTTATTTTAGATTTTTTTCATGTCATTTAACAATTTAAATCTCTCTAAGCACTGCTTCACTGCATCACATGTTTTGATATGTTGTATTTTAGTTTTGCTCTAAAATTTTAAAATTTCTCTTGAGATTTACCTCACACATCTGTTACCTAGAACGATGTGGTTTAATTTCCAAATATCTGATAATTTTCCAGCTTTGTGTTATTAATTTCTAGTTTTATCCCACTGAAGTCTGGGAACATAGTCTATATGATTTTGTTTTATTTACTCTTATTTTAAATTTTGTGAAGGTATGTTCTCTGGTCCAGAATGTGGTCTATGTTGTGCAGATGAAGCCTAAAAAAATGTGTATTCTGTTGTTGTTGGATAGAATATTCTACAAATGTCATATTAGATGAAGTTGATGGATAGGTCTTTCAATTCTCTCAGTTTTTGCCCAATGTATTTTTATACTAAGTTGTTAGTGTTAGATGCTCACATATTTAGGGTTGTTATAATGTCTTTGAAAATTGACCTTTTTATCATTATATAATTCCTGTCTCTCTCTGACAATCCTACTTGTGGTGAAGTACGCTTTGTCTAAAATTAATACAGCTATCCCAAATTGTTTTTCATTATTATTACTTGGCATATCTCTCTCAATCCCTTTACCTTTAAGTTATCTGAGTTTTTATATCTAAAAAGTATTTTTGTAGACAATAAATAGTTGAGTCTTCTTTCTTAATTTACTGTGACAGTCTGTATTTTAATTGCTGTATTGTAGATTATTCACATTCATGTAGTTTACTTAATATTTACCATGTTTGCAACTTTTCTATTTATTGCATTTGTTCTTTGTTCATGTTTCTTTCTGCCTTCTCTGCAACTAATTGAATAGTTTATATGATTTCATTTTATCTCTTTTCTTAGTATATCATTTATAATTCTTAAAATTTTTTTCCCCAATACTCTAGGGATACTTTGCTTTTAGAATTTACAATCTATATTTTTAACTGATTTAACTTCTCCTTTAGAAAATATTATACTGCTTCATGTATAGTGTAGGTACCTTAAAACAGAGTTGTCACAATTCCTTCCATCCTTTGTGATATTACTGTAATTTATTTCATCTGTTTTTCATTTATCTATCTGCTATACTCACCCAATATATTATTATAATTATTAATTTTTGAGGTATAATTTTTATATAACATTGTGTAAGTTTAAGGTGTGCAAGATATTGATTTAATACATTTATATATTGCAATATGATTACCACCATAGCTTTAGATAACACCTCTGTCACATCACATAATAGTCATTTCTTTATTATGGTGAAAATATTTAAGAAATACTTTCTTAGCAGTTTTGAAGTAAATGCAACGTTGTTGACATAATCACTATACTGTAGATTAGATCTCCAAAATTTATTCATCTTCTAGTCATAAAGTTGTCTCCTGTAACAAAGTCTCCCCTATTTCCCACATCCCTCAGCCTCTAGTAACTGTTATTCTACTCTCTGCTTCTGTAAGTTTGGCTTTTTTAGATTCCACATATACGTGATACAATATATCATTTTCAGTCTGGTTTATCTCACTAACCATAATGACTTCAAGCTCTATCCATGTTGTTGCAAAGGGCAAGATTTCCTATTGTCTTTCTTTCTTTTTCTCTCTTTCTTTTTCTTCTTTCTCTCTTTTTTCTTTCTTCTTTCTTTTTTTTTGGTAAAGATTTTCTTTATTTATTCATGAGAGACACAGAGAGAAGGCAGAGACACAGACAGAGGGAGAAGTAGGCTCCTCACAGGGAGCCCGATGCACAAGTTGATCCCAGACCAGGATTATGCCCTGAGCCAAAGGCAGATGCTCAACTGCTGAGCTACCCAGGCATCCCAAGATTTCCTTTTTCTCATGGCTGAATAAAATTCCATTTTGTATGTGTGTGTGTATATATACATATATATTTTCTTTATCTATTTATCTGTTCATAGGCACTCAGGTTGGTGCCATATATATATATGATATGTATGTATATATATTATATATATATATGTCTTAGCTATTGTGAATAATCTGCAATAAACAAACATGGGAGTGTAGATTTTTTTGATATCCTGGTTTCATTATCTTTAAATATATACATGGAAGTGGGATTGCTGGATCATATTGTAATTATTTTTAATTTTTTGAGGAACCTCCATATTGTTTTCCATAGTGGCTGAACTAATTTACATTCCCAAGAACAGTGCACAGAGGTTCCTTTTTCTCCACAACCTCACCAACACTTGTCATCTCTTGTTTCTTGATGATAGCCATTTTAATAGGTGTGAGGTGATATCTTGTGGTTATTTTGATTTAGATTTCCCTTATGATTAGTGATGTTGAACATCTTTTCATGTATTTGTTGGCCACTTATATTTTTCTTGAAAAAATATCTGTTCTGTTCAGTTCATTTTTAATCAAATTGTTTGTTTTTTAGTTATTGAGTTACAGGGTTTCTTTAAATATTTTGGATAATAACTCTTTATTTGATATGTGGTTTGAAAATATTTATTCCCTTCAGTGTTTTCTTTTCATTTTGTTCATTGTTCTTTAGCTGTGCAGAAGCTTTTCGGTTTGATTTAGTCCAACTTGTTGATTTTTGCTTTTCTATTGCTTGTGTTTTTTGGTGTCATATCCAAAAAAAAAATATATATATATAATCCAAGAACAATGTTAAGGAGTTTCTTTTTTTTTTTCTTTTAAGAGTTTTGTGGTATCAGGTCTATGTCAAAGTCTCTAATCCATTTGAGTTAATTTTTGTGAGTGGTATAAGTTAGGGGTCCAATTTCATTGTTCTGTGTGTGGTTATCCAGTTTTCCCAGCACTGTTTGTTGAAGAGACTACCCTTTACCCATTGAGTGTTCTTGGCTCTCTTGTCAAATATTATTTGACACTATATATTGGACTGTATATAGACCATATATTTCTGAGTTTTCTATTCTGTTCTATTGGTTTATGTGTGTCTATTTTTATGCTAGTACCATACTGTTTTTTTTTTCTTTAAGATTTTATTTGTTTATAAGAGAGAGAGAGAGGCAGAGACACAGGCAGAGGGAGAAGCAGGCTCCATGCAGGGAGCCCATCCTGGGACTCAATCCCGGGTCTCCAGGATCAGGCCCTGGGCCGAAGGTGGCGCTAAACCGCTGGGCCACTGGGACTGCCCCCATACTGTTTTAATTCCTACAGATTTGTAGTATAGTTCAAAATCAAGAAGTGTGATGCCTTATATATTTTTTCTTCTTTCTTTGGATAGCTTTAGGTCCTCAGGGTCTTTTGTGGTTCCATACAGATTTTAGGATTCTTTTTTTCTGTGAAAAATGCCATTGGAATTAAAAAAATATATTTGTTCATGAGAGACAAAAGAGAGAGACAGAAATATAGGCAGAGGGAGAAACAGGCTCCCTGCAGGGAACTCGATGTGGGACTTGAGCCTGTGTATCCCAGAATCATGTCCTGGGCCAAAGGCAGTTTTCAGATCACGAAAACTGGATAACCACACACAGAACAGTGAAATTGGACACTCAACCACTGAGCCACCCAGGCATCCCTCCGTTGGGATTTTAATAGAGTTTGCATTGAATCTATGTGACTTTGGGTAGTATGGACATTTTAGCAATATTCATTCTTCTGGACCATGAACATGATATATTCATCTATTTATATCATTAATTTCTTTCATCAAAGTCTTGTATCTTTCATTGTACAGATCTTTCACTTTCTTTGTTAACTTTATTTCATATTATTTTACTGTTTTTGATGCTGTTCTATTTCTTTTTCAGATAATTCATTATTAGTGTATAAAAATGCTACTGATTTCTGTATGTTGATTTTATATCTTGCAATTTACTGAATTAGTTGTTTAGTTCCAACTGGTTTCTGGTGGAGTCTTTGGATTTTCTATATATAAAATCGTATCATCTGCAAATTATGACAATTTTACTTTTTACTTTCTGTTTTGGATGCCTTTTATTTATTTATTTTTCTTGCCTAATTGTTTTAGCTAGGACTTCTAGTTCTCTCCTGAATAGGACTAATGAGAGTGGATGCCTATTTCTTGTTCTTGATCTTAAAGGGAAAAACTTTTAATCTTTTCACTCTTGATTATGATGTTAGCTGTGGGTTTGTTATTCATGGCCTTTATTACATTTAGGCATGTTCCTTCTATATACAATTTGTTGAGGAACTTTATGATGAAAGGATATTGTATTTGTGAAGATTTTTCTGCATCTATTGAGATGATCGTATGATTTTGGTCTTTCATTCTATTAATGTGGTCTTATATTTATTGATTTGCATATGTGATACCATTCTTGCATCCCAGGGATAAATGCCTTTGTTCTTAGTGTATGATAATCTTAATGTGTTGTTGAATTCAGTTTGCTAATATTTTCTTGAGAATTCTTGCATTTATCTTCATCATGGTTGTTGGTCTATAGTTTTCTTTTCTTGTGGTGTCCTGGTTTTGGTCTCAGGATAACGCTGGCAATTGCACTTGCATGGAATATATTTTCTCAGACCTTCACTTTGAGTGCCTGTGTTTCCTTGAAGCTGAAGTGAGTCTCTTGTAGGCAGCATATAATTGGTTCTTATTTTTTTAGTCCTTTAATCACTGTGCCTTTTGATTAGAGAATGTAATTCATCTCATTTAAAGTAATTTTTGATACGTAAAGACTGTATGCCATCTTAATGATTCATTGCTAGCTATATTGAGGTTCTTTATTCCTTTCTTTCTCTCTTGCTGTCTTCCTTAGTGAATTGATGATTTTTTCCAGTGGTATGCTTTGACTTCTTTTTCTTTATCTTTTGTAAATCTACTGTAGGTTTTTGCCTTGTAGTTACCATGTGGCTTACATAAAACACCTTATAGATAAAATAGTCCATTTTAAGTGATAACAACTTAACTTTGCATACAAAATATCTACTCTTTTACTCTCCCCACTTAATATTTATGATGTCACAATTTACCTCTTTTTATATTGTGTATTTGTTAAAAATTATAGAAGTTATAGTTATTTTTAATGGTTTTCCCCAACCTTTATAGTGTAGTTAAGTGGTTAACATGTAATTCTATTGCAGATTTAGAGTTTTTTAAATCTGACTATTTAACTTTACTACACTTTTTTGTGTTTTCATGTCACTAACTATCATCATTTTATTTCAGTTTGAAGAACTTTCAGCATTCCATGAAGAGCAGGTCTAGTGGTAATGAATTTCCTTAGCTTTTATTTTTGGAGAAAATATTTCTTTCTCCTTCATATCTGAAGGATAGCTTTGTCAGATAGGGTATTCTTGTCTGGCAATACTTTTCTTTCATTACTTTAATTATGTTATTGTACTCTCTCCTGGCCTGTAGGGTTTCTGCTGAGAATTTGCTGAAAAGTCTAATGGGAGTTCCTTCTTAGTTATAATACTTTTCTCTCTGGCTGCTTTTAGTATTCCTTTATTTCTGATTTTATACAGTTTCATTATAATGTACCTTGGGAAAGTCTTTTGCATTGATGATCTATTTGTTTCATGAACTTGGATGTCCAAGTCTCTCCTAGGTTTGAGAAGCTGTCAGCTATTACTTCCTTGAATTACCTTTCTGCTCTCATTCTCCCTCACTTCTCCTTCTGGGAATCTAATTATTATTTTATTTGTATGGCTGATGAGGTCCCATAGATTTATGTAGGTCCCATAGATTTATGATTTTATGTACATAAAAAAAGAATAGAAAGGAGCTTTGCTTTGTTCTTCTCTGATCAGGTTATATGAAATTTCCTATCATATGGCTCATTTATTCTGTCTTTGATTTGCTCTACTCTGCTGTAGATTTACATGTGTATTTCTCATTGCATTCATTGAATCCTTCAGCTCCAGAATATTCATCTGGTTCTATTTTTATTTCTACCTTTTTGTTAAATTTCTCATTTTGTTTGTGTATTATTTTCTGGATTCTGTTGACTTTTTTTTTTCCTTATAGCTCATTGAGCTTGTTCAAAATAGCTGTTTTCAATTATCTTTCAGCTAGATCACAAAATTCCATCCTTTGATTTTGGTTATTGGAGGATTATTGCTATATTTGGTGATGGCATATCTCCTTGATTTTTCATATTCCTGGTAATTTTGTATTGTTACTTTGCATTTGAAGCGGCAGACACCTTTTTAAATCTTTACTAGTTGCCTCTAGGTAGGATATTGTTTGTTGGTACTGCTATAGCTAGGGTTTTCTCTGACCTTGTATTGACCTGCTCCACATCTGTTACTCCCTCTTTTAGCAGAATTCTTAAGCTTTTGAAACTTCTTTGGTTCTTACAACTCACTTGGCTAGAAAGTGACACTATAACTCATTTGGGGTTTCTCCCTTGACCACAGAACTGGTCTGTTTCTCAGAAAGCGTTGTGTTTCTTAGTGTTTGCTCTCATTGCTGCATTAGAGAGTGTGCCCAAGGAGTTGGGAGAGGTGTGGATTTAGTGCTCTGGATGCTGGGAATGTGCAGACTAGTGGGGAGATCTTCAGGTAAGTTTCTCCCAGAGGCTTGAGGGATGACTTCTGCTGAGGTCTTGAGTGCTGTCAGCAGGAACTGCAACCGTTTCATACCTTTTGATGTACTTATCTACCTCTCTTCCAATCTCCTCTGCCTCCCCAGTCATGGAATTCCCACCTCAGTACTCTTGGTGTAGCTGGAGAGAAGTGGGTTTCTTTAGCAGCATTCTGCACGGCTGGGGTAGTAAGGCATTTACTCACAACTTTTCTTTCCCCTGCAGGAGAGGTTGCTGCTGGCCAGTTCAGCCTTGCTCTGTCACCTTGAGGGGAGGGGCAGTGATGGCAAGATTCCTCTTACCCACTCCAGTGTGTGTGTGTGTGTGTGTGTGTGTGTATTTGAATGTATGTATATATATACATGTGTATATATATAATATATATATTTTATATATATAAAATATATACTTTATATATAATATATAAACCACTGAGACTATATATATATATATATATATATATATATATATATATATTACACACACACACACACACACACGATGAAATCTCCCATCAGGAAGACTGGACTTCTACAAAATCTTTCTTGTTTGGGTGTCCTCCTAATTTGATGCTCTCCAGGTTTTCCTTAACTATGGCTGAGAGGGGTTTGGGTAGGTTTGCCTGTTCCTGCTGGTTTTGTAGCACATAGGTAGACAGTCCAAGGTCTGTCTGCCTATTATTGGATGCACAGGTGGGCAAGAGTCTTCCCAGGTCCCTTGGTATATGATGCTGGATTCTACAACTCCCACAGAGGCCCTTCTGTTCATAAATGAATGCTTAATTAGTTGGTAAAAATGGGAACAAAAAGGGGGAATATCTTACTCCATCATGATGCTGACATTGCTGAGAATCTAATTATTACTTTGATTATCTTTTAGATCAGTTAACAGTAAGACAAATAAAATTTTTATTTTGCTTATTTATTCTTTCTGCGATGCTCTTCCTTTCTTTATGTAGCTCCAGGATTTGACTTTTATCATTTTCCTTTTGGCCCCCAAATTTGTTAACATGTCTGGTGGGACAGATGTGAGCATGATAAATTACTTCAGATTTTGTTTGTCTGGAAAAGCCTTTTTTTCCTTTACTTTTGATGGGTAATTTTGCTGGATATAGACGTTTTCTTAAAATGTTTAAATTTAAAAAAATGCCATTCTCTTCTTGCACATTTTCTGATGAGAAACCCATTGTAGTTCTTGTGGCTCTTCCTCTATAGGTAAGTTGTTTCTCCCAGCTTTGGCTGGGATAAATCTTTAAAAAATCTTAAAAACAGTTTTTTTTTTAAGATTTTACTTATTTATCATGAGAGACACACAGAGAGAGACAGAGGCATAAGCAGAGGGAGAAGCAGGCTCCCTGCAGGGAGCCCAATGTGGGACTCAATCCCAGGACCCTGCGACCAACCTGAGTCAAAGGCAGACACCTCAACCACTGAGCCACCCAGGCATCCCTACTTTGGCTTCTTTAAAGAATTTTGTTTTTGCCTTTGTTTTTCTGCAGTTTGAATACACTATACCTAGGTATAGATATTTTTGATATTTATTCTGCTACTGTTCTCTGAACTTCCTGGATCTGTGGTTTGATGTCTGTCATTAATTTTGGGAAACTCTCAGCCACTATTCTCCCCTACCCTAAATGCAATATTCCCAATTTATTTCCACAAAGTCCTGCATGTTAACTCTGTTTTTTCCACTTTTGTGAGACATGAAGTCTTAGAGGGGTTAGAGCAGGAAGACTGCCCAGTCCTCTGTCTCAGAAAAGGCTCTGGAAATGTCTTTTCACCTGAAGAGTAAAGCTATGTTATGGAGAAAGATCTTCCCTTCTTGTCAGAGCCATAAGGAGATCTTTCTAGTGGTATTCTTGGTAGCCCAACCCATGGGATTGTGAGTGGCTCCCTAATATTGCATTCTCCAGTAGTTTTCTGACTGTCACACTAGCTCACATTCAGACTCAGGAATTCATCAATGGTACCATTAAGAGTTCCTACCAGTTTCTGACTCCAGCATTTTCTGGTACAGGTAAGCTGATCTTACACGTGGCTCTCTGAATGTACTTCTCTCTCAAAATTTTGAGGTGATGATTTTCCCTGCAACTTCAAATCTCAGACAGGTTCAAGAAAATCAGTTTTTATTTTGTCCAACATGTTCTTACTGTGCAAACAAGGGTGATGACCTTTAAAGTCTTTACTTACTGAAGTTGGACCATTGATACCTACTGTGAGCAAATGCTTCTGCTGCTTAGAATAGTTGAGGAGGGGGATGAGATTTCCTTTTTCTGGAGTGACTCATATTTTTCATCTTTTTTTTTTTTTAAGATTTTATTTATTCATGAGAAACACAAAGAGAGCCAGAGAAGTAGGAGAGAGAAAAGCATGCTCCCCACAGGAAGCCTGATGTGGGACTCAATCCTGGGACTTGGGGATCACACCCTGAGCCAAAGGTAGCCGCTCAACCACTGAGACACCTAGGAATCCCCATAATTTTCGTCCTTATCCTTTTCCTATTACTTTAAGACATTCACAAATTTTCCTTTAATTCATAAATGTAATTTTTTATTGTCCCAATTATATTTTCAAAATTGTTCTTGATTTTTTTTAATTTCCAAAAAATATACTTCCCGATCTCATTATTTTTTATTTTAATCATTGTTTCCATCTACTGAGAACTTTAATACTTTTTTGAATTTCATTAAAAATAAATATTAAGGGTATTATACAAGTTTTTTCTTTTTAAAGAAACTATTTAACAAAAGAAATAGTAGTTCTAATTTTTTGGAGTGGTCCCTTAGTTGAAAATGCAACATTTTTTCTTTGATTCCTCTGACAAAGGGGTCTAAGTTGGTCTAATTAATTACATATTGAGAGAGTTCTGTCAGAGATTATATGATTTATTATTGGAATCTGTCAGGTAAACTTTGCCTTTGTTAGAATATAGGTTCAACTATGATTGTGAAACAAAGAGGGAGCTATAATTAGTAATATCTAAGTTGAAAGCTTTGTCTTTGGGAAAAAGTATTTCTTTAATGGGTTTGTGATGGCAATCTTCTTTAAATGCCAGCTTTGCTCTGGGGGTGAGATAGCCATGCCAGTCCCTCTCCTATTCAGCAAGCAGCCCATCCATGTCTAGGATAAACTAGAAACAATGCCCTGAATAGGAAATTTTCTTAGTCAAAGCTCTAGTTTCTCTGAGACTTCTTTAAGACCTTAGAAATACATTCCCCCTAGACAACCACCCTATAAACTTACCGCTCTAATTTAGAATAGTGAAGATGTTATGCTGATATTTTCCATTTATTTTCCTAGTGGATGTTCATCCCTTACCTATGATTAATCTGAGATTCGCTAACTCTCCAACTCCACTTTTATTTGATCTACACTCTTAATTTTTCTGTAAGCATATAGATTTCTATTATTATTTATTATTGATTATTACAATGTCCTTTGTCTACCATAGAAAAAATAGAAAGTAGATAGAACCGGTGACAATTTTTAATCCTATGGGCTCGGATTCCCATATTGATATTTAAATTTTCTCTTTTTTCCCCCACTCTCTAGGCTAAATCCCAGGCTTAAGACTTTTCAAATTATTTAATGAATATTATATTTTCAGTGTGTTTAAAAATTTTAGACATTAACAAAGCAGCCCCATCAATATTAGTTAGAGCAAAACAGTGAATTTCAGTTTGTCTACATCGACCTGCCTTCTTGCAAATTGACATGTATCTTGACATGTATGAAAAGTTGTGTTCTGCAACCATTATATACACTGAGATAGTCTGTGAAGAAGAACCTGAATATCTGATAATCATGACCAGAAATGCAGGTGTTGTGGAGTGTTCACCATGTGTCAGACTTCATAATAGTTCTTTATATGTATCTCATCTTAAAATGAAATCTTTCAGACATTATAGCTCTGAAATGTCAAATTTTACTATTGCAAAAGCTCTTAAGGTTAGAGAATTTACATATAAAATGGTAAATTTTGTATTTTTCCAGGCTGAGCTATTGTCAGCCTGGAAAACTTGTCAGAAAAAAATTAGAAATAGCTTCACAGACCAAATTAAGAACGGGATTTGGCAATATATTTTGGTTGCCTGCCTAATACTTAATATTACTTGAGAGAATGTCTGCTTTCAATGGAAAATAGATTTGTGAAACAAAAGAAAATTTGAATTTTCCCCGTAGATCAAAATTAAGGACTTAGATAAAGGATAAGGCTGCAGGTTGCATGTATATATTTTTTAATATTACAGAACTTCTCTGAAGCCAACACATTCTATGTCTTGAAGAGGGGTATCCTTATTTTACTTCTGTCCAATCTATCCAAGACTGGCCCTGAGGGAAACTGTGAAGGGGCTGAAGATTATTTTCAAATACTCAAGTGAGGACATATAATGCCTCTAGTGTCGGAGGGAGTACTAAGTAAATCTTTCTGAGCTCTAGCTCCTCTCTGCAAAATAAAGATAATATTACTTAGGTCTTAGGATTTTTGAGAGGTTTACACAAGATAATATTTGCAAAATCCCCAATATTGTGCTTCTTACTGTGTGGTAGCTCAATAAATGATGGATTTTGTTGCATTTATCATATTTATTAATAAATGCAAGTTCCCTTTCTCCATTTCTTTTCCTTTAGTGCCCAAAACATAACTAGAAGATACAAGTGATGAGAAATGAAAAAGTTTAGGAATAACAAAGGACTGGCTGTTTTAGCTTTAGACTGATGAAAAGGCAGAGAGTCCTGGATCTGTGTCTCTGTTAAGCCATTTTCTGTTTCTACACGAAACAAAGCAAAAAACAACCAACCAACCAACCAACCAAAAAAAAAAAAAACTAAAACCAAAACCAAAACCAAAAACAAACCAAAACACACAAATAGCTTTGTAGCACGGTAGACTATTCAGTGATAATAACCAGTAAATTTACATGATAGTCAACATGATAAAAATAAATTTCCATGATTCAAAATGAAAAAGGCATCTCAAATTTAATTCCAATAATTTTAGAAGTTTTGATGACCAGATTTCTTTGTTGTGGTGGTGGTGGTAGTGGTGGTGGTGGATCTTTATCTATGTGGGTGCCTGAATGCATTCATCAGTTAATGGATGGTCCTTTTAATAGAATGGAACCTTTTCCTGAGCACGTGTCAGTATGAGGTGCAGGCTAAAGAAAAAGAGGTGCTTTTATAAAACTGGTAATTTGGTTCATTGCGTTCCACCCATTTTCTCCATTTTTTTGGATCAGAACTGTAGTTTGGACTGAGTTCAGAGGGAGAGGTTTTTCAGAAGTTGTATTGTTTATATGATTTCAGGAATTTGTGTAAACCCACGCGTTGTTTGCTGCAGCCTCCTTTTATTCACACTCCTTTTAGACTAAAGTCCAAGTCCTTTTAATGTGGCCCATTAGGCCTCTTCTCTGTTTCCAGCCACATCTCTCACCATCTTCCCCTCGAGCCATGTGACTTGGCACTTCTCGATTTCTTTTAGTTCTTTGAACCTGTCATACCCTCTCCTTCATCCAGGCCTTCACATGTGCTCTTCCCTCTGCTGGGAAAATACTTCTACATCCTCTTTGCCTTGTTCACTCATCCTTCTGGTCTCAGCTTAGAAGTCACTTCTTCCAGGAGGCTTTCTCTAACCATTAAGTCCAGATCAGCTCCCCTTCTTTAGACATACACATTTACATTATAAAACACAACAGACCAGACTGCTATTGGTTGTCTGTATGTAGAGAGCAAAATGGAGTCTCTCATGACAAGCAGGAGCCTGTGTCACACAAGGACATGAGCATTTAAAGGTACTGCAGCTAGGAGACATGCCTGGGACAAGCATCAGCTGACACCCCAGAACTGATAGTGAGCAGAACCAGAGGAGATCTGTGGGGACCTGAAACTGATTAAATACCTTTAAAAAGGTTAGGGTTTTGGGGTACCTAGGTGGCTCAGTGGTTGGGCATCTGCCTTCGGCTCAGGTTGTGATCTCTGGGTCCTGGGATCGAGTCCCACAACAGGTTCCCCGTGGGGAGTCTGCCTCCCTCCCTCTTCCCCTTCTGCCTCTCTCTGTGTCTCTCATGAATTAATAAATAAAATCTTAAAAAAAAGAAAGAAAAAAAGGAAGAGTTTTGGTAATATACTGTCAGACTCTTCAGACCTGACCCCTCTATGTCTAACCACTTAAAAAAGGCAACTGCCTTCGAAGGCTCTGCCTAATTGGTCTCCAAACAGAACTAAGATCCTTCCCTGCTGGAACATGAGAAGCAGTGGGTGCCCCGAGCTGACTGGGAGCAGGCCTTTTATCTCAACTGTGCACCCACAGACTGACTTTGAGTTTGGTTATTTAACTTCCTGCCCCCTTCTGTTATCTTATTTGTTGTGTGGCTTGTCTTCTGTCCTGCTCTGTGTGCTGTGTAAGAAGCCAAGGTTAATCACATGGTGAATTGTCATTGAGTTTGGAATCTTGAACCTGCCTTATAATTGTGATTAACTTTGCTTTATGATTGGATAACGCTGACATTGTGGAAAGACACAACTCATGTGTGTCTTCAGAGCGTGCTCGTGACACTGTAACATCTGCTCTTCCTGTATCCCTATGGAAATGGAAACCATGTTCATTTTTGTGTCTTTATTGCCAAAAATAATGCCTTGCACATAGGAGAAACTTCATAAATGTTTGGTTAAATCAATGCACTTGATGCATATCTTAGAGAATAAACAGAAAGAGTTTGCGAGGATACCTCTGGCCCAATTATAGGTTTTATTTGCCCCTTAGCTATTCTTAGTCCTTTCTTCCCACACATCTATTTACTCTATTTACATCTTTTGCTGAAATGCGGGTTTTAACTAAAATATTAAGGATCTTCACAGACAGGTCTGCTTATTGGTATTGGTAGCTTAAATTTATAATGTGTCTAACAAGAAGGCAAAATAGCTTCGATGTTAAGTGCCAGATTTGGAGGTAGGCAAATCTATATTTAAATCTACCTTTACAGGTGGTGATTCTCAACAATTTACTGTATCTGTGCAAGACTTTGTTTCATCCTCTATAAAGTCAGAATGACAATGCATAACTCATAGGATTTCATGACAAGTTCATGAAATATCTTACATGTAATTGATTTATTGAACATTATGGGCTTAGTAGTGCATGAACAGAAAGCCACTTAATTTCTTTTTTTTTCTATCCAGCATTGCTTTAAAATTGTTCTCTTGAGTCCTTCATTTCCCCTGGATGAAATCTCAAGCAGCTAACCACAAGTTTTCTGAGCATTCCTAAGTGTTAATATATAGTCTCATTCTTCAGGTATTAAAAAGTCCAGTCCATTTTAATTTCAAAACGTTCATTTCTCATTTAACTCTCAGTTTTTTCCTGTGCCCAGCATGAGGTTGCCTCAGGTTAGAAAACCATGGCCGGGAGGAAGTTGTGGTGAACTTGCCCAATATTGAACCATGTTTCTCTTTTCCTTTTCTTCCCCTCATTGACCATGCTGCTTCTGAGCTTGGGTAAGGAAAAACAGTGAAAGAAGAGCTCTTTCTTGCTAGCATGGTGTTTTGCTAATGTGGCAGAAGAAAATATGGCCATTTCTTTATTTGGATCCTCTTTATGTTTCTCAGAGGATCTCGGTTCTGGGGATCTTCCATCTGTTATTCCCCGAGTCTTCATGGCTGGGTCCTTAGGAGTTGTCAGCCCATTTCTGTACTCCAAATACCTTTCTTGCTGGCATCTTATCCCTCTAAGCCTACCATTGGACAGGATTGCATTCCATTTGACTCATATCTGGCTCCTCTCCTTCATGCCTACATTTGTCCTTGTCCTTGAAATTTGAGAAATTCTCAGGATGCAAGATGTTCTTAACATGACTTCATCTTTTCTCTGTCATGCCATGCTGCTCAAACAACTTCTAGCCTTTAGTTTTTTTTTTTTTTTTTTTTGGGGGGGGTGATGGTTTAAGTAAGTTATATACCAGACCAAATGCTCCCCTGAACTTTAGAGGACACATGTCAAAATTTCTGAAGCGTAGTTTATTTGAAGGGGTTGGGGGAGGGAAAATATAGCATCTTGAGATGCTCTTGCTAAAGAAATGTATTTTCCAGCACCCTCTCTTCAATCATCAAGTATCCCTGGTTGTTTGTGCCCTCCAGATGGCTCAAGGTTTGCTAAGCTTGTTTGCTGGACCACCTGTTAGATTGTCTGATACCTCTCTTTAGAATTTTAGGTACTCATCACCATCTGGTTTCAGGCTTTGGGTACTAGCCAAAATTAACATGGGAAAACATCCCATTTGATATCCTGTTGCACATGTAAAATTTACATGTAATAGAGTTAATTAATAAGTGGTTGTAGTAATTATCTTGTTATTAAAGTAAATCAGATGTGTCAGTATCTGTCATACTGAGTCATTCTACCTTTTAAAGGTAGTGGGAATTTTTAAGAGCTGGACGTTAAATAAAATGAAAGATGAAAGAGAACTATGTCTACTGTGTCATAAACACCAATCTAGTATCTTCCCACTCTTGTTAGAGAAGGACATAGCATGAAAGGATTTCTATGACCTTCAATATGTTGTTGGATTTAATTCCACATGCTATTTCTTTGGCCTGGAATCCCTTCCACCTACTTTTTTTTGCCCACTTGCTTAGAAAATTACTATTTATTTTTCAAGAGATAGCAAATATTTTGCCATATTTTGAAGCTTTTCTCATTCCACCTCCAGAGTTGGTCTTGCTTAATATTCTTATAATACTCCGTACCAACCTTTATTTTGACACTTGGCAGGATGTATTTTATTTTTGTATTTGAGAGGTTCTTAAGAGTAAGAACCACACCTTATCATTGTTTCTTGGGTATCTAGCATATTTGAGGGGATCCAAAGTGGCTTTCAATTAATATTTATAGAATAAAATATATCACAGCTAATTTGCTTATGTCAGCTCTCTAAAATCAGAATGTTAAGTACAAGTTGGAGTATACAATAGAGTTTTGACCAATGTAACGTTGGTGGAAATTTCAAGGTTAGACTGAAATCTACTATGAGAGATATTTATTTGGAGTCCTTGATATAACCATATGTTATATCTTTCTTACAAAGAAGCATTTCATCCCATCCCAACCTTAGAAACCATTTCAGGTATGCCAGCAGTGCTTTTCAATAAGCAGAGCCAAGATATAAAGACCTTGTCTTACATAACAGATAGCTTAGAGGAAGATATTTTCTACTTTTGATAAAGCATTTGTCACATAGTTTATTTATATTTTGATCTTCATTATTATTTAGATCAATGTAAATAATAAACTTAACATTTGCAAAAAGTGCTGTTTACAAAACCACTGTTATAGTAATTACCTCACTTAGTTCTTTCTACCACATGAGGTAGTGAGTTTATCATCATCATTATGGGAAAACTGAAGCCCAGAGAGTTTAATTATTTGCCCAACACACATAAGTAAGAAGCAATTCATAAATTCATTATTCAAATCAATTTTACTGGCTCAATGTCTCATTCTCTTTTCATTTTCTAAGGCCCAGTTTGTATGTTACACAATTAGTAACAACAGAAAGATGCACATGTGATTTATTTGGAACAGACTTAACTGCATAAATCTATTTATAAGTACCCTTACCCAGCAACCAAAAATCAATACAAGAAAGGATGTTGAAACAATTTTTAAATGTTATATCAAATTTTCATATTTATATAGCACTGAATACTTTTTAATTGACTATATTCCCTGTGCTGTACTTTTCATCTCTGTGACTTATTTAATTTATAACTGGAAACAGTACTTTTAAAAGTACTTCAGTTTCTCAGTTGCTTCTCACAATAATCCAAACTCTCAGGCTTATTCTTCCTTTATTATAATATTCTAATAATAGACATAAATATTCTCATAAATATTCTAATAATAGACATAAATTCTAGTATTTTGTGACATTTCATAATACAGAAACTCGATAACAAGGTTCTCAGAACATGAAATCATAAATTACGATTCCGTTTATAGCCTAGAAACAAAGACATTCTAGTGGTAAAGCTATTATCCCTCCAATCATTCACTAATTGATTGTGCTTCTTCCATACTCCAGGAACAGACTTTAGACCTGCAGAAGATATAAAGATTGACAAAGCTTGTGGTTTGCTCTCCAGTGTCTCATATTTGAGATTAAAATATATATGACATAAATATATATAATGCAGGTATTCAGTAGGAAAAGGCAAAAGACTAAAGAAGTATTGAAGTTTTGTGGAAAATCAGTAATACCACCCCAGGGAATTAAGGAAGACTTTAGAGGAAAGAAGGCATTGAAATGGGACCCTGAATAATATAGGTGAGTGAAAACAAATGGAAGAATCTCCTAGTTTCATTTAATAATAAGACCAATGGCAAAATAGGAAGGCTCAGGCCAAATTCTGGAAAACAATTGGTTGGATTATGGAATGTATTAAAAGGAGTAGAGGGAAATAGGTCTCACAAGGTATTTGAGGCCAGATAGTGAAAAACCTTGAACATCAAATAAGAGGTAGAGTTTATTTAGTGTACCGTGGGGAGCTACTGGACGATCTTTATTAGGAGAGCATTGCAAGTTGGGAGCTATAATTTGTAAATTTTTGATACTTAAAAGGTGAAAGAGGTATCAATCCAAGTGATCATTATTACAGTTCTGATAATGCCTCTTCTCACGGGTTTCAATGGTTTTCTATAATCTTCAGGAAAAAGTAAAGGCTTCTTAGCTTTCCTGGGATGATTCCATGTTCTTCCTCTTTGCTACCTTTCCACACACCCTTCTTTTATTCCAAGATGCCTAGCTTTCTCACTCAAAATTTCACGTACACTATTTTCTCCACCAGGAAAATGCTTCCTTTGTCTTCTTACCTGACTGATTTCAAGAATAAGTGTAAACTTTATTACTTTAGGGAGATCTTTTTGTCCTCTGCTAGAATCTCCCTTTTATGTGTCTCTATAGCACCATGAACTTCGATTCCAATGCTTATTGCATTTTATTGTAATTAGTTGTTTCATTGTGTGTCTTTCCAGCTAGATTACAAGCTCTGTGGGAGCAGAAACAGTGCCTGTCTTTTTGAATCATGTACACCTAGCACAAAGCTTGGTCCACGGAGGTTGCTCTAAAATGATTTGTGGAAGAAATGTGTGTATATATGTATAATACATATGAAAGACTAAAGATGCTAATAATGAAAAACCCTCTTTTTACAAGTTACCTTTAACATTACCGAGATTTTTGGTTGAGCAGAATCAGAGCCAGGGCATATATTCTTCTGTCCATGGTGCTAAATATTAATATTTTACTCCTGAGAACTGTTATTTCTAAGGGAGTTACAGGACGGGAAACATGCTCCCTTTCTCTTTTGCATGATTTTACACATATGTGCCTCCTTTTTTTTTTTTGTGCCTCCTTTTATCATCACCATCATTACTACTATCATCATCGCCATCACCATAACTATCTTCATCATCACCATCATCATCACTATCACTATCATCTTCATCATCATCATCATCATCATCATCATCATCATCGCTGTTTCATTTTCTAAGCACCTGGAATATGCCAGTCTCTTTACTAAGAGTTGTCTTATTTCACTTAGTTTGAACAATATGAGATAGTCTCTGTTTAATGTAATGTTATAGTGAAAAAATGACACATTACAGAGATTACACATTATAGCTTCCTCAAGAGCACTGCTGATAAGTGGCAGAGGTGGAATTGGAATGGAAGTCTCAGACTCAAGCTAAGTCTTTAAAACTGCTCTTAAACACTGTGTAATATGGCTTCCATCAATGCAGTCATTCATCAGCTCAACACTGCAAATCTGCTCTTCCTAGTAATTCTAGGTAAGAGCACTGTCTTCCTATGCTGAATGCCCATGACATTCTTTACTATGTTTATTAAATTTTGCAGTTTGTAAGTCGCTTTCACATACTTGATTTCATGTAATAACCAACGTGTAAAATTAGTATGATTGATGGCCCTATTCACATCTTACATATAAGAAAACCATAGGTCAAAAGTTAGATGTCCAAGGTCACACAGTAATTGACAGGTAATCCAGATGCCCACATTCTTGGGCAGATTTGTTTTTCCTTTTCTTTTTCTCTTAAAGATTTTATTTATTGACAGAGAGAGAGAAAGTGAGTGTACAAGCAGGGGTAGTGGCAGGGAGAGGGAGAAGCAGGCTCCCCTAGGAGCAGGGCACATGATGCAGGATTCAATCCCAGGACCCTGGGATCATGACCTGAGCTGAAGGCAGATGCTTAATTGACTGAGCCCATATTTGTTTTTTTCCACTATGCTTTCTACATGTCTGTTTACATAAATTTGTTTGCATATAGTTTAATAATGGATACAAACATTGTAAGTAGTAGCATTAGCTTCATGAATATTTTCCTTTTCACTCCACTAATACAACAAAATTGATTTATTAATCTTGTATTTTCCTTAGTTTGTATATGATTTGTGACCAAATATCAATTCTATCCTCACCTTTACTAATAGAAATCAGAGTTTTATTGGATGGGAGCACCATGACATAAAAGTCCCTATAGCTATAAAGTCCCTTGTAGACATGGGTGGACAGCACAATATGATTTAGCAAATTGGGAAAAATATAATGTTTTGTTTAATGTATCTCATGGGCTGTGCTAGTGATAATGGCTGTTTTTTGATGGCAAGTTGTATGTGAGATAACTGTTATCTGATTTTGAAGTTCTTAAAAATGGAGGCTCAGAGGTCAAAAGACTTGCTGTAGGTCACATAGTTTGTGAGGAAGCTAGGACTTAGATTATTAACCTTAAATACATTCCAACTATGATTCCTTTCTTTTTTCTGTTTCTCTGTCTCTGTCTCCATCTCTTTCTGTGTCTCTGTCTCTTTCTTTACTTTTTTTGGTACTTTTAAAGAAAGATTATAGGAACTGTTAAATGACTTTGGTTTAGAATTTAATTTTCACAGGGTCTGTAGAATTATTTCTTTAGTACTATTTGTACTCAACTATATGCCTCTGTAGCCATATCTGTGAATATAATTGGGTATTAGAAAATAGTTTTGGGGTGGCTCAGTCAGGTGAGTATCCAATTCTTGATTTCTGCTCAGGTCATGGTCTCAGAGTCACAAGATTGAACCCCATGTTGGGCTCCACACTTAGTGTGGAGTCCACTTGAAATTCTCTTTCTCCCTCTGCCCATTCCCTCCACTGTCTCTCAAAATAAATACAAATCTTTAAATAAAAATGAAAAATGGTTTTGAAATATGTTTTTTTTTCTACAGAAAGAAAAATCACTTAGTGTTTCCTCTGGCATGGTTGATCAGAATTCATTTTTTATAATTGGTAGTTTAGTAAAGTTCTCTTTAGCTATATAACTCTTTATTGGCAAAGCCACCTGTGCAACTACCTTCACATTTTCTTACTTAGAGACAAACCCTGGCAGCAGTTCAGCTTCTTTGTGTCTCTGGACATGATCCCTGCCACAGAAGCTGGTTCACACTGTTCAGGTCCTTTGCCTTCCTTCTGCTTGTTTGAAGTCTGTTCTGATGTCATGATAGTGTGAAGTTGTCGGCATCTGGGTGGCTCAGTCAGTTAAGTGTCTGCCTTCAGCTCAGGTCATGATCCCAGGGTCCTGGGATTAAGCCCTGCATTAGGCTCCCTGCTCTGAGGCGAGTCTGCTTCTCCCTTTCCCTCTGCCTGCCACTCCCCCTGCTTGTGCTCTCTCTTTGTCTCTGTCAAACAAAGAAATAAAATCATATTTTTAAATGGTTTTATTTACTTATTCATGAGAGACACACAGAGAGAGGCAGAGACATAGGCAGAGGGAGAAGCAGATTCCCTGTAGGGAGCCTGATATAGGACTTGACCCCAGGACCCAGGGGTCATACCCTGAGCCAAAGGCAGATGCTCAACCACTGAGCAACCCAGATGCCTCTAAATAAATAAGATCTTAAAAAAGAGATAGTGTGAAATTGCAATTTAGTAGTTCCTAGCAATTCCTTTGACAATTCTTTTGAGGGGTAAAATCGATGGTCTGGTCCCTCGGTTGACGTCCAACAGAGAAAGCTTGTGGGTGGAAGTAGAAAGGATATGGAGTTGGTACTGGCTAATGGGAACACTATCAGGGCACAGAGGGTGACCCCAGCAGACATTGATGCCAACCTATGACTGCTGCTTCCTTCCCATGTCCATGGAATTAAGGAAAGTGAGGCTTGGCAAGGCCTGTGCAAATTGGGCTTTTCTTCATTAGCTTCAAGGGAAATCCATCTTTACATGGAATCTAGAAGGGTACCAAAAATGTAATTCTTGTTTTCTGGCTCAATTTACCTTTAGCAATCCATACAGAGGACATTTTGGACAAGGATTGGTAGTGTTCCTCTATTCTATCATCTCCTTCTATCTCCTCCTCATTAACAATTCACTCTTCTCTCCAGAGGTGAAGCCTCTCATCTGTGGCATTCTCTTCCTCAGTGGACTCCACAGTCTTAAGCCATCTGTTTCCTTCTATCATCATTCCCACTGAGGCCCAAATTGAGCCTCTTTTCTTCTGGACCTCAGGCCTTGGTGACCTCAGATCAATAAGGTTGAATAAGCATATGAAGAAAAATGAATCTTTTTGATCTCGGGCCAGAATCAAGCATGAGAAGTCTTTAAGGTGTCTCTTATCCTCCTTGACTTTTTTTTTTCTTTGACTTTTATAAAAGCAATGTAAAATGGGTGAAGGTGAAGGTCTAAGTGCATGGATAGCTAGGCCTTAGGCTCCAGGTTAGCATGGGAAATGAGGGAGAACTCAAATTTACAGGTTGATAGGGGCAGAACATGGTAGGGACAAGAAAGGACCATGTTCCTCAAATAGAAAGTGGGTGAATAGACAGGCATTGAAATAGGGACTTGTAGAGAAAGCTAAGACCAAAGCATAGCATTGAAATAGGGACTTGTAGAGAAAGCTAAGACCAAAGCATAATGAAGTGAACTGGAGCATGTACTCATTGTAAATGGTAAGGGACTTGAAGATACTCTTGGAACCAGGGAAAGGCTAAGAGCATTATGGTGGAAGTATAGAGCAGTGAGAAGCTGGGGCAACAGCAGAGAGTGAAATCAGACAAAAGTACTACCTTCATTGAAATAAACTGTGTCCTTCTAACTCCTAACTTGAAATGCTTGAGAGTTTACATTATGTGATAGATGTAGTGGCAGGGACATTTATGTGTATTTTACTATGCTTGATCCTCAGAACAATTATGATGTTGCTATTGCCCCCATCTTTTCAGATGAAAAATAACACCATTTGTGCCATGATTCTTGGTTTCAGGCAGAAAGTGCTATGTTAAAGTAATATGAGAAAATATGATAAAGCAGCATTTCTTTTTACCCTGATCATTTTAGATATGAAACTGTCACTGTCTTTCTGGGATTTCATAAGTAACCAGAATTCTTAGAAAAAAAAAAATCCATCCAGTCACTATCTGATGCCTGGAAGTAGTTTTTCCTTAATACCATGCCAGAGAAGATTTTTGTTCAATGAGCTGTTGCTATGCTAGCCTTAGCCCCAGGATCAAACACTTTACATGTGTTGGCCCTGGGAGGGTGCCCATACCCTCAAATGTTTGGTTTAGTAAAAGCCAGTGTTTGAACTCAATGATAGGGTCATCTGCTTGATCACAGTTAAGATTAACATAGGCTGGGGATGAGATCAAGAATTCACAGCTTTCCCTTACATTCTCTATCTACCCTAAAAATTGAGTATTGAGAGATGAACTTGGATTGCCTTTAGAATAAATCTATGTAGTGAGAAAAGTTTTTGGTTAGTCTTTGGCTTGATCCCTTGTAGAATTATCAAAACTTGAATAGCAGAATTGAAACATTTGGAAGACTGGGAGATTATGAAAATTTTGATGTTTTCTTGTCCATATGCCTACTTCTTCATAGTCATATTATCAGGGGACTGAATATCACAAATGTCAAAATATTTTTTTCTAGGTAGATTTTTTTTTCTCTTGAGTAGAAAATCATTTTGTCGGGATGCCTAGTATTGTGTGGATGAATGAAAATCGCTAGATTACAATATGCAACTCTGTGCAACAGACTGCAATATAAAATTACTCATATAATGAGGGGAGAGCTCAATGGAAAAATTTGGAACATTAGTATCTCTGTCCTCAAGCTCTCTCAGAAATTGTTTGCCTCTGGGCAGTAATTTGGGGTGCTTGAGAGCAAGCAGCAAAAGTACTCAATCAGTACACTAACATGTCTTTATCTTTGGACTATAGGCTTCCTCTGCTTAGAAAGAATAGCTCCCTCAAGATAAGGATAATGAGCTAGAACTGTGTGGTAATGTAAAAGGGTCATGGAGTAGTTTGGATCTTTAAAAAATGTCTCTGAACTGCAAGACTTGATTTTATAATTTCTAAACTCTGGAGGCAGTATATTCAACATATGCTACTCAGACTTTCCTGTGACAGATTTTTTTTTAAACTGTTGCTAAATTACTACTTTAAAGCCAGTGAACATTTTCCCCATCACAATCATAATTACAAAATTATAATGATGTCAGAAGATAGGTGGCGAATATCTTAGATGAGAGAAAGGAGGGGTTAATAGATTGTCACATACATAAATCATTTTAAACTCAAGCTCTACTGGAAGCTTGCTATTGGCCAGTAGAAGGAAAAGAAAAGAAAAAAAAGATTAGATAGAGAAAGGGCAGAGACGTTTATTTTATTTATTTTATTTTTATTTTTGGCAGAGATGTTTATAAAGATATAAGAATATCCTCTAAAGGTTATCCATTTTTGTCCAAGATACAGTCAACACAGTATCATGACAAACGTGTGCTTTTATTTTGGCTGGAGTAGACATCCAAGGTGGCATAATCTAACATGAGATATATGGCAGTAAGACATTTATGGTATTAGTAATACTTTTATTTGTGTAGATGTCAGCATTGGTTTCCAGGTACTTAGAATGTTTGGAGTAGCATCAGAGGGAAGCTAAAAGTTTAGGAAGCAGATGCCAGCTTTCTGGAGAGAGGCACTGATAAGACAGCTTAGTAGAGAGTCTAAGCAATGTTCAACCCAGCTGGAAATGAAGATAGATCTCCAGGGCCAGAAGTGATATTAAGTGCCAGGTAGGAACTGTAAAGCAAAAATCTAGTTAGATGCATTGAACTAACATAGCAAGGAGAAGAAAAAGCTTCCAGAAGCTATGGAAACTATCCAGTATATTAGAAACACAATGAATTCTTGAATTTCCCTTGCTGCTGAGGCTGAAGTTTCTAAAAGACTCCTGGATCTGAAAGGAGTCTTATTTGTGAAAAGTTTTAGGACTTAAAATTACTGTTTTTCAAGCTTTTTTTTTTTTTTTTAATGATCCTGTACTACTATCTCCTATCCACCTTCTCTTCTCACTTTTTAAAGGAGCATCTTCCTCCCTCCCCACCAAACTAAATAAAAAAATAAAGGAGCTTCTTCCCTATATTTTTTTTTGTATTTTATAGTATTAGGTTGTATGTTTAAGTTTTTAATCCATTTTGAGTTATTTTTTGTGTCTGGTGTAAGATAACGGTTCGATTTCATTCTTCTGTGTGTGATTGATTATCCAGTTATCCCAGGACCATTTATTAAAGAGACTAGCCTTTCACCATTGAGTAGTCTTAACTCTCTTATCAAATATTAGTTGACTATATATACATGAGGGTTTATTCTGGGGATCTTGATTCTGTCCATTTTTATGCCAGTACTATACTATTTTGATTTCTGTAGCTTTGTAGTATAGCTTGAAATTAAGAAGTATAACACCTCTTTGTACTTCTTGGTTTTGTACTTCTTTCTTTAGATTTCTTTGTCTATTCATGCTTTTTTTGTGGTTCCATGTAAACTCTAGTATTATTTTCTTTTTTTTTAAACGGTACCATTGGAATTTTGATAGGAATTTCTTTGAATCTATAGATGGCTTTGTGTGGTATGGACATGTAAAAAATATAAATTCTTCTGATTCATGAACATGGGATACTTTTCCATTTATTTGTGTCTCCTGTCATTTTTTTTAATCAAAGTCTTACAGTTTTTGGTGTACAGATCTTTAGCCTCCTTGGTTGTATTTATTCCTAATTATTTTATTGTTTTTGATGTTATTATGAATATAATTATTTTTTATTTATTGTCTGATTTCAATATGTTGGTTTTTCATACTACCAGTTATTAAAATTTACTATAGTTCTAACAGTTTTCAGTTTTTGCTGGAGTATTTAGGATTTTTCTACAAATAAGTTCATATCTACAAACAAAGATGATTTTACTTCTTTCTGGTTTGGATGCCTTTTTATTTATTTTTCTTGACTAATTGCTTAGGTTAGTATTTTCAATATAATGTTGAATAGGAATGATACATCCTTGCCTTGATCCTGATCTTAGATAAAAAGCTTTCATCATTGAGTATAATGTTAGCTCTGTTCTTTCATTATTGAGTATAATGTTAGCTGTAGTCTTGTCATATAGACTTTATTATATTGAGGTAAGTTCCTTCTACACTCAATTTGTTTATAGTTTTTATCATGAAAAAATATTGTATTTTGTAAAATTTGAGAGGCAAACTATTGTGAATCATATTATTTTCATCTTCTTTTTACTAATGTGATGCATCACATTGATTTGTGTATGTTGAATTATCCTTGCTTTCCAGGGATAAATCCAGCCTGATCATGGTGTATGATCTCTTTAGTGTTCTATCAAATTCAGTTTGCTAGTATTTTGTTGAAAATTTTTGCATTTATATTTATTAGGGATATTGGCTTTTAGTTTTCTTTCTTTCTTTCTTTCTTTCTTTCTTTCTTTCTTTCTTTCTTTCTTTCTTTCTTTCTTCTTTCTTTCTTCTTCCTTTTTTTATCTGGATTTGGTATCAAGATAATGCTGGTCTCATAGAGTAAGTTTGGGATTATCCCTCCTTTTCATTTTTTTGGAAGAGTTTGTGAAGGTTTATAGCTATTCTTTAAATATTTGGTAGAATTCACCAAGAAAATTATTTCTAGGCCTTTCTTTGTTGGGAGATTTTTAGTCATTGATTCAGTCTCCTTTCTTATGATGGATCTGTTTAGGTATTATGTTTCTTCCTGATTCAGTGTTGGTCGGTTATATGTTCTAGGAGTTTACCAATTCCTTCCTGGTTATCCAATTTGTTGGCATAAATTTGTTCATAGTAGTCTCCTATGATACTTTGTTTTTCTATGGTATTAATCATAATGTCTTCTCTTTCATTTCTAATGTTGAGTTTCTCTCTCTCTCTCTCAATTTGGTTAGTCCCGCAAATATTGGTCTATTTTGTTATCTCCCCCACCAAAAAAACCCAAGCCTTTAGTTTTGTTGTTTTCTATTAATTTTCTTGTCTCTATTTCATATATTTCTGCTCTGCTCTTTATTATTCCCTTTCTGCTGCTAACTTTGGGCAGTTTGTTCTTTTTTTCCCCCCACCAGTTCCTTGAGACATAAAGTTAAAGATTTTTTTTTTTTTTTACTTTTTTCCCCCCCTTTTCTGAATGCAGGCATCTACAGTAACCAAACTCCTATTAGAACTGCTCTTGTTGCATCATATTTGTTTTGGTATGTTGTGTTTCCATTTTCATTTGTTTTAAAATATCTTTTAATTTTCCTTTTGATTTCTTCATTGGCTCATTACTTGTTCAGGAGTATGCTTGTTAATTTCTACATATTTGTGAATTTTCCAGCTTTCCTCCTGTTATTAATTTTTAGCTTCATACCATTGTGATTGTAAAACATACTTGGCATGATTTCAATTTTCTTAAATTTGTGAAGGCTTGTTTTGTAAACTAACGTATCATCTATCCTGAAGAAATGTATGCCAGAGAGAAATGTGTATTCTTCTGCTGTTGAATGAAATGTTCTGTATATGTCTGTTAGATACATGTCTGTTAGATCCATTTTAGACCAAATGTATAGTTCAAGATCTTCATTTCCATATAGATTTTCTGTCTGGATGATTTATCCACTTTTGAAAGTGTGGTTTTGATTTCCTACTATTATTGTATTGTTGTCTATTTCTCCCTTCAGATCTATTACTCATTGCTTAATATATTTAGGTCTTCTGATGTTAATGTTTATTTATTAACATTTGTTATATCTTCACAATGAATTGACCTCTTTGTGATTATAGAACGACATTCTTTATCTCTTGTTACAGTATTTTTTTAACCTAAAGTCTATTTTGTTTAAGTATAGCTACCCCTACTTTCTTTTTGTTCTGTTTGCATGGATATCTTTTTCTCATTCCTTCACTTTGAGCCTATGTAGGTCCTAGAGCTGAGGTGGGTTTCTTGTAGGCAGCATATAGTTGGGTCTTATTTTATTTATTTATTTTATTTATTAAGCCCCCCTATGTCCTTTAATTGGAGAACTTAATCCATTCACATTTAAAATAATTGTTGATATTAAGGACTTATTATATTGATTGTTTTCTGGCTGTTTTACAATTTCCTTGTTCCTTTCTTCTCTTTTCTTCTTCTTTTTTAAAAGATTCTATCCACTTATCCATGAAAGACACAGAGAAAGAGGAAGAGACCTAGGCAGAGGGAGAAGCAGGCTTCTCTCAGGGAGCCCAAGGAGGGCATTGATCTCAGGACACAGAGATTATGCCCCGAGCTGAAGGCAGATGCTCAACTATTGAGCCAGCCAGGCATCCCTCTTTGTTCCTTTCTTTCTCTCTTGTTGTCTTTTTTAGTGAATTGATGATTTTCCCCAGTGAAATGCTTTGATTCTTTTTCTACCTTTTATAAAAAGGGAAAGGATGAGTGAAAATATCAGTGAGGGTGACAAAACATGAGAGACACCTAACTCTGGGAAATGAACAAGGGGTAGTGGAAAGGGAAGTGGGCGGGGAGTTGGGGTGACTGGGTGCTGGGCACTGAGGGGGGCACTTGACAGGATGGGCACTGGGTGTTATGCTATATGTTGGCAAATTGAACTCCAATAAAAAAAAATTTAAAAAAGATCTACCTTTGTAAATCTACTGTGGTTATTTGCTTTGTGGTTCCCATGGAACCTACATAAACAATTTAAAGTTATGATAATTCATTTTAAGCTGAATACAAAAACTCTACCCTTTTACTCCTCCACTGACATTTTGTTTTGATGTAATAATTTTCATCTTTTAATATTGTGTACCTATTAACAATTATTGGAGCTGTAACTATTTTTTAATGATTTTATTTATTTATTTATTTGAGAGAGAGAGAGCAGGAGGGAGAATCTGAAGCAGACTCTCCACTGAGCACAGAGCCTGGTGTGGAGCTCGATCCAACACCATGAGACTGTGACCTGAGCTGAAACCAAGAGTCAGATGCTTAACTGACTGAGCCACCCAGGCACCCAGAGCTATAGCTATTTTTAATATTTTTGTTCCTTAACCTTTCTACTAGAGTTAAGTGACTAACACACAACCATATTACAGCATTGGAAGATTTTGAATTTGACTGTATACTTACCTTAATTAGAATGTTTCATATTCTCATGCTTTCATGTTACTAGTTAACATCCTTTAATTTCTGTGTGTAGAACTCCTTTTAGCATTTCTTATAAGGCAGGTCTAGTGGTGCTAAATTTCCTCACTTTTTGTTTGGGAAAACCTTATCTCTCTTTCATTTCTGAAGGACAGCTTTATTGGGTAAAGTAAGTATTCTTGGTTGGTAAGGTCATTGTTGTTGTTGCTCTTAAGCACATTGTGTATATCATACAAATCTCTTTTACGTTGCAAGGTTTCTGCTGAGAATTTTTCTGATTCTTTGTGGGGTTTCCTGTATGTGAGGAATTTTTTTCTCTTGTTGCTTTCAAAATTCTTTTTCTGTCTTTGATTTTTAGACTTTTATTATAATGTGAGTTGGAGATCTTTTGGGGTTGAAACTTTGGGGATCTGTGAGTCATGAACTTGGACATCTAGAACTTCCCCATTTGGGAAGTTCTCAGCCATTCTATACTTACAGCTGACCATTCTCCTACCTTGTCCTTCTGTTTTCTTTCTGGGACTCTGATAATGTGGAAATTATTTTTCTTAATGTTATCCATAATTTATGTAGGTTTCTTCACATTTTAAAAATTCCTTTTTTTTCCCCTCTTGATAATTTCAAATAACTTACCTTTAAATTCACTGATTTTTAAAAGTCTGGTTGAATCTGCTGTTGACATTTTGTATTGAATTCTTTGCTTCTGTCATTGTATCCTTCAGCTCTGGTATTTCTGTTTTTTTTTTTTTTAATTTAATTGTTTTTCCTTATTTGTTGAACTTCTCATAGTGTTCATGCATCATTTTCCTTTTATAGTTGTCAATTATTTTTAATGTAATTCACTGAATTTCTTTAAGATAATTTTCTTTTTGGTCTGGTAGTTTATAGACCTCCATTTCTTTAGAGACAATTATTGGAGCTCTGTGAGTTTTCCTTAGTCATGTTACATTTACTTGATTCTTTGTGATCCTTATATCCTTAGTATCTGTGCACTTAAGGAAGAGGTTTTGTCTTCCAGCCTTTTTCAGTGGCTGGGGGCAGGGGTTGCCAACTTGTGTTCCTGCCCTAGTAGGCTATAGGATGTGCTGCATAGCTATCGTGTCTCTAGCTAGTCTT
The DNA here is from genome assembly GCF_053574225.1 of Canis aureus. Taxonomy (NCBI): domain Eukaryota; kingdom Metazoa; phylum Chordata; class Mammalia; order Carnivora; family Canidae; genus Canis; species Canis aureus. The sequence goes on along the minus strand of NC_135634.1, from coordinate 34,456,487 downwards.
TGGCAAAGCTGGAGGATATATGCTCAGCGTTGAGGGGAGCCAGTGATTTTCTTCCCTGTTCAGGTGGGGCTCTAGAATGAGCTATATGGCCAGGATGACCTGTCGGCTACAGACCCACATTGAGCAGTACTGACAATCAAATTCCATGGTCAGATAGAGCCACAGACTCAAGTCTGCAGATGAGCAAAGCTGCTTGTTGAGATATTTATTCAAATGCTGCTGCTAGCAGGAACACAGTCTACCAAGATGTATGTGCTGGTGGCTGTGAGTCCCATCCCCCTCTCCATCTCTGATTCTGCAGTGATCCCTGTCATGCAATATCCCTTATCATCTGCCATTGGGCCAGGAATCATAGTTTGAGGATCAAGACTATTCAAAGGAGATACTGATGAAGTTAGATCTGCCACCCCCAAAATTGGGAGCTTCTCTGGCTCTTCTAGGATCCCAAGATGCTAATTAATTTAGAAATATCTTCAAATTTTAGTGCAAGATTCTCATTATCAATAGTACTCAATTAATTCTTTCCTGTTAATATTTAAGATTTCTATGATAAGTATTTATCTATTATCTCATAACTCCAAATTTACCCTTCTCTAATATGCTCTATTGATATTGCTGCTAGTGCTGCATACATTTCCTTTCCTTTTTTAGCTAACTTCTTATTAGTTTCTGCCAATAAGATGCAGTAGAGGAAGATGTTAAGTAGAGCTAGGGAAAAGGGACTATCTTTCTGTATTTCTGCTGTTCTCATGACAGTAGCCCTAGCAGCAGCACATCTACTCTGGGCTCCAACCTTCAGCATCTTTAGGAATTTATAGAACAATCATCAGTGAAACACCAGAGGTACCCCCAGCAGTGTGTCTGCCCCCTTCCTAGTCTACCGATGTTAGGGTACAATCTCAGAGGATCTCTATGTTCCCGATTCTTCCCTTTGTTTCCCCAACTCTAAGAGCAGGAGCTGATTCTTTTTTTTTTTTTTTTTAAGATTTTATTTAATTATCCATAAAAGACACACAGAGAGCAGAGACACAGGCAGAAGGAGAAGCAGACCCTCTACAGGGAGTCCCATTCAGGACTCCATCTCAGGACCCCTGGATCACAACCTGAGCTGAAGGCAGATGCTCAACCACTGAGCCACCCAGGTGTCCCATAGGAACTGATTGTTGAAGTTGTTACCTCTGTTGTAGTTTCCATTGTTTTGATAAGGCTGTTAAATTATATTAGCATTTAGTTGACTTGTTTCTAATTATGTCTGAATTAAAGATTTAGGAAGTAAATCATTTTTGTCAACAAATTATCCTAGTCTAGGGAGCTGTGGTCCCATGTACATGGTTTATACATTACTCTATTTCTCTGCTTTGTATGTTTTAATGATTTTCACAAACATGTAACAAACCATCTCTAGAGTAGCAATGTATCCAATTAGACTCAGACCCATGGTACTTGCCTGTAGGAAAAAAATCTTAGACTTATCTTGTAACAGTGTTTCAGTGACAAATAACTTCAGATAACTTACAATATATTTCAACAGTTATTTCAATTCTTCAAGAAATTATCCCCATGAATAAGTTCAGAAGCCATTCCATGGCACACTGGATCCTAATCAGATTCCATGGTTCAGGTGAGGCTGGCCAAATTCTTTGGAAGGATTAATGATGGTCTTTAATTTAAAAAGCATCTTTTTCCCTAGTTTTATTGGAATAATGTGAGCATAAACTTTAATGGGATGTACCAACTTGAACGAACTTCAAGAATGCGGTTTCCAACCACTATTAATATCCTGAATAACTAAGAAACAATTGCTTGGTTTTCTTTCTATCTGAAGTTCCTAAAAATGAATTTCAAATTTTAAAAAAGAGGTTTTAACCTACTTTGATTCCCTTATGTACTTTTTAAAAACAGCTTGACTGAGATATAATTGATATCTAATGAACCGCATATATTGTAATTTGACAAATTTCGAGATGTTTATATACCGACAAAACCATCACCACAGTTAATACAAAAAGCACTTCTCATGAACTTCTAAAGTTTCCTAGTGTTCTTATGTAGTTCACCTCTTCCATCACTCCCATCCTCACATATTCACCTTACTCACTGTCATTATATATTAATTGATATTTTGTAGACTTTTATGTAAATAAAAATACATACATTAGATACACTTTTGCAGGGGAAGGTATCTGGCTTCTGCCACTTAGCATTTCTGTTTGGATAATTTCTCATGTTATTATATGTATCAATAGTTTGCTTTCTTTTTTTTAATTACTAAGTAGTATTTATTATGTTGTTATACCATGGTTTATTAATTCACTTGTTGGCTGTCATCTGGGTTGTTTTGTAGCAGAACTTTTAGCTTTTAATAAAACGTTTCAAATAAATAAATCTCCTAAGGACATTTGTGTATAAACAAGTTTTTGTGTGGAAATAGTCTTTAATTCCTTAATTTCCCATGTCTCTAGAAATGGAAATGCTATATCAGCATAGTTTTATGCTTGATTTTGCAAGACTCTGCTAGACAAGTTTACAAATTGTTGTACTATTTTATGTTACTGCCAGCAGTTGTTCCACATCCTCACAAACACTTGATATGGTGGATGTTTTTAATTTTAGCAGTTCAAATGAGTATTTTATGGTGGTTTAAATTTGCACTTCAGTGTTGACTAATGATGCTGAACATCTTTTGATATGTTTGTTTGTTTGCTATCAGTAAATCTTCTTTGGTGAAGTGTCTGTTGAAGTATTTTGTCTTTTTTAAAATTGTGATGTGTGTCATCATCTCCTCCTCCTTCCCTCCTCCTTCCCTCCTCCTCCTTCTTCTTTTTTCTTTCTTCGTCTCCTCTTCCTCCTTCAAGTTTTTATTTTAATTCCAGTCAGTTAACATACAGTGTTATATTAGTTTCAAGTGTGCAAAATAGTGATTCAACAGTATCATAACAAGTATACTCCTTAATCCCTATCATCTATCCAATGCAGCCCCCTATGCCCTCAGCTCTGGTAACCATTAGTTTTCTATAATTAAAAGTCTGTTTCTTGATTTCTTTCTCTCTTTTCCCTTTGCTTTTTAAAAATTTTGTTTTTTATATTCCACATATATATGAAATAATATGGTATTTATCTTTCTCTGACTGGCTTATTTCACTTAGCATTATACTCCCTAGCTCCATCCATTTTGTTGCAAATGGCAATATTTTATTCTTTTTATGGGTTAATAATATTTAATTATATATAATATATATAATATTCTTTATCTTTTCATCAGTTGATGGACATTTGGACTGCTTTCATATCTTGGCTGTTATAAATAATGCAGCAATAAACATACCGGTGCATGTATCCCTTTGAATTAGTGTTTTCGTATTCTTTGGGTAAATATCCAGTAAAGTGATTGCTGGATCACAGGGTAGTTCAATTTTTAACTTTTTGAGGAATTCCCATACTATTTCCAGGGTGGCTACACCAGTATATATTCTCACCAAGCGTGCAAGAGAGTTTTTTTTTTTTTTCTCCGCATCCTTACCAACATTGTTGTTTCTCATGTTGTTGATTTTAGCCATTCTTACAGGTGTGACATGATATCTCATTGCGGTTTTGATTGGCATTTCCCTGATGGCAAGTGATGAGCATCTTTTTATGTGTTTGTTGGCCATCTGCATATCTTCTTTGGGGAAATGTCTGTTCATGTTTTCTGCCTACTTTTTAATAGGATTATTTGTTTTTTGGGTATTGAGTTTTGTAAGTTCTTTATATATTTTGGATACTAACCCTTTAGTGTTTATGTCATTTGCAAATACCCTCTCTCATTCCAAAGGTTGTCTTTTAGTTTTGTTGGTTGTTTCCTTCACTGTGTAGAAGTTTTTTATTTTTATGTAGTTCCAATAGTTTATTTTTGCTTTTGTTTCCTTTGCCTCAGTGGATCTATGGAGAAAAACAATTAGTATGGCTGCTGTCAAAGAAGTTACTGCCTATATTCTCATATAGGATTGTTACGGTTTATGGTTTTTACCTTTTTAATCCACTTTGATTTTATTTTTGTATATGGTGTAAGAAAGTGGTTCAGTTTCATTGTTTTGCATCCTGCTGTTCAGTTTTCCCAACACCATTTATTGAATGTCCTCTGTCTATTGGGTATTCTTTCCTGCTTTGTTGAAGATTAATTGATCATATAATTATAGGTTTATTTCTGAGTGTTCTATTGATCTATGTGTCTATTTTTGTGGCAGTACCATACTGTTTTGATTACAACCGTTTTGTAATATAACTTGAAGTCTAGAACTGTGCTCCCTCCATCTTTGCTTTTCTTTTTCAAGATTGCTTCGGATTTTGGGGATCTTTTGTGGTTCCATACAAATTTTAGGATTGTTTGTCTTGGTTCTGTAAAAAAATGTTGTTAGTATTTTGATAGAGATTGCATTAAATGTGTAGATTGCTTTTAATATAATATGTGTAGATAGACATTTTAATAATATTTGTTCTTCCAATCCATGAGCATTGGATGTCTTTCTATTTCTTTATGTCATCTTAAATTTCCTTCATCAGTGTTTTATAGTTTTCAATGTACAGGTCTTTCACCTCTTTGGTTGGGTTTATTTCTAGGTATTTTATTATTTTTGGTATGATTGTGAATGGGATTTTTTTTCCTTAATTTCTCTTTCTGCTGCTTCATTATTGGTGGATAAAAATGCAACAGATTTCTGTACACTGATTTTTTAAATTCCGTACTTTTACTGAGTTTATCAGTTCTAGTAGTTTTTTGGTGGAGTATTTTTGTTTTTTTTGTACATATAGTATCATGTCACCTGCAAATAGTGGACTTTTTCTTCTTCCTTGCCAATTTGGATGCTTGTTATTTCTCTTTGTTATCTGATAACTGTCTGATAACCTGCTAGCAGGTCTAATACTATGTTGAACAGAAGTGGTGAGAGAGGATATCCTTGTCTTATTCCTGACCTTAAGGAAAAGCTCTCAGTTTTTCACTATTAAGGATGATGTTAGCTATGGGTTTTTTTTGTAAATGACCTTTATTATGTTGAGGCATGTTCTCTGTATCCTATTTTGTTGAGGGTTTTTATCATGAATGAATGTTGTACTTTTTTAGATGCCTTTTCTCCATCTATTGAAATGATCATATGGTTCTCATCCTCTTTCATTTTTAAAAAAAGATTTATTTATTTGAGAGAAAGAGTGTGGGAGGGGCAACAGGAAAGAATTTTCAAGCAAACTCTGCACTGAACATGGAGCCCGACTCAGGGCTCAGTCTCATGACCTATGAGACCATGACCTGAACAGAAACCAGGAGTTGGAGGCTTAACTGATTGAGCCACCCAAGCACCCCTTATCTTTTCTCTTATTGATGTGATGTATTATGTTGATTGATTTGCAAATACACTTGTGACCCAGAAATAAATCTCACTTGATCATTGTGAATGATTTTTAAAAATAATTTTTATTTAAATTTAATTAATATATACTGTATTTAAGTTTCAGAGGTAGGATTTAGTGATTCATCAGTTGCATACAACATCCAGTGCTCATTACATCAAATGTCTTCCTTAATGCCCATCACCCAGATATCCTATCCTCCCACACCCCTCCCCTCCAGCAACTCTCCTAGAATTAAGAATTTCTTATGGTTTGACTCCCTCTCTGTTTTATGGTAGATTTTGGTCTATGGTGGGTTTTGGTTATGGTAGGTTTTGTTGAGGACTTTTGCATCTGTGTTTATGAGAGATATTGGCATGTTCTTCTCTTTTTCAGTGGTGTCTGTGTCTTGTTTGGTATCAGGGAAATCCTAGCTTCATAGATTGATTTTGGGTTTTCCTTTCTTTTCTATTTTTTTCTTTTTGGAATAGTTTGAGAAGAATAGGTATTAAACCTTTAAATGTTTGGTGGAATTTGCCTGTGAAGTCATTGGGTCCTGGACTTTTGTTTATTGGGAGTTTTTTGATTATGGATTTAATTTCTTTGCTGGTAATTTGTTTGCTCAAATTTTCAATTTCTTCCTATTTTAGTTTCAGAAGGTTATGTATTTCTAGGTACTTCTCCACTTCTTCTGGATCATCCAATCTGTTGGCATACGATTTTTCATTATATTCTAATTGTTTGTATTTCTGTAATATTAGTTGTTATTTATCCTCTCTCATTTGTTTCAATCCTTTCTTTTTTTTCTTGATAAGTCTAGATATATGTTTATCAATTTTGTTGATTTTTTTCCCAAAGAACCAGCTCCTGGTTTCATTGATCTATTCTATTGCTTTTTGTCTGTTTGTTGTTTTTGTTTCTATATCATTTATTTCTGTTCTAATCTTTATTATTTCCTCCTTTCTTCTGGTTTCATCTTTAGTTTGTTGTTCTTTTCATAGCTCCTTTGGGATTTTTCTTGCTCCTTGAGATAGGCCTGTATTGCTATAAACTTTCCTCTTAGAACTGCTTTTGCTGGGCAGCCCTGGTGGCACAGCGGTTTAGCGGGGGTGTGATCCGGGAGACCCTGATCGAGTCCCGCGTCGGGCTCCCTGCATGGAGCCTGCTTCTCTCTCTGCCTGTGTCTCTGCCTCTCTTTCGCTCTCTCTGAATAAATAAATAAATAAATAAATCTTTGAAAAAAAAAAAACTGCTTTTGCTGCATCTCAAAGCTTTTAGACCATTGTGTTTTCATTTTCATTTATTTTTTATTCCTTTTTAAACTTTTTGATTGACCCATTCATTGTTTAGCATCATGTTGTTTAACCTCCATGTATTTGTGGTCTTTCCAGGCTTCTTTTATTGACTGACTTCTAGTTTCATAGCATTGTGGTCAGAAAAGATGCATGGTGTGACTTTGATCTTTTTGAATATGTTGAGACTTAATTTTTGGCCTAATATATGATCTATTCTGGAAAATGTCCCATGTGTAGCTGAAAAGAATGTGTGTCCTGGTGTTTTAGGATGGAATGTTCTGGGGAAGGCTGCATGGCTCAGTGGTTGAGCGTCTGCCTTTAGCTCAGGGTGTGATCCTAGGATCTGCGATCAAGTCTTGCATGGGACTCCCTATGGGGAGCCTACTTCTCCCTCTGCTATGTCTCTGCTTCTCTCTCTCTGTGTCTGCCATGAATAAATAAATACATCTTTTTTAAAAAAGAATAGAATGTTCTGAATATATCTGTTAAATGAATCCGGTCCAGTGCATCATTCAAAGCCAGTGTTTCCTTATTGATGTTATCATCTGTTTAGATGATCTATCCGATGATGTAAGTGGGATGTTAAAGTCCCACTTAATATTGTTTTATTATTGGTTAGTTTTTTATGGTTGTTATTAATTGTTTTATGTATTTGGATGCTCCAATGTTGGTTGCATAAATATTTATAATAGTTATATATTCTTGTTGCATTGCCCCCTTATTATTATATAGTGCCCTTCTTTGTTGTTACTGTCTTTGTTTTAAATTCTGTATTTTTTTAATGTAAATATTGCTACTCTGGCTTTTGTTTGACATCCTTTGCATGATAAATGATTCTACATCCCCTCATTTTCAATCTACAGATGTCTTTAGGTCTAAAATGAGTTTCTTATAGGCAGTATATAATTTTTTTTATCCATTCTGTCACTCTATATCTTTTGGAGTGTTTATTTATATTATTTACATTTATTTATATACATTACATTTACATTATTTTACATACATTTATTACTTGTTTTGTGGTTGTTTCTGAAGATTTTCTCTGATCCTTTCTCGTCTTTCTCTCATGGTTTGCTGGTTTCCTTTCAGGATATATTTGGATTCTTTTTGTTTATTCTTTGCATATTTATAAGTGACTTTTGATTTGTGGTTACCATTAGGCTTGTATGTAACATCTGCATATTGCAGTCTGTGTTAAGTTGATTGTTGTTTAAATTTGAACCCATTCTTTATACTTCTTCTCCCCATATTTTAGGAATTTGGTTTCATATTTTACATCCTTTTATTTTGTGAGTTTCTTGGCTGATATTTTACAAAAATATTTATTTTTACTGTTTTGTGTTTCTTACCTTCCTACTATCACTTTTTGTCTTTCTTTTCTAGTGAGAGTCCCCTTTAATTTTTCTTGCAGAGCTGGTTTAGTGGTCTTTAAAAAAAAAAAGATTATTTATTTATTTATTTACGTATGTATTATTTTATTTATTTATTCCTGAGAGATACAGAGAGAGGCAGAGACATAGGCAGAGGGAGAAGCGGGTTCCCTGAAGGGAGCTTTATGTGGGACTTTATCCTAGGACCCCAGGATCATGACCTGAGCCAAAGGCAGACTGCTCAACCACTGAGCCACCCAGGTACTTCTGGTTTAGTGGTCTTGAACTCCTTTAATTTTTGTTTGTCTGGGAAACTCTTTACCTTTCCTTTTATTCTGAATGATAGCCTTGCTGGATAGAGTTTCTTGACTGTAAATATATCATGCCAGTCCCTTCTGACTTGGAAAGTTTTTGCTGAAAAATCCCCTGTTAGTCTTCTAAGGTTCTCCTTGTATGTATTGTCTTATTTAGTCTTCCTGCCCTTAAAATGTTTTCTGTCTTATTATGTTTTGCCATTCTAATTATAATATGTTTTGGTGTAGATCTGCTTTTGTTGATTTTGTTGGGGTTCTCTGTGCCTACTGGATCTAGATATCTGTTTTTTTTTCCCCCAGATTGGGGAATTTTAGCTATTATTTTTTTCAAATACATTTTCTTTCCCTTTTCTGCTCTCTTCTTTTTCTGGAACTCCTATAATGCAAATGTTACTACATTTAATGACGTTACTGAGTTCCCTAAGTGTGTACTCATTTTGCATGATTCTTTTTTCTCTCTTTCATTCACTTCAATTACTTTTCATTTGTTTTCTAAGTCGTTAATTTGTTCCTCTGCTCCTTTTAGCCCTCTGTTCATTCCATCAAGTGTGTTTCTCATTTCATTTATTGAGCTCTTTATCTCTGCTATGTAATTTTTTATCTCTGTCTTAAAGGTCTCATTCATGTCTTCCACTCTTGTCAAATTCAATGAGTATCTTTATGATCAGTATTTTAAATTCTCTTTTTTTTAAAGCTTTTTTCACGAATCTTTTTTTTTTTAATTTTTTATTTATTTATGATAGTCACAGAGAGAGAGAGAGAGAGAGAGAGAGGCAGAGACATAGGCAGAGGGAGAAGCAGGCTCCATGCACCGGGAGCCCGATGTGGGATTCGATCCCAGGTCTCCAGGATCGCACCCTGGGCCAAAGGCAGGCGCCAAACCGCTGTGCCACCCAGGGATCCCCGGTATTTTAAATTCTCTATCAGACATGTTACTTATATCTATTTCACTTAGATCTCTGGCCTTGGCCTTTCCTGTTCTTTCATTTGGGACAAATTCCTCTGTCTTCTCATTTTGTCTAAGTGTCTGTGCTTGTTTCTCTGTGTTAGGAAGGTCAGATAATTCTCTTGTTCTTGAAGGTAACAGCCTTAAAAAGAAGAAGTCCGGGGTTGAGAGAAGCAGTGTTGGCAGGGTTTGGGGCCAGACTTCTGGGGATGGGGGCCTGCTGCACTGGAACTGATGCAAATGTGTCTGGGCAGGGTGGTTCCACTGGAATATGGAAGGTGAAGCTTTGTGTAAACAAGTTAGATAGGAGTGTCAGTTTTGCACTTGTTCCTCAGCAGGTGGTACCTATGCTGAGTGCTAGGGGAGGGAAATAGTATAAGCTAGTGTCTTTCCTGGAGGAGTCTCTACATGAATGCTGCCTGTTTGGGACACACTCTGTGATGAGCAAATAACCTCCTCACTCTCTCCCAGGCACTTTTCATATTCCTGTTTCCACACTGTCTGTCTTTGGGCTGTATGCCTACCTTCTCTCCAAGAGCAGTAAAATGCCCTCTGGGCTTCTCTTGAGCCAAGCCCACTGACCTTTAAAACTTCAGGCTTTAAGCCCCACTGGTTGCAAGGACTCATGAAATTTAACCCCTCCGGCTTTCCAAGCCAATTGCTATAAGGATTTGTCTTCCCTGTGTGCTCCTTCCTCTGTGTTACTCTGTCTCTTGCCCTCCTTCATGACCTTGGCACCCTCCCCATGGCAGTGGCCAGGATCCATTTCTCTCCCAAACCATGTCTCTGCACTTCCTATCTTCTTCAATGTGGCCTATTCTCTACCTTTAGTAGTGGAGTTTGTTCTGCCAGCCTTCAGGTTGATTTCTAGGGTATTAGGATGATTTGATAGTTATTTAGTTGTATTCATTGGAAGAGGTGAGCATAGGGTCTTTCTACTCCACTACCATCTTCCATGGTCTCTGGGTGTCTTATTATTATTGAGTTATGGGAGTTTTTAAAAAATATATTCTGGACTCAAACTCCTTATCAGTTACATGTATGTCAATATTTTCTCCCAGCCTGTGGTTTGCCTTTTCATTTCCTTACGGAAGGGTGTTAAAGGGGTGTCTGGGTGGCTTAATGAGTTAAGCATCTGCCTTCAGCTCAGGTCATGATCTCAGAATTTTGAGATTGAGTGTCAGGCTCTCTGCTCAGCGGGGAGTCTGCTTCTCCCTCTTCCTCTGTGTTTTCCTTCTCTTTCAAATAAATAAATAAAACTAAAAAACAAAAACAAAAACAAAAACAAAACAAAAACAAAAACACAGGTAGCCCGGGTGGCTCAGCAGTTTAGCACTGACTTCAGCCTAGGCAGTGATCCTGGAGACCCGGGATGCAGTCCCATGTCAGACATGGAGCCTGCTTCTCCTTCAGCCTGTGTCTGTGCATCAATCCCTCTATGTCTCTCATGAGTAGGATAAATAAATAAAATGTTTAAAATAAATTTTTAAAAACCCAATGGATGTTAAAGAGAAGATGTTTGTATTTTGGTAGAGTCCTATTTATCAATTATTTTCTTTAATGGATCATACTTTAGTGTTGTTGTTGTTGTTTTTCTGGTGTTTGTTCTTAATGTGAAGAACACTTTGTTCTTAATGTGAAGAGCACTTTTCTCCAATATTTTCTTATAAAGGTTTCACAGTGTTAGCCAATATGTTTAGATGAATCATCCACTTAATTATTAGCATGTATATGGTATGCATATGGTTTGAGGTATTGCCTTGCTCATGATCTTAGGAGGAAGTCATTAAAGTTTTACTTTGAAGTATCATCTTAACTGTAGGTTTTTCAAAGTTCACTATATGTTTGAAAAAGTTTTCTTCTAATTTTAGTTTACTGATAATTTTTATCATGGGTAGGTATTGAATTGGCTGAATGATTTTTCTGCATCTACAGAGCCAGTTTTATGGCTTTACTTATTTCATCTGTTAATATGGTGAATTACATTGGTTTATTTTGAATTTTGAATTAGTCATATATTCTTAGAATGAACCTTACTTGATTGTGATGTATCATTCATTTTTATATATTGCTGGATCAATTTGCTAGTATTTATTTTGAATTTTTTCAAATATTTTCATGTGGGTTGTTGATTTGTAGTTTTTTCTCTTCTTTTTTTGTTTTGTATTATCTGTCTTGTTCTGGCATTAGAGTAATTCTGGTCTCATAAAACAAATTGGTAAGTGTTCTCTTTTCCTTCATTTTCTGAGAGATTGTGTACAATTGGTATTATATCTTTTAACTATTTGGTAGGATTTGCGAGTGAAAATATTTGATTTTATATAGTTTTCTTACATGGAATGCTTTTAACTACCACATAGTTCAATGATTTTAATAGACTTAATAAATTCATGGACTATTTAAGTTATCTATTCCTTCTTTAGTTACATATAGTAGTTTTTATTTTCAAGGAATTTATCTATTTCTCTTATGTTGTAGAATTTATTGCCATAAAGTTGTTAGTAAAATCCTTTATTATCTTTATAATATCTGTGAGATCAGTAGTGATGTTCTTTTCTTTTTCATTTCTTATATTAATAATTCTTTCTTTCTTCTTTCAGTCTGATTAGAGGTTTAGCAATCTTGTTGATCTTAAAAAAAAAAAAAACAAACAGCTCTTAGTTTCATGAGTTTTCCTTATTGTTTTTACCTTTGAAGTTTTGTTGATTTTTTACCTTAACCTTTATTTCTTTCCTTCTGCTTTCATTGGGTTAATTTGTTATTCTTGTCCACTTTATTATGTGTAAACCTACATCTTTTGTTTCAATTTATTCATCTCTTTTAACATATGCGTTCATTGCCTTGGATTTCTCTCTAAACATTGTTTTTCCTTAATCCCACAGATTTTTAATGTTTTATGTTTCTTTTCATTCAGTTCAAATATTTTCAAATTTCCTTTGTGGTAATTTCTTTGATTCATTTACTTAGAAGTGGGGTATTAAGTTTCCAAATATATGACTAGTTTTAAAATTTCTTTTTTTGTAGATTCTAATTTGCATTCAGTTATATTTGTAATATTTTTTTATTTGTAATATTTTAATAATAAAATTTTACATTCATTGAGTCTTATTTTATAACCCAGAATGTGGTCTATCTTGGAAATTACTTCATTTATTTTTTTAAAAAATGTATATTCTTCTGATTGTGGAAGTGGGATGATCTATAAACATCAATTAAGTCAGGTTGCTTGATAGTATTGTTCAAGTTTTCTATAATATTCCTGGCTTTTCTACCACTTCTTTCTATCAGTTATCAACAGAAGGAATTATAAATCTCTAACAGTAATTGTGGATTTAAAGAGATTTTTTCCTTTTAGTACTTTTAGGTTTTGTGTGAATGTTAATGTTAAGCAATGTTAAGTGAATACATTCTTAAGATACTTGCTTCTTAATGGATTTTTATTGATTAACTAAATTGTCCCTTTTTTCACTATGCGGTAAACTGTAATTTTTATCCTGACCATAATTTGATAGTAATGTAGCTACTTCTGTTTTGTGTGAATTTATGTGTATATATGCATGGTATATTTTATATTTTTGACCTGTATGTCCCTTTATATTTAATGCCAGTTTCTTATAGATAGAATACAGTTTGGTCACCTATTTTCATCTAATCTAATTCTACCTTTTAATTGGTATATTTATATTACTCACAATTAAGCAGTTATTCATTATGCATGGGTTTAAATCTATCATCTTGTTATTTGTTTTCCATTTGTTCCATGTGTTCTTTAATTCTTGGTTTTTCTCCTTTTCTGCTTTCTTTTAGATCAATTGAGTATTTTTAATGACATGATTTTTATTTCCTTTATTGTTTTCTTTGTTTAGGGTTTATGTATATACAGTTTTTAACTTAAAACAGTCTACATTTTAAGAACAGTATAGTACTCCATACATATTAGAAAATAATAAGATATTTTGTTGTGTACAGAATTTTATATTGACACTGTACTAGTTTTCTAGTAGTTTAACAGTATTACCTTACTGTATTCTGGCTTGTGTTGTTTCTGCTTAGAAGTCTGCCATCATTATTACCTTTGTTGTTTTGTGTGAAATGTGTCTTCTTTCTATGATTACTTTTAGGATTTTCTTCCTCTGTCATATCAATTGGTTTATGATATGTCTTCGTGTGGTTTCCTTCATCCTTCTTTTGATTCGGGTTTTTTGAGCTTTTGGGATCTATAGGTTTAGAGTCTCCTTTAAATTTTGAAACTTTTAGGACAGCCTGGGTGGCTCAGCAGTTTAGTGCCACCTTCAGCCCAGGGCCTGATCCTGGAGACCCGGGATTGAGTCCCAGGTCAGGCTTCCTGCGTGGAGCCTGCTTCCCCACTGCCTGTGTCTCTGCTTCTCTCTGTGTCTGATGAATAAATAAATAAAATCCTTAAAAAATAAATAAATAGATTTTGATACTTTTAGTAATTATTTTTTCAAGTTTTTTTTTTGTCCCATTCTTATTCCTTTTCTTCTAGGATTCGAATAATATATTTGTTACACTGTCGATATTGCCCAAAGTTCACTGTTGCTCTCTTTACTTTTACTTTTAAGTCTTTTTTTTTTTTCTCTGCGTTTCATTTTGGACAGCTTATTCTGATATGTCTCTAAGTCATGTGTTTTTGTTTGTTTTTCCTTCAGTAATGTCTATCATTCAGGATGCTTTTCATGTTAGAGTTTTTACATTTTAATTTTCAGAAGTTTATTTTGTGCCTTAAAAAATCTTCCATTAATCTTTTTATCATGCTCATGCTTCTTCCATCTTCTTGGACATATTAAGTTATATTGATAATAGCTATTTTAATATCCTCATCCACTAATTCTATCATATGTTCTTTCTGGATCTGCTCTTCATGATTAACACTCCTTGTTAATAATGATTTATGTTTGTTTCTTTTCATGATGGGCTAAGAATAATTATATTCCTGGTACTATAGACTTTATGTTCTTGGATTCTAGGTTTTCTTTTATTTCTTTCAATGTTTTTGCTCTATATTCTGAGACATAGGTAAGTTACTTAGAAGGCTATTTTTAAGCTTTCTTATGTTCATCAAGAGCAGCTATTAGTTTAGGGCTAATTTGGTCTAACTACTGAGGCAATACACTTTTGATAACTCTATTCCAAGAGTTGGCAAATACATTTTTTTTCATGGACTAGATATAAATATTTTATACTAAATGGAACAAATGGTCTTTGTTTCAAATACTTAATTCTATCATTGCAGAATAGATAATATGCTATAGACATAGATAATATGTAAATAAATTAGCATGACTGTGTATGCCAATAAAGTTTTACTCCTCTCTCCCCACCCCCTCCCCCCAAAAAAACAGAAAAAAAAAACAACAACAACAGATGCCTGGCTAAATTTGGCTTATGGTCATATTTTACTGGCTCCTGCTCTACTTAATGCTATGTGTCAGAAAAATCTTTCCATTATGGCTGTTGGGAACGTGAACTATTCCCATGTTTTGTGAGCTCTATGGAACATTCTTCTTGCTCTGCTCTAGTGCTTTCCTCTCTAGCTCTAGCAGTTTTTTAAAATGCATGCAAGATCAGTACTCAGTAGGCAAATCTTAAGAGAAAACTCTTGATGATTTTTGATGTTCACTCTCTCCTCTCTGGTAGTCTGCCTCATGAATTTGAGAATGCACAAAGTGCTTGAATCTTGACCTCTGCTTCTTCAAACTCAGGCAATTCCCAGGTTCTGCTTAGGCTTACCCATGTTATGCTGCAAACTTTTTCCAGGTGTAAGCTGGGGTAATTAGAGTACTCTTTTAGTTTGCTTCAGTAGTTTGACTCTTCAGGAATCATTTTTTATGATTTCACTTGTTGTCCAGTGTTTAAAAGCTGCCGTTTCCTATGTTCCTATGTCTGTTTTATAAGTCAAATGTATAAATTTGGTCCCTATTACTCCATTATACCTGGGAGCAGAAGTCATTTCCTTAGTACTTGTTACTCATAAAATCTCAATAATATACATATTCTCTTTCTATCAAGATTCCAAGGGAATAGATTCTAATCTTTAAAAAAATAGGTTTTGCTCATTTTATTTCCTTTATGTACACTTTACTTACAACTTAAAATTTGGGAAGTCATTACTCACTACAACAAGCATTTGTTGAAGTTTCTGAATCTCTCAAGATTGTTTTCTCTAAGCTTATAAAACCTTTTAAATGTAAGTGGAAATTTGTTTTCACTTTTCATTTTTTCCCACAAGCATGTCTTAAAACTCATTCTGCTAAAACTACTTTTGATACCTGCCTTTTCTATTCATTTAATGGATTTCGATTGAGATCTATCCTGTTATATCCTCCCGGATTTTTACAAGGAGTAGTTTCCTGTCGAATCCTAGCTTTATGCTATAAAGAATGGAAGTTGAGAGGGTTTTGGCATAGCTTAAGCCTTGTAATATAATTTTAAAATTAAAACAAAAGAGTGGCAATTCGTAGAAATTTAAGAGAGGGACAGAAAGGCAAGCCAGATTGACATTATAATGTGGGGTTGCATACAAGGATGAAAGTAATTGGGAAGTGTGAGCAAGTAAATATCAAGATGTCCTTGGCTGGACAGCAGAACAAAATTGTGATTGGGCTCTTGGTTTCAGTCTGATCCTATTTGTACTATATATAGTAGGATTTGATATTTTTTTGAGTAAGGATTATACTCTTCTGATATTCACAGGTCTTATGTCCTTGCCCTTATTTTTTTCTTCCCTTTGGTTATTTTAGTCTACATATGACTTGGAAGGAAGAGAGTGGATAGGGTCTGCACTTCAAGGGAAAAATAGAACCAGCAATTCTGAACCAGTTTAAAACCTTATAGGGTTACATATTATAAAACATTTCAGCTAATGTATCAATTAAACACTTCAGTCAATCAGTACGTACTGAATAATAGCTATTTGATAGACATTGCACTAAGTATGAGAATATAGGGGTGAATATTACATATCTACTATCTTTGTGAATATCAGTTTATTATTGGGAATATAGACATGTAAACAATCAACTGTACTTATTATCTTTAATACTAGGTATATATGTGAAATGCTCAGGAATTCAATAGAGCAATTAGCAATCCCTAGAGAATACTTTGGCTATAATACTAGAAGTCTTTATCACACAGTGTGCCATAATACTCCTATTTTAACTGATTACTCATTATTTGCATCTTACTAACAGAAAATGACAGTGCTATCTTCTCCCTGTAACTACCAATCTTTTTCTTCCTTTTTAAAAAATATTATGGGGTAAATCTTTTTTTTTTTTTGTATTTCCTTAACTCTGATCTAAATGTGTTTTGGAAATAGCACTTTTTAAATATAGATTTTAATATTCTAGTTTTTGAGTAGTTAGAAAAAATATTTCCAATTATACTTAGCCATGGAGGACTGATTGTAATTTTTAGCACAATTAAGACACAGAGAGATTTCCCCTATTTACTTACTAGTTGTTTAAAACAGACAGATGTTGACTTTGTAGGAAAGGATCATCAGATAATTTCAAGACTAGTTTCAGGTATTTTTTTCTGTTGTCAACTTATGAGCTCACATGAACCCTTTTTTCTCCTTCTGCCCCCTATTTCTTATTCTTCTTTTGGGCACATTAGATTAAGTTAGTCTGTCTTCTAAGGCACAGTAATGAGAAAGCTAATTGTTTGAGTCTTATGATAGAATTCATATGAGAGCATTAGGATATTTGAGAATAGTTTCTTTCAGAAAATACATCAAGAAGCTTATGTTTGCAAATGTCTTTGGAACTCTGGTACAGTATAAATTTCTGGGCAAAAGGATAAGCTCAGGTTTCTTCCAGAGTGGTAGTTGTAGGGTGTCAAACAGCAACACCTGAATTAAAATTACTTTGTGAGATGGAGTCTGTTTTAACAAAGGTACATATGAATTGCTGTGATAAATCAGATTACTCATTTATCCCCTATGACATTTGTTCTTTAATAACCTCCTGAAATGCATCTAGTGGTGTCATTCTTCACAGCATGTTCAGATGGTATGCATGCTGGGGAGTGTACAATCAGACCAATGAGAGAAGCAACAGACCAAACCATGCTGCTGGCACCACACGGGCAATCAGGAAATCCAATGCTAAGTGGACAGGCATATTCTGCACAGTGTCAGCAGGCATCCACATTTGAGAAGGTTTAATCCAGCAGGTTGGGACTAGCATTAAAGTCCAGGGGACAGGGATCATCTGAAATTGGATGGTCTGCAATTGAAGGTATGAGGGGCAAAATTAGCCCTTCAAGGAGACTTTCAAGGCAGTCAGAAAACCTAAAGCAAAAAATCCAGGATTGGGCCAACACAGTGTGGGCCAAGGATACAGGAAGGCGCTCTGTGTGTATAAAATAGGACTAGGGGAAGGAAGAAATACACAAATATGAGTAGAACTCTGCACCCATATTAGATATTATTTTATGAAAGTGAGACAACTTTCCAGTGGCTACAGCTGATATATTCTTTTTCCATTTTGAGATAGGCTTAGAAAATAACTGGAGCTGAGATGCCTGGGTGGCTCAGTAGTTAAGCATCTGCCTTTGGTTCAGGGCATGATCCCGGGGTCCTGGGATCCTGTCCTACATCAGGCTCCCTACAGGGAGCCTGCTCCTCCCTCTGCTTATGTCTCTGCTTCTCTCTGTGTCTCTCATTGATAAATAAATAAAATCTTTAAAAAAAAAACAAAAAAACTAACCAGGGTTGGGCCTGCCATTAAAGCAACCGGATGTTGACTCAGTGCTCATGCCAAAAGAAAAAAAAGGGGTCCTACCTGCATATTTGATTTTGGTCATATTTATCATCTTCATTCCCTTTAAATCTTTGTATTTCCTACTTTCTGCTTAAATTACATTTTGCTGAAAACTAATTCCTGTGAAAAGTAAAACTTCATTTTATCTTACAGAAAATTTAAAATAATAAATATCAGCAAATCTCTTCTAGTTCCAAACATCTATGATCTGGGCTCACTTTCTGTATATGTACATCCCATAGATGTACACATATGTACATATACAGAGAGAGGGAGTCAGAGGAGAGAATCATACTGATGTGTACACACACACATATATATAGAGAGAGAGACAGAGAGAAAGAGATATCTAGAGCTAGATATCTAGAATTAGGAGAGATCTTACTGATTTACTGGTATCTATTAATTTCATAAATATGTTTTATATATATAAAAGTTGTATATATATTTTAAAATATTTTATTTATTATTTATTTGAGGGAGACTGAGCAAGAGAGAGAGAGAGAATGAGAGAGAGAGAGAGAGAGCACAAGCATGGGGAGGGGCATAAGGAAATGGAGAAGCAGACTCCCTTGCTAATCAGGGAGCCCAATATGGGGCTCGATCCCAGTATCCTGGGATCATAACCTGAGCCAAAGGCAGACATTTCACTTACTGAGCCACCCTAGTTCCCCAAAAGTTATATATATATATATATATATATATACATATCTTTATATTTAATTTTTTATTCAACAGTATGACTAAGTACCTACTACATTGTAAGCACAGAACTGGGCTCTGGAGTACAAAGATAGATAAGATATGGCCATGATTGAAGTCTTATAGCTAATAGCACAAACGTTTGACTTGTCTCCGTGTCTAGACCAGATGGGCCTCCTTAATTTATAATTAAAGCATCTGCTGAGGTTACCAATGTTGCCAGATGACCGGCAATCTTTGTTGCCTAATCCTGGGCTAGTCCCTAATGAGTCCAGTAGATGCTTATTCCAGATAAGATTCATATTTGGCTGATTTGGACAGATGATCTTTTCCTGGATGGGGAATCCTTCTTTCCTATTCAACGTGTCCTGGTTTCACCTAAAACTAGTCCCAGCTTGCTCTCTCCTTTTGGCTGGAAGCGCCCACCATGCCATGTGGTTTTAACAAGAGCTATATTAATAATAAAAAAAGATAAAATTTTATTTCTAGGCTATGAAAAGAGGATGAACATGTCATTTTATAATAGTTAAACTCATTTTTATTCAATACATGTATATTATTTCTTTTTTTGGTATTTGATTATTACCTTCTTCTTTTCAGATTGAAGATTAAGACATGTGTCGGTTAGGGTTCATTCAGAGAAGTAGAGTCATGAGTGATAAAAGGCAAGAGATTTATTATAAGCTTTAAACCTTATGCAATGGTGGGGACTGGTGAAGGACTCTTTATAATGCTGGTATGAGCCTGGGTTGATCTTGAAACCATTATGAGTCAACCAGACTGAAAGGTGGGATGAAAAGTTGGACATGTATAAGAACAAGGAAAACTGGAACAAGAAAAGATGAACCCATAAGAACAAACTGAAGCCTATGTTTGTCTCTCATTTCTTAGAGCTGTTCCCTTCAATGACCTGCAGGAGATGCTGGCACCTGGTGACTTAGGCTGTGTGTGTTCTTGTTGCAAGTCTCAGAGCAACAGAAGATCTGGTAGGATCAAGAGTTGCTGTGGATTCAGGTGCTGCCACATACCAAAAAGGTGATCAATGCAATGTACGTCACTGGAAATGTAAATGCATGCAGCAGCACTTGGCCTCTCACTGATTTTCAGGGGATAGTAACAAAATGACTGTGGCTCTACTTTTACTTTCCGAATCTTGTGCAAATATTGGCTAACTCTTACTTGGAGCCATATAAAGAGGGAGTTCTGGGAGAGGTAGGTCTAGATTACCTAAACTGACATAGAACAAAGCTACCACAGTCTACCACTTGTCAAACTGGTACCCACGTACACTTATTTTGATCATATTTAACTTTGAAATACAGTATCAAAACCATGTTTTCACTTATTATGATGCAACTCTTTCCTGTACAACTGGAAGCACACTAATCCTATCTCCAAGATAGGATACAAAATTCTTTTCTTCATTTTTGATATTCATTCCTTTTCTGAGTTTTGCTCCCCTTTCGATATTCTATAGGTTTCATCCTGATGTACAGATTAACTACCATGTACATATCTTATGTTAGATTGTAGGGAAGTGGAGGAGAGGAAAAAATTGATTATACATACAATTGTATTCACATGAAAATAAAAAAGAACCATTTTAATTATTAACAGTCTTCATTTCTGCAATGGATCATTTAGTTATAGCGGGTATCCATAACTTTCTTTTTCTACCAGCTATTTTGCTCTCAGCAGGAAATCTAATCCAATCCTTACTGGAACTGTAATCCCAGCCTTTATCTTTGAAGTATCTGAGTCTGAAGTCTTACTTCTATTAGATTGCTGCAGTTTCCATTGACTTCAATCAAGCCTATAGGAGTACAATCAACTCATCCAGGGGATCTCCCACTTTACAGACATAATCCTCAGTATTCCTATTATGTTGTAGTGGATCAATTTCTCCTTGATTTAAATTAACAACCCCAGCCAGTACAGTAACCTTCTCTTTATCTGTCTACTCACTGGAATGAGGAGCCCAAAGTGGCCTGGTGGTAGTTTTGACTTTTTGTTGAATAGAATTATTGCTGTGTCTCCTGATGGAAGCACTTCTACATGGTAATGAAGGTAATGAAGACCTCTAATCCAGCAAAACTCAAAGTTATAAGGATGGGGAGCAAATATTTTGTTCATGTATAAAACCTTAGAGGTAATAGTTTGACTTCCAGATCCATGAATCCTGACAATAAGAGCAATAATAGCATGATACATTGACCACTAATTTAGAACATGTATCGTATTATAGTGACATTTCCCTAGCCCTACAAGGTGTTGCCATCCAGCTGACACCATGACTAAGTTTTTAAAAGGCCATTCTACTATTCTATCAGATTTTCAGAGTGATGGGAACATTGTAAGGCCACTGAATTCCATGCGTATGGGCCATTGCCACACGTTATTTACTATAAAGTGATTTATTTGGTCAGAAGCTATGCTATCTAGAATATCATGACTGTGAATAAGGCATTTTATAAGTTCATGGATGGTGGTTTTGGCAGAAGTGCTGCAGACAGGAAGGCAAATCCATATTCAGAATAAGTGTCTGCTTTCTAGCGAGAACAAAGTGCTGCTCTTCTATGATGGAAGTGGTCCAGTATAATTAGCTTAGTAGCTGGCTACCAGGTAGCTGGCTAATCCTTTCTGGGAATGCAATACTGGAGGATATTATTGGTCTCTGCTGTTGGCACGTTGGTCGCTGCCACTAGATCAGCCGTGGTGAGTGTATTAAAGTTCTTCAGAGAAGCACAACTAATAGGATATCTCTTAGGAAGAACTTTATTATAAGGAATTGATCATACAATTGTGTAGACTGAGTAATACCACTGTCTTCCATCCACAAGTTGCAGATCCAGGAAAGCTGGCGGTGTAATTCAGTCTGAGTCTGAAGACCTGAGAGCCAGGAGCAAAGGCAACTTTGCAAAGGAAGGAAGAAGTTGATGTCCTAGCTTAGCAGTCAGGTAGACAGGGCCAAATTCTTTTTTAATCCACCTTTTTTTGTTCTATGCATGCCCTCAATGAGTCAAATAATACACTGGGAGGGCTATCTACTCCATCACCAGTTAAAATGTTAATTTCATCTATGAGAAACACCTTCACAGACACACCCAGAAATAATATTTAGCCAAGTATCTTGGCACTCTGTGATCCAGTCAAGTTGACACAAAATTAGCTATTACTGTACAGAGAGGAAGTCCAAGCTGCTAAGCACATGTACAATCTACATCATGCTGCCTTAGCTACTTTGTTTATCAGCTCCCTGGGCAAGAAAAATGGTGATTGGTAATTAGTGTCCATAAGAAAGAATAGTTTTATCCATCTGATTATTAAGGTCCTCCTCTTCTGAGGGCATTCTTTGATGAGCATTCATATAGGACAAAAATATCTCTATACTCTTCCCATTTGGGAGGTGTTCTTTCCATGTATCTCTTCCTAAGATCTCTATGAACAGTTTTCTCTCTCTTTTTTTTTTAAGATTTTATTTATTTATTCATGAGAGAGAGAGAGAGAGAGAGAGAGAGAGAGGCAGAGGGAGAAGCAGGATCTGTGCAGGGAGCCTGACATGGGACTGGATCCCTGGGCTCCAGGATCGCACCCCAGGCTGAAGGCGGCCCTAAGCCACTGGGCCACCAGGGCTGCCCTATGGACAGTTTTCTAATCTTGTTCCTTCAAAGTCTCTGATGGTTCAGCTAAGCCATTAGTCACTGTCCATGAATCAGATATATGGTCATCTCTTCTTGAGACTTCAGGATTTGCTTAAATATACTCTTTTATGGCACTTTCATTTGATTATGGAATGCTACTATGCAGTCCTAACTTTTTGGCTTTGTAGGTCAAACAACCCCAATAAAACATGGGCAACGCAAGTCATGTGGTAACCTAATGGCCCATGATTAGCATTCAGTCTCAATCAAGCTCCAGTAGTAAAAGCAGAAGTTGTTTCTAAAAAAAAGAAAGAAAGAAGAAGAGAAAAGAATACACATACTTTATGAAAATGTAGATTAAATATATATGGTAGTTTATATAACCACTGATATTCTCGGATACTGAAAGAAATTATTCAGTTTTTCTTTAAATTGTAGTTTGTAGGTTAGGAGTCCCTGTGTGGCTCAGTTGGTTAAGCATCTGCCTTCAACTCAGGTCATGATCCCAGGGTCCTGGGATTGAGCCCCACGTAGGGCTTTTTGCTCAGCTGGGGGTCTGTTTCTCCCTCTCCCTCTGCCTGTCACTCCCCCTGCTTGTGCTCTCTCTCTGTGTCAAATAAATAAACTATTTTTAAAAATGAATAAATTGTAATTTGTATTCCCATATACAGAATGGAGTGAATATATATAATATATAATGAACTATTTAAATTTATATTATATATACCACATTACATTTGTCATGTCTACTTAGGCTCCTCTTGGCTGTGACTATTTCTCAGACTTTGTTTTTAATGACCTTCAAAGTTTTGAGGTATACTGCTTAGGTAATTGGTAGAATGTTCTTCAGTTCAAACTTGTCTGACATCTTTCTTATGATTATTTTGAGGTTATTTTGGTGGAAGGGAAGATCATAGAAGTAAAATGCCATTCTCATCACTTTATCTCAAGGATACATACTATCAACATGACTATCACTGTTAACATTAACCTTAATCATCTGACTAATGTAGTGTTTGTCAAGTTTCTCCATTATAAAGTTACTCTTTCACCCCCTTTCCATACTGCACTCTTGGGAAGTAAGTCACTATGCAAAGCCCACACTTAAGGTGTGGAGAATTATACTACCTCCTTTGAGGGTGGATTATTTCTATAAATTGGAATTCCCTCGAACAGGAATCATGTCTTTTCTTCACTTGTTATTTGCAGCATTTTATTGAAATTAGTATGTGTTCATGATTATTTATTTTATACTTTGGGTTATATCCAATACTATGTTTTGTTGTTTGTATTGTTTCATCTTTGGCCATTGGGAGCTCTTTCAGTTGGGAGCTCTTTCAGTTGGCCTCTTTGTTCCTTTGCCACACTATAATCATCATGGGTATTCTGAGTACTTCCTTACTTTCTGCTACTACAAGAGGCTCCATCTTGTGTATTTCCTTACTTGGTCCTAGAATCAGACATTTCTCCAAGGAGCCTTGCTTCCTTTTACTGGAGAATGGTTTTATTTTATTTTAATTTTTAAAAGATTTTATTTATTTATTCATGAGAGAAACACACACACACACACACACACAGAGGCAGAGACACAGGCAGAGGGAGAAGCAGGCTTCATGCAGGGAGCCCAATGTGGGACTCGATCCGGGGACTCCAGGATCATGCCCTGGGCCAAAGGCAGGTGCTAAACCACTGAGCCACCCAGGGATCCCCCTGAAGAATGGTTTTAGAAACCAAGATCTGGATGGTAGGTATACTCAAGATTTTTGTGGCACCATTGTTTCTAAGCCCTCTCAACTGACAGAGCAAGAAAATACATGTGTGTATACTAAACTGCCTATATATGTATGTTTGTAAATATTTCTATATATAACCATCTGCATCTATAGTAATCTGAGTTCACACTAATGAACTCTAATCCATTACTGCACGGCTCATTTTAGCCTTCTCTTGCTTTTCTGTAAACACCCACTCCAAATATGAGAAATCTGACTTCTACTTGTTGTGATACATTTACATTTACCTAATTCTGTTCTAGAAAATGTGTGTGATGGATAGAATGTCTTCCTCTTTCTCTGTTTCTGCACACATACAGAGAAGAAGCCAGGTGAGGGTACCGTGAGATGGTGACCAGAGAGATCTCAACAGAAACCAACCCTGATGGCACCTGATTTTGGACTTCTAGCCTTCAGAGCTGGGAAGAAATAACTTTCTATTATTGAAGTGATCTAGTCTGTGGTATTTTTTCATGGAAGCTGGAAGAGATTAATACATGTATAGTAGGTTCACCCATATTTTCCCTGGGCCAACTTTATCAACCAAAGTGCAGTGCTTATATCCACTTGGCTTTAGTCTCACAGTTACTTAGGTCAGCATTTTTCTCTCCTACTCCTTTCAGTGAAGGAAGGAGTTACTCCATACATTTGTAATACAATTAATACAATTAGATTCTTTTGTCATAGTCTGCATTCCATTTTAGGATTCCTCAACATGGTAAATTATTTATATATATATATATACACACATATCAAGGTTTACTCTTTGTGCTGTGAAGTTCAATGGATTTTGACAAATGTGTAGTATCATATGTCCAAAATTATGGTATCAGACAGAAAGTTTCAGTGCCATAAAAAATCTCCTGTACTTCATCTATTCATAAGCTTCTGGTAACCACTGGTCTAACTGTCTCTATAGCTTGCCTTTTCCAGAACATCGTATACATTGAATCACAGACTGATTTCTCTCATTTAGCAATATGCATTAAAGGGTCATCCATGATTTTTCAGGGCTTCAGTGTAATAATCATGTTTCCTAGTTTCTGTTTTTGATGCTTCTACATTGTGGGCCCTTGCTGACTCTGGAGGAATTGCCCCTACCAGGGTTAGCTAATTCCTATGAGCAAACTAACCAATCCAGAGCCCATAACTCAACCATCTTCTTTGTCAGATTCTCACATTTAAGTGAGAACTTGGGGACAAGTACCAGACAAGGGGGGACAACCTTTATACCTCAGAGTCCACTGAAACTTGCTAATCTGCAACCTGATTAGCTTTTATACTCTTTCTTGTTCATTCTTTCTTGTGAAAACTGCTATAAAAGATTTTGACCATATTTTCCTCATGTTCCTTCTGCCTCTCTATCCTGGTATTTCCCCATGTGGTACCCCATAGCATGCCATGATCCCTCCCCTTGAGATCTGGTTAACAAGCTATCTCTCTTTTTTAAAAAAGATTTTATTTACTTATTCATGAGACACACACACACACACACACACACACACACACACACACACACACAGA
This sequence comes from Canis aureus, assembly GCF_053574225.1. Lineage (NCBI taxonomy): Eukaryota > Metazoa > Chordata > Mammalia > Carnivora > Canidae > Canis > Canis aureus. The sequence goes on along the minus strand of NC_135634.1, from coordinate 34,430,773 downwards.
GGCAGAGACATAGGCAGAAGGAGAAGCAGGCTCCATGCAAGGAGCCTGATGTGGGATTTGATTCCGGGACTCTGGGATCATGCTGTGAGCTGACGGCAGACGCTCAACCACTGAGCCACCCAGGCATCCCCACAAGCTGTCTTTTTAATGGCAGTCATTTCCTAATCTGTTGGCTTTGCCATACCTAAATAATAATAAAACTTGCATTTTAAAAGACATACTTCACTCCATTTTATTATTGAATATTATTCCATTGTATAGATTCACTGCAGTTTATTAATTCATTCACCTACAGAAGAACATATTAGTTGTTTCTAGTTTGGGGCAATTATGAATAAAGCTGCTATTAACATTAATGTGGAGATTTTTGTGTGGGCATGTTTTTAAATCAGTTGGGTAAATATCTTGGAGTGCAATTGCTGGGTTATATGGTGAGACCATGTTTTGCTTTGTAAGAAATTACCAAACTGACTTCCAAATTGGCTGTACCATTTTGTATTTCCACCAGCAATGAATGGGAGTTCCTGTGCTCACATTTTGCCAAAATTGATATTTTTATTATTTTTAAAAACAGCCATTCTAATAAGTTTGTTGTTTTAATTTGCATTTCCTAATGAAAAATGACAGCATCTCTAATATACTTGTCACTTGTATATTTTTTTTGGTGAGGTGCCTGTTTATATCTTTTGTCCATTTTATAATTGGGTTGTTTATATTCTTATTGTTGATTTTAACAGTTCTTTGCATATTTTGGCTACAAGTACTTTATCAGATTGATGTTGTGAAAATATTTTTTCTTCCAGTTGGTGGTTTATCTTTTCATTCTCTTAACATTGTATTTCATACAGCAGATGATTCTAATTTTGATAAAGTCCAATTTATCAATTTTTTTCTTTCATGGATCATGTTTTCTTGTTTTATAACTAAAAATATCACCAAACCCAAGGCCACTTAGGTTTTCATCTAGATGTTTTATAGCTAAACATTTTATATTTAGGTCTATGATCCACTGGGGTTAATTTTTGGAAAAGTTGTAAGGTCTATGTCTTTCTTTCTTTCTTTCTTTCTTTCTTTCTTTCTTTCTTTCTTTCTTCTTTCTTTCTTTCTTTCTTTCTTCTTTCTTCCTTCCTTCCTTCCTTCCTTCCTTCCTTCCTTCCTTCCTTCCTTCCTTCTTTTTTCCTTTCTTCTTTGTTTGCATATGGATATCCAAATGCTCCAGTGGCCTGTTGAAAGGCCATATTTTTTTTCATTTTATTGCCTTTGCACCTTTGCCCAAGATTACTTAACTATGTTTACATGTACGTATTTCTGCTCTCTCTTTTCTATTCATTCTTCTGGATGTCCATTTTTTTTCCAATTTAACACTATCTTTATTAATGTAGCATTGTGATAACTTTTGGAATAGTGTCATGTGTGTCCTTCACCTTTGTTCTTCAGAATTGTGTTGGTTATTCTGTGCCTCTTGCCTTTCCAGATAGGCTTAAAATCAGTCTGTTGATATTTAAAATATAGCTTGCTAAGATTGTGTTTAATATATAGATCAAGTTGAGAAGAATTGACATCTTAATACTATTGAGTCTGTCAGTCCATGAACTTGGAATGTATTTCCATTTAGTTAGATCTCCTTGGATATCTTATTCTTTTGTTGTTAATTTCTTTCTCTTTCCATTTCAATTTGAGAAACTTCTAGTGACTACCTTTAAGTGTACTGATTTTTTTCTCTACTGTGTTCAATCTACCAGTAAGTTCATCAAAGTCGTTCATTTTAAGTAATATTTTTGTGAAATCTAGCATTTCCTTTGATTCTTTCTTAGAGTTTCCACCTCTCCATTTCCTATCAGTTCTTGTATTTTGCCCATTTATATCATAGTTATTTTAAATTCTTTGTCAGATAGTTTCAAAATCTGAATTGTATCTGAATCTGATTTTATTTTTTTTTATTTTTTTATTTTTTTTATTTTTTTTTTTTTGAATCTGATTTTAATGCATGCATCTTCAAATTCTGTTTTTACTTGTTTTTCACCAAGCTCTCTAATTTTTTGTTGAAGTCTAGACAATTTATACAGTAAATAAAAACTGAAGTAAATTAACCTCTGGCCTAATATGTTAATCTATGTAGGCATTGGGTTGTGTTTAATATTTTCTCTAGCTGTTGGTGCCAGAGGCTTCAAATTCCTATAGCATCTTTGTTTATATCTTTCTCGTTTTCTTTGGGTTTAAGAACTCTGTTTTATTCTTTCAATTTTTTTAAAAAAATTATTTATTTATTTAAGAGACAAAGAGAGCATGAGCCTGGGGAGGGGCAGAGGGAAAAGCATACCACCTGCTGAGCAGGGAGCCTGACATGGGGCTTGATCTCAGGACTCTAGGATCATGACCTGAGCTAAAGGCAGATGCTTACCCAACTGAGCTACCTAGGCACTCCTAAGAATTGTATTTTAAATAGAGTTTATCTTTCAGTACTCTCTGGCTGTAATCCACTGCTGTTTATAATAGATAACTATTGTGTAAGATATGGTGTTATATAAGATGTGGTGGAGGGGAAGCATTCTATACTCTTATAATTAATCTTTTAGTGGGCCTGTCTCCTTGGGTTGTGACCTTCACAAGTCTTTCTTAGCTTCCCCTGCTTTAGGTTAGACAGTAATTTTTTAGAGGAGGTTTGAGTCAGAGAAATGGCCTTACCCCGTGTAGGACAGGCTCTGGTCTTCTCTTCTGAATAGCAGGGTTTGCTGTGGAGAAGACCCTGGGTGTATTTTACAATATTTATTCTTTCTTGAATCCTGACAAGAGTAATCTTTCTTGGATGTTCACAACGAACAGGCATCTGTGTGTTTCCTAAAAATAAAGCTCGAGAAATTGTGGCACCCCTGTAAGCTTATGACTTCCAAGAGTCTCTCTTTGATTTTAGTCTACATTTAGCTTCCAGGCATTCTTGAAAGTTGTCATTTAATTGTGCCTACCAGTTTATGGCTACAGAGGCTCCTGCTCAGGGTAAAGAGATACCAGTCACAATTGTCTACAATTGTTAGCCTCCTCAGATTTTGTGGTGGCAGTTCACTGTGAAACTTGTCTTATGCATCCAAGAAAAGACATTGGTTTTGTTTGTTCACTTTTTAACTATTGTAAGGATGAGCATGACTTACAAACTCTTTATATGCCATAGGTAAAACCAGAAGTTAGTTCGATTGCTCATGCTTTTATTTTTGAAATTACAAAGTAAGGATGAATAACCATGTTTTTATTCCCTAAGGAATATTCTCTCTCTCTCTCTCTCTCTCTCTCTCTCTCTCTCTTTAAAAAGTTAGAATCACTATATAGCATATTTTTTTTCTAGATGTTTTATTTGGTTTTCTGATTTTTAGTGAAAAGGATATTGCTTTCCTTCCCAAATGGTATACTTAGCCATTACCTTTGTTTGAACTGAAGTACTACTTATATCCAAGATGTCAAAAGTCTTTATCCTTTAGTATGCTTCTCTGGCTTGAATTATAGCTCTGGGAAGTGGCTACAAATTTTGGTAACTAAGTAAAGTGGCTTTTTCTTAAAGTTTTTTTTTTTTTTTTTTGTTCTGTAAACGTTAAATGTGCTGTAGGAATAAAAGAGTCCAGAAAACCTAAAATCTAAAAACTGATCAAAATTATGATGGGAACACTTGACAGCTTCTTCTATGTGGCGAAGCATACATCTGTGTCTTTATTAAATGGAATTACTGTCCAGCAGATCATAAAATTACATGATATAATTTCCCCGTACTACAGAACTTCCTATGACTCACAGATATGAACTTACCTTGTGTTTAACTAGTACTTTTTTTCTAATACACACCAAGAGCCAAATTAGTTATTAAGCTTCCAGGAAAATGAACAAGATTGTCTTTGCTCTCATTCTGTCTCTTTAAAACCACAAATTGACTTGATGTTATTTCTTTTTTCTTTTCCAATAAGAATGCCTTGCCAATTTTGATAAAAATCCAAAGCAATTGGCAGGCATTGATATTTCCTCCCTCCTCTGCATGTCTCAGGAAAATGACCCACCAATATGGCTCTATGTAATTTACTTCTCCATCTCAGGAAACACTATTAGTAACATTAGCACTGTTTTAACAATAGTAGTTTTACCTGCTTATCAGCTAGCTTAGCAACAGTAGACCTGAATATGATTCAGTATTCTTTCTGGTTACAAGAATTTTACTTTTATTGTATCCTTGCTTATAGAATATCAGACTTTTATGTATACCTTTAGCAGTACAATAACAATAGTCCTAATTTATCACACAACTCTACCTTTCTAGAAATTTTACTTGTATAATTTTCTTAATTAAATTTCACTTAATTTTATAAGTTATGGTACTAAGATGGTTGAGACTCAGCAGGTCCACCCTAGATGGATTGTTTTGAGCATCACTATTTACTTTAAAGATGAGAAGACTGTCTAGAGATTAATTATCTCTATTAATTGGAATAACAAATAATAATGTAATTTTTTAAAATAAAAAGACTGGAAGAGAGGAATAGATTACATTCATTTACTGGTGTATCAAAAGAAATGTAGCTAGTGATCAAAATCAGGGAAAGTTTCCATGACCAAGATTATGACTTTAGATTTCTTGGCTGATGAGAAATATGAGCAACTTTCTTGCTCTCTGAAGTTTCCCATCCTCTCTCTCCCTCCCTTCCCACTTCCTCCCTTCCTTTTTCTCTTTCTTTTTTTGCCCTTTTCTTTTCTTTTTTTCTTTTCTTTTTCACTCCCTCTTCTCAGCTGACCCTTTATTTTTTCCTTAAACTGAATCTTATACACTTTTACATAGAACTAGCTCTAATTACATTATTGTAATGTTAACCTAATTCTCATATTATCAAATTGGTTCCTATCAGCTGGTTAAGGTATTTTTGGCTTTTATTTTGTTTTGTTGTTTTTTACAGGAAGTGATAGTGGTTTACCCAACCCAAATAGGTTTGGTGTACCATATGTTTCCCTAGGGGTGGGCATGGGGGATGATGACTCCAAACACCATATGATATTCCATCTTCTACCTCTTCTATCCCAATTACTAGGTTGAATTTTGTGGAATTGTCATCTAATCTAATAGCACTTGAAATTCAAAAACAGTTTCATGAGATGCAACCTGACATATTTACATGACATAAAAGAAAATTTATATCCAGGATTGAAAAATTCTAAGAAAGTCTTGTGGACTGGAAAGAGGTTGAGTAATTCCTTATCTCATATGTGGTTGGGAGAATGGGTTGCAAATCAAACACTGATCTCTCTTACTGCCAGTAGGTGGAAACACTTTACTACTTTCTATTTTTATCTTGAGGCACAGGTCCCTGCAACATCTATCATGTATATCTATTCTCCAGAAACCCAGTGGATCAGAATAGATGTTTTTATTTATACGGTTATGGTGTTCTATTACAATGGCAAATGTATGTGTGGGTGTTCATTTCTTTAATTATGTCCTAAATTAAAGATGGAACATATCCAGATTCATTGGACATAATGCCCACACAATTTTCTGACCAAGTGCTATGAATCTCATATTGACTTCTTATATAAAATTAGAGGCAATTGAAATGAATTATAAGATGTTTCATAATATTCTTTTAAAAATAATTCTTACCTCTGTTTGTAATTTCTCGTAACATCCTTTCCCCTTCATCTCCACTCTGTGTGGGGTGATTTGTCACTGCAGATTTTCTCATATTCTAATTTTTTTCTTTAGTTTTCATTAACTCTGGGCTACTAGTTTAAATTGAGGTTTTATTTTTTCCTGGTTAAAAAAATAAAACAACATGTAAGGAAAGTTATCCATACAGATGACTTAATGTTTACAGATCTTTTGGTGGAGAGAAAAAATGTCTAGCCTGTTGGCATGGGGGACAGGGCTAGGGGCAGTGTTAACCTTGAGAGTGAAAAAGAGAATTTCTAAATTATTTTGTGCTATGGGTTCCTAGGGAGAATCAGTATGGGTTAGACTTACACAAAATCTATCTCTGAAGCTTTGCTGTTCATAGTCCAGATATGGTTTATGTGAACCAGATTTCTCAGTCAAGTTAGAGAAAGCTCTGAGCACTAGGTTAACCTATAGGTAATTTAGCTTTCCCTATTATACTCAAGTGATATTTAATTGCCTTCTTGTTCAAGGTTCAGGTTTTTATGCTTATGATTAAAATTCACATATGAGATTATTTATCATTTTGTCTAAAATGTACTATTTAACTGGAAAGCAGATATACTTATTGATTCATTGCCTTCCTAACACTATTGTTTAGAGCATAATAGACACTCCAGATACACATTTTAGCACTGTATATTAAGCACATGATATTAAATCAGATTTAGCAGGGTGTGGAGTCCTCAGTAAATCTCAGTATGGTCTTTTTTTTCACTCTAAATAGGCATGAAATAGTAGATAAAAACAAATGTTAAGGGCAGTCTATGTGAAGAAAAGAGGTCATAGAGAGTAGGATCTATAAAAGGACAGAGTGGTGAGGAATTCCAGCTCCAATTTTTAAAAATCCAAGTGATGTGTTAACTTATCAAGAAGCCGAAGTGCACAGTGTATTCACTGGCTGGGCCTTGGGGATTAACTTGGCAGCTTTGTCAGTCGACCTGCCCTCTTGTCAATCTGAGAAGAAAATCCAACCATTACACAAGTAGACAAGGAAAATAACTTTATAGAATAAATTGAAAATGTTCAAGAAGTGTTGAGTGGAGAAAATTTTGACTTTTTTTTCCAAAACACCAAGTAACACATAATGTCCATGCTATTTAATCTATTTATTTTACCAAATCATTATAATTCAGATAACACCTTTTGGCAACAATAAATTATATATATGAAGAAAAATGCAGGTGAAATTCACTAATGAATATACAATCAATCTTTCATAGTAAGCACCAGGATTAACTAGTACACAGATTACTGAGAGTAAAGGTAGAAAAGACCTGGAATCTATTCTTCTCCTCAGTGGTGCTTGATGAACAGCCTCCTCTGGAGAAAGTTTGTTTTTTGTTTTTTGTTTTTTGTTTTTTGTTTTTTGTTTTTTGTTTTTGTAGCAGGAACAACCAGTGCAAATGCTAAAGATGTGTGAGGTTGGCTTTCTTATAGGTAAGGAGCTGTGGAAGTGGAGAGTAAGCAGGAGAGCAGAAGGGGAAGTCGGACAAACAACAGGGAACCAGAACTCAGGGGCCTTTGTGCCACTCAAGTGTGATGTCAGGACCAGCAGCATCCGTCTCTACTGACAGCATGCTAGAAATGCAAAATCTGATGTCTCACCTTGACCTGGTGCATTGTAAGCTGCATTTTAACAAGGTCCTCGGGCAATTCTTAGACACATTAAAGTTTAATGTCCAATGTAAAACTTCAGCTTTTACTCAAGGATAATAGTTGGCTGCACATTGGTGGAATGGAGGCAGGAGCTTTTAAACATAATGATGCCTTAATCCCATAGCAAGAGATTCTAATTTAATTGGTTGAGGGTAAGACCTAAGTATTGGAATTTCTAAATGCTCCTTGTGATTCTAATGTGTGGTAAGGGCTGAGCATGGCTGCACCAAGTAACATAACATGATTTTCCATTACAAAAGGTCTTCTTGCTGTGTGTTAAGACTGTATGAGGGGCACCTGGGTGGCTTAGTGGTTAAGTGTCTGCCTTTGGCTCAGGTGGTGATCTCAGGGCCTGGGATTGAGTCCTGAATCAGGCTCCCTGCAGGGAGCCTGCTTCTCTGCCTATTTCTCTGCCTCTCTCTGTGCGTCTCTCATGAATAAATAAGTAAAAAAAAAAAAAAATTTTAAGAAAAGACCATATGAGGACAAGGTTTTTAAATTAGAGAGGAATTATATGAAGACATTAATAAGGATTTAGGAAAAAATGAACAGAATAGAGATTCATATAGACTCTTAGGAAAGTTCAGAATGAAAAGATGTCTGTTCTGTTCTCAGTGAAATATTCACTTAATTCATTGATATATTCATTTAATTCATTTTTCACCTAGCTTCCAAAAGATTTTGTTGAAAATTTAAAAAATTCTTGTAATCCTATCTAGAAACTTAATATATAGAAAATAGGGACTTAATTTTGATAAATAATGAAATAGAGAAAGTAGTTTAAGAAGTTTTAAAACCTTCCATCAAACTTCAGTTGCTATTTCAACAGATGTATCTGTGGAGATACAGTAGAAAGTTGAGGAACAGACTCATAAGACTTACATAAGTATATATAAGAATTGAATATTTAGAAAAGTGATATTTTAAATTAATGCTTGGATGATCCCTTTGGGATTACCTTTGGGAGACTCTTTTTCCCATTGGATAATCTTTCCTGCTTTGTCAAAGATTGACCATATAGTTGTGGGTCCATTTCTGGGTTTTCTATTCTGTTCCATTGATCTATGTGTCTGTTTTTGTGCCAGAACTGTATTGTTTTGATGACTACAGCTTTGTAATACAGCTTGAAGTCTGGAATTGTGATGTTTCCAGCTTTGCTTTTCTTTTTCAGAATTGCTTTGGCTATTCAGGATTAGGATTACCCTTTGGGATCTCTCCCTTATACATTGGAATAAGTTCCAGATGGAAGAATTAAAGACATATATGTAAAAAAAAAATTCCCACAAACAGCCAAAAATATGCATATGTATGTGTAAGTGTGTTTGAATGTAGATTAGTATTTTTTAAGCATGGTATAGGCACAAAACAAAAGAGAAAAAAAATTGCTTAGACAAAAGTAACCATAGTAAATGAAAATGCAAATCAGATTCTGTGAGAAATATTTGTTACATACGTGTTAGACTAAGGGTTAATATGATCACATATATAAAATATTATATGTTGTACAAATTAATAATCAAAATGATAAAGACTCTGATAATACATTGTGAAAAAGTTAACCCAAAAGTTTTAAAAGAAGAAATACAAATGGATAGTCAAATATATAAAATATTTGATATGTCAAACATCACTATATTTTCAAGAAATGTATGTTAAAAAGCATGATTTATCATTTTTTCCTGTTGAATTGAATTAAAAATATTATAAAATTATCTCATATTAAAATAGTGATACTTGATCTGGGAAAGGATAGAGCAAAATGGGTGTTCTCATACTTCTTTTTGAAATGAGTATACCATTAATTCAAGTGATAATTTTATGGAAATTTTTATTAAGATAGAAATCATGGCTGTAAATAAAAATTTGGCCCCTGATATATTTTCACAGTGTATTTTTTAAATAATAAAAAATGACAACATAAAAATTCTACAGTTATTTAATGTTCCAATAATTTAAGATAGATCCAAGCAATGTAACACCATATAAACATTTTGTAGGACATATGATGGAATGTTGAAGGATAAATATTCTATATTAATATTTGACATGCAAATATACTTACATATACATTAAGTACAAAACATATGGGAGGATAACGTATGCAGCATGGATTAAAGATATTTCTTTATAGAAAAAAATCTAGAAGTACCAACATTTTAATTATTTGAGTTATTACTTCTTCATGTTTTGCTTCTCGATAATTTCTATAATTGCATACTTATTACATACTTTTTTGAAGAAAAACTTTTAGTTTGGAATAATTTTAGTTTTAAAAAAATTGTGAAGATAGTCGAATTCCCATATACCATTCACATAATTTCTCCTAATGTTAACATATTATGTAACTATGGTGCATTTGTTAAAACAAATTGTTAACATTAGTACACTACTATTAACTGAACTACAGGCACTTTTGGATTTTATGCGTTTATCAACTAATGTTCTTCTTCTCTTCCAGGATTTAAGCCAGGGTACCACATTGCATTTAGTGTATTACTTTTCTAAAAAGAAAAAGCTTCCAAAACTCATTGAAAAGTAATAACAACACCACAGCTGAGGAACAACAACATAATTGAGGAAAACTATGGCATTTGAGCATAAAATGGGCTTTTTCTAGGCTTTCTATTGGCCAAAATAAGAGGAAAAGATAATAGGGAACATAATGATTTACCATCTGGTACTGTGTTCCCCCTGCATCCTTGAGGCAGGTAACAGATGGTGGTAAAGGAGTTGAGGGAAGATATCCACACCACTTTTCCAAGGATCCCAGTAGAAACATATTATTTCCCTATGTGAAGGGTATCCATAGCAACAGATCTTTGCTCTGATTTAAGCTATATCAACCAAGTATACTTTAATTCTGCTCAGAAACTCTGATTGGCTGTCGTATCTTATTTATAAGGAATTGAAATTTGGTTTATTAAACGCAGCTTGGTAGATTTATCTGTTCTGTGGAGGGAAATAAGAAAAGAGGTATTTGGTAGTTAAATATTTAGGGACTACCTGTGGCCAAGTCTTGCCTAAAGGTAATTGAGTTGTGCTAGCCCATTCCATTTCTCTCACTGGCTGCCCTGAGAGAGAAGAGCATATCTTTGTAAAGTAGCCAGACAGGACCCTTAAATTAAAGTTTTAAGGGTTATTCAGGTTTTACATATCTTTTTTTTTTTTTTTTTTTTAATTTTTTATTTATTTATGATAGTCATAGAGAGAGAGAGAGGCAGAGACATAGGCAGAGGGAGAAGCAGGCTCCATGCACCGGGAGCCCGATGTGGGATTCGATCCCGGGTCTCCAGGATCGCGCCCTGGGCCAAAAGCAGGCGCCAAACCTCTGCGCCACCCAGGGATCCCAGGTTTTACATATCTAAGAACTATGTTATTAATGCATTCAGGCTTTTACTGAATTTATTCAATAATAATAATAATAATAATAATAATAATAAAAGATGTATTAGTTCATCTCTTGTTGCCCAATTGTAGTCCTCTATGCTTTGGGATAGTGCTATTAATCTCCTCTATCTCAGGATTTATCTGGCTTCATGAAATAGAGGATTCAACTGGAAAAAATCTAGTCAATCTCATTAAGTTCGAGAGTTTTTCTTTCTTTCTTTCTTTCTTTCTTTCTTTCTTTCTTTCTTTCTTTCTTCTTTCTTTCTTTCTTCCTTCCTTCCTTCCTTCTCTTCTTCTTCTTCTTCTTCTTCTTCTTCTTCTTCTTTCTTTCTTTCTTTCTTCTTCTTCTTCTTCTTCTTCTTCTTCTTCTTCTTTCTTTCTTTCTTTCTTTTTCTTTCTTTCTACCAAGATTCTTTCAATTAGTGAGGACCATTGGAAATTGTCTTTGTGGCATCAGGCTAAGTGGTTGATGTCAGATGTATTTATTGTGTTCTCTGGTGCCTGCAACAAATCACTATGCAGATTTCTCTGGTGCCTCATCCCTTGTCATTATGTCTAAGCCTTTTTATATCTGGGCAGTACACTTCTGGGTAGAGCATAGATAGTAAACAATAGGCTTCTGACCCTAGGAGTGAGTAAGCACTGCTGAGGCAAAGGCATACCTGTAAAATCCATCTTGATGAGGAGGTCTCACTGTGTAATAGACCCAGCACTGGCTTTGGAATAAGGTAGAACTGGATTCAATTTGACTCTGTCACTTACTTGCTGTGGTGATTCAGTCTTGTTCTTTACCCTTACTCATCTTCCATTTCCTTGTTTATAAAATGGGGATCCTCATATCCTTCTTACAAAGTTATAAAGATTAAATGAAATCATGATATATAGAATATTTGATACATAGCAGTCATTCAAAATGGATACTTTATTCTCTTATTTGGTCCTGCTTATAATCCCTGAAAACCATGCTACCATGACACTAAAGATAAAATTCTTTTGCAATCATTTTATTTTGAAGCTAGGAAAGGGTGAAAAACCAAAAACAAAAACCCTTCAGTGTTTTCCAATACAGTCAAGTGAATTGAGAGTTTTGGATGTCAATATAAAGACATGCCTTTTTGAATTATGGGATCTCAGAAAGATAGGGTAAAATTATACTGTGGCTTGTGCTCCCATCAAACTGAATTTCCAGAACCAGTCACTCTGTAGATGCTTTGTGCCAATGACTCACTTTCTAGATTCATTTGATCAGTTCTCCCAATAAGCCAGAGCTAAATGAATCCCAAATGACTTTCAGCTATTCTAGGACAAGTGTCATTTTCCTTAAAGCCAGTCATTACATTTCTTCCCCTGATGTGTATTTCACATTTTCCTGCCAAACAATTTCTGTAATAAAGATTACAAAAAATGAAAAAAAGTTTATTTTCAAGATATTTCAAGCTGTTTTAATTGAAAGAAGATGAGATACAAAAACATCTGATCTAAGCACACCCTAACATCAATACGATGTAATTAAAAGCTCTAAAATGATGTAAAAAATAATTTGTTTAATAGCATTTTATTACAGGTAAGAGAATAACTTTGCCCTAGAAGTGCACTTTTTAAAAAAACTAATTCACTAGTTATTAATCATTTGTATGTCTGACCATTAAATGAGTTGCTTAATTTAAAATGTGAATTCTTAGGTTTCACTAATAAAGATTTTGAATTAGTGGTGCTGGGGTGGTGTCCCTGCAATGCCTTCAAGCAAGCATGCAAGAGAATCGTAGGCAGATTTTCTTTGTACAGTATTTTGTGAAACAGTTGGAGAATGAAATTTTATTGGTATGGAGGTATTTGATAAGTTCAGTTCCACTTGTTTACAATTCTGAACTGTTTCAATCATCATTACTTTAGCCTTCCATAATTCCCATATTCCAAGGAGTTCAAGATGCTCTGAACTTAAGAATGAATCAATAAACTTTAGCCAGATTTATCAAGAATAAAAGAGAGAGGACTCAAGTAAATAAATAAAAAAATGATACAGAATAAGTTACAACTGATACCACAGAAATGCAGAAGATTGTAAAAGACTACTATGAACCATTGTTTTCCAACAAACAGACAACATGGAATAAATGGATAAATTCCTAGAGACTTATAATCTTTCATGACTGAATCATGAAGAAATGAAAAAGCAGAATAGACTTTAACTACTAATCAGGGCACTGAATCAGTAATCAAAAACCTTCCAACAAACAAAAGTCCAGGGCCAGATAATTTCACTGGTAAATTCTGCCAAACATTCAAAGATTTAACACCTATCCTTCTCCAACTCTCTCAAAAAACTGAAGAAGAAAGAATGTTTCTAAATCTATTTTATAAGGCTAGCATTACACTGATACCAAAACCAGACAAAGGCATCATACACACATGCACACACACACACAGTACAGGTCAATATCTCCAATGAACATAAATGCAAACACTCTCCACAAAGATGCAAGGACGGTTTAACATCTGCAAAATCAATCAGTGTGATACACTACCTAAACAAAATTAAACATAAACATTATATGATCATCTCAATATATGCAGAAAAAGCATTAGGCAAAATTCAATATTCTTTTATGATAAAAATTCTCAACAAAAATGGGTACAGAGGAAATGTACCTCAGCATAATAAAGGTCTTAAATGACAAATCCACTGCTAACATCATACTTAATGGCAAAAAGCTAACAGGTTTTCCTTTAACATAAGGAACAAGACAAGGATGCCCATGCTTGCCCCTTTTATTCAGTATAGTTTTGGAAGTCTTAGCCACAGTAGTTAGACGGGAAATAAAAGGCATCTGAATTAGAAAGGAAGAAGTAAAATTGTAAAATCTATTTGTAGATGAAATGATATTATATATAAAAAATCATGAAGACTCTATCAAAAATGCTTAATAATTGCATTCATAAAACTGCAAGATACAAAATCAATTTACAGAAAAATGTTGTGATTCTATACCAGTGGAAAGAGAAATATTAGAGAAATTAAGAATACAATACCATTTACAATTGCATCAAAAATGTTTAGAAATAAATTTAACCAAGGAAGTGAAAAATCTGCACACTAAAAACTATAAGACATTCATGACAGAAATTGAAGAAGACAAAAAAAAAAAAAGAAATTGAAGAATACAAATACATGGAAAGATATTTTGTGTTCATGATTTGGAAGAATTACATATTGTTAAAATGTCCATACTACCCAAAGCAATCTACAGATCAGTCCAATCTCCATCAAAATTCTAATGGCACTTTTCATAGAACTAGATCAAATAATTCTAAAATTTCTATGAACCCCCCCCAAATCCTAAATAGTCAAAGCAATGTTGAGAAAGAACAAAGCTAGAGGTATCATGTTTCCGGATCTCAAACCGTATTACGAAGGTATAGTAATCAAAATAGTATGCTATTGACATAAAAACAGACAAATAGATCAATAGGACAGAATACAGAGCCCAGAAATAAACCCATACATATATGGTCAATTAACTTATGACAAAAGAAGCAAGCATATACAATAGGGAAAGGACAATCTCTTTTATCAGTGGTGGGGAGTAAACTGGAGAGTAACATGCAAAAGAATGAAACTGGACCACCATCTTAGAACATAAACAAATATTAACACAAAATGGATTAAAGCCTTGAATGTAAGACCTGAAACCATAAAACTCCTAGAAGAAAACACAATTACTAAGCTTCTTGGTGTTGAAATTTTATTTATTTATTTATTTATTTATTTATTTATTTATTTATTTATTTAAAAAGCCTATTCACAGCAAAAAGAACCATCAATAAAATGAAAAGGCATCTTATTGAATGGGAGAAAATATTTTCAAATGTTATATTTGATAAAGGATCAATATCCAAAATATAAAGAACTCAAATCAGAAGCAAAAAACAAACAATCCAATTAAGAACAGGTCAAAGATCTGAATAAACATGTTTCCAAAGAAAATGTACCGATTTGGCCAAAAGACTCATGAAAAGATGTTCAGCATCACCAATTATCAGGGAAATGCAAATCAAAATTAAAATGAGCTATCATTTAACACCTGTTAGAATGACTATTATTAAAAAAGACGAGGGATGCCTGTTTGGCTCAGTTGGTTGAACATCCGACTCTTGGTTTAGGCTCAAGTCAAGATCTCATGGCTTATGAGATGGATCCCCAAGTTGGGCTCTACTCTTAGCAAGGAGTTTGCTTGAAAATTCTCTCTTCTGCCTCTCCCCTACTCTCTCTCTCTCTCTAAAATAAATAAATCTTTTAAAAAAGAGAAGAAACAAGTGTTGGAGAGGATGTGGAGAAAAGGGAACACTTATACACTGTTAATGGGAATGTAATTGGTGCAGCTGGCTATGGAAAACCCTCTGGAGGTTCCTCAAAATATTAAAAAGAGAACTACCATATGATCCAGCTATTCCACTTCTGGGTATTTATCCAAAGAAAACAAAAATACTAATTTGAAGTTATATGCACCCCTATGTTTATTGCAGCATTTCTAGAAAAGCCAAGACATGGAAACAACGTTTCATAATATCCATCAAAGGATGAATGGATAAAGAAGATGTGGTCTGTATCTATATATAATTAAGTACAACTCAGCCACAGAAAATAAGGAAATTTTGCTACTTGCACAACCTGAATAGACCTTGAGGGTATTTTTTTTTTTTTTACCTTGAGGGTATTATGCTAAGTCAGACAGAGAAAGACGTACTGTATGATTTCACTTATATGTGGTATCTAAAAAACAAAACAAGGCAACAACAACAACAAAAGCAAAAGTCATAGATACAGAGAACAGATTGGTCATTGGTTGGGGGATGGAAGGTAACTAGACTTGTGGCAATCACAAGTGTTTACAAATATTGAGTTCTTAATGCTGTATTCCTGAAACCAATATAATGTCATATAACAATTTACCTCAGTAAAAAAAAAAATGTTCTTTAGCCACAGGTAATTTAAAAAGCAGTGGTCATCGCTTTTTGGCCTTTTGACTAAGATCAAGTATAAAAAGCAGTGGTCAAGATCACTTTACTTGTAGGTCCTCTTTGTTTATAGTTTTCCTGCAGATGGCAATTTAAGATTGCTCAGAAAATGACTGCTTCTCTCATTTCTGACTCACACCATAGCTGTGGCCATGCCTGTTTATAACTAAATAAGAAAGATAAGGGGAGCTATTGATTATATTTATTTCATAGAACCACTTTATTCCAAAAAGGATTTAAGGAGGCTGGCTCAGGAACAGAGAAGGTTGATATGGAGTGAGTCTTTCTAAATTTGGAAGACATATTCTGATTTTATTTATTTATTTTTTGAATATTTTTTTAAATTTTTATTTATCTATGACAGTCACACCGAGAGAGAGAGAGAGAGAGAGAGAGAGAGAGGCAGAGACATAGGCAGAGGGAGAAGCAGGCTCCATGCACCGGGAGCCCGACGTGGGGTGGGATTCGATCCCAGGTCTCCAGGATCGCGCCCTGGGCCAAAGGCAGGCACCAAACCACTGCGCCACCCAGGGATCCCCATATTCTGATTTTAAAGAAAGGTTCTAGTGCTGTTTGGATGAGGGGAGCCTCCTTCCTTTTCTCTCACCCTCTGACTGATGATTAGCAGATGTAAGATAGTTTTGCTCGTCTCAAGTTTGGGTCCATATGAGTCTCAATTCTTATGGGTTCTTGTTTTGATTATGTATAAGTCCACTTGTCAGGTGGAACACAGAAAAAAGCTATTCTAAAATTGAAGTGTGAATCTCATTATGTATTATTTGCTGGTTGACCTGGCCTATTTGCAATTTATAACTCCAAGATATTAAATTTTGTGAAGAGAAACTTGACCTATTAATACTGATCAGAAAGCACACATTCATTACGTCTGAATGTCATTCCTCATCCAGCAGTTGTACCATATAGATGAAGTAGGTGGTGGTAGGGAGTCCAAAGTCAAAACCAGTCTTTTTTTTTTTTTTAAGATTTTATTCATTTACTCATGAGAGTCAGAGAGAGAGAGAGAGAGAGAGAGGCAGAGACACAGGCAGAGGGAGAAGCAGGCTCCCCGCAGGGAGCCCGACGTGGGACTCAATCCCGGGTCTCCAGGATCACGCCCTGGGGCGGGGGGGAAGACGGTGCTAACCGCTGGACCACCGGGGCTGCCCCCAAAACAGTCTTTTCAGCATTCATTCAATGCTTCTCATTAACCTACAATGGTTGGGCCGATAGATCTAAGTCCGAATTCTCTAAAAGATGCTTCCACATAACACTGCAAATATTATACTTTTCTATGGCACTCTAGTAATTTTTGTTATTGAAACCAATTACCACAGATTTACTGGCTTAAAACAAATATGTTTATTTTCTGTAATCTGGAATGAGTCTTAGGGGACTAAAATCAAAGTGTCAGCAGGTCGTTTTTCTTCTGGAAGGTCCAGGAGAGAATCTTGTCTTTGCTTCTTCCAGTTTTGGTGGCTGTTATCATTCCTTGATTTGTGGCTGCAACCTTCCAATCTCTGCTTTTATCATTACATTGCCTTCTTTTCTGTAGTAGTATCTCCCTCTACTCTCTTTTAAGGACATGTGTGTGCACACGTGTATGTGTGTGATTTTATTGGCTACAAATTTAATACTGAGGCAGAAAAATGGTTAAGACTATGCACTCTAGAATTAGACCATGTGGTTTAAAATCTGAAACACTGGGGCACCTGCGTGGCTCAGTGGTTGAGCATCTGCCTTTGGCTCAGTTTGTGATCCCAGGGTCCTGGGAGTGAACCCTGCATCAGGCTCCCAGCAGGGAAGTCTGCTTCTCCCTCTACCTATGTCTCTGCCTCTCTCCCTGTGTCTTCCATGAATAAATAAATAAAATCTTAAGAAAAGTAAAAATAAAACAAAATCCTAAACGTTTACAGGATGCCTGGGTGGCTCAGTCAGTTAAGTGTCTGACTCTTGATTTTGGCTCAATCATGATATCAGAGTCATAAGATTGAGCCCCCTGACAGGCTCTGGACTGGGCTTAGAGCCTGCTTAAGATTCTCTCTCTCCCTCTGCCCCTCTCCCTTTCCACTACTGCTTGCTTGTCTGTTTAACATTGAAATGAACCTCTTCGCATCTTATTTACCTTATTTGTAAAATGGATGATGGTACCTATTTAATATTAAATGAATTCATTTATGCAAATAAAATAGTATCTAGAAACAGTAAATATTCAAAAAACATTAGCTATATCTTATTAAGTAAATGTTTATTGGCTCATCTTGTGTCTGGCACTGTGTGAGATCCTGGGGATTTTTTTCATATGAATCTTACCATTTCATACTGTAATAGTTGTGACTATTGAGGGTTGGCTTGCTCAACCTCTTTTCTACCTGCTACTTCTAACACATCTGCTTAGGTCAGGCTCCTCAGAGAGCAGATTCTGAGGTAAATACTTGTCTGCAGGAAGTTAATATTGACCATGAGATCAATAGCTGTAGGGAATGAAGGGCATAGGATTGGGCCAAGAGAGGGGTTGAATTGTAATGCAATCACAATGAAGGACTCAGTCAACTCCCTGGGGATCTCTGACCCTGAGATGACCTTCAGAGATATCTTTCCTAGAGGCAAAACTTCTGGTTCTTCCTACCCTTATGCAGATCTGTAATTAAATTTAATGTGCCCCTAGGGGAAAGGGCCTGGTTTTGAGTGGTGTAGCTCTCTTGGACAGTTGGTAATTCTGAGAGAAGCCTTAGCTGAGAGATGTTAGCCACCAATAATCTCAACTCAGTACAACTCAGTGGCTGGAGTAACATGGTGCCAGTCCTGAAGGAGTATATGGTTGACCCACCCAGACAACATTATCAACTGTGCCTTTCTAAGCTGGACATGCCAGAAGTCCAAACCTCAGGGTATTAAACTCTTCTGCTGTTAGAGAGCTGCATGTGATTTTGGTTCTAGCAAAGGAGGTACCCCTGGGGGATTTTGATTCAGAACTGAGTTAAACAGGGCAAAGAGCAGACAGTAAACATTCATCTTGCTGAATAGGAGTGTTGCACAGGCATGGTGGTTTTTCAGCTGGTGGCTTCCTAATATGGCACTTTCTTGCCCTGGTAGGAATGGCTTTCCTGCCATCATGGTGGAGGCAATGTGATGCTGGGGACTGGGAAGTGTTTCAGGAAGTCAGCCTAGAGCCAGCTTCTCCAGCTTTTCTATGGTTTTGTAAGCCACTTAATACCTGACAATAAATTATTTCTTCTTAGTTTAGCTGGAGGCTAAATATGTTGCAAATGTACTCCAAGCAATTACAATAATCTTATTGTTTTTTGTTTCATAGATAAGGAAACTAGTGTCATAGAGATTGAGTGATGTCCATAGGATCATACAACTTGTAAGTGGGAGAACCCAGATTCAAATTTAGATACACTGGCTCCAGATGCTCTGCTCTTCACTTAAAGCAAAGTTAGAAAACACACATTATATGTAACACCAGTCAATTCTCCTCTTGTATACAGAAGTTGGCCTCACCATCCTTAGCACAAAGCTTCAGAAAGTCACTATGAATTGGTAGGGATTAACATATAGATAAAATCTACTTTTGATTTGGCTCTATAGCATACAAAATATAACTACATAGAAGTAGGAAAACCTGTTTCATTGTTCTACCTTCTATTTTTCTTTCCTCCCCCTTTTACATATATTTTATGACTTCTTCCCAATCTTATGCTCTCAGATGTCAGCAGTTCTTCTCCATTCGAAAAATGTTGTCAGTCTAATGTTTCATTCTTAGGTCAACGATTTTGACACATAAAGGAGGACCTTCAGAAGAAAGAAGGCAGTGCTTAATCCTAAGGAAGGAACTAATCATAAAGGAACTTTAGGCTCCTTTGAGATGTTTCAGTAATTTCTGGGGACTGGCACTTCCCCTAATATAGCATTTTGCATCATTTGCTCAATAAATGTTTTTTGATTGGATGGTTTTCTAATTCATCTGCTAATGGCTATGTGGGCAAAAGCAGAAGACTTGGATTCAAAACAAAGAGCACTATTAGGGTTAAAATGATTTCTTCCAGGGACAGTTCCCAGGGTAATATTCTAGAGCATAAATTTAGCTTGGCTGATCTTTTGTGAAGGAAGTAGAGGAGTCTTTATTTATTTTGAAATGCAATAGCCAAGGATTAAGCCTTTGATTTCTCTCCAGATATGGCTGGAAGTCCTGAAAAGGTCTTCTGGGTGCCTTGATCTTGCTGCCTCAACGCGAATCTTCTTGGTGTCTCTCCTGGGTCGCTATGATCTGCCTTTCATCTCTCTCTCTCTATTTCTCTCTGTGTGTGTTGACATTTATAGTTGTGGATTTGTTTGCTTCCTTCTGTTTGCCCAGTTGATCCATTTTTCAGCTAAGGGATCAATAACTCAAAGCTATGACATTTGGTGGCAGTGCCATCCACTCTATTCTGTAAGTGAACACGTGTGTATTAAATAAACAGGGTGGCATTACCTTCATGGGGGAATTTTTGCCAAAGCTATATGTTTATTCAGATGTATTAAATGAAATGTTCCTTGGCTACTTTGGTGGTTTAAGAAGGATTTAATCTAAAAGTAACCATACTTAGGCTCCATCTAGTAAGAAATGGGTAAAGTAACTAACATTTATTGAGTCTTAATTATGCTAGACATTTAAAATAGGCACATTTCACTCAATCCTCACAATATTTTGGGAGATAATTGTTCTGAGGAGTTAGGCAACCTAAGGGAGGATGCAGAGATGTGAATACGCTGTGATTGACTTCTCAGAACATCATTTTACCTCTTGGGGGTCTAGGTGATTCCAGATAGAAGTTTATCAGCTGGAGGGGGTGGGGGGCCCATGGAATTCTGAAGACTAGGGATGGTCCTAGATTTTACCTTCACTTAATTTTTTTACTCATGGCCATGTAAGTGCAGGAAAAAGTCAACTGGGAGGAGAAATCATAAATTTTTGTCCTAACATGGTCATTATCTTGCTGCACAATGTTAGGTAAAATACTTCACTTGTTTGGGTGTCTTTATTCATCTGTAAGGAACAATTTAGGCTCAGTATTTATCATTTCTCCCATATACCTCTCCCAGGCTGCCTGGAAGTGGATAGAGAATGCTTTATGGATGTTTTGCTTGGTCTGAGTCTATGTAAGAGTTTACCAACAAAGAAGGAGAATAACTTTCCTGAGAAAGAAAACATTATATTAGCCTCTGTGTGCACACTGTGATAGATATATGCTTGTAGAATGGTGAGAAGCTAAGTATGTGGGTCAAGTGCACACTGAGATGTGGAAAGACATGAAGCTCCAGTAGTAGTTTGGAGGTCAGCTGTAAAGTGTCTTGGATACCAATTTAAGGAGTTTCAATTTAATCCTGCATATAGGAAATTCATGAATATTTTAAATTTGTGGAAGCCATTGCCAGAACTATTTTTTGGAAAGATCACTCTGATAGGAATACTGAGGATGGATTGGAGAGAGGAGAAGTGAGAGGGAAAAAAAGAAGAGATTTTGCTTAGTAATTGGCCAGGCAAAAGATGATGAGGGCTTAAATTAAGAATACAACAGAAGGAACAGAAAATAGAAATGAATTTTTAAAGAGATATCTGAGGGACAATATTTTCTCTATCATACTGACCTAAACTATCTTGTATATTTCATAGATTTTAATTGCATATTTAGAGTATTTTAAAACATTTTTGAAATTGAGATTCATCTTATTCTTGGTTTATCCTGATTTAATTGGCACAGTATTTCCTTTTATTTATAAATACATGGAAATAATGATTAATGAAACAATCTATGCTGTTTTACACATGATGAAATAAAGAAAATAATTGTTCAGTTATTCTAGGTACACCCTCTAAAGTCTTCTAGTCCAACTGAGATTAAAAACACAAAACAGGAGAAGCAAAAACAATAGAAAAAGCATTTCCTTTTCTTTGTTAAGTGGAGCAAAGTAAAAAAAAAAAATCAATTTGACTGTCCTTAGTACATTATCAGTTGTTTGTTTAACATAAAAATCCACTATCTATTATAGCTATTTGTTTTTAGGTGAAGTCAATTTTCTTTATTAAATGAAGCAGCCAAATGATCAGATTCCTGTTGAAGAGAAGGTCAATGAGAAAAAAAAAAAAGTCAAAATCTCTAGTTTTGAGTCCTTCATTAGGGGCATTTGTTCTGTGACCTTAGGCAGGTCATTTAAACTTCTTAAGCTGTTCAGTTGCCTCACCAGTAAAACAGAGTTACAAGATTGATCTCATAACATTGTTGGGGAACTTAAATCAGAAAACACATTCAGAGATGATACAAGAGAGCTTTCTTTGTTGATCCGTTATCTTACATGAATGCTTGGTAAGTTCCAAATTGCTCTGCAGAACTTAGGTATTATTTGCTGGTCATATTTGAGTGCCCTCATGGATGCTCATAGCCCATCTACCTACACCTAGTATCTCAGACCTCCAGAAAGTCGTTCTGTCTAACCTGTTTTGTGATTTGGCTCAGAAAGCACATTTTGGTGGCGGATGTGGTATTATGAATGTTCTAGAGGGGAGAGTCGTTTGCCAGGAAGCATTGCCAATTGAAAGCAAAGTGAAAATTCAGAATTACGGAGGTTTAATTTCCTGCTGAATAATTCTCCACAAGCTGTGTAAACTTCTCTTCACTGAACAAATACTCATAATAAAATACCTTAGATGCTCTTTTCCTTTTTAATAAGAAAGTGTTCATATTATTTGAGAATGGAGCCAAGGGAAGAAGAGGGTATAGTCCTCCTGAGCTGAGTTTGTAGACATTGTCAGGAAGCCTGCTATGCCTTTGACCTGTGAAGTTTGAAAGTTTGGGTGAAAATGGCCATTATCTAAGGGCTTTTTCCAGCAAGACTCTGACAGATTATCCATTGACTAGTTTCTTGTAGTCTTTTTAACTTTATGATTCTGGAATGGAATAACCATTCATAGAAGATGCTTTAAAATAGTGCTTGTGCACCTATGATATACCAACCCTGGGGTAAAGTGAATAGTGAAATAGATACGGTCCCTGACTTGCCAGAACAGAGGAAAGGAGTCGATCAACAAGTGTTCACCTAAATAAATATGAAGGCAAAAACTGTGATAAATGTTGGTTTATATTAATGTATCAGAGAAAAAATATTTAAGAAAGGATGTTTGAACTGGAACCTAAAGTATAAGTTGGTGTTGGCTGACTGTCAAGTGCATAGATGGGTGTTTCAGTACATGCTAGTCTCATGTGCAAAACCTTTGATGGGAGAAACAACTTGGAGCATTTGGAAAGCTGAAAGGAAGAGGCCAGTATGGCAGGGCATAGTGACTATGAGTGAGAAAGTTACAAAATGAAGAGAAATAGCTTCCAGATATTCCCAGATAGTATAGCCTTCATGGACCTAAGTATAGTGGGAACTCACTGGAGCAATCAAAGGAATAACCCGATCAGATTATGTTTAGGAAAATCACTTTGCCTGCTATATGAAAATCTACTGAAGAAGAGCAAACCATAAGAGCAAGGAGACTAGTTAGAAAGCTCTTGTAGTTGAGGTACAATTTTGAGATGTATTTTAAAAGTCAGGAGTGTGTGACTTGGTTCTGAATTGAATGAGAGAAGTGAGGGAGGGGGAGTGGTCAAGGTTGAGTCTCAGGTTTCCAACTTGAACACCAGCTGGGTTTATGGTGAAGCCATTTGCCAACTCAGTTATGCTGAAAGCGGCAGGTTTAAGTGAAAAGCTGTGGCGAGGCCTTGGCCACACTGAATTCCAAGTCTTCCAAGCCGAGTGCATGTTACATACATTTGGGGGCTTTCAGCAGAATTCAAGGTTGGACTTATAAATTGCAGTATGGATAGATAGTCTTCAGCATATAGATAGTCTTGAAATTCATTAGAGTAGATACAGTCTTGAAAGCCATGGAATGATGGGATTCCAGAGCACTGTCACTAAAAGAAGTATGGGCAGGTACATCCTTCTGAGCTAGTATGTTAAAATTAGTAGATGAGGTCAGATTCTTGGGACACAGGTCATGATCAAGTTCAGACTGATCACTAAACAATGAAAGCAATTAGAAGTCAGGCACAGTCTCCTGTTTTTTGTGTGTTTTTATTTGTTTGCTTGTTTGTTAAAGCAGCTCTCTGATATAAAAGGAGATGATAAAATTCTGATTGAGCATGAACTGTGTAATAAGCACTATGCAAGGCATTTTATAAAACCTTTTCTTATTTCAACTTTAAAAAATATTTTATTTATTTATTCATGAGAGACACAGAGAGAGAGGCAGAGACATAGGCAGAGGGAGAAGCAGGCTCCTCACGGGGAGCCTGATGTGGGACTCAATTCCAGAATCCAGGGATCACAACCTGAGCCAAAGGCAGACGCTCAACCACTGAGCCACCCAGGTGCCCCTTATTTCAACTTTTTAAAAAAGTTTGTATTTTTGTAAAAATTAGGCATATTGCTTACAGAATTGGTTCTACAAAGATTATTATAAAAACAACAGTTTCGGCTGCCCTACCTCTTTCTGTCTCCCATTCCTCATAGGCAACAACTTTAAATTATTTTAGTTTTTTCACTTGATATTAACATATATATCTTGATTAATATGTTTATAATGTTAATTATTAATTTAATTTTGATTTTTTGTTTTAGGCATTGTGTTTGGCTTTACATTATAAAAGATGAGAATTTAGCCTTTTTCATCAAGCCCTTTCCCCAAGAGAGGTGTTAAGAACACATACTCAGAAGCTTTATACGGTGTAGAGTAGAATGCATTTTCAAAGCCTCCTCGGTGAAATTTGAATTGTTACCTGAGTCTTTAAGGAAGAGACAAAGCTTGATGGAAAATGAGGCCATGGCAGAAACATCTCACCTAGAGAGAAGTGGTGAAAGACAAACATAACAGCAATGGCCACAACACCCTACATTTCAAACGGTTTACCTCTTCCCAGTACATTTCCACACTAAGTCTCTAAAGGCTGCCTGATATGCCAGTAAAGCTATAGGGTAGATATTATTCAGATTTTTGTACTCAGAGAAGAAACTGAAACTTAGAAAGTTTGAGTAATTTGCAGCCAAAATGAGTAGCCATTAAGGTCACAGTAATGAGAGATAGAATTGGTAGATAAATATATTTATATCAAATACTAAATGAGTGCATGGGTAATGTTTATGTTTCTAGCCATCAAGAAATATACATTATATATGTATATGGCCATAATATACACATAATATTTGCACATAATTATATAGGTATATAATTTCATTCACTGTTAAAATATCCTGTGTGTGTGTGTGTGTGTATGTGTAGATGTTGGTATATGTATATATGTGGCATAAATTGGTGCAAACCTGGAGAATGATATGAAAAAGTGAAGTTATTTAATTGGGAAGATCAGACTGTGAATGATACCTAAAAACTGATTTTCCCCTACTCCATTATAGTTATCTTTTAAAACAAATTATGAAGTGGTAGGACTTAGTAGGAATTCAGACTAACTTCCAAGAGTTTGGATTTAACATTAGACATAATATAGGCTGTTGTTTAGAAATCCACATGAATAGAATTGTTTTAAAGAAACTAGAAGTGAGCCTAATTATGGTGTAAGAAAGAGTAAGGATATAGTCTTTCTTCGTTTTCCAGTATCCCCTTTCCAATCCTTATTTCCCTACATATTTTGACATTGTAATTTAGGGGGAGTATATTAACCACTAAATCATGATATCTATGAATCAGCCGTGTAAACACTTGGAGGGATTTACCATTGTCCTTTCTAACATACACAGACATGTGCCCATGCTTTTGTCACAATGCCCTTCTGGAGGGCAGTCATGATAATGCTGGTTGGGAAAAAGAAAATCTGAAACCAGAGAGATCTGTTGCTGTGAATTCATCGTGGCAGTGATAGCTATCCAAATGAGGATATATATGGGTATGGGTAAGGCAAGAATTTGAAGATATATATTTTGCCCAAAGTTGATTGGGAAAAATCAGTATTCTGAAAACTGCTTAATATATGGTGATTTCTAAAAATCTGGGGCAGTATAGCAGGTATGCCGTTGGAAAAAATTAGCAATTAGAATAGAGTTGAGAACACTTAATCCCCTTCTGTGTGCACGTTGTGTCCATTGAAAAATGCAAAAATGGGTCTTTTTTGGATTTAAACATAAACCATCTAATCCAAAATCTTTTGTGAGAACATAACGCCTGTAAATGTAAAAAAAAAAAAAAAAAAGAAAGAAAGAAAAAGAAAGCCATGGAAGGCAACTTACTAGCATGGTTAATAAGAGAGTGAACTGAAGAAGAAATAAAACCACCCTGCCTTATTCCAAAATACATTCAAATGGCAGCCCACACTCCGGGTCACACAGGCATAACTGATGCTCTAATCCCAGGTAAATGGCTGTTTCTACTTTGTTCTTTGTGATATACTTACCTCTTGCTGATAATGCATCAGCTATCTTTGTAATGCTATATGATTACTTAAAATAATTTTTTTCCTTTAAATAAGAATACTTCCCTACGTACTCTATTTTCTCCCCATGTGAAAATTTGATTTTGTGGAAAAGTAGCTTTAAAAATGTCTGAATGGAAAAAATAAGTTAGGGGTGCCTACATGGCTCAATCAATTTAGTGCCTGCCCCTGGTTCCTGTCATGATCCTAGGATTCTGGGATTGACCCCCATGTCTGGCTACTGCTCAGCGGGGAGCCTGCTTCTCCCTCTCACCCCTGCTACTGCATGTGTGCACTGTCTCTCTCTCTCTCAAATAAATAAATGAAATCTTTTTTTTAAAAATAAGCTAAAAGTTTAGAGTGATCAAGGAATTTTGCATTTTATTAATCTCTGTTGCCTTAGAGATAAATTTCCATCTACTTTGAATTAAAAGCTCTATGTCTTCTTGATAAATACTTTCCACCTTAATATAAAGGTGATGCAAAATATGCATGTCTTTCTTCCCTATGTTAGAGATTACTAATAAACACTTGTCAGGAACCATCAGATCAAGGGCATCTCTCTCTGGGGCTTATCCGTCTTCTTTCTCAGCTGTGCCCATGCCTTGTCAAGGTTTCTGTTTCACAAGTCAGTTGCCTGTAGTAAAGGAGGTAGAGGGAAGAATGAGAGCACTACACTGAATAAAATGGGCACAGAAAACTGTTAAGAATGGAATCAGCCACAGGCTCCTTGGATTAGACCCCATGACCTCCTGCCAGAACCGAAGGATGGTTTAAATCTCTATGTCACTGGATTAGGGAAGATAGTGGTATTGCCCACGGGACAGTAGACAGGGGAATCTGCTTATGTTCACAACTGAACAACCGAAGAGATTTTATGGAAATCTGAACTATAGAACTGTCAAGTGTTCCTCATTAGACCTACGAAAGGATGATAGATTAAGGCCACTGTATGTACAGTAGCATGACTTTCATTGGGGACGAACTTTGCACAGGCTTCCTCCACAACGAGTAAGTCTTTCTCCCTTTGTTTTACAATCATGGCAAAAGTCAAATGGTCAGAGAGTATTAAAATGCTCTCAGCACTTTTTTCTTAACAGGCTCTTCTAGTCCTCCATTTGTCCAGCCAGTACTATTTTTGGGGCAACATGTGTTTGTGCTTTTTTTGGGTTTAATATCCACAATCTGGCCTATTTCCCTGGCTATTAGCCCCTTCCTTCTTTGCTCTTCCAGCAGAAACAGAGCTGCTTTTCACCTCTTTGTGACTTCCTAGGGACAAGTGCCCAGCCACACTCTCATAGTCTATATTTCTCCACTATAGGAAAATTAAGATTTAATACACATGCACACACACAGAGACACACAGACACACACACACACACACACACACACATGCACATCTAACTCCTCGTTGCTTATCGTTGCAGATCAGGATTCAAGTTTAATTTTTTTATTTTCTAAACAACTCTCTTAGAAGGGATAATGACCAATTACTCAAAATATCCATTTTCTTGATTACCTACATGTGGCAATGTGCCTCTGTGTGTGTGTGTGTGTGTGTGTATGTATGTATGTATTTAAATTTGATGTGTGTGAATCTAGTCTTCCTGCCAAGGATGCCTTTGCACCCCTTCTCTTTTCTCGAATGCAACTTCGTACCACTTACCTCCAAGGATATACCTTCCTGCCCCTGACTCCACCCAGACTTGAGCAAAAGCTACTCAGCTTGGATTTGCCAGTGTTTGTAGATGCTGCAGGCTGTGACTTATTACACATCAATTACAATATAATAATGAACAACTTATTTTGGAGTCTAAAATCAATTAAGAAGGTAGGAGAGGAGTTTCTGGATTGGTGAGCACACAGAAATTTGAGGAGAGTGGCATACCTGGAAAGGGTATAGAAGCTCTGCACCCTTTCCTACATATCTTGCCCTATCCATTTCTTCCATCTGGCTGTTCCTGAATTATATATTTTTATAATAAACTGGTAATCCAGAAAAAAATATAGGTATGAACACAATTATAGTTCTAGTAGGACTATTTTCTGTGGAACCTAAGCAAACCTGAATAATTTGAAAATGGTTCAGAATCTGACCTTTGCCTTGCCAGAGTTGGGCTTCATGCTATTCATAAGAACACACACGGAGATGGAGGGAAGAAATAAAAACACAACTGATAATCTCATATAGGATGCTGAAGTTTGATTAATGTGTCCTCTCAGTCTAATTTTTTTTTCTTAAAAATTTGAATTATTTAGGGGCACCTGGGTGGTTCAGTTGGTTGAGCCTCTGACTCTTGGTTTCAGCTCAGTTCATGATCCCATGGGTCCTGAGATAGAGCCCCCACTAGGGCTTTTCACTGAGTGGAGAGTCTGCTTGAAGATTCTCTCCCTCTGCCCTCACCCCACTCATGCACATTCTCTTAGATACATCTTTTTAAAAAATCTGAATTATTTATATTTATGACTGATCCTCTTTATTTTAAAAGTAAAACACAGGGGCACCTGGGTGGCATTTTTGGTTAAGATGCCTGATTTGGGAGCAGCCCGGGAGGTGCAGCAGTTTAGCACCATCTTCCACCCAGAGCGTGATCCTGGAGACCTGGTATTGAGTCCCACATCGGGCTCCCTGCGTGGAGCCTGCTTCTGCCTTTGCCTGAGTCTCTGCCTCTCTCTCTCTCTCTCTGTCTCTCATGAATAAATTAATAAAATCTTAAAAAAAAAAAAGATGCCTGATTTGAGCTCAGGTCATAGTCTCTGGGTCCTGGGATTTAGCCGTGAGCAGGGTTCATACTCAGTGGGGAGTGTATTTGAAGATTCTCTCTCTATCCCTCTCCTTATGCCTCTCCCCCCAGCTCACATACACACTCTCTCATTCTCTCAAATAAATGAATAAATCTTAAAAAAAAAAAAAGCAACCACATTTGCTTTAGAACATTTGGAAAATATACTAAAACATTAAGAAGAAAATGAAAGTAATTTGTGACCCAAGCTTTAGAAACAATCACTGTTATTTTGATATATGTATTTCTGGTATATGTCCCTTATATGAAACAATGTTTATATGCATAAGTATTTGATTATACTGATACAGAGGTGTGTGTGTGTGTGTGTGTGTTGTATTTAGTGCCATTATTTTTTCACATTTTTATTCTTTTTGTTGGTAGTTTTTCTGTTTAAAACATCTTCTAGTTGTAGTGCTGCAGTGCTTTCTGCTGTTCTAAGTGCAGGAAGGCTATGATGTGCCTTATAAAGAAAACATGTGTGGTAGATAAGTTTCTTTCAAGTATGAATTGTAGTGCTATTGGCTTTGAGTTCAATGTTAAACATTAAAATAGTTATATATATAATTATCTCATATATACATATGGGATAAAGTATATTGAAACAGAGATACACATTTAAAAGTTATATATTGATTAGTTAATGAAATGTGACTTAAGTCTTGCAGGAACTTGATCCTATATTTCCCCTAGGAACAGTGGTTCAGAATTCACAAGTTCAGTGTTTGGGGTAATTTTACAGAAAACAATTACCTCAAATAATGAAAATTGACTGCACATCTTTCAGAGGTGTTAATCTTTGGATGACTGAACACGTTCTTACTCTACCATTTTTCTTTCGTTTTTTAAAACCCCTTCCTTCCTCCCTTCCTTCCTTCCTTCCTTCCTTCCTTCCTTCCTTCCTTCCTTCCTTCCTTTCCTTCCACCTTTTGGTCTCCTCTGAGAGTTTTGAAATTTGACTCCACACCATTGGTTCAATTTTTCTACAGCATTAAATCTGGCTTTTTACTGCTTCCTATGAGGATTATTAGCCTTCTGTGTTGTTATTGCTGTGAATTTTCAACTGTTTGTATTTTTCTGGCTATTAATATGAAGAATCAGAAGTCTTACTAGAGCTTACTAAAGAGATGCTATTTTGAATTTGAAGTCTGCAGATTATTTTGGTTTTGTTTTTACTTGTTTGATGTGTCATGATGCATAGCATACCATAGCAATATGCAGACACAAAGATGTTTTCTTCATTCAACTTGCTTAATGATTAAAAAAGGCTACCCAAGATATATCAGCGAGCAAGAAAAAGTGTGATTTTTCCTAAAATAGACATTTTTATACATCCTCCACTATGGTCCTACTTTTAGAAAATGAAAGCCAGTGATTATCCTTGAAATAAATCAATCTATAGCAACACTATTCCTCTTTGGGTATGGGGTAAGTTGGAGGTGGGGCAAGGAAGACAACCATGAGATTAGTATACCCAAAAGAACTCATTTTTATTGAACATTGTTAAGCATTTAAAACATATTATCTAAAAAAAATAAAAATAAAACATATTATCTTACTAATTACACAAACCAAATAATATAGGCATTTAGATAGTCACTGAGGTAGAAGAGTTAGGAGCCAGGCTTTGGAGATTATATTTTAACCCTAGCTCTGTTACTTAGGAGAATAATAATGGGATCTACTTTATTAGGTTATTATGGAATTACATGAATTAATCCACTCAAAGCTCCTAAAGAGCTCCCAGCACATAATACCTAGTATCTAAGTATATCAAGTAATTTTTTGAAGATCACGCAGCAAATAAATGGGATCTCCAAGACTGACACCAAATTTATCTGTCTTTAGATTCCTTACCTTTCTTGTGTCAATTGCTATTCCTCAAGATAAATACTACAAACTTATATTTGTATTATAACTGCATGGGCTGCAGGATTTCAAGGAGGCAATGATCAATGCATTCTTCAAAACGGTCACTCATTTCTAAATGATAAAAATGACATATAACCATGCATTTACAAAGATTACTGACATTATGTAGATATGTACATCTGAAACAAAGTGCTTTTTACTAACTCTCCTCTTCACTGGTTTTTTGCCTGTCACCTACTGACTCTGGCATGTTGCAAGGAACTGCCATTCATTCTTGCAGTTGGGATCTCTGTGACCGCTTCAGCTGGAGGGATGCACTGAGTCATAATACTAATGGTTTTCTGTGCCATGACTTGTATTCCCTAACATATTTTGAAATTACTTGTGCTCCAAACACAGAAATTTCCTAGCTGTCCCTTACACATATTGTGAAAAAAATCTACTTGTGTATACCTTGAAGAATAGTTCTCAGACCCTAAAGTCTGTCTCAGTGTTTGATTTAACCTCTCTAGTCTTCAGACTTGATAGCAGAAGTATAAGATATTCAGAAGACTATGGTCTTTGGAGGCATTAAAATCATGATTCTGGACACTCAATAACTATGTGATCTTAGCATATTAATTTTTGACATATCAACTTATCATCTTAACACTAGCATAATTATGCTAATAATGATTTAGAACAGTTGCAGGATTTTGATGGGATAATACCTAAAAAACACACATGTCTGTGTCTATATGGTAAATAGATTCTTCTCTGTATACTTCCATTATGACTGTCACTGTCATATCTGTGTTCAGAGAATGTTCTCAAAATGTCTTATTTCTTGGGTCTAATATGAAGCTGCAGCCTTCAAATGGATTCAGTTAAGAAAACTGGATCAAGGAAAGAATTAACAGGTGTTCTTCCAAGCTAAAAGACTCTAAGGTAAATGATGGGATTGAGAAATTCTCTCTGAATATAACCATTGATATGTAACCCTGTTTTTCGTATCTCTGAAAGGAAGTTTTCTCCTGTTGTTCTGGGAGGATTGTTGTAACAGAGAAAGAGCACAGATGTACTGTATTTACCATCAGGTGTTTTAGGCTAATATAATGAGGCCTATGTGTATGTATGGGATAACTCATCAGTAATCAGTGAAGCCATCTCAGTGAAAATAAAAGTCAGATGAGTTTTTGGAATCATATAAACACTTTATCTTTGAAAAAACCCAACTATTATAGCTTATTTTTGAAACAGAGATGTGATCTCAAAATAGTAGATGACAGGTGAAAACACCCATCCTTCAGTGTAGTATCCTACATCAGGGGTATGGGAAAGAATCATACGTAGAAACCTAAAAATATATTCATGCCTGACATCAGATTTCAGAGGTTCTTATTTGATAGGTGTGGGTGGGGCATCAGTATCTATATTTTGTTATATAGATACCATATTGATAAAAGTCACAGACCATAGTATCTACCAAGTGGATTCTAGCATGTGTGCATAGCTTTAGGCAATAATTTTTATAACTTTTGTTATTTCCCCTGATTTTAAAGATAATGCTATACTGGATAGATTTCTTTTGCTCATTAATTTTTGATAACTACTCTTCTATACTGATTTATGATGGAGAAAGCTGATCTTTAGGATATTTATTACATCACTCCCTCCTTGCTAAAGATTTTAGTCGTTGAGCAACTTTTATACTCTGTAGGATGTGCTAAGGACTTCCTCTTCCAGATCTAGAGGTTATAGCTTTTGGCTGTTGCTAGCCCAGGATAGGGATACTGTTTTTAGCCTCAGGCATTTGGTTTTCTTAAACTCAGTCAATCCCTTGTGTGGTGGTTAATCTTTTGTGTCAACTTGCTCAGACATTTGGTCAAAACATCATTCTGGGTGAGTCTTGAGGATGTTTCTAGATGAGATTAACATTTGAATCGGTAGATTGAATAAAGCAGATTGCTGCTTCTGTGGGTGGGCCTTATCTGATCAGTTGAAGGCCTGCATAGAACAAAATGGCTGAGTAAGAGGGGACTTCTCTTGCTTAACTACTTGATCTGGGACACCAGCCCTTTGTGGCCTTCAATCTGATATTGAAACAGCAGCTCTTCTTGGGTTCTTTCTGGCTTTTGGACAAGAACTTATACCATTGGCCCTCCTGGTTCTCAGGATTTTTTATTAGAACTAGAAGTACACACTGACTCTCCTGGGTCTCCATCTTGCTGACTATAGATCTTGAGAGTTCTGAGCCTCCATAACTGTATGAGCCAATTCCTTATAATAAATTTCTCCCCCCTCCCACCACCCCATATATATATATATATATACATCCTTTTGGTTCTGTTTCTTTGGAGAACCCTGACTAATGTATGATGTATGTTGTAAATTACTCCTTTATTAAACTCTCCTCACTTTTGGTGAGCCAGGATCCTGCCTGATACTCACCTCTAATCCAGTGAGCTATGATGGCTAATCAGTTATCCCATAACTGTTATTTTGACTTTTGACTATATTTTATGAAAAAATTTCCAGTAAACCTATATGAATTGATATCATTGACATTATAAAATTGTTTTTCTATGGCAAAAATATCTATTGAGGAATTTTATAGGCATTTTTAGAGGCATAGATTTCCATTAAGAGAGAAGACTTTTAAAGATAAAAAATTAGCTCCTTTTTCAAAGTATTTTGCCTTTTCGTAAGTTCCAAATGTAAGAGTAAATTTGCTTTGTCATCATTCATTTCAGTTTGTTTGTTGTCAGCTCTTCCAGTGCACTGGTATGTGTGGGTCTTAGCGAAAATAGTTTAATTCCCAATAGAAAGAGTGTCTAATTGTTTTAATTTCCTTTATCACAGCTGTTAAGTAGCTCTTTCATCTTTGCAGTGGATCAACTTTTGTTGCATTTGAAATCCTTCAGAATGAAATTTAGTCAATTTATGAGGAGAATATTGACCTTGGAACAAATGGGCACTGATTAAATGTGCAGGGTCGTGTAGGGAGAAAGGCTGGGCACTCTAGCAAGGACTCCAGTGATTGGAGTTGTTGATCTACTTGGAAAAGATTTTAACTGTCATCTGGGACTCTTAGTGAATAATTAACTCATTACTCTCTTTGGTTGAACTCTGGTTGGATAAATTCTGTCCAGTATGAATCCCCATTTATTTTCTTCATTCTCTTCCAGGACTGGCAGGATTGTTTCAAGCAGGGAAGGTGAATGATATTCTCTAATAAGCCTGAGGGAGACCAATCAGTAAGAATGGTTCTCCACTGGTCATCTGTATGACTGAGCAATTATTTTGGTCTGTGAATTTATTTTTTTCAATGTAAAACATAAATTCTCTACCTTGAAAAGGTATATGCAAAGATAGATATGGACTCCAGATATTAAAGAAGGAAGTTTAAATAAAAACTTGAAATTTAAAAAAAAGAAAATATTTGAAGGCATAGTAATAATAATAATAATAATAATAATAATAATAATAATAATTGACTTGGAAAAAAAGAAAGAGGAAAGAAACTTAGTTATTATCTAATTTAAAGCTTCTCATCTTGGAAGCCATGGATGGATATTAGGGATTTGTAAACCCCTGAAACTAAAAGTAAAATTTTATAATGTGTGCCATATTGAGGGAGAAGGTGAAAAAGCCATAAAGGCAACTGGTTGGTTGCTTTTTCTCATGAGTAGCTCTCTTCAAATCTCCATCTTCCACACAGGAATTCAAGGATTTCCTGGAGAGGAGGACAGATTTAGGTCTCCTTCTCTCTCTCTCTCTCTCTCTCTGTCTCTGTCTCTCTCTCTCTCTCTCTCACACACAATCACACACATACTTAAAGATTAAGTCATTCATGTTCAAATGATATAGTCCAACCCATACAAAGTCCAAAGAGTGTGGAGAAACTGGTCAGTCTGTTTCTTATTCTGAAAGAAAAACCCTCTCTTTCAGATGTTTGAGGAAAATGACATGGACACATCTCCACCAATAGTGAGATCCTTACTTGTGTTCCATTTCCCTTCTCACACAGCTTTCTGCAAAGTTCTTGCCTCCTTGTGTGTTTTGGCATTTCACCTGCTGGAGAGAGTGGGGTAACTCCAGTGCTGTGCGTAGAGGAGTGTGAAAGGGAAGACTTCAGGATGTCTGGCCTCTGGATAAAATATCTAAAAGCAATCACATACCAAATATCCTTGTTAGCCAGAGATTAAATTGTAAAAAAGAAAAATATTTTATTGTTAGTTTGGTCTTGGAAGGAGCCAAATGGAAAAGAAAACGTGCGAGAACTTCACCCAGCTCTGCACATTATTCTGTTGAGGAGGTTTATCTATCACTTTAATATAATTATCAAAGAGATGTATGGCATAAAAGGATTTAAGAGTCACTTCTTTTTTTTTTTAAGATTTTATTTATTTATTCATGAAAGACACACACACAGACGGGGGGCGGGCAGAGACACAGGCAGAGGGAGAAGCAGGCTCATGCGGGGAGCCCCACGTGGGACTGGATCCTGGGACTGCAGGATCAGGCCTTGGGCTGAAGGTGGTGCTAAACTGCTGAGCCACCCAGGCTGCCCTAAGAGTCACTTCTTAAGTGGAAGTTTATTATTTTATTGATAAGAAAATGGAAGTTCAGGAAAATGGAAGGAGTTGCTCAAACTCATATAGGTAGGGGTGGAGCACAGCTACAATCCATATTTTCAGTCTCTCACTTTGATGCTCTTTCTAAGATACACCGATGATTCTAGTGTCCCATATAAAAGGAGGTTCTATAAAATTTTTCTCAAGGAAGATGACATAAAAACTCAAATTAGGGTTCTGGTTAACAGACAAACCAGTACTGTTTCTGATAAGGTCTAAATCAGAACCTCTAGTTGAGGAAAACAATTTTGGAACAGGTTTGTATTTTAGAGATGATAACTATGAATGATAGTTACAAGTGACCAGCATCCCAGTATCTAATCCATCATGGCAAAACAGGAGTGCTCTGTCCTGAGCTGGGGCCAAACAATGGTGGGAGGGAGAGGGGAGAAATTCACTTTCCTTTTCCTGGATTTAATCGCCATGGAAACAATTTGAAATTGATAAAATGTTCATTTCTTTTCCCTCCTTGACACATATGTTTAGGTTTTAATCCATACATATTAAAATTTGCACATATAATCATGGATATGCAATTGTTAAATTTCCTTAATAGTGTCCTTTAATTCATGGATCTCTGATAGATCATGGGTCTGTAATGCTCCTAAGGTTAGCTCTGAGGTACCTATCACTACTTTTTAGTGCCACACCATTCTACAACAAGGAACATTTTTTCCCTAGATTATAGTGTCCTTCTATTATAAAATCTCTTTGTGTGCATTAAAATCCCTAAACTAAAAACTGTTTACTCACTTCCCTGGTTCTTTTTATTTGGGAACCAGTTGGCTGAATAATATTAGAAATTTATCATAATACCTTAATTCTGTATTTTGGGACACAATGCATATGTGCAGAATGTGATTAGATATTGCTCCCATGCACATGGTTGTATATAGTGGGTTCAGGGCCAAGAGATGCACACTGGTCTCACTAAGCAAATTTATTTTGGGTAGACTTGAATGGTCTATGTATACCACTGCACCAAAACTACTTTGTCCAAAACTACGTTGATTCTTCCAGTTGCTTCCAGAAATTACATGTTCATCACATGTGAGCAATGTACCACAATTATGTAGATCACAGAGGGCCATCAAAACATGAGTTAGATATTCACAGAATGACTGAAGTAAGAAAGTCACTTACATGCTTCATAGGTCTCTTCCTCTACATATTTACTCCTTTTCTGTAGTCTCTTTAACATGGGGAGAAAGCCATAGGCCATAGCCTA
Source organism: Canis aureus (assembly GCF_053574225.1). Taxonomy (NCBI): domain Eukaryota; kingdom Metazoa; phylum Chordata; class Mammalia; order Carnivora; family Canidae; genus Canis; species Canis aureus. The sequence continues at coordinate 34,394,087 of NC_135634.1, read as the reverse complement.
CTACTTTTGTAAGAGGATCCCGGGAGAGGAGTTTGGGAGGAAATCATTGCTGTTCAGAGCATTGTGTTCCAGGGTGATTTTATGATAACCCTAGGACCTCTAGATTTTTTTTTTTTTTTAGCATTTGTACTAGAGATTATAATACACATCTTAACTTATCACTCTCTAGCTTGAGTTAATAATAATTCTTTCACTTATAATGTATGAGTTTTACAGCAATATTTTTTCATGTATAGCTTTCCCATCTTTTGTACTATTATTATATATTTTACTACTATTTGTTATAAACCCTATGATATATTATTATTTTTTGCTTCAAAAAGTCAATTTCCTTTTAAAATTCTAAGAAAAGAAAGAAAACTAGTTTTTTATGCTTTTTCATATACCTTCCATTTCTACTCCTTTTTATTCCTTCCTACAGATTTAAATTTCCATCTGATCTAAAAAACTCCCTTTAGCATTTTTACAGTGTAGAGTTGTAGAAGATAAAATTTCTAGACTTTTGTTTATCTGAAAATAATTATTTTGTCTTCATTTTTGAGATATTTGTTCCACGGATATAGGATTCTAGGTTGACAGTCCTCTTGTTCTAGAACTTTAAAGATTTTGTTCCACTGTTTTATGGTTTCCATAGATTCTGAGAAATCAGCTCAGCACTATCATTGTTTCTCTGTAGTAATGTGCTTCCTTCCCCCAGGAAATCTGTAAGATTTTCCTTTATTTTTGTTTTTTAGCTATTTGACTGTGATGTACCCAAGTGTGAATTCTTGTGTGTGTGTGTGTGTTTATCCTCCTTGAACTTTTTATATCTGTGTGATGCTCTTATTGATCAGATTAGGAAAAATTTCAGCCAACATGCCTTCAAGTATTTTTTATTCCCCATTATCTTTCTCCTCTCCTGAGATGATAGTTACATACATATTAGACAATTCTGTCGACTTGTCATTGATATACTATGCCTTTGTTCTTAAAAAAATTACTGTGCTTTAATTTGTATTCTCTGTTGACTTGTTTTCAAAGTCATTGGTATTCTCTTCTGTTGTGTCCAATTTGTTGTTACTATCATCAACAAATATTTCATTTTAGTTATTGTATTTGTTAATGTTAGAATTTCCATTGGTTCTTGTTTATAGTTTCAGGATATGAAACAAAGTGTCAGTGCATGAAATTCTGTATCTCCTCTGAAATTCCCCACCTTTTTTGCTATTAAACCTGTTTTTCCCTACTAATTCTGTAACATATTTATTATTGCTACTTTAAAGTTCTTTTTTGTTTATTCAGTCTGAAATATTTGGATATTTGTACTTTTTGTTCCTGTTAACTAATTTTTTCTTCAGTATAGGCCATATTTTTTCTTTAAAAAATGTTTTATTTATTTATTCATGAGAGACACAAAGAGGCAGAGACATAGGCAGAGGGAGAAGCAGGGTCTCTATGGGGAGCCCTATATAGGACTTGATCTCAGGACCCTGATCACGACCTGAGCCAAAGGCAGAGGCTCAACTACTGAGCCACCGAGGTGCCCTTGTAGGTCATATTTTTAAGCTTTTTTGAAAATTTAAAAATATTTTATCTAAGGATTGTAAATTATATTAGATTCTGTAGGACACTATGAGAATTTAGATTCTGTTATCATTCTGAGGGGTGCCGAGGCTTGTACCAGGCTCCTTGGAGTCTCATGCATGTATTGTTCAGGAATCAGCAAAGAATTTGAGAGAAGTATATATACAAATTATGCAGCAAAGAATTTGAGAGAAGTATATATACAAATTATGCAGCTCCCCTTCTGTGATTCCTTTCTTCCTTTCTTTCTTCCTTCCTTCCTTCCTTCCTTCTTTCTTTCTTTCTTTCTTTCTTTCTTTCTTCCTTCCTTCCTTCCTTCCTTCCTTCCTTCCTTCCTTCTTTCTTTCTTTCTTTCTTTCTTTCTTTCTTTCTTTCTTTCTTTCTTTCTTTTCTTTCTTTCTTTCTTCTTTCTTCTTCTTTCTTTCTGGGATTTCCTCCATTAATTTCCAGCCATTCTGGCAGCTACTGCTGACTCCCAAGGCTAATAATGTCAGATATAACTTTCTGTTTGAGTTCTATGAGTGCAGTGCAGGAATGTCTTCAGCACAGTCAGGCCTACGATAAGGCAAGAGAAGCATCTTAGATCCAGTATTAGAGGAAGCTTTCACTTTCAGGGTCATGCAAATGAAGGATTGGGACTTGGGAGCAAGAAACTCCTTACATTTTTTATCCCAGGAAATTCTCTTTCTCATTCCACTCCTAGACCTACCTGACTTTCAGGAAAAATGCTATATAAATTTAAAAATATTTTTAAAAATGGAGAGAGAAAATAATACTATTTTTATCACTACAAAGTAAGGTAAGAAAGGAGAAAGAAATCAAAGAAACCTTTCCATCCTGTAATAAAAACCTACTTTAAGAACCCTATTATATATACATATATATGAATTTAAATATATTACAAACATATATATATATATATATATATATATATATATATATATATATCCTTAAAGAAAAAAAGAGAGCTGAGGGAGAGACTGTGGGCCAGAGATGTCAGCAGATTTGCAACAAAGGAAAGCAGCTGGATGGGTGGGATCCGTTTAGCATATCAGATACAGCTGAAACTTAAAGGCTTATAGAAGAAATGCAAATGAAAGGCAAGGTTATTTGAGTCACAGAGCCTTAGAAAAGCAATAAGTTACCTGCACAGGAAGGAACCAGGGACATACCTAAACTCAAGGGATTGGAAATATGTATGAAGATTAGTTAAACCCTAGCAATCCCCCCTGTCCCAAACAACTACTTTCCCACCTTCCCCAACACTTCAGAGGATAGGAGGTTATTTCCATGGAGAAGTTGGAATACCATGCCTAGGCCAGAGGTTAGGTATTGTATAAAAAGCAGTTGAGGAGAGTGTATTTCAAGCGAGAATGGATGTCTGGTGGGGATATTCTTGGCTCTCTTTTGGTACTCTTTAGCTAGCGTGCTGGCAGCTAGTCTTATATCTCTCTTGGCAAAGGACTGGAAGATTCTTCCCTGGAGAAACTGGCTCAAGAGAAACGCCTACAGAAATTAACATTTGGGAGTCCACTAATGAAATGGCCATGACCTGGCCCCATTTATAACAACAATGTAAGACTTAAACCCACTTACCTCTGAAGTTTATGAACCAAATAGAAAAGAGTGAGAGAGAGAGAGAAAGAGAGAGAGAGAGAGAGAGAGAGAGAGAGAGACAGGCAGAGGGAGAAGCAGGCTCCATGCAGGGAGCCTGATGTGGGACTCGATCCCAGGTCTCCAGGATCATGCCCTGGGCCAAAGGCAGGTGCTAAACCGCTGAGCCACCTGGGCTGCCCCCACTGTTTCAATAAGAAAAAGAACCTGAAATTATTATAATCAAAGGAAAACAGAAAGCATAACCCTTAATAAATAATGGAATATTACTCAGCCATCAAAAATGAAATCTTGCTATTTGCAACAATGTGGATGGAATTGGAGGGTATTATTGCTAAGTAAAATAGTCAGAGAAAGACAAATACCATATGATTTCACTCATACATGGAATTTAAGAAACAAAACAGATGAATGTAGGGGAAGGGAAGGAAAAATGAAATAAGACAAAAACAGAGAGAGAAGCAAATCATAAAAGACTTAACCATAGTAAACAAATTGAAGGTTGCTGGAGGGGAGGTAGGTGAGGTGATGGACATTAAGGAGGGCACTTGAGGTAATGAGCACTTGGTGTTGTATGCAACTGATGAATCACTAAATTCTACCTCTGAAACTAATAATACAGTTTATGTTAATTATATAGAATTTAAATTAAAATTTTAAAAAAGAAAAAAAAGGAAGAAAAGGAACAGACCTCCATTCTTGAAAAGAATCCTACCTAATTTGGAAGTGAGAGGTAATTCTATTTGAACTTTTCAAATACAAAAAAGCTGAGAAGTTCATTTTATGTGGCTATAGAATCCTCATGAAAGTAACTGAACAAGGACAGCATAAAGAAAACTGCAAATTGGGATGCCTGGGTGGCTCAATGGTTGAGTGCCAGCCTTTGGCCCAGGGTGTGATCCTGGAGTCCCGGGATCGAGTCCCACATTGGGGTCCCTGCATGGTGCTTGTTTCTCCCTCTGCCTGTGTCTCTGTCTCTCTGTCTCTGTCTCTCATGAATAAATAAATAAAATCTTAAAAAAAAACTACAGATCAATTTTACTTATGAATATTAAAGCAAAAAATACGGGTAAAGTATGTTATTTTCAAATTAAATACTGTAATGGAATAACAGAATAACCGCATTCCCAGCATTGTTTATCCCAAGATTGCAAGAATGATTCAACGGTTGGAATCTATTATTCTAAATTAACATATTAATTGGAAAAACAAACACATTATATTATCTTCTCAATAGATTCCACAGAGTTTTGATAACATTCAACAGACTTTCCTGATTTTAAAAGGCCTCATTAAGCTAAGAATAGAAAATAGCTTCCTCATGCTGATAAATTGTTGTATAAAAAAATTACAGTACACAACCTAATAATTTCTGAAACATTAGATGCATCCCCCAGAAAGTCAGTGTGGCAGACACTGTTGGTTGTCTATTCATTATCCACCCCTCCTTTCTTCTTTGTTAATAAAACACCAATATCCTTTCTGGGGATCAAGATGCCCAGTTAAATATTTATTTTCTAAGCTGCTTTTGCTGTTGAAGATTGTCAAATGATTGCATTTTGTGCACTCATTTATACCTGGAAGTTCCTGTATATGCCACAAAGCTTCTTTTGCTTTCTTGATAGAGGGAGGCACCAAGCTGCCCCTAATTGCCATTTATTTATTTATTTATTTATTTATTTATTTATTTATTGCCTTGATTGCGGGAAGGAGCCATTTTGCAACCCGTAGATAGTGAGCCTAACTAAAACCCAACATACTAAGGAATATGCAGAGAAAAGCATAAAGAGCCCACACTTTTCTTGAGCAGTTGTACCATATCAGCCACCTGTGAACTCTTAACTATTGAAGGAAAGAGAAGTGTTAGCTGAATTATTTATGACTGACCAAATTTCTTGATGAAGCAGCCAAAAATAAGACAAGAATGCCCACTGTAACCAGTATTATTTAGTTGTGTATTGGAGCTTATAGCCAATGTAGAAAGATGAGAGTAATTAAATAAAAACTATAAACAATAGCAGTAAGACAATTTTTACTATTAATAGGCAACATATCTGCTTAGGAAAATCAAGAAAGTCAATTTAAAAACTATTAGAATCAAAGAATAATGAAGTGGTTGGTTACAATATCAGCATACAATGGTTAATAGCGTTCCTAATCAACATTCACAATCTATTGGAAAATATAATGGAGTAAACAGTCCCATTCACAAGAGTAACAAAATTATAAAATACTTAGCAGGAAAAGTATAGGATCCATATGAAGACAACAGTAAAACTGTACTGAAGGATAAAATGAAGACAGCCTAATCATGTTGTTGGATAGAATGTTTCAATACTGTAAAGATACTAATCTTTGCAAAATTGTTTTGAAAATTCAATTGAACATCAAGTTAAAGTTCTGCAAAAAGACAAAAAGGACAAAAAGGTAAGTATATTTGAAAACAACATCCACATGTGAATGAATATATACTATCAAATGGCAAGATATAATAAAGCAATATGGAATTGTCACAGTAATAAGTCAACCAACAATCTGAATAGAGTTAGGAAGTCAACTTGTGTTTATTTTTATTTTTAAAAAATATTTTATTTATTTATACATGAGAGACACACAGAGAGGGTGGGGGGGGGGGGGGACAGGAACATAGGTAGAGGGAGAAGCAGGCTCCATACAGGAAGCCCGATGTGGGACTAGATCCCGAATCTGCAGGATCATGCCCTGAGCCAAAGGCAGATGCTTAACTGCTGAGCCACCCAGGAGTCCCTATTTTTTACTTTTTAAAAATATTTTATTTATTTATTCATGAAAGACACATAGAGAGACAGAGGGGCAGAGACACAGACAGAGGAAAAAGCAGGCTCCACACAGGAAGCCCCATGTGGAACCCGATCCCGGGACTCCAGGATCACACCCTGGGCGAAAGGCAGGTGCTAAACCACTGAGCCACCTGGACATCTTCAACTCATGTTTATAATAAAGGGGTGTGTGTACATATGTATGTGTGGTAGCTTCTTCTATGTCTGGAATCAAGGACAATGTGACACTTTGGAGAAGTTTCTTTCTTTTTTTTTATTAAAGAAAACATCATTTAGGTGGACCACATTAATTATGTAAATATAAGTGACCCATTGCTCTGGTAGAAGGTTATGAAAAAGTACTGGTGAGAATATTGTTAAATTAATATATGGGAGGAAAGTTCAGACCTCAGGCCCCTTCCTTTTTGTAGTTCAATGTTGTTACAACCTCTCTGATAAGTTGAGAGATTGTGCCACTCAAATCTATTGGAATCAAAAGACACCAACAACTTAAGAGGATGCTTACCAGTAGGGAGGTAAATTGTTGGCAGGGTTGGGGGTGACGGGGTGGGAAGGTGGGAGGGGCAGTGCTCTGGATTGCCTACTAGAGCTGGGTAGCATAGCCTGAATTGGCAAAAGATTGCAGAGCTCTTTCTTACACCAGTTCTGGCTGGATTTGAAATCCCCTTTAGGACCTACCACTCTGAGGGAGTGCTGTGATTTGGGGATGAGACGTGAGCATGTGCGTAGATGCAAGCTTGGAAATAAGACAACTTCACTGCAGCCTTCAAGGCATCTGAATCAGTGAGGGCACAAATATAGCAGTGGAACAGTGGTCTCCAGACTGTGGTGGGGTTGATGTCCAAGAGCTATGTCCCAGAGTAGGGACAAAAGTGATAGTACTGGTGAAGTGATCAGACTTTCCAGGGCTCTTACTCTGCCTGCTATTTGGAAGTAGCCTTGAGGAAGACCAGTCAGCCCCCTTTTTCACCCCCAGCTTTTTGTCACAGAATTTAAAGTTAAGAAGGTGAGAAACTTTCTAGGAACATATTGGATTTTTAAATTTAGGATATTTGAGGTAAGATGATAGGAAAATTAAATCAGATATGACTATATATGTTTCCCTAATTAATGGAAGATATTTACAAAGGTGCAATAGATGAAATCTGTCTTTTCCCCTTAAAATTGCAAATGGAATTAAGTTTACATGCATTGTTATAAAACTTGTTTTCTTCACCCTTTGTATATGTTAGACTTTTTCATTATCAGTACAGACAGATATCTATTTTTTTTTAAAGATTTTATTTAGCACAGGAAGAAAGAGAGAGAGTGATTCATTATCAGTACAGACAGATATCTATTTTTTTTTTAAGATTTTATTTAGTACAGGAAGAAAGAGAGAGAGTGAGAGAGCAGAGGAGAGGGACAAGCAGACCCTGAGTACAGAGTCCCGTGCTGGGCTTGATTTCAGAACCCTGAGATCATGACCTGAGCCAAAACCAAGAGTCAGAAGCTTAACCAACTGAATCACACACATGCCCCTAATCTAGTCTTTTAAAGTGTTTTCTAAGGTTTTATTGTAGGGTTATGCAAAAATGTATCTTTTTGCCCACTACTGATTAATATGATTTTTTTGGTAGATTTTTTTCTCTCCTAAAAATGCAGAAAAGAATATCCTTGCAAGTGTATCTTTGCACCATTGCATAATTTTATCTGCAGGATGAATTCCTAGAATTAAAACTGCTCGATCAAAGTGTATATAAAACAATTTTGAAACTACCGTCAGATTGCAAATTTGTTTCAGTTTATAGTCACCAGAACAATGTGTGAGTGAACCTATTTCCCTGTTGTCAAACACTGAATAGTCTCAATCTCATATTGCTAGTCTGATATACGGAATGTTGCATCTCTCTGTCACTTTTTTTGAATTTCTTAAAGCATGAGAGACAGAATGTTTTCAAATTTGTTGGCCATTTGTATAAATAAATATTTGCCTAAAGTATTCTTTGAGTTGAATGTTGAACTAGTGTTAATATTACCTTTCAAAATATCTTTTTTTAAGATTTTATTTATTTTTTTATTCATGAGAGACACACAGAGAGAGAGAAAGGCAGAGACATAGGCAGAGGGAAAGCAGGTTCCATGAAGGGAGCCCAATGTGGGACTCGATCTCGGGACTCCAGGATCATGCCCTGGGCTGAAGGCAGCCGCTCAACCACTGAGCCACTCAGGCGTCCCTCAAAATATCTTTTTATTTCATTTTACTGATATGTTTTTTTCCACATTTTATTTTTAACTTTTCTGTGTCATTCTGTTTTATATATTTCCTTTGGAAGTAATGGACTAGTTAACCTAATACAATATTCTTTATTTTCAGTAGATAAATTGAACTTAATCATATTTATTGTTACTTCTGATCTACTTGGCCCTCTTCAGGGCATATTATGTCGTTTTACTTTATTTTGCTTCAGTATACTGAAATTTTAAAATTCAATGTCCTCTCCCAGTCCCCCTTTTACTAGTAGTAAGTTAAATACATTTTGTGTTTCTTCTTTGTTCCTTAAGTGGTTTAGGGACTATATATCTCACATTTATTTTAGTACTAGTTATACTTAATTTTTAACAGATCCATTTAAATTATCTGTCAAAATGAAGAATTGTAGTATTCATATTGTTTCTCATTTGAGTAAGATATGATCTTGTTTTAACTTCCCTTTTTTGCTTATCACTCACTATCTTCTCAAACAAATATTGGTTTTGCTGAAATAATCTGAAATTTTAGCTTCAGGTTGCTATTTCTTCTTATTATTGTTATTATTTATTAACTGTGTTTTATATGTCCCACTTCTTTTGAATATATGTTTTTTTTTTCTAATAAGAGCAGTTAACTTTTCAGATATCATCAACATTTGTTTAGATTTGCTGTTGTTTTGCCTGTTTGTAACTTCTCACTATTTCTGTGATGGCATGTTTTCTCCCTTCTTGGAGTATTGCTCAGATTCAATTTTGCTTGTTTGGTACACTTCTTCAAGGATTTTTCCCAGAAATGTATTTAGATAATGTTCTTTTGAGTTTTTATATATCTAAAAATATCTTTATTTTTCCCTCACATGGCAAAAGAATCAAATTTTCCTGTTTATAGCTTTTAAATGTCACAATCCTTGCAATGAGTGTTGAGGAACAAGTTTGAATTCCAGTCTCCAAGTCAATGGAGAGAGAAAGGGACATTCCAGTCAGAGGAAATGGCATCTGGAGAACACTTAGAACACTCATTTTCATTAGTTTTGTCTTTGGATATGAAGCATGGAGAAGAGGGATATATTGAAAATAAGGATGTAAGAAGAAAACAAATGGAGTGGTTTGGGAAGTGAAAGGAAAACCATAAATGTTATATTTTATGATTTCATTTTACAGTTGAGGAAATTGGTAGAAGCAGTAAGATCTTATAATAACAAGCCAAAATCATATAAATAAGAAGCCAGTGTCAAAGAGAAGCACAAAAAGGATTTCAAGAGATCAAAAAGAGTGAGAACGATTTAAACTTATAAAGATATATAGATGGATAGATGATAGGTGATAGATAGATGATAGAGAATTGAATATGTCTAGCAAGAATTAATTGGTATTTCAAAGAAGGTAGTGAACATGAAAGCTATAGAATGTTTATTTGAGGAACTTGGTCTAAAGGGAAGAGAGGTCTAGACTGGGAGTTGAATATTAACCTTCACACAGTAGTGGTGAAATGACTGCTTGTCCTTTCCCCCTCAATATGTAGAAGATGTGTCTGGAAATATGAAGAGGTCTAATATTGGACTTTATCTGCTTTTCTAAACAATTATTCCTTCTCTTGACCTAAACTTAAAATATGATTTTATTTTTTATTTGTCTGATGATTTTCCATGTAAAAATTCTAATATTTGGGAAATATACCTGACTGGAGCACCAGTTATGGTTGTAACACAGGACTGACCACTGACACAGGCCTCCTTTGCTCTTTTTAGGAGCCACATGCATTTATTTCTAGAGTAAAATAATTACTGAAAATGGAAGACTTCTCAATAAATTTCTTATGACATTCTCCAAGCGACCTCGGTTTACCTCCAAGTGAGAAATTTCAAGTAAGAATTCCACAGAGACTGGGTTTAACATAGCTCAGATTATCTGTCCTTGGTAGTGGAAAATATTTTCTCTCTATTTGGATGCTTGGATTCAACCCCATGGGCTTTTTCTCAGATGAAGCAAGGACATCAAACTTAGTTACAGCTGGGGTCTCCCCAGCTGCTGGCTTAGCTTATCTAAAATTGCTCAGGGATAGAGTAAATGTCATTGAGATGGTAAAAGCCAAGAAGTCCATCAGTAACACTGTGAGTGTTCTATTTGGTTTTATGTATTGGGCATTACAAAATGATTAAGCTATTTTAAGTAAACTTTTTTTTTTCTCCACTTGCAAAGAAAAACCAAATGAAGCTAATAATTCTAAGAACAGGTATTCCAATTTTGAGCTTTATTCCATGAGACAGATTTCAATGTAACTTCTTCTTACCCCTCCCTCCTATTCTCCTGGCACAAATAGCCCATCACTGGCCAAACAGAGAGATGATCTTGGAAACATTTTCTCTTCTGTCCAAGGGTAACATTTCTCAGTGGGTAGATATCCCTCCCATCTCCCCATCTCTACCCCCTTTTTTAAGGCAGTATAAATGCAAATGGGTTGAGTGATTTATAGCTGCCCTCACTCATAAAGCTGGAGAAAATTGCTTTTATACAGAGATGATTCCTGCTAGTACTCTTAGATATTTTTTTATTTTTCCGTAAGCAGGCTGTGCTGACCAGAGAGAGGGGGTGGGTGTAATCCTTCATTAACTTGACAGCAGAAAAGCACTTGACAATGTCACAGCGTCCCAACTCTGGGCAGTGTGTGAAAGGTGACCCTGTCTCTTTACAGGAGAACAGGGAATAGAAGAAGGTGTCTTTTTTCCTGAACAAAAGCTGGAAGGAAAGGAAACATTTATTTATCCCCTACTCTCTCTCAGGAACTGTATTAAATGCCTTTATTTGTCATTAGTTATTTGATGCTCTATAAAGTCAGCGATCATATTCACAATTTTATAGATGAAGAAACTCAGGCTCAGGAAATTTAAGATACAGTACTTTCTAAGGCCACGTGGCAATACTCTTTGCCTACAGCAACAACCCAATCTTGCAGAATAGTGAACCTGATCATCTAATTGGTTGACTCCTTTGCAAGGAGGAAGTGCTGAGCTAATTCATATCAGGTGATGATAATGTTCAGTTGTTCCAAAAAACAATCAAGATAAGTTTTAAAAGCCTCTCCCACTTTATAATGCACGGAGTAAACATTCCTATAGGCCAATGGACTTCAAGTGTTTTATAGAAACACATTTTATATTGTAACTATAACTCCACTCACACATACTGTTTTTCAAAGTTGTTGATTTCATTAGAAAATGCTGGTTGGTTGATTTCATGGTCACTTACATGATGTCTTGCCGTGCAAAAAAATCATGCCTTAAACCACAAAAATGAATTAAAAAGTTCAACCCCTATCCTCATCCAATATTTTAAATTATTGCTCTTTCTCTAACCTACTGATACTTCTCATTTCAAGATCTAACTGCTCAATTTACTTTTTCCTTCAGACTATTCTGTTCATTAAAGACCTTTGACCATCATAGGTATATGTGGTAAAAGTTGTCTTTGACTTCTCTAAAGACTTAACCCTAAAGGTTAAGATTTGGACTTGACGTCTCAGAGCCATATACTAAATCTTAATAAAAAATACAGGCAAGGTGCTTGGGTGGCTCAGTCAGTTAAGCATCTGACTCTTGGTTTCAGCTCCAGTCATGAGTGTAGGGTTGAGGGATCAAGCCCCCTATTGAACTCTGTGCTGAGGCTCCATGCTCAATGGAGAGTCTGCTCAAGATTCTCTCTCCCCCTGCCTGCCCCCACTCTCTCAGAAAGAAAGAAAGAAAGAAAGAAAGAAAGAAAGAAAGAAAGAAAGAAAGAAAGAAAAGAAAGAAAGAAAATCTTAAAAAACTAAGTACAGGTAATTGATTTGTTTTAACAGTGCGGATTCATCATCTCAGGATCTTAAACCAAATAACACACTCTGATCTCTTGCTTGAGTACGTCTTAGGATTTAAATTGGGTAGCATCTGGTGAATGCTCTGAATTAGTGGAAAGGCCTGGAAGAAGAAAAGAAACTAGTAACTTGCTTCAGGAACAGTCTGGGGCACTGGCCTCACTATTTTGTTTCTTTAGTTTGCAGGTAAATATAATAAGTGTATAGAGGTGAACTGTAAGACAGAAATCGTCTTATAAATGTCAGTATAAATGTGTGGCATTCTTTGCTCAACTTGTGTCTCAGACCAAGTTATAGAACCAAAGAAATTTAAAAACCTGCTGGTGGTGGTAACTCCAGGGATTACTGAGGTGACTCATTAGTGGTATCTCTTTGGAAAACCAGCAAAAGGAAGCAGAGATGCCATATGCCTCAGTGGTGAAGGTCTTATCAGGCTCCAGTATGAATTCTTTTTGCTTCTTTTCATGGAATTTCATGCATCCTAGGAGTTCAAGAAATAAATATGTTTTTGTAAATGTATTAAGGATTAGCTTTTGGAAGCAGAAGAAAGAAAAAGATCTTCATTTTAATTAATGTTTAGTAGGAAAAGATGAGGTTTGAGTTGAGAGTTGCTTTCCTTAGGTTTCTGCCTAAAGTAGATATCCAAAAAAGCTCATGAAGACTTTTTTCTATTTTCCTGGGGTTCTCAAGATTTCCTGAGCTGCCATCCCCTCAGTCCATCCAAGTTCTTATGAATCCATTGATTAATTCTATTTACCTGATACTTTTGGATACTAGACATTGTGCTAGGTGCTGCCTAGAAAAGATGTTCCAATAGTGTCTTCCTGTAAGTAACGTAGAGTCTAGGAGACATGAAAATAACTTTATTATTCAAAGTAGTACTTGAATTAGCAAAAATTTATAAGAAAAAAATATATGGAAAGGAAGACCCAGAAAACTTCCTGAAGATATTGCTACCTGTATGGGGACACATCTTCAGCAGTGCTGTCAAACAGGTAACATTTATCTACCTGCACAACTTCTAGGCTTATAGAGTGCAGGAATAGGATAAATCCAAGCTGTTCTTAGTCTTCCAAGACTGGGATAATTGGAGGAATAAAAAAATGCTATCACTGAAACTTATCAGGGAGAATTCAGGGTAAATAGCTGTGTGCTTTCAAGTGTAATGCAGACCCAAACTAAACGACTTTTATTATTAACACAATCATGCAGGTTATTTCAAAAGCTATTGATTGTCTTGTGCAAAGCTTCTTTCCACAACAATTCATAGAATAAACAAGTCTTTCAATATTTCATTTCCATTTTTGCCTGGACCAGAGAAATGTACTCAGACTTCAATGTCTTCCTCAATTGGCTTCTTATACACTCTAAGCCTTAATTTCTTAAACAATAATCTACAAAAGACTCATTTTCTACTGCCACCTATTTTGTTTTGTTGCCTTGGAAGTAGATTAATTTCTCGTGTAGATAAAATTTCTCTTAAAACAAATTTTTCTTTTTGAATCGATAGAGATAAATAGGTTGGAAAACTATAATGCCATAGTAGAGGCATTCCAGTTCCAGTTCAAGAATTTCTTGAACTTCACTTAAACCTCATTGAATATGAGCCTTCCCAAGGATGCTTTGTTCATTGATATATCTCAAACTTCTAGAACCTTGACTAACATAGAATAGGTGTTCAATAAATTATGTTGTCATTCCCTAAACTCTTGTATCTTCAGAAATCTAATTTGATCTTCCTCAGAGGCAGGACAAAATGCAATCTAGATTTACAATTGAAATTATTCATGCATTGAGAATGTATGGAGAACCTTATATGTTTGCATTCTACACTATAGAGAAAAAAAGAATGTTGTAAGGAAAGGCATTACGATGATCTTTGGGTAAAAAATATGGAATAAAAATTTTTCACATCTCTTAGATTGCTTTCTTCTGCTCCCTTACAGAACAAATGTCCCCTTGCTCATTACCCTTCCTCTAGCTCTCCTTGTCTTATTTATCCTTATTTAAGGAAGCTATAGCTCAATCATTCACATCATAGTTTGAAATGAAGTAAGAAGGATAATGAATGGGAATGTCTACCTAAGTAGATCTAAATAAGTATATGTTTCTTTAGGGTAAAATTTCTCAACTTTTGGACTACTGACATTTTGGATCAGATAAATATGTTATAGGGTCGGTCTTGTGCATAGTAGGATATGTAGCACCACACTACTCAATACCAGCAGTAGTCCTATGCTCCCCATACCTTCTTACCCTGTTGTGACAATTCAGAATGTCTCTAGACATTACAAAAGTCTCCTGGGGAGAGGAAGCAAAATATCCTTCTAGCTGAAGACCATTGCTTTAGAGAAATATTTGGTTTCTCCAAGGACATTCAAGGTGTTTCCTGATAAAGGAATTTCAAGAATCTGCAATAGGTATAATAGGAAAGCATTTGTTAGGAGCTCCTTTGGATACTTTTAAGGTCACTGTTGAGTTTGCCTTTTAGAACAGCTCTAGTTCTGACTCGTGTTCTTTGACCCGGTGTGGAAGTTGAGTAATCAAGGCTCTATGGGCTAAGGACTCTTTTTGATTGAATATATGGCTCTAGACCTGGCCCCCATCTTCATCTCTATTGTCCTTGCTTCATTTTTAGGATTATTGGGACATAGCCTTTTCCTATACTTATTGATGGTCTGATTATGATATCGAGATAATTACAATAATAGCAACTATATTAATGAGTGTTTTGTATGTACAGGCACTGTGCTAAGTGCTTTATATAAAATAATGTACTTAATCCTTTTAGCAACATGCTGTGATGAATGAGGATAACTGTGCAGTAGGTAGGGAAGATCATGCTAATAGTCATCATTTATTAATACCTGACTGCAGAAAAAAAACCTTCCTGAATAGTTAATATGGGCAGTACACTCTGAGAGATGAAAGGAATTATATCACATGCTGGTTGTCTTTAAATAGTTGTTAAAATGGTTTGTTGTGTCATTATCCTCTTGCATTTGTATACATGCCTGTCTCTTTCCACTAGACTCTTAAACCACTTGTGAAGGTCTGACTTCTTGCTTTTGGTATCCCTAGCACTTACCACATAACAAATACTTCAATGTGTATCAAATGCACACAGGAATGGGTAAGTGGGTGGAGGGTGTGCTGTGTTAAAGACAACAACTCAAGTGAAGGAAGTTCTGCTGGCTTGCCATTTCCAAATTATTTGGTTCAGACATCAGACTCTCAAAAAGTATTCTCTTCCATACCTCTTGTGGTGGGAATAGTTCTTAAAGGCTACTTAATAATACCTTCCTTGTGGGTTGGAGAAAGAGAAGAAAGAGCATCTCGCATTATGCGTTACAAACATTATCATATGTTATTTCATTTTATCCTTGCATGGACCCAGATAGGTGGGCATTAATTCCATTGGCTTGAAGATTAAACATCTAAAGCTCAAAGAAGCTATTAAATTTCTTTTGTTTCAGATTGATCAATCACTTTACAGGGGAGATCCTTGGACGGAATATTTATGGTCCAAGATGCACATTCATCTGACCTTCACCCTAACCCCTGGAAAACTGTCATATAAAATGACTGTGCACTTCAATGCGAGGACAAGATTTCATTATTGCCTTTTCTTTTACATACTGTGGGATTCTTGGGTCTCATTTTTCTTGTCCTTAAAACACGAACGTTGCTCATTTCTGCCATCAGACCATGTCAGTGAGTACTTTGAAATCCTTAAATGAAAGACCCTACATAAACAACAAAGATGGTATTCTAGTGACAGTAAACAATAGAAAGCTAGTAAGTTGGGGCTAAAGTGTCAAGTTTAATTCTTTGAATTCTTTTATCTGCAAGCAGAGCCAGGGTGGGTACATCTTTCCCAAAACTTCCTGAGAACCACACACCAAAGACTTGGGAATTCTGTTTAGTTCTGCTAAAGATAAAGAGTTAACTGAATCACACCAGGATTCCAGCCCATGGCTCCAAAGAGTCTAGGTACATCAAACCAGATGTTCAGACCACTGAGCCATGCCCTACAGCTGTCCTGGGGAAACATTTTTTAGACTAAGAATGAACATCTTACTTGTCATCATTGAGCCGCATGTAGCTTCCAGCAAAGTGAAGGCTGGTACTACTTTTAATTTGTTTTGCTATTGTTGAGCTGTGTTCATTCTTGTGGTCTATTTCATTTGTGTGTGAGAAAGGCTTAAACTAAACCCCACATATTTGCACTCTATCTCTCTTTTGGTATTTTCTTGGGGACAGTCTTAATTGAGGACAATTGGAGATTTGCCCATTGGCCAGTCGAGTCATGAGACTGTTGTCTTGCTTTCCAATAGGAGGATAAAGCTCAGCCACTGCTTCCTTCTGACAACTGCTAATACCTAGAAATTTCTGGCCCCAGTTTTTGGGTGTTATCATCAATTTTTTAGAGAATATTATTGTGGCCCTTTAGTATTCTGGAATACCTCTACCTTTTTCATGCTGTGTGCTGATTGAGACTTGACCAGCATGAAGATGGAACAGCTGGAGTGCAGCATTAATAAAAAGCAGGAAAAACATCTGGATTAATTTATCTTTTGGACATCTGCCTCATCCCTTGTGTCTAATCCAGCATGCACGAGTTCTGGGTACCAGGTTAGAGAATAGAATGTCCTAGGACATTGGTGTCTAAGATATTTTCCTTCTTCATGATATCAGGAAAGATGAAATCATTTGAGAAGCATTTTTTCCTTCTTTCAACTAGCAACTGTGCAATAGAAATTAGGTTAATTTGGGAAAAGCCGATGCCCAACAAAATAAATGGGGTAGGTAGTATTCCCTTGCCACCCCCTTTGATGGCAGTTTTGACAATGGAAACATTGTTACCTTAGAAATATGCACCATTGCGTAAAAGGCTTTTTATCTTGGGACCAAAATAAATGCTTTCGTGGTTATAAATACACTAAAAGAAACCTCAAGAAAACCTGGAGCAAATTAGTCAATTGATGTCAAAATGACAGAGGCTGGGGTATTTGTCTTCTTACTGCCACAGTCTGGCTACAACCCTTACGAGTTCCTTTTTAATAGCTTCCTTCCACTTAATTTACAATATTCCCTGTATTTTTATATTTGGATGTTAGGTATTGTTTACTTTAATTTTGCCAGACTGGCTAGTTACTTGGACAGAGACGATTTTTGCCCCAAAATGATGTAAAGAGAGGAAATATACCATTTAAATCCTCTCCAAAGGGGAATAGAGTTTCAATAATATCCACTTAAAAACATCAAGATCTCTGCTGAGCAATCTGTGTTATGCAGCATGTTGAATCTTTTGATATTCCTTGTCTGATACCAGGACAGAAGGCACACTTGTGCTTGTATTCAAGATCCAGGAAACCACCTTCCATTTCGAAATTGGGTGACACTGAAATACTTTCCCCTTGCTTGCTCATCTGCAATTAAAGCTTTGGAAGTCACTGATGGCCTGACAGTGCCCACGTGGGGCAGATAATAACTGAAGACAAATATCTCTAAGGAATGCATTCCCAAAACAACTTGATTTAAGCCAAATTTTTTGAGAGATGGCATGGGTACTGGTATGCCACATGAGTCCACCATCACATTTTCCTGGTCTTTTGCCTGTTCACATGTCTCACTCTGCCTCCCACAGTTCTTATATTCTTTATTCAGACTCTCCTGAAATGTGTGGCCTTTCTGTAGGTCTTATGATTTGGAAATATACAAACACCAGAAACCTTAGAAGTAATCAATTATGGGCAATAATAAATTTCAATAAAATAAACAGGAGAGCTTAATAAACAAATTTCTCTCCCGGTTTCATTTCTTTACTTCTTCTCTCTTTCTTTAAACATTTATTGGTTCTACATATTTTATGTGTGTGTGTGTGTGTGTGTGTGTGTGTGTGTGTGGTGGGGAGGTATTGGTACTTACAAGAATCTGAGATATGCCCTTATTTTAGTATGGGTATTCAGTTTGAAAGAATGAAGATAAGTATACTTGTTTGGAGTGTATGATTTTTCAATAGTGTCATTAACTGACATGGATTCATTAGGGCTTTAGCAACAAACTTACCCCTTAGGTTTCTTTGTAAGTTTTAATAAAATCTTTATTATAGTCTTTTCTGAGGTATTATGGTATGTAAAGCAGAGAACACAAATTTAATAAGACCCATCAGTGTTATATGAGCTTATGCTCACAGATGTACTTCAACATGATCTGATGGAGACAGAAGTTGAATTAGGAGTTACAACTCAATTCTTTTTGCCTCTATCCACCCATTCAAAAAATTTTCAGTAACAAGATAGCCATCTGTGGCAGTATCTTAAAGCAAGTAATTATGTATACTGAAGAGTCATGCAGAAACTTTCAAGTCTCCTAGTCTTGCATGACCCATGGGACATGCAGAAAATGCAAACAAACTAGGAGAGGATGACATGAGATTTAGAATATTAACAATTTTCAGTTAGATGTTTCTGAATGAATTTGAAAAGATAAAAAGGAAAAAGAGAAGTGTCAAAGAAAACATAGGGGAGAAATTCCAGAATTCTTTGTATAGCATGGAATTACATTGTTGATCAAAACTAATTAGGAGATTAAGGTCATGATTATAGGTCTGATGATCCACATACCCACTGAATGGCAAAGAATTTTAAGAGACTTTAATCTCTGAATTTGAAGAAGGTTTAGACACAAGCTTTTGGACCCTGAAAGAAAATACTTCTATTTATTTATATGAATTTGTGCTTGTTAATTGCTGGTCTCAAATATACGTCTATACTTAAGAGAGTGTTTCTTCTCTCCAAAAAAGTTTTCATTTAAATTGAGGATACATTTCAAAAAACAAATATTTGATGTAAACTCTGAGATATAACAATGATCAAAGTGCTTATTGCCCTGAATTTAATCTTCTTGGAGAAGACAAGAGAGAAAAAGTTTTGTCTTCATTAAGCTTATTTTATGAGCTTAGTAAGTAATAAAAACATCCAGAAATTAAATGATTTCATTTGGTAAGGCATGCTGTGGAATAAATCAACTAGGCTGTCAAGTAAATTCTTTTATCTCTCTGAGCTTCAGCCTCCTCCTCTGTAGAAATGAAAGTGGTGATTTACCTGTTCTTTAAGTGTGCTTCCAACTGTGACAGAATCTGCTGGATATGTGTATCAGTAAAATTCGTAACTGCATATAAATTAAGAGAGGGATACAATTATCATGAGTACACTAAGTGTAGGCAAAGGCGCAGAAGATGTACGGTCACTAAAAAGTGCTCATGGGCTGATGACCAGCAGCACTTCTACTCCCTAGGTTTGAGGAGACACTGGGCACTGAGAAATGGTTAGCATCGCTGGCCGAGGTTTGACAAGTTGATGGAGCGAGACCAGATGTTATAGAATGAATGTACATGCCCCCCTCCATTTATATATAAAGTCTTATCCCCTGATGTGATGGTATTTGGAGGTAGGGTCTTATAGAGGCAATTAGGTTTAGATGAGGTCATGAGAGTGGGACCTTCATGATAGGGTTCCTGGCTTATAGAAGAAGAAGAAAGATTAAAGATCCCTCTCTCTGCTTACAGGTGCAAGAAAGGCCATGGGAATACATGAAGAGAAGGTGGTTGTCTATAAGCTGGGAAACCAGCCCTCACCAAGAGTAGGAGCTGTCAGCCCCTGATTTGGGGCCTTCCAGCCTCCAGAACTGCGAGAAATAAATGTCTGTTGTTTAAGGCACCTCTTTGTAGTATTTTGTTATAATAGACCAAATAGACTAAGACAGCAGGTAACTATGTCAAACAGGCCAAACAACTGAAAGTGAAGGGTGAGAGGCAGCAGAAGTATGAGGAGTGAGGGGCAGAAGAATGAGGAGTGAGGAGCAGACTCAGAGGACCCAGAGGACTCCAAACCCAGCCCTGCACTCTCCAGTTGTGTAATTTTATAAAAGTCACTTGACTTCTATAAAGGCCATAGCCTCTTCACTTATTAAATGAAGATAGTAATAATCTAATTTATAATGTTGTAGGATTCGATATATATATATATATATATATATATATATATATATATATATGGCATGAAACACATTTTTTTTTTCTTCTAGGTAAGAACTTACTGAAAGGCATCAGTCACTAAGATTCATCAGTAGAGGTCATTTACTTCTGAGGCAGAGTGGTGTAATCAAAAGAACACTAGTTTAGTGGTCAGGTCTTGGTTTGAATCTTGACTATTTGTTTCTAACTGTCCATAAATAAACCTAGGCACATCACATCTCTGAATCTCAATTTCTTCTTATGCAAATAGTTTCTCCCTTCCTTCCTTCCTTCCTTCCTTCCTTCCTTCCTTCCTTCCTTCCTTCCTTCCTTCCTCCTTCCTTCCCTCCCTCCCTCCCTTCCTTCCTTTATAGTATATGAAGCATTAACATCTTTTGATAGGTTGAAATGACTTCAGGGTTGTCTTTAGATAACGCCACCTTCACTCAAGAGACTTCTGACACATCTCCTCAAGTTAAGTTATAATCACACTCCAGAAAGTACACATAACCATAGGCAGAGATTTGGAGCTGGGGAAGCCAGGTGTCTATTTTATCTCTCAGGATGGCAGTCTCTATTGGTGATGACAAGCAGGTAACAAAAATTCTCTGCTGTCCACTGTGATGGATCCCAAAACACAAACATAATGAGCAAGACATGGTTGCTGCCCTCAGGAAGTTTACAGATTAGTGAAGGAAATTAATGAAGTAACAATAAGTTCAGTGTAGTCTGATAGAAGGCATAAGTGAAAACAAGTCTCATGAAAGATTAGAGGGCCTGAAGGATGCTAACTCTGCTAGAGCAGTCAGGAAAGACTTCTTAGGAGAAAATACATGTAACTGGGCCTTAAAGAGAACTGCTGACTAATGTACATAGCTATAATGTACAAATTTTAATATCCTAATATTTGAATATGTATTCCAGACTCTTTTCTAATTAATTTTACAAACTAAAATGATATTTCTATTTCCATTTTATAGATGAGGCAACAAGAGGTTAAAAATTTATCCACAGTCACTAGCTAGTAATTTGTTAAGCTGGGTTGGAATTTCTGTGGTCTGGCCCAATAGCTTTCGTGCTTGAACATTTTAATACATGGCCCCTTTGGGAGGGCAAGAAGAACATTTCTAAGCAGAGAGAGCAGCATAAGCAAAATCATAGCTGGGTGAAAATTCCTGATGTATTTAATGAGTGGATGGGTAAAACAAAAAAAAGGACAAAGGGGAAATGAGGGGAATAAAGGTAGGAAGCTAGTTTAGAGACAGTTGTGACAGTTTTTTATACACCATGATAAGGAGTATTAATTTATCTTGTAGACCGTGGGTAGACAATAGTTCAAGCAAACAGTGAAGGGAGCAAAATGAGAACTCTAAAAGAAGTGGGATAATTGGATTTAAATGTTTTATCTAGATCACAGTCTGTACAACCCTGGTCCACTGGTGTGAGAAAATAAAACATCAAAACTGACCTTTTTATTAATGTTTTATTTTTAAATTAAGAAATGAAGCTTTTGTAATATTGAATGCACAATGAGATGTAGTATATACATACTTTGCAAATAAATAGTCATTGGAGTATACTCTCAAATTCTTTTTTTTATTGAGGGTTAAGTGAAAATAAAGTTTGGAGACAGGGATTGGTCTAGGCAAGTGGTTCTTACCCTATTTGAGATCATTGTCCCATTTTATAATCTGATAATATCTCTAAATCCTTTACCAAGGGACACCTGGGTAGCTCAGTGGTTGAGTGTCTGCCTTCTACTCAGGTTGTGATCCCAGGGTCCTGGGATTGAGTACCACATCAGGCTCCCTGTGGGGATACTGCTTCTCCCTCTGCCTAGGTCTCTGCCTCTCTGTGTATGAGTCTCTCATGAATAAAAATTAAATAAAGTCCTTTAAAAAATCATTTGCCAAAAAATTGTACATTTTATGAATTTTTATACATTTGAAATACATCATACGTTAGAGAGAAACCATATACATTTAAGCATACTTTATGAAATTTCAGGAAGTTTATAGAAGATCTGAAGCAAAAGTAACAGATGCTAGTTTTGTAGTACAAGAAGCTTGGGGAGAAGAAAATAAAAGAAAGAAATATTTAGAACATAACCAGAGATTTGATAATAATTGGATTTTATCAGTAAGAAAAAGAAATAGTCATGGTTGCTCTCAAGCTTTTCTTGTGAGAACATGTGGAGATGAGTATCATTCTATTACATTACAAAAGAGAATCATGTCTCTGGGAGTGACAATGAATTGAGTTTGGGACATTTTGACCTTAAGCTTTATTGCAGAGCATGAGTGAGAATGAAGAAAACCAGTGGGAGTGAAAGGTCTGAGATTCTATTAAACAGTGAATTTGAATATAATATATATATATATAACAAAACCATGGACAAGAATAGGATTCCCAAGGAGCATGTATAAAGTGAGAAGTGATGTTCTGGAAAATAAACTAATGATGAGGCGCCTGGGTGGCTCAGTGTTTGAGCATCTGTCTTTGGTTCGGGTTGTGATCCTAGGGTCCTGGGATCAAGTCCCACATCAGGCTCCCCTTAAGAAGCCTGCTTCTCCCTCTGCTAATGTCTCTGCCTCTCTCACCAAGTCTCTCATGAATAAATACAATCTTAAAAAAAGAAGAATGAGAAGTCAGTAGGGTATACCTGCTGAGCTACAAAGGTCAGCATCATCAAGTATGAAGACATTTTCAAAACTTATTTAGTCAACTTGTAATGACTGAAGAATGAAAAAGTAGAAAAAGAAAATGTCTTCAAAAGATGGATGGTAAAAGGAAGGAAGGGATTAGGGAAGGTTTGTATGTCTATTCTAAAGAACTGAGCAAATTGACCATGAGTTCTTAACTATCTACACACACTGATGACATGTTCTCCTCACTCCAATGGTTTTGCTTGGTTCACTCAAGGCATCCATCAGGTCTTAGATAAAGGTCATTCTTTTAAGGAAGCCTTCTCTGGACTTGTGGACTAAGTCAGAAATATATAACTTCTTTCTAGAGGTTCTTCTCAAGAGCAGCTTCCACTTCATCTATCATGAAATTCATTATATTGGCACATAGTAAGTTTTCAATAAGCTACAGCTATTATGTTGAATCTGAAGTGTCCTTGAAACCTAAGCACAGGTATCAAGAGGACATTGGATATACATGCCTGGAATGCAGGATAGACAGTTAATTGGAGATAGAATTTGTGAGAAAAATGAGCAAAGGAGTAAATGAAGCCATTGGTTCTAGTAGGACCTCCAATAAGAGAATAATATACAAGGAAGTCTAGAATGGAGGCTCAGCGACCACGACATTCAGTGGCTCTGTAGAGGAAGATGATTGTCCAAAGGAAGGGAGGAGAAGCCAGTGAGGAAACATGAGGTGTTCCAAGAAGGAAAGTGTGGTCAATCATGGCAAATAGTGCTGAGGTATCCAGGAAGATGAAAACTGAGCAATGTCCTTTAGATTCAGTGACCCTGAGATCATTGTTGACCTTGTTGAGGCCTGTTTTGGCAGAGTGATAGGGAGGGAACCAGTTTGAATTGAGTGGCAGGAACAGTGAATGGAATATGGATGTTAAATGTGAGTTTTTTATGCCTTTCAGGTGGGTGTTGTGAAGAACATTCAGAGATGTAGTTTTTTTATAGCGTCTTTATTTATTTTTTTAATCAATTTAGGTTCATAAAAAAATTGAGAGGAAGGTACGGAGATT
The DNA here is from genome assembly GCF_053574225.1 of Canis aureus. NCBI lineage: Eukaryota > Metazoa > Chordata > Mammalia > Carnivora > Canidae > Canis > Canis aureus. The sequence goes on along the minus strand of NC_135634.1, from coordinate 34,370,277 downwards.
TCCCATATTCCTCCCACCTGCACACATGCACAACTTCCCCCAAGATCAATATCCCTCAACAGCGAGGCATACTTTTTACAAGGAGGAACCCCCACTAATACATCATAATCAGCCAAAGTCCACATTTTATATTAGGATTCACCCTTAGTGATGTGCTTCCTATGGGTTTGGACAAACATATAATGACATATATCTATCATAATATCATATAGAGTATTTTCACTGCCCTAAAGATCCTCTACATCCTGCCTATTCATCCTTCACCCCTGCTTAGAAACCACTGAACTTTTTAGTATTTCCATAGTTTTGCCTTTTCCAAAATGCCACATAGTTGGAAACATACAGTGTGTAACCTTTTCAGATTGGCCTCTTTCACTTAGTACTATGCATTTAAAGTTCCTCTATGTCTTTTCATGGCTTGTTATGTCATTTTTCTTTTATCAGAATAATATTCCATTGTCTGGAAGTACCAAATTTTATTTATCCATTTACCTACTGAAGGGCATCTTGGCTGCTTCCAGATTGGTAATTATGAATTAAGCTGCTATAAACATGCATGTGTTAATTTTTGAGTGGACATAAGTTTTCAACTCCTTTGGATGAATACCAAGGAGTACGATTACTGAATAAGTGCACTTTTTTTTTAACTAGTACCCAAATTACTGTGTTACAAATCACCACAAGTAGTCTTTTACCTAAGCATTTAAATTAAGCTCATAAATCTAATTTCACCATTCATTTACTTTATTCATTTTATATTACTATCTTTTTTGTTGTGATTAAAAACCATGTAACATGAAATCCACCCTTTCAAAATATTCTTTAAGTGTACACTACAGTACTGCTGATTATATATACATTGTTATACAGTAGATCTCTAAAAAATTTGCATCTCATATGACTGAAACTCTATACTCATTGAACAGCAGCTCCCCACTTTCTTCTCCCTCCTAGCCCTTGGCAACCCCCATTCTACTTTCTGATTCCATTAGTTTGGTTACTTTAGATACTTCATATAAGTGGAATTTGGTACTTCATATAAAAGTATTTGTCCTCCTGTGACTGGCTTCTTTCACTTACATAATGTTCAAAAGTTTCATGTACATCATAGAATATGACAATATTTTCTACTTAAAAAAAAACTGATTCATGTTCCAAATGTGTATATACCACATTTTCTTTATCCATGCTTTGCTGACCACTTAGATTATTTCTACCTTTTGGCAATTGTGAAAATGCTGCAAAGAATACAATAGTATGAGTATCTCCTTGAGTTCCTACTCCACCAGCAACACACAGGTGTTCCAATTATTCCATATTCTCACCAATACCTGACGTTTCTTTCTTTTCCTCCTTTACTCTCCCCCTTTCTCCTTCACCCCATTTTCTCACTCTCTTCCTTCTTTCTTTCTCTTTCTCCTTCTCTTTATTTATTTTTTTAAAGATTTTATTTATTCATGAGAGACACATTGAGAGAGAGAGAGAGGCAGAGGGAGAAACAGGCTCCGTGCAGGGAGCCCAACACGAGACTCAATTCCAAGTCTCTAGGATTAGGCCCTGGGCTGAAGGCAGTGCTAAACTGCTGAGCCACCCGGGCTGCCCTCCTTCTCTTTATTTATTTATTTGTTTATAATGGTCATCCTAATGGGTATGAGATGATCTCATTGTGTATTTTTTTAAAGATTTTATTTATTTATTCATGAGAGAGAGCAGAGAGAGACAGAGAGAGGTGGAGACACAGGCAGAGGGAGAAACAGGCTCCATGCTGGGAGCCTGATGTGGGACTTGATCCCAGGGCTCCAGGATTAAGCCCTGGGCGGAAGGCAGGCGCTAAACCACTGAGCCACCCAGGGATCCCCCTCATTATGGTTTTAATTTGCATTTCCCTGATGATTAGTGATATGGAGCATCTTTTATATTCCTGTGGTCATTTACATGTCTTCTTTGGAGAAATATCTATTCAAAACTTTTCCACACGTTAAAATAAGGTTATTCGTTTTGTTTTGCTATTAGGTTGTGTAAATTTCTTATATGTTTTGGATATTAACCCTTTATCAAATATCTAGTTTGACAATATTTCCATCCACCCTGTGAGTTGTCTTTTCACTCTGTTGATTATCCTTTAGTGTGCAGAAACTTTTCAGTTCAGAGTCCCACTTGTCTATATCTATTTTTCTTGCCTGTGTTTGGGGGATCATATTTAAGAAATCATTGCTAAGACCAATGTTATAAAACTTTTCATCTATGTCTTCCTATAGGAGTTTTATGAATTCATGTCTAGTATTTAAGTCTTAAATAAATTCTGAGTTGACTTTTGTGTTTGGTATAAATTAAAATCTGATTTCATTTTTTACATGTGAATGTCTGGTTTCCCCAACATCATTTTTTAAAACCAGATCTAGTGGTGATGGACTTCTTTAGCTTTTGTTTATGTGTGAAAGTTTTGTTTCTCCTTCTTTTCTAAGGACAGTTTTGCTAGTTATTGTAATCTTGGTTGGCAGTTTCTTTTTCTTTCAACATTTTAAATATTATCTTACTCCCTCTAGCCTGCAAAGTTTCTGCTAAGAAGTATGCTGGTAATCTTATGGAAGCTCCTTGGTATGTGAAAAGTTGCTTTTTGTTTGGTTCTTTTTATATTACCTATCTCTTTGTTTATCCTCTTATTTTGTTTATGCATTGTTTTCCTGAGCTTGTTGAGCATCTTTACGAAGGTCATTTTGAATTATCTGTCAGATTATTCATTTACTTGTTTTTGTGAATTAATTTTTGGGTATATATATCTCTTTGAGTGAACCATGCTTTCCTGTTCATGTGTTTTGTAATGGTGTTGGGATCAGCATACTTGAAAAAAAAAATACCACCTCTCACTCTGTGGACTGACTTCATATAGGTAAAGACCTTCACCAATCAGCTTGGCTAGAGGTTATGGGGACCTCTTGAATCTTTTCTGTGGATGCTTTTGGATGTGGGTATGCGTAAATTGCCCATTTAAAGAATTTACTGGGGTTTTCTTTCAGGAATTTGTAATTTTTTTGCTCCCTCTCATGTATGTCTGTGGTACTGCAGGCTCTCTAGAGCTGCTGAAAGCTTCCATGCTCTTTTTCTCTTAGCAGCTCCCAGTCTTCTAGAATATGCCAGTTTCTGTCAGGACTTAGAATTTGTGGGACAGGAAGTAGTCCCTCAGGTAGTCCTCTGAAAAAACAGGATGTTGGACGCATGCTCCAATTTCTTCCCACTCTAAAGAGATGCTGGGAGTTAGGGGTTTTCTTTTGTTTATCCTGAATTGCATCAGGAGGAGATACTATGGTGAATACGTGTGTGCTAGCCCAGAATGCCACCTTTGTTTTCAGTGGTGCTCAATATGGAACCCTATCTCTTCAGCACTGAGATTCAGGAGACAGAAGTCAGTCTCTGAGGCAGCCCTTCAAACATGTGAACTATTGGATGTACAAACCAGTGTTCTGTTTTCCTCCTCAGGGAGAAGCCATTAATGTCCCTATACTGTATCACTGTTTTCTTAATATTTCCTTTTTTTCTTTCTCTTTAAACTTTTCCTTCCATTATCACAAATTCTTGGTTGAAATGATTACTTCCTCAAAATTCTGTGTACTTTCTGTGATGATTAATTTTACGTGTCAGTTTGACTGGACTAAGGGATGTCCAGAAAACTGATAAAGCATTATTTCTGAGTGTGTCTCTGAAGATCCTTTACAAGAGATCAGAATCTCTTCTCTAGATCTTTATGCATTTAAATCAATAAACTGCATAAAGAAGATATCTTTGTCAATGAAGGTGGACACTGTCCAATTCATTGAGAGACTAAATAGAATAAAAAGGCCAAACAAGGGAGAATTTTTTCTTTGCTTGAACCCTAAACATCTTTCTTACTCTCTAACATTACCACTCCTGGTTGTCAGGCCTTCAGACTCTGACTAGGATTTTCACCATAGATTTTCATGATCCTCAGGCCTTTAATTTTGACTGATTTTTAATTACACCACTGTTTTGTCTGATTCTCCAGCTTTGTAGATCATGGCAGTGTAGGTAGGCTGAGTCTGAGGATCCAGAGGGGTTCCTGCAGGTCCAGACCAGAGGGTTCTTGGCTTCATACAAGATGTAAATTAAACATGAGCTAAAAGGAAGTGATAGCAATTTATTAAAAACGTGGAGAGAATGTAGACACAGACAGAGCATCTAGGAGACTCAGAAAGGAAAAGATAGTGAGTCTCATCTTTCCTTGGAGCCTGGAGTTTTTATTGAGGTCACTGGTCTGGAACATGTGTCTTCTTGGTAATCCAGGAACAAGAGCAGCATTTAGGTGTCTTGCATAAGTCACTTATGCTCTGGAACCAGGGGTCTTGATGAATCAGTGGTCTTGGAAAATGTTCATGATGACCCCACCTGGTCACTCATTAGATGTTATCTACTGTGCTGGAAGATGCCAAAGAAATCATTAAATCTTTGACCTTTACAAGGAGGACATACATTGTTCTATAAGGTATGTGTAAGATGTGTGTATAGATCCTAGCAAAAATAAAAACAGGAAAAGGAGTGAAAAAAGCAGTTTTCATGGGGTTCTTTTAGTTTCTCTGTCTCAATGGGACTTCTTGCCCTTCATGATTGTGTGAGCCAATTCCTGTGATGTATATATTCAATAGGTTCTGTTTCTCTGAAGAATCCCAATTAATATAGATTTTGGTATTGAGAGTGGTGCTAGAGGAACAGAGTTTTGTTTTGTTTTTAAAGATTTTATTTATTTATTCATGAGAGACACAGACAGAGAGAAAGAATGGCAGAGGCATAGGCAGAGAGAAAAGCAGGCTCCATGCAGGGAGTCCGATGTGGGACTCAATCCAGGGACTCCAGGGTCATGCACTGGGCTGAAGGCAGGCACTCAACTGCTGAGCCACTCAGGCATCCCGGAACAGCATTTTAAGTATGATTTATCTAAATCGTTCTTGAGTTTCTGGAGTTGGCTTTCTAATCTAACTAGGATTTAAAGATGCTGTTGCTTGGGACAACTGGGTGGCTCAGTGGTTGAGCAACTGACTTTGGCTCAGGTCATGATCCCAGGGTCCTGGGATCAAGTCCTACATCAGAGTCCCTGCAGGGAGCCTGCTTCTTCCCCTGCCTATGTCTCTGCCTCTCTCTGTGTGTCTTTTATGAATAAATAAAGAAAATCTTTAAAAAAGATAAAGATTCTCATGACTCTATGTCTAGTAGTAAAGAGAAAACTGATAGTTCATGGCATGAATTATTTGTAGAAATATATAAAACACCTGCATTGGATACTCATTGACCATTTGTAGAAGCAAAGAGCTAAGCGACTCTCTATATGAGACTTTCAAACATTTTTGGAAAACTAAGGAATGTAATGGCATTGGTTTATCTTTCCTAATATTGATGGACAAAGTGATGGGAGAGAAATATATGCTCAGGTATTCTAATTTCTAGCTCAAGTGTCCCATAAATGACCTAAGAATTTCTATGTATTTCCTCAAGGAGAGAGACTTGTGTCATGTAGCTAATGGGTTAAAATTGATGTAAAGCAAATGCAGAATCTCATCCTGTGACTGGTTGAATTACAAAACAAATTGAACTTCCATTCTCACAGTGTCTACACTTAAAGTGAAGATATTTATTGAGAAAGAATAGAACCTGTTAATTTGGATAGAGATGTGTAGAAGACCCTAATTGAAGCTAGGGACATTGAACATTTAAAGTCTGTTGAGCATTGTTTGTCAAGAGAAGTCTCTCTTCATCCAGGGAAATTACATTCCCAACTTACAGTAATATCAGCTTTTCTACTTCTGTCTGATAGAATTAACTCTGCATTGGTTGAGGTCTCCCCTGAGGCAGTTACTATGCAAAAAAGAAAAAGCCATTTCTCTCAAGACCCACCCCCATCACCTTTTATTTGCTTTTAGACCTATAAGTAGACTCCAATCCCAGCAGGACCCTAAAGGTGAGGTACAAAGTTTGACCCATGAAGAAGTTTGACTCATGAAGAAGTTTGACTTGAATTTTCAATTTATATAAATAGAAAACCAGGGAATGTGCATGAGAATAGATAACAAGGTGTGGGATAGTGGTGGAAAGGACTATGAAGTTGGATCAGGCAGGATTTACTGATATAGATTCACTAAGCAGAGCTTCTGCATTTAATGCTGCAAGCTCAGGGAGTTAGGATTCTAACACTTTGATTCACTCACTGAAACTTGGGCCAAAATATGGCCCTTTGAGCAAGTTGGAAATGCCAAACATCCCCAGTGTAATGCATAGGAAGGGATTCAGAAGCTTAGAGGGATTGGAATATCGGAGTGAATTTGTCATTTAAGACATACCCACCCTGAGATGGCCCAGAAAACATGTGTTTCATTAATACTTTGAGAAATAAATTTGTGAGGGGAGTCCCAGCATCCTTGAAAAGCTCTGTGATCACTCTTCTCTATAGGCCAGACCTTACAGTGGGAGCAGAAACCACTATATTGAAAAACCTAAATGCAGTAGAATTAAATGGATCCAGGTCTAAGTTGGCAGAGGTGAAGTTGGAGCACTCAACCACCAAAGGTAAGGTGGGTGTAGTTACAGTAATGGTCAGAAGAGTCAAAGAAACAATTGGAATAGTCAGACATGCACAGACCTGTGGCTTTGGCTAATTTATGGTTTTCTAGAAATGGAATAGATGAGAAGCCTATTAAATTCTTACTTTCTCTGTATGAGCAGAAAAGTTCTAAGTCAAGTGAACAAAAGTCTAACTTGAATTATGAAAACAGTCATGGATCTTCAGTAAGTTCCCATACTTGAGACAGTTGGCAGACCCAAAACCTCTTGAATGAATGGCAGGCCAAGTCCCATTGAGGAAGAATCCTGGTATAATGCTAAAAAAAAAAAAAAAAGATAAATGCCATTCTCTCAGCTTTCCCCAAGGGACCTATGATCCTTTATCATGGTACTGTATACATTGGGGAGGAGGAAGTAATCAGACTTACTGGACACTGGCTCTGAACTGACACTGATTCCAGGAGACCCAAACTGTCACCATGGTTCTCCAGTCAAAGTAGGGGCTCATGAGTAGGGTCCCTGAATATATTCTGTGGTGATTTCTCCAGTTCTAAAATGCAAAATTGGAATAGACATACTGAATAGATGGGAGAATCCCCACATTGGTTTCTTGGCCTGTGAAGTGAGGAATATCATGATGGGAAAAGCCATTAGAAGCCACTAGAATGCGTCTATTTAGGAAAATAGTTAATCATAGCAATACTTCATGGAGGGATTACAGAGATTAGCTTCACCAGAAGAAGAACTTGAAAGTTGCAAGGCTCCTGATTCCCACCACATCTCCATTTGATTATCTTACTTGGCGTGTGAAGAAGACAGATGAATCTTGGAAAGCGAGAGTGGGATTATGGTCAGTTTATCCACGTGATGTCTCCAATTGTAGTTGTTGTACCAGATTTGTTTTTCTTTCTTTAGCAAATAAAAACATCCTCTGGTACCTGTTGTATAGCTATTGATCTGGCAAATATCTTTTTCTCCATATCTGTCCATAAGGCCCAATAGAAGCAGTTTGGTCTCAGGTGGCAAGGCCATGCATGCCCCTTCACTGTCCTACCTCAGGAATATATCAACTCTGACTTATGTCAGAATTTAGTTTGCAGGAATCTTGGCCACCTTTCTCTTCTACAAGATGTCACACTGGTCCACTACATTGATGGATATTATGTTGATTGAACCCAGTGAGCGAGGAGTAACAACTACTTAAGATTTAATGGTAAGATGCTTGCTTGTCAGTGAGTAGGAAATGAATTGGACTAAAATTCAGGGGCTTTTTACTTCAGTAAAATTTCTAGAGTCCAGTGATGTGAGACATGTAAAGATATTCTCCTTTCAAGGTAAAGGACAAGTCATTGCATCTGGCCCCTCTAACAACCAAGAAAAATGTACATTTAGTGGTCCTTTTTGGACTTTGGAGGAAATATGCTCCTCATATGGTATGTTACTCCAGCTTATTCATCTAGTGACCAGAAAAGCTGCTGGTTTTGAGAGGGGCCCAGAATAAGAGAAGGCTATACAATAAATCCTGGCTACTGTATAAGCTGCTCTGACACTTGGGTCATATGATCCAGCAAACCGAATGGGGCTTAAAGTGTCAATGACAGATAGGGATGCTATCTTGAACCTTTAGTAGGCATCTGCTTTTGGCCTTAGTAGAGACTGAATGCTTGACTAAGGGCCACCAAATTACCAGATGACCTGAGCTGCCTTTCATGAATTGAGAGTTATCTGACCCATCAAACCATCAAGTTAAGCATGCAGAGTACCACTCTATGATTGAATGGAAGTGGCATTTATGTAATCAACCCAAAGCAGACTCTGAAGGCATAAGTTACAAGAAGTAGCCCAAATGTTCATGGTCCCCACTTTTGCTACATTGCCTTCTCTCTCCCAGCCTACACCTGTAGTCTTATGAGCAGTTCTCTACAATCAGCTGGCAGAAGAAGAGAAGATTCAGGCCAAGTTTATAGATGGTTCTGCATATGTAGGCACTATCCAGAAGTGGATAGCTGTAACTTTACGGGTCCTTTCTGGGATATCCCTGAAGGACAGTGGTGAATGGAAATTCTTCCAGTCGGCAGAAATTCAGGAAGTGCAGCTGGTTGTGCACTGCATTCATAAGGAGAGATACCCAGATGTGCAGATATATATTGATTGATGGGCTACAGCCAAAGGTTTGTCTGGATGATCAGAAACTTAGGAGGAACATGATTGGAAAATTGGTGACAAAGAAATTTAGGGAGGAGATATGTCAGTAGGCCTCTCTGAATTGGCAAAATACATGAAGATATTTGTGTCCCATCAAAGGATGACCTTATTTTATATATAAGTGATAAGCTACTAACTTCAGAGAAATTGTATTAATTTATCCTACTGCAAACAGCGTAAGAAAGACTCATCTTTTTTTTCTGTATCAAGTTATTATTTACATTCTAGTTAATTAACATATAGCATAATATTGGTTTCAGGAGTAGAATTTAACAAAAACTCTCTGGGGAATATAACTTTGCAGGCGATTAAGCCCTGACATTTTACAATTCTCTAAAACTGATGGGGGGGGGGGGGGCTGATTATTTCTTCTGTCCAGTAGAAAAAAGATCTCAAAAATTATTTTTACCCTGTAGGCCATTAACCAATTTTGTATCGAAATTAACAATTTGATTTCAGAATTTCTTCTGACTACAATTTTCAATCTGCATATTCTCTTTCAAACCAACTTTGTCATGCTGGTGGGTTCTTCATTGAAAGTTAAATAAAACTTGAATATGTGCCTTCTATGCATTTATATTAGAAACAAAACAAAACAAAAAGGGTTACCTCAGCAGACAAGGAGGATACCCATTCTGTGGGTTCCAATCATCCTGTTTCTCCAGCACCCTTCTTATCCACTGGGCTTTTGAACATATTGGTCATGGTGGCAAGAATAGAGATTATGCATAGACTCAGAAATATTGACTTTCACTCATCAAGGCTGTCTAGCTATGGCCATGGCTGAGCACCCAACTGCAAGTAGCAGAGACCAAAACTGAGCCTCCTTTATGGCACCATTCCTGGGGGGAACAACCAGCTACCTGGTGGCAGGTTGGTCATGCTGGACCACTTCCAACAAAGAAGGGGCATCGTTTTGTCCTCAAAGTAATAGAGGCTCTTGATATGGATTTGCCTTCTCGGTACACAATGCATCTGCCAAAATGGCAATCTTTGGAGTTACAGGATGCCTTACCCATTGTCATACACAGCATTGTTTCTAACAAAGGAACTTCACAGTGAAAGAAGGGCAGTGAGTATGGCTAATGAAATTCATTGGTCTTATTAGGTTCCCCATTATCCTGAAGCAGCTGGCTTGATAGAACAGTGGGATGGCTTTATGAAGACTCAGGAGGTGACAAAAGTTTGCAAGGCAGGAAGAAAGTTCTCTAGAAGGCTATTATGTTCTGAGTCAGCATTGAATATGCAGTGCTATTTCTTCCATAGCTGGGATTCATGGGTCCAGAGATCAAGAGGTGGAAATGGGAGTGGCACTCATTATTACTCTAGTGACCAACTAGCAAAACTTACGTTTCCTGTTTGCATGACTTTATGCTCTGCTGACCTAGAGGTGTTAGTTCCAGAGGGAGGGATGTTTTTACCAGAAGACATGATGATTCTATTGAACTTTAAGTTAGCCACTTTGGGCTTCTCATGCTTTTGAATCAATACACAAAGCAAAGAGTTATGGTGCTGGCTGGGGTGATCAATCCTAAATACAAAGGGAAAATCTGATCACTATTCTATAATGTAAGTAAGGAAGAATATGTCTGGCATACAGGAGACCCCTTAGGGCATCTCTCAGTATTACCAAACCCTGTGATTATGGTCAGTGGAAAACTATAACTCAATCTAGGCAGAACTAATAATGCCCCAGGTCCTTTAGGGAAGGAAGGTTTGGGTCACCCTACCAGCTAAAGAATCATAAACAGCAGAGGTGTTTGCTGAAGGCAAAGGGAATATAGAATAGATAGTTAAAAAAGGGTAGGTAAAAACTAGCTATGATCATGTGTGACCAATTACAGAAGTGAAAACTGTGGTTGTCATGGCTATTTCCTCCTTATTTTGGTATGGATATGTTTGTGTGTGTATACATATGCTGTGAAAATATCTTTGTTTTCTTTTCCTCTCTTTTATTCCTTTATCATGTAATATATGATGTGCTGACTTTATGTAGTATTTAAGTATTGTTAATTTTACATCTTACTGTTTCAATTATAGGATATAAGGAGAGGAATAAACATCATTCAAGTACTTTGCCCTCTCTTTTGGGGGAACAGACAATGGGATTGCTCAGCTTCCATAATCGTGTGAGTCAATGCCTATAATAAATCTCTTCGTATATGTGCTGTCGGTTCTGTATATCTGTAGAGAATCCTGGATCATACACTGTCATATCATTGACCAGCTATTCCTCATTAATCTGAACTAAAGTAAAAGCAGTATTTTATTTTTTGTTTCCTTTTCTTTCTGATAATTACAACTAACTTTAAGGCAATTAAGCAATAAACCTGATATACCTATTATAGCAGAATTAGATCTCAAGTTGATCCTTTCCTTTCATATTCATTATATCAATGCTAAATTTTGCTCTAGAAATTCCTGTCATCATCATCTATAACTTCTATCCTTAAAAAACTAAAGTCATACATAAACTAAACCATATTTCTATATTTTATCACATGTGGGATTCTCTAAGTGCAATCAGTTTCATGTCATTTCAAAAATTCTCATCCTCTATTTGTTCTCTCTAGTGTACAAAATGGTAGCAGCTATTTATGAAGCAAGATATTTGACAAATAATTTAATTCAGGATAATTCATCTTTTCATGTATATCTAATTACTGTAAAAGAGTCTTTACAGAGGAGTACATGGTAATGACCATGTACACTGAAGATAAGTGCTATAGACATTAAGGAGGAGGTGAGATGATATTAGGCTGGGGTTGATATATGGCCCTAGAGAGGAAGAGAGATACAAGAAGAATGGATGGTGACATTTACAGAGGCAGAAAATTTGAGTTGTGTGAACAATTTAAAGAACTGAAAGCATTAAGTGAGATTTGGAGAAAGCAGACCTGTTTGGCTAGATTGGAGCATTGGAGAAGGATTCACATAAGCTAGAAACCTATATGAGTTCAAGTAGAAAAGGAACAGAATCCTAGAGACGGTTGGAGAATTAATGCTTGGAGCATTGAAGACTGAATGGCATTGATCTCTGAAAAGTTAAGTTTGGTATGTGGTAGAGCATGTGGGTAAAGAACAGCCTGAACTCTGTGGTCTTTAAAATCACCTGGTGTTAAGCCATCCTGTTTGAGATAGTTTACAAACAGGAAACAGGGCAGAGTGGATGAAAGGAAACTACTCAGGGGGTTATCAGTGGATGTGCTGTCTACAGACATTTTTATAAACTCACTGTGTCTTGCTAGGATAAATTTTTAAAAAAAATCTGTTGATCTTCTTTCTCAACTTCATAATGCTTTGCTGCTCACCTGGAATCTTACAGTGCTTGTACAAAAAGGCTCAAGTCATGCTGGGCATCTCAAGAGCCAGAGATTAATCTGACATTAAATCTGGGTTTGGCTTGCATGTAGAGATGAAGAGATGTTCTTGTCCCAAGTTTGGCAGTCACTTAGATGTTGAAGTCCCAATGTTTCAAACTCAGCTCAAAACCCTTTTGTGTGTTTTGAGTTTGGCTCTTGGCAAGGCCTAATTTCCTGTTTCTAAGAAAAAAGACTCATGAGAGAGCCTCAATAAAGCTTCTTGGACATCAAAACAACATTTTGATGAATTAATTGTAAATGAATCAGAAACATATGGATTCATTCTCTTGAGACACACATGTGTTTAAGGAGGGGGGCAGTTGTTGCTCAGGGCTAAATGTGTTTTGGGTTTTATCAAATGCAAAATGCTTGGGGGGAAAAGGAGCAAAAAGATGAAGTGGAACTTTTGCCTTGTCTTTAAATAGGCCCATTTACAATCTTATTTACTGCCACCTATTGTTGTTCCAGAAGAAATTCAACAGTCATGACTAATCACAAACAGCCAGGCCTGGTAATTTATAGCATCTCATAGTTGTCAGTTGAGGCTTAAGAAAGAATAGGTCTTGTTTTCATGTTATTAACAGAGCTCAAGTCAGACTACCTGGTAAGAAGGTGGCCTGTCTCTAATGAACAATTAGTAAATATACTCACCTTTGTTTGAATTCTTTGTTGTCTTCTTAAATGTACTGGCTGAACTACAGCACAGTTTTCTGGAAATCCTGTTTCAAAAACTAACGGAACTACACTGAAATGCTGCTTCACACACGTTAAGATGGCTGCTTTACAAAAAGAGATAACAAAGGTTGGCAAGGATGTAGAGAGATTGGACCCTTGTGTACTGTTTGTTGGAATGCAAAATGGTGCAGCTGCTATGGAAAACAGTATGGCGGTTCCTCAGAAATTTTAAAATAGAATTACCATATGATCCAACAATTTCACTTCTAGATATATTCCTAAAAGAAGTGAAAGCAGGAACTCAAAGATATATTTGTACACCCTTGTTCACAGCAATATTATTCATAATAGCCAGGAGGTGGAAACAACTCAAGTGTCATTTGACAGGTTAATGAATAAATAAATTGTGATATATACATCGCATTGGAATATTATGCAACCTTAAAGAGGAAGGGAATTCTGAGACACGCTGCACTATGGATGAACCCTGAGGACAAGATGCTATTGGAATAAGCCAGCCACAGACAAAAATCATATGATTCTACTCATACAAAGTATCTATAGTAGTCAAATTCTTAAAGATACAAAGTAGAAGAGTGGTTGCCAGAGCCAGCAAGGAGGGGAGAATGAGGAGTGGTAGTTTAAATGGGCACAGAGTTTCAATTTTGCAAGATGCAAAGAATTCTGGAGGTGGACTGTAGTGATGTTTGCACAACAATATTAATGCACTGAATGCCACTAACCCATATACTTGAAAATGACCATGATGGTAAATTTTGTGCTATATTTTATTACAGTTTTAAAAATAATAAACTAAGGAACTTTTATTGCAATACTATTGTCCAAGGTAATATCAAGTATATATGACATCTGCAATCCCCAGGATTCTGTTCCCTGGCTCTATGGAGTCCAATTTCTAGACTAGAAGGATTTGGTCATACCTATGAGAAGAAGCCTATGCACGAGTTTCCTGCCCCAGCTTCCCCCAGACCAAAATTCTGTGACCATTTCCCAAGATGTTTCTCTTGCACGAAAGGCTGTGCTTGGTGTTCATTTTGATAAGCTATCACTTGGCATTAATTTTGTGCCTGGAGAAGGAAGCATATTTTGATTTTCCAAGTACTGTTCCCTTGAGGGTGGTCCTGTTTATTTTTGCATATTATCAAGTAACTTATATTAAGCCCTAACGGAGATATTTATAGATAGGGAATAAAGGAAAAGCTTATTTCTTGGTTAAGCTTTATTAACAGCATTCTCACCACTACGTAGGAAATATTTTACCTTGAACATATTTTTCCAGTTGATGCCTATAGGTACTTTATCTTTTAGTCATGAAAAATGGGGAGTATGTATGGTTTATAGTTTATATAATTTATAATATAGTTCATTCTGAAAAGGATTTGAAATAACTTACAAATAAGGGAAGGTGAAAAGAGAAAATTAAGTTGGTGGCAGAGTTAAGATTAGTATAAAAATACATGCAATGGGAACGATATTATTGCTACAAAGATGTAAAGAATTTGATTCTGGTCTTCCTAACCAACAAAGCAAGGAGGAAAATATTTGATTCACAGAAATAAATCTTATTCCACCTCACAAGAATCCTCTTGAAATAAATACACTGAAGATCTTAGTCTGATTTCATTCTATCCTTTGTAATTACTTCATTCTATTTACCAAAAAAATTGGTGCAATGAAGTGGCTGAGAGACTCATGTTTACCAATGTTAGCAGGCAACACTGGAATTGACACAGTCTATGAATTACCCATATATATATATATATTTTTGAGTCATTAAGGTCTTTGCTTGTCCCTTTACTTCTTCAAAATTTTTAAAATTCCATTTTTTATTAGTATCTCCTGGAAAGCAAATAAGAATGGCACGAGAGGAAATAAAATTCGAGTTTAATTTTTCCTGTATTTTTGCTTACCTGGTTCCTTAAAAAAAGAACTCTCAATTTTAGTTAGTACTTAGTTCTTCTTGCTTAAAATATTTAACTTGAGGTCTAAAGAGCTACATGGCTTTGGACATCTTCTCTGATTCTGATTCTGTGCTATGTCAACAGCTTCAAAGATTGGCAGAATGGAAATGACATTAGATTAAGAGGTAACTAGAGTTATCACATGGTGTGAGAAATTACTGATTTGTCTACATCTTTTTCTTGGTCTTTGACATAGGAAGTGTGAACTACATAGTCTCCTACATCTTTCTCAGCTCTACATTATGAGAGTTGTTTAATCTTTATGTGCAGAGAGGACTCAAGTACATGGAAACATCCTTATGTGTGGTGTTATCTTTCAATAATCTCTTAGCCAGGAAATGTTAGTAATGAAAAGTTACTTAAAAGTGCTTCTGAGTTCTTTAGGGAAGAAGTCCAAGAGGAATGTTTTCTGTAATTAAAAGGACAAGGGCATTAGTGAGGGACAAGGGGAAGGAGGTTGGGATGTCGTCCTAGGATGAAAATGACCACTATGTGCACAATGGAATTTGGCAGTCCAGATTGTTTTGGTTTTATTTCCATTTACTTAAAACAAGTGTTTGTGGGAAATGGGGATGGAGGAGATATAATTTATTTTGGGTATTGTGCATTAGTCATCTTTCATCTGCGAAGTCACCACCTGTAAGAAACATTAGACAGTAATAGACGTCATTCATAAGCAATACGTTTTGTTTTATGAGAGACTTCTATGGATGTGATTAAGCTCCGTTAAACATCCTATGCCACTGGGACAGGAAGCATTCTCATTGTGTATTCTCACTTGTGAAATGCCATGACTCCAGAAATACATAAACTTTAAAATCTATTCTGGTTGGATCTATATATGCTTTGGGAACTGGGGAAGGGAGATAGAACAATCTGATTGCTCCAGCCTTGATTATTTGGAAATTTAGTTGTTAAATCATCCAGATGATTTCCTTAATTTTCTGTGTTCTTTTTTTTTTTTTTTTGGAAGTAGATACTGTTGTTTTTGCATCCAAAAGCAACTTATTTTTTCATTTAACTATAATACTTCAAATTATGTCCTTGGTAATTTACTGGTACGACTTGGAGCAATCATTACACACACATTTACAGTAATTCTCCACAATGCTGCTTGTGATGGTCTTAATCTAAAACTGGTGAACAAGATTATTTTTAGCGTAACCTCAGTATTTTGCTAGAAGGAATGCAAAATTCTTTATAAAAGGAAAGGACAAATAGCTTTCATACTAAAGTAAAGTCCTGGGCTCATATATATCCAGATAACACAGTGACTAAACAGACAAAGTAGTGGATAAGCTGAAAGGGGACCGGCCCTGAGGTGGACCTGTGATGTAGGTTTATTTTCCAAAGTTAGCCACAATTGGAAAATATTCTAGACTTCACTGACACTTCAAATCAACTAATCCACATTTGATTTGAACTGAAAAAAACATTTAAGAGGTACTTTGAGAAAGAGCACATGGTAGATAATGCCACTTAAATAAATTTGAGGGGCACCTGGGTGATTCAGTTGGTTAAGCTTCCATCTCTTCATTTCAGCTCAGGTCATGATCTCAGGGTCATGAGATCGAGCCCCCCACAGAGCCTGGTTATGATTCCTCTCTCTCTCTCTCTCTCTCTTCTCCCCTTATTCTATAAATAAATAAATAAATAAATAAATAAATAAATAAATAAAATCTTAAAAAATAAAAAAATAAATTTGAATTGTAGTGAGTTGTGATTTCATATGAGTACAAAAAACTCCCTTTTCTATCTGCATGATATGACTTCCAAATACTCAATTGCTGTACTTTAAAACTGGGTACATCCACAATGTAATTGATTAAATGTAAAATACAAAAGATGTCTAATTTGTACTCCCATTCCCTAGTTTGACAAAGACTCTTGTGGTACAAAAAGCCAAAACCAAAAACAGTAGCAAAAGGCCATCAACTTAAGTGAGGCGGTATGTCTATCCAAAAGTCAAAAAAAGCCACTTGTCATCTTAAAAGTTTAGTTTTTGAAATACACTTCCTGTTAATTAAAAGAAAAACTCAAATGTAGTAGCTTCATTTGGAAGATCTAAGTTTTGTCACAGAAAAAATAGATGTTTAGGGTTGTCTTTGATATATACAAGATATAATTGGTGAGTGATTTTAGGTTCAGATTTACAGGTGCTACTGGAAGGCTGTTTCCCCAAGCTTTGTGAATTGACATTGACCTCTGTATTTTGAAGGTTCCAGATTACTTTCTGATTGGAACCTCACAGCAATCCCTCATTGTAGTTCAAGGTATAAAACATCTTGGAAAGTTTCGTTTCTTGAGAATTGCTCAAGGATCTGTCTAAAGAGTTAGCTTTGACTCTCAATAATTTGTTTACTTTTTATCATCTCTTTTTTTTTTATCATCTCTTCTTTAGGAAGAAACTCACTTAGTTCTATTGGAAGTATAGCCAATCTCACTTTTAAAACATTTTAATTGTAGTAAAATATACATAACATAAAATTTACCATCTTAACTGTTTTTTTCAGATTTAATTTTTTAAATTTTTTATTTAAATTCAATTTGCCAACCTATAGTATAACATCCAGTGCTCATCCCATCAAGCGCTCCCCTTAGTGCCCATCACCCATTAACTGTTTTTAAATGTATAGCTCAGTAATGTTAAAGTACATTCACATTGCTGTGCAGCCAATCTCCAGAACACTTTTCGTCTTGCAAAACTGAAACTATATACCCATTAAATAATAACTCCTTATCCCCTGTCACCCCAGCCCCTCTAAACCACCATTCTGTTTTCTGTTTCTACAAATTTGACTACTCTAGGTACCTCATTTAAGTGGAATCATATAGTATCGTTTTTTTGTGTCTGATTAATTTCACTTAGCACCATGTCTCCCAAGTTTATCCATGTTGCAGCATGTGTCAGAATTCCCTTCCTTTTTAAGTGCCATTGTGTGTATAGGCTACAATTTCTTATCTATTCATCTGTTGATTGACACTTGAATTGCTTCTACCTTGTGGCTATTGCAAATAATGTTGCTATAAACATGAGTGTACAAATCTCTTCAATAGTATTTCATTTTTTAAGGAAATTTTATTTTTTACAAATTGGAAAAGAAACAATTTCTGAGACAATATAAAATAGATGCTTAATTTTTTTTCTTAGAAATTCTGAGTATGATTCATGCAAGAACTATTTGAATAATCAATGTTAAATCCTCAATTACCTTGCAAAGAATTCCTATGAGTCTCATATAAGGTATATTGACCTGATACTGACATTTCCCTAGCATTTAACAAATGAGGAAGAAAAGTTATAGATTAAATTATATGACATTGACTTAGACCTCTGATTCTTTTTAAAGAAAAATTTTTATTTATTTACTTGACAGAGAGAGAGAGAGAAAAGAGAGAGAGCAAGTACAAGCAGGGGGCAGGGAGAGGGAGCCGTAGACTCCCCACCGATCAGGGAGCCCGACATGGGGCTGGATCCCAGAACCCTGGGATCATGACCTGGGCTTAAGGCAGACACTTAACTGACCGAGCCTCCAAGGCTCCCCTAGACCTCTGATTCTTAAAACTAACTCAGAAATATACTTGATTTTACTTTGAAAATTACAGTACATTGGAATGTCCTTTAAATAGATCAGATACAAATCATCAACGAAATAAAATGGGGATGTGTTCTGATTTTTCTCTTAAATTTCACTTTAATAACTTTTTCCTCCATTATAACTCATTTACTAATTTAGTCATAAATTCTATAATCTTTACAGAACTACTGTTTTAGGCAGATTTCAAGGTGATGGACATATAATTGTGAATAACACAAATAAGACCTTAGACTACACAATCCTTCTGCTATATACAGACAATAAACAACTTAATAATTCACCTCCCTCAAAATAATTTTTTCCCTGTTATGGACAAGCGTTACAGAAGAAACAAAGCAGAGCAATATCAGACTAACGTTAGAAATGAAGACAGGTATAGATATTAAGACTATATTTTGGAGAATGGGCTGACAGGACCTTTACCCCATTCCTAAACACACATAGTCACACTATACACTGTATAGATTTATCAATTAGAATTATTTCAGCCACAAGTAATATATACCCAATATCTAACTGGAATGAATTACTATGATCATTACTAAACCTGAACATACATTAATGTGTTTTTCATTATTTGTATGTCTCTTCTGTTTTTAATTAATCTCCTGCCAGATTGTTTGTTCTACTTTTTCCTTAGTGATTCACAAGAACTTTTAATATATTAAAAATATGAAATATTTTGGGTGATAAGTGATGAGAATGATTTATTTTTCACATTTTTCATTTGTCTTTAATTATCCTAACAGTGACATTAGCATTCAGATATTTTACATTTTTATATAGTCAAATATAAAAATATCATTTTGAATTCTTTTCATTTTTTTCCTTAGAAATACTAATTCTTATCAGCATAGAGAAGATTAAATATATTCACACACATTTTTCTGTCATAAAAGGTTTATTTGTTTTTTATCATATTATAGAAATGTTACAGATACAAATAAAAGTAAAGCAATTATTGTCAATCAAAGGCAATAATTGTTATTACTTTGATATTTATGAGTCCAGATTTTTTCAACAATGGTATAATGTACACTATTTTAAAATTTTCTGTTATTACTAAATAAAGTATATTGTACATTTTTACATCATTTCATGGTCTTCTATAAAATCATTTTTATAACTCTATGATTTGTATTTATTAGACTTAGTTTATTTAGATAATCTTTTTTTGACTTTTTCAAATTTCTGCAATTTTAATGCTGCTAGGATAACTTAATAATTAAATCTTTATGGACATTCATGATTATTTCCTTAGCATATTTCTATCTCTAACATAGGTGTGTATGTCAGAGATATGTCTGTTTTAAAGTCTTCTATCAGGGCAATAGGATAGTAGTTTTCAGTTGGCCTGGGAAGGTAAGGCTGTCTCAGAACTCTGGCTCTGGCTCTGTCCCTTGCTATGTCACAAGCCCTCATTTTTCTCATTTGTGTAATATTTGTACCAGTATCTACCTCAACATTGTTATGCAGATTAGAGAACTAATATACTTACTAGCTTAAAAGAGTGGTACATAGTGATCAATCAATAGATGCTTTTTATTTTTATGTACTAACAAATTGTAAATATTGTGCCTGTTTAAAATTTTCACATTACATTAAAAATTCCCATTTATACAAAGTTATTTTATTTAAAAAATTTTGTTTTATAATTAATATCATTTAAATTTGTCTAAATTTCAAGCAAGAATAAACATTTTATTCATATGTTAATAGTTCTTTATGTATTTCTATAGCTGTATACATACTTCTTCATTTCTGAAGTACTTGCTTAAACGTTTTCCAAATTTTCTATTGCAATATTTGCTTCTCATTTGTTAAAAAACAATTTAAATGTTTTGATCTTAAGCCTTATACTTTAAATGATGCAATTATCTCCTTTCAATTGTTTTGCCTTTTGATTTGTATATGTGGTTTGACCTAATTTTTATGTAATCAAATGTACACATTATTGTGTACATTTATTGTGGAAGGTGGAAATTGTGGTATAACACTTTTTTTATGAGACTTTCTGTGATAATCAACCTGGTCCACAAATTACTTGAAAATTATAGATATTATAGGAATGAAATATAAAGTTTATAGATCCAAGTTAATAATAAAACAAAAGTCTAAATTTAGAATTAAATATTTTTAAAGAAAATTTAGTAATGTATTTTTAATAAACTGTGCGTGAGTGAGATAAAATGAGATGAGTCTTCTCAGTAATTCTTGAGAAGATTTGGAACCTCTCAGTTGATCTTGTGAATGGAGGCCTCGGGCTCATCAGAGCACTGGAGAAGTTTTAGGAAACAAGATAGGCACTTCATCAAAGCCGAAATTGTTTGATGTTTTAAGATCTGTAAGTGGAAGTGCACTTCTCTCTCTAGGAAGACAAGACCCTATTATGTTGGAGGTAAACAGACTAGAATTAAGTTCAATCCCTCTCTATCAGTGTGTACCAACTCAGCCTGGAATCATAAAAATCTCTATTTTTCTCTACCTTTAACTACTATCTCCCCCTCCATTTGATTACCCACAGAATGAGTCTAGGAGGAAAACTTAAAACTTCATTTAATTGTTTCATATCTTGTGAGTTTATGTTTCCAGTATAAAATGCCACCGATTTGGAGGAAAAATTATCTCCTAAATCCATTTTTGGACCTTGGAAAACTAGACTTTAGTGCACTCAAAGAAAAGTAATTTTTAAAGCCAAAATGAAAGAAAGATTTACAACTATATTTATCTTAAAAATTAACAGTTCCATTATTTATATGTTTGTCTTAGGCTCATCTGGTGTGTATTAGCACTCATGGAAAATAAGGTTCTCATTTAATTTACTTTCAATGATTGACTAATTTCTCCAGTTCCAATAATTTAAAATTCATCATTTCAGCATGCCTTTAGAGGATAACATTTATAATATTTAAATTCATACATAAATGTATCTGTTTGCTGCTATGCTGATTGAAATACTTATTTTTATTTTCATGAGTTTATAGTATGTTTTACTTGCTGAAGGGATATCAAGTCTCTTCTTTCTGACCCTTTTTGGCTGACATCTACTCTTTATTTTTCCCAAGGAAGTGTAGAATTTCTCAAGAGAAAAAAAATTAAGACTATTCCACATGGATTTTTTTTCCTGTTTTTTGAATATTTATGTATAAATTTAGTGCCTTTATATATTCCCACTTGGGAATATATATATGATTTTATTTCATGTCTCTAAAAAGTCATACTAATATTAAATATTGTACTTTTTGGCATATTTAGATAATGTATAAGTATAAAAGTTACTATTTTTGAATATTTAAAAATTTGAATTGTTAATGAAATATTGTTCCCTCATGTATTGCTTCAGAAATTGCTAGTAAATAGCAAGACTGCTATTTGTCAGACATTTATTTTCTTCTGAAAATCCTAGTAAATTATCTTGGTTTAAGGAGTGCATCATTCTCTAGGTTTCTATGTAAATAATCATATCATCTGTAGATATAAGATGCTATTCTTTCCTTTTCCACTAGAAAGTGCTTTGTTTTATTTTTCTACTTCACTCACTTAATAGGCATTTTTAAGGTAATGTAAATAAATAAGTAAAAACTATTTCATCTTAAAGTTTTGCTGTTTTCTTTAAGACATTTCTCAAAAAAATGGCAGAAAAAGAATTTTCTACCATCTTGTTCCCAAAGAACATCAAATTTGAAAATGATGTATGGACAACAATGCCTTTGTGGAAGTCCAGATATCCAGCAAAGAAGTTCTAGCATACTGTTGGTACAAATCAATCAATCGATCAATCAATCAATATTCTGAAAAAAAAAATCCAAGATTGGACACATTGAAGAGGATAAGAGATATAATTTCACTTTACCTGCATCACCCCACCCCAAAGCAACACAGTATTGTCAAGAGAGATGTTCTTGGCCACAACTTGTCCCATGAGGGAAAGTGAGAACATGTGAGTGAGAAGCCAGCTTCCCCAGTAGTACATGACACTGCCAAAGAAACCCACTTTTTTCTTGCTCTATCTGGAAGGAGGTGTTCTGCATAAGTGGGGCAGGGAGTGGCTGAAATACCATCAGTCAGGGCTGTCAGTGAGCATCAAAGGAACTTAAATCTTACTAACTCTTTTGTGGACTCCATCAGGAAGTCCACCCGTGAGCCTCTAGGGACACCTTGTCTGCAGATTCCCCTAACAGTCAGTAAAGATGGGAGGTGGTGACTATTTCATTAAATGTGAAGACAACAATGCAAGATTTCAAGTAACATAAAAAAAATCAAGGAAACATGACTCCATCAAAGGAAAACCGTAATTTTCCAGGAACCAAACCCAAAGGAAAGGTGATTTGTGATTTTTCTCAACAAGAAATTCAAAAGAGTTACTTTAAAAAGGTTCAGTGAGTTTCAGAAAAATAATACAAGAACAAAATGAAATTAACAGTGAGATGGGAATCATGGAAAAGAACCAAAGAAAATTCTGGAGCTGAAGAATGCAATGAATAAGTTAAAAAAAAATGCAATAAAGAACATCAGTAGCAGATTTGATCAAGCAGAAGAAAGAATCTGTGATGTAGAAAATAGGTCATTTGAAATTATCCAGTCAGAAAAGAACAACAACAACAACAAAAAGAATGAAGACGAGTGAAGAAAGCCTATGTAAATAATGGGATATCATCAAGAAAGCAATGTAGGTAACACTGGAGTCCTAAAAGGAGAAGACAAGGAGAAAGAGCCAGAAAGCTTATTCAAGGAAATAATGACAGAGAACTTCCCAAACCTGGGAGGAGATTTGGACATCCAAGTTCATGAACTCACAGGTCCCCAGAAAGTTTCAACACAAAAAGATCTCCAAGACATATTAAAATAAAACTGTTTAAAATAAAAAATTTAAAAAGCATTAAGAGAAAAAAATTTCTCACATACAAGGGTATCCCATAAGACTGTGAGCAGATTTTTCAGCAGAAACCTTGCAGGGCAGGAGAGAGTGGGATGATACATGCAGGTACTGAAAGAAAAAAAAAAAAAAAACTGCCAACAAGGAATACTTTACCTGGCAAAGCTGTCCTTCAGAAATGAATGCAAGCTAAAGACCCCTGACAAACAAAAGCAGAGGGAACTCATCACCTCTGGACATGCCTTACTAGAAATGCTGAAAGGAGTTTTTCAAGGAGAAATGAAAGGATGTTATTTAGTAATATGAAACATATGAAAATATAAGTCACATTGATAAACTTTAAGTATAGAGTTATATTCAGAATATTCTAATACTACAATATGGTGGTATGTTAATCACTTTAGTATATAGATAAAAGCACCAAGGTATTAAAAATATAGTTACAATAATTTGTTAATGGATGCATATAGAAAAATGTAAATTGTTACATAAAAAACATAATATGGGGGGGGTAAAAGGGTAGTTTTTGTATATGACCAAAGTTAAGTTGTTATCAGCTTAAAATATACTGTTTAACTATAACATGTTTTATATAATCCTCATGGTAACCATAAAACAAAAACTTATAGTAGTCACACAAAAGATAAGGAGAAGGGAATCAATGCCTATCACTACTGAAAATTATCAATTGAAAACTAATACAGCAAAAAAGGAACAGAGGGGCAAAGAAATTGCAAGACAGCCAGAAAAATAATTAATAAGATAACATTAATAAGTCCTTACCTATAAATAATTACTTTAAATTTAAATGGATTAAATTATCCAATCAAAAGACAGAGAGCTAAAAGGATTAAAAAAACAAACAAAAACAAAGCAAAACAAGACAAAAAAACCAAGACCCAATTCTATGCTGCCTATGAGAGACTCATTTCTGCTTTAAGAACACATATAGCCTCAAAGTGAAGGGATGGAAAATATATTCTATGCAAATAGAAACCAAAAAAGAGCAGAGATAGCTATACTTAAATTAGCCAAAATAGACTTTAACTCAAAAGCTATAACAAGAGACAAAGCAGGTCTCTTTATAATGATAAAGGGGCCAATTCATCAAAAGGATATAAAAATTGTAAATTATATGTACCAACATTGGAGCACCTAAATATATAAAGCAGATACTAACATCTGAATAGCAAAATGAACAATAAAATAATAATAGGATATTTCAATACCCTACTTCCAACAATAGATAGATCATCCAGACAGAAAACAGGACTTGGACTATACTTAGGACCATATGTATATAACAGACTTGCAGAACATTCCACCCAATGCAGCAGAATATATATTCTTCTCAAGTCTATGGAGTACATTCTCCAGGATAGATCAAATATTAGGTCACAAGACACGTGAAGTTAGCCAGAGAGATAAGAACAAATACTATATGATTTCATTTATATATAAGATCTAGGGGAGAAAAGAAGTCAAACTCATATAAACAAAGAGAAAATGATCACAAAGGGCTGGGGGATGGGGAAATGGGGAGATGATGGTCAAAGCGTAAAAGCCTTCAGTTATAAGATATTGAATAAGCTCTGGGGATCTAATCTGGGACATGGTGACTATAGGTAATAATATATTCTCAAAAACATTGCTTATAAGTGGGTTTTTTTACATTTTTCTGCATGCATTACAAACTGGCAGTCATATCCATTCACTGATATAACACTTTGCTCAATGTAGAAAGCGAGTAGCATTCTTAGAAACATCTTTTTCACAAGTGTTCTTAAAACATTTCTCTACATGCATACAGAATGTACTTGGCATTTTCTAAGAGAGTAGACCTCCTCACCATACACAAACAAAAAAAGGTCACTATGGAAGTTGATGGATGTGTTAATTAACCTGATTGTGGTAATCACTTAACAAAGGATAAGTATCTCAAATCATCAATTTATATACGTTAAATATATATATTTTGAACAATTATACCTCAATAAAGCTGAGAAAAACATTTCTTATAAAGTTAAGGAAAAAAGACTTTTTTAAAAAGTCAGGAATAATAGTTCACTCATCAAATTATAATTGAAAAATTATTATTCAATATTTACTGTGAATATTGTAAGGAACAAATGTCAGAACAAAAGTTGCTCCTAGAAGTCATACTACTTAGAATATTGCACAACTCTGTAAATCAGGTATTATACCAGTTATGAAGATAATGGAGACTAGGAAATCATATTTTGAAAATTAAAAAAAAACTTTGAAGTACTATGTTTGCAAGTGGTTAATGAGCCTCAGATACCAAATATCAGAACAAAAGATGCTCCTAGCACTCATATCACTTAGAATATTACAAGGGCTTTAGGAGCTTTGTACCAGGAATTAGGGACAAAGATCAATATTTGTATTTTCTATTATCTCACAATAATATTTTCAGTTTTGATTTATACCCTGAACTTCAGACTTGCTTATCCAACAAACTTTTTGATTCATCCATGTGAATAACTAGTAAAATTCAAAATTGACATAATGAAATAAATTTAGGATGATTATCAATCTTAGTCATTAAAAATAAGAAAAAAATGTGTTTTTACTTCATTTTTACTGTTTCAACACTTATACACTCCTATTATCATACTCTTGCCTCAAGAATTTCCTTAAACACTGTATAGTTCAGATACTCTAGCAAAGAATACACTTTTTTTTTTGTCTGAGAGGTTTTCTATCTCATTTTCATTTTTGAAGGATGTTTTATTTATATTATACAGGATTTTGGATTGCTGTATTTTTTTTAGTACTGAAAATGTCACTCTGTTGTCTTTTGAATTGGCCTAATTTCTGCTATTGCTTTTACTACTTTATTCCTTTGTATGTAATCCTTTCCCTGTGACTGCTTTGAAGATTTTGTATTTATCTTTGATTTTTAGCAGTTTTACTATTTGTCTGTTTCTTTGGTATTTATCAGATTTGTTTTGTTTTGTTTTGTTTTGTTTTGTTTGCACTCCTTTGACTCTGGTTTAATGTATTTTGTTAGTTTTGGAAAATTCTTGATCATCGTCTCTTCAAATGTTTCTTCTGCCCATTTTACCTTTGCCTCCTAGGATTTCAATTCCATGTATACATTTGATCACTAAGTATTATCCAAGAGCTCTTAGATGAACTGTCATATTTTCTCTCTTTTTCTCTTTGTGTTTCAGTTAGAATATTTAAAAATAATGTATATTGACTTATTTTCTGCGTCACTGATTCTTTTAATCTCCTGTAGTAAATCTACTGAGGAGCTCATCTAAAGAATTCTTTATTTCTGATATTGTTTATGTGTGTGTGTGCATATGTGTATCTTTATTTATAACATTTTCACTTGACTATCACTTCTCTCCTGAATTTTCTCATATGTTTATTTGTGTTTTCCACTAAGCATCTGGCATATTAATCATAGTTATTTTTAAACTCTCTGATTGACAATCTCAGCATTTGATTCATCTCTGAGTCTAGTTGTATTGATTGCTTCAGTTCGTGACAATGAGGTATGGGGGGTTGTTTGTTTTGTTTTGTTTTCCCTTGCTTTATTTTGTGTCTCATAATTTTTTGTTGACTCCTGAACACAGTATAGCAGATATTGAGGGAAATTTTATCCATAGTCAGCAGTTGAACTATTTTTGGATTTTATTGTTGCTCTTACTATCCCTAGTGTACTGCTGAGTTCAAAATTTTCTAATAGTGATTTTCTATTGTCCTGTGGTTGGGGTGGGGGCTAAAATACCAGAGAGTTTTTATCAATATCCCTTCCCCACTATAAGTTTTCTACCCTCCCTGCATGTCTGAACCACATAGAGGATTCTTCCCAAGCTCCTTCCCTCCTCTCAGCAGTAGACATGTATTGCTTGTTACTCAGTACTGGGTTCATTCAAGGGATAGGAGAGTCCTCTGATGGACCCCCTGGTCTAACCTCAGTCTTACCTTCACCTCAATTCTTGCTGTGCTTGGATATCAGTTTTAAGGCTTCCTCAGTGTCTCTCCAATCCTCTACATGGTAGGAAGTCTCTGCTTTTATTTGTAGTTGATTTTGGAAGGGAGAGACTTTATTGTCACTGCCCCAGTGGCAACAGACCTCTGCCTATTATTGGTTTAGAATCCTAAGCCAGGAATGATTTGCTGTCCTTCTTTCAGAGGTAGAGGATTTATCTTACACTTTTCTCCAAGCAACAATGCTTTCTCTGAGCATCTTTCTCTAAGGACTCCAGTGTGTCCTTCAGTTGGAAAGGTTTCCAATTTTTTCCCAATACTTTGCTTTTATACGTACCCTGGAAGCAATCATTCTTTATCTGTGTCCTAGGTCAAAAAAGTTTGCTACTCTCTTCCAGCAGCCATGGGTTTGCTTCTGATGAGAGTGTAATATAAATTATCCAATGATGTCCTCTGTATATTGATTGTATGTTGTTTATTTCATCACAGCAGGCTGGCACCGTTAACTCAAAAGCCTGCCAGTACCAAACTCAAATTTTTGCACAAGTTGCTCAAAAATACAGTCCAAATCAGCATATTTTTAGTGATTTAAAGCCTGTCTGCTTTACACACCCTTTAAAATTGCATTCAAAATCTGCTAGCCATAGATAAGACAAACACTATGATTATAAAGATGCAAAGCCACAGTTGCCCTTTGGAATTCTTTGACCTACATACTCTCCATTGTGCTGCTGAATGGCATCATCTAGACATACAAACATCCTCATCAGTTTCTCCGTCTCTCAAGAATTCCCCTGTCCATTTCCTCTTCTAGGTGGTGGTCCTGGGCCATTGTCTCTGGAAGCTCTCATACAGTGAGGTACTCACCCTACCTCCCCACATTAAAATCTGTCAAAAAACCATCTAAATAAAACTAATTGTTTGTTATTTACCTTGTAATCATATACTTTTCCTTAATCAGCCCCTGATGAACTCATTACATGAGGCAATGAGGATCAGGTCATTTTTAGTGATGATTAAGGAATTTATATGGTATATGACCATTCAATAAAAGAATCACTTGGCAAATTAATCCTGGAAATTCTTAAGCAATTGGGGCTCCTAATTTAGGTTGCCTACATGTTAGTCTTGTGTGGTATTGCTCTCTGCCATATCAACCCTCTATATTTTTCATGGTCTCTGACTGTGCCTCATTAGTCTGGCCAAGCAGTAACACCAGTATTTGAATGAACCCACATTATTAAAACTGACTAGAGATGGGATCAGAAGCACTGAGTTGCCAGGTAAAGTGGTCAGTGTTTCTGCCTGGGTTCCCCACTAGGTAGGTACTAGACATTTTAAGACCTATGGGCATTTAATAAGAAAAGGGAAGATTGCATGCCACAAGAGCAAGGATTGACCACCAATCACATCATAATAGAATATGGTGGCAGGAATTCCTCACAGCCAAGCCAGAGATTTGGGATAGTCTGAGATGACAGGATGTTCTAATTTCTGGGAATTTGTATGGTAGGTAAACAAGTCAATAAGGTACAGATTTGAGGCTGAGGCCAGTCTCTTAAATATGGTTGGAAGAGTAGCCTTTGCAAGCAGCTAGCATGCCTCTGTGATATTCATTTATGCAGTTGTGATGTCATCATTATAGCTTCTCTGCACAAGGATATTGAGACCTAATCCTAACCCTTGGGCTGAGCTAGCCAAAGTGTTACTTTAAGTGAAGACAAATAAATTTATATCCCTATCTATCACAGGACTCCAAAGTGGTAGCTGTTATGCCAAACCATAAGACATGTGCTAGGCCTTGCTTGTACCAGTGTGTCACAGGAGGCCACCCAGAGAGGAGGTAGAAGCCCAAAGTCCTGGTGGAGATGATGAAGAGTGAGAAGATCCTGGGAAGGAAAATTGGTGATCTTTAGACAAAAAAGCAGCACTGTATCACCATGACAGTGACTGGGATAATTTGCCCTCTGCTTTGTCAGTAACCACCCACAGCATAATAAAGACTGAAAAGACAAAAGTATAGCGTGGAGACAGAGGTGAATATTCTAGCTTGGAGGAGCCTTTGCTTCTTATCCTGGGGCCCAATCTCTCCTTAAGGAACTATACCAGGAAATAAATATAAAAGGGGCTACCTGGCTATGTAGAATTTATCTGGAGTTCCATCTAACAGGGTCTGAATTTCAACAGTCAGATGCTATAGTACTGGATGCAAAAAAATGGTACTTTTCTAAAGAATCTTGCACGATTAGTGCAGAAGATGGGTTGACCCACAGAGAAGACTTTAGACCCAGATGCATCCACCTTGTTAATGTGAATTTTTATGGCTTTGAAATCTGTTCAGCCTACATTAGGTCTCATCATGGCCTGGGAAGATAGTGAAAAATGTTAGCTGAGACTAAAGATCTCCTCTACCAGTTGAGGATTTAGGAGTGAGCTTATCAGGCAACAGATGGTATTGTAGCATGATGACTTGGCACATCCAGAGAAGGCTAAAATGAATCCTGCATCTACCCAGTCATTTCTAAAGGGGCTTCTAAAAAACATAAGTCCTCTTTATTGGCAATTATGGCTAATGCTAAAACAATTTAAGCAGATAGATGCCTTGGATTTAAAAGAAGAAAAGAGGGGATCCCTGGGTGGCTCAGTGGTTTCGCGTTTGCCTTTGGCCCAGGGCCCGATCCTGGAGTCCCGGGATCGAGTCCCTCTCGGGTTCCCTGCATGGAGCCTGCTTCTCCCTCTGCCTATGTCTCTGCCTCTCTCTCTCTCTCTATGTCTATCATAAATAAATACAAATAAATCTTAAGAAAAAAAGAAGTTCAGATAGCCATTTCGCACACAAATTGTTGGGACACTGTTACCACACAAATTAAACAAATCGGCCACAAAATGGAGCTCAGGGCTGAATCTTATCACACTTTAGGGCCCATGGTGTTAAATAACAACACAGCCTTACATTATTTATTGGCTGGTAAAGGTGGAGGGGGAGATCTTTTGTGTACTTGCTAATATACTGCCTGTAGAACACTTACCAAGTTTTACAGAGAGCCAGAGACATGTACCAGAGGGGCCATAATGTTACTCTATTACTAGATGATTAAACAAATCTTTCTTTTTCTGATCTACTCTTCTGAATTTCCCCCACTGAATGGGCAGACCAGCTGCAAACAGACTTTGAAATCCTAATTTGTGGACTTACACGATTCTGGGTCATTATAATACTTTATGGTTGGCTCGAAGCTCAGGCTTTATGAAATAAAATATAACTTGGACTATAAAACGACATGGTGCCAAGGCATAGTTTGTTATATAAATGAGCCAAAAATGGCCTCTATATATTGTCCTTAATTTTACTTCACACTAGGCTGGGATCATCATCTCAAAACCCTGCCAGAGCTAAGCCCAAATTTTTACTGATCCAATTGCTTTAAGTATAGCCCAAATAAGCATACTTTTAGCCATTTGGAACCTGCTTTTGCATATTCCATGAAACTGCAACCAACATCTGCTAGACACCGATAAAACAGACCTTGGGACTATAAAAAAAAAACAAAAAAACAAAAACCCAAGCTGTGGAATTCTTTGACTTAGGGATTCCTCATCACCCTAGACACAAGCTCCCTCTCTAATCGCGTCTCTCCAATTCTCCTTCTGGGTAGTGACCCCATGCCATCGTCTCTGGAAGATCTCAAGCTGTAAGAGAAATCCCCTTCTATTAACTGGTGCTACTATCACCTCATGGTTATATCTTTTTCCTTGATCAGGCCTCAAATCCTTGAACTCATAAGATGAGCAGGAGACCTGGGGAGGTGTATAAAGCTTTCCACACCTGCTCCTTTCCAGTAGCCATCTATCATCCTCCCATGCCTGTGCCACCAGGAAGAATTCTTTGGTTCCCTGCCTCACCCCCTCTATCAGTTTTCTAGGGCTGCTGAAACAATGTACCACAAACCAAGTGAATTAAAAGAAAAGAAATGTATTTTTTCATAAATATGGGGATTAGAAGGATAAGTCAAAGTGTTAACAGAGCGATACTCCCTCTGAGACTATGGCTAGAATCCTTCCTTGCTTCTTTCTAGCCTCTGATTATGGCTATCGATCATTGGCTTTGAGCTCCATCATTCCAATTTCTGTCTCTGCTATCACATGGCATTCTCTGTGCATGTCTCCTCTTTTTCTGAGGAAATCAGTCATTGGATTGAGGGTGCATCTTATTCCAGTTTGATCTCATCTTAACTAAGTACATCTGTGGCAGCCTGGGTGGCTTAGAGGTTTAGCGCCACCTTCAGCCCAGGGCATGATCCTGGAGACTTGGGATTGAGTCCCACATCAGGCTCCCTGCATAGAGCCTGCTTCTCCCTTGGCCTGTGTCTCTGCCTCTCTCTCTCTCTCTCCCCCCCCCCCCCCGTTACTCATGAATGAATAAATAAATTATTAAAAAAAAAAAAACTAAGTACATCTGTAACAACCCTAGATCCCAATAAGGTCACATTCTACG
Organism: Canis aureus; assembly: GCF_053574225.1. Taxonomy (NCBI): domain Eukaryota; kingdom Metazoa; phylum Chordata; class Mammalia; order Carnivora; family Canidae; genus Canis; species Canis aureus. Next base: position 34,338,553 of record NC_135634.1, on the reverse strand, counting down.
GTACTGGGAGTTAAGATTTCAGCATTTTTCTCTGGGGGACACAATTGAACCTAAAACAAACCAATGTTTCTCATGAGCACCCAGTGGAAGTGTGTGTGAAGAGATGTGGAACGAATATTAACTCCCCTTGTGTCTGGGGCCTCCAGTCATTTCAAACTGACACATTATCCCATACTTAGACCTTAGCAATTCATTAAAACTTTAACTAATTTAATCTTATTCACTTGTACGGTGGCCATCTCTTTATCCCATGCTTTAAGCTTGTGTCTTGCCTTCCATAAGCAGGCTTCTTTTTGAAATATAAGTTACTCAGTTGCCTTGAGACTTCAGCTCAATGATGGGCTCAAGAAAATGGTAGTATTCAGCTTTTTTCATCGTTAGGTTGGGAGCAACATTCTTTGCAGCTTTTTACATCTTAAGTGAAAGTTGAAGTCCTAAATTCTTGCTTTAGACTCATTACTTCTCAATTACCCTGCTTCTCCCTAAGCCTTCCCGATTTGGGACAGTTTTCACTCATTTTTAAAAGTTAAAAATACCTAGGAGCAATGTCTGATTTTGTATTTCTTATCTTCACTATCATATTAAATCAATCAATGTGCCTTCTCTGTTATACCTTCATATAACACAATATTAAAGATAAAGAGTGTACTAAGACCTTAAAGTGATAGAGACCACCATGGTAAATTGTGAGATAGGAAAGTAATGGGTATGCCAAATTTTCTTCCATTTTAAATAGATGGTGGGAGATAAAATGAAATTGCCTTTTATTATGCATCATGAATCATGTTTGTTAAGTTCAGTGTTTTCATTATGTTTGGGAAGCCTGGGTGGCTCAGTGGTTGCATCTGCCTTTGGCTCAGGTCATGATCCCAGAATCCCGGGATCCAGTCCCACAGCAGGCAGGACCCTCTTTCCCTCTGCCTATGTGTCGCCTCTCTCTCTGTGTTTCTCATGAACAAATAAATAAAATCTTTAAAAAAAATTATGTTCAAAATATATTCTGCATCTGATCACTTCTTACTACTTGTTCTGCTGCTTCTCTGGACTAGGCACTATAATTTTTTTTTTTTCTGGACAACTGCAGTAGTCTTAGTATTTTCCTTTGCACCTCCAATATCCGACCCCCAGAATGTCTGTGTTCCACATGACAATATAAGTCAAATAGTTTCATCTTCCTGCTGAATCCCTCCAAGGATTGTTCATGACACTTGGTAAAAGTTTCAAATCCTTAAATTTTTTTCTCCCACTCTGTCTTCTACTGTTGTTTTGCACAATTACTGGGATAAAACCTACCCTTAGACCATAGATCCAGAAATACAGAGATAAAAACAATGTGATTGTTGTTCAAGGCAACAAAATTACCTTTGATATATTATCTGTATCTTCAATTTTATTTACTATTAATTTTAGCATGTTACCTGAGTAGGGTAATAATGCAATCTTTGCAGCAGATAGGATGTAAAATATTCATGCAGTTTTCAAACACTTCTGTTTGGTTGCTTCTTTAGCAGTTTCCATCAGGATCACTATATTTTCTGTAGGAAACTGTTGATTTCATAGGTCCTGCTATGTTGTTGTAATTAACTGTAAATAAATTATTGAACCTTTCTTTTGTTCAAGACATTCTTCTAGCTTGTAATTGCCACAGTCATTTTGTTTATTTTTCATGGATACATGATGAAGCAGGGCTCAAATCTATTATGTGTTATATAGTGTAGGTCTGGCTGGAAAAAAGAGGGTGTAAATGCCCCCAGTATATTCTTGCTGAAGCCACATTTCTTTTTTTATTTCATCCTGTGCTATAATTGCTTTTTGAATATGTAGTTGATGGTTGGTAAAAAAGCAATGCATGCTTGAAACTTCTTAATTACTTAAAGCCTACACCCCATTTGTTTCCTTGTAAACATCAACTACATGACATTAGATTAAAACTTATTTTCTCTTCTATGATTATTTCTTCAAGGAAATTCACTCTGTTAACTATGTGGGCTACAAAAATCTCTCAGTAAGCAAGCAGAGCAGAGGTCTACTGAAATTCATTATTATTCCAATGAACTACCAAACTTTTAGTTTGAAAATGGGTAGCTATTTCAGTATTGTTGACCATCTATTTTGTTAGCTTTTCTTTTCCGAGAACCAGAACTGTAAGAGAATATCTTATTCAATTTTGTAATATTTGTTGTTTTAAAATTTGATTAATGAAAAATTATGGTATTTGAGGTAACCATATTTTCTTCTAATATTTCCCTTCTTTATGCTCTTTATATTCTTTATTGTTTTGAATTGAAGTAATTTACCATGCAATTTGTATAAGATTTTTAAAATTTCCCTTCTCATTAAATTTTGGCTTTTGATTCATCTACATAGATGTGAAAATTCATAAATAGGATGTCTTTAAAATAAGTTTTAGAGCCTAAGTGGAATTAAGTAACTAAAAAATATTCTTTGATTAACATGAGAAGTGCTAGTACATCGAATTATTAGTTATGTCAAGTACTTACCTCTATTTTTCTGCCAATTACTACTATTTATATTTTTCATAAATATTGTTCCATATAGAACCATGTTTTCCATAATATTAGGTACTTCTGCATGAGTTATCTAGTACTCTTAAATTAACTGCAAATATATTATTCTATTTATTCAACTATTTGAGTTTGTAATAATTACTTTTATATATAAAGTTAACAGTTTTCACAATCATTAATAAAGTATTTTCTTCCTACAATAATACACACACACATTTATATTTTAATGGATAAAATTTTAAAATACAAAGCATATAAGAAAATTTTCACCCTGTTAATATCTAGAATGTTTCTTTCATTTGACCATATATATTTAGACAGTATACTGAAGTCATTACAGTGATTACAGATTATAGTATCAATACATCATAATAATGTACAAATTCAAAAATACCAGCAATAACGCTGGACTGAACTTTCAGCCTTCCAAAGAGAATGTCCTAAGCCAAACAGCAGATTTTGGCAGGATTCCATGGCTGGAGCTAGGCTGCTATGCACCCTAATAAGTAGACAATGAACTAAGAATAAATGAATAGGCATACTTTTATTTTACCTAGAATTCATCAAAGTAGAAAGATGATGTGACATTATATCAGTGTACATAGCAGAAAAGATAGTTGGAAGAAGCATCCATTCATTCTGTAGAGTTTACTGAGCATCTTCTCTGCCAGACACATTCTGTTAGGCAATGAGCATACAGTGCTACAGAAAAGGGACTGAGATACCACCAGTATAGAAGAGACATTACACAAAAAACAATTGATATTTTCAATAGTGTGTTTTGTTTCTATGAACAAATAGTATAATTTAAAGAAAGAGAAAGTGAGTTTTCCTTTTATGTTAGTTTGATTAGGGAAGATCTCTGAGATCTTCTGAGAGTTAACTAAATAATACAAAGACATAATTTTGTGGATATCTGGAGAAAGAATGTTCTAAGCAAAGAGAACAGCATACAAAGAAGCCTGAGGTCTGAACATGCTTGGCATATTTGAATAATTCAAAGGAGACATATTTGAGTAACTAAAAATGGCTATAGCATTCTATGATTTTCAAATACAAAGCCTTTTACAATGTATTGTATCCCAAAATCTCAGTTTGAACAACAAGAACAATAAAACAAAATGGTTAAGTAACAACTCTACAGTGAGGTGACAGTGGATTTTTCACATAGTTTATAGCTATGAAGTGAACTCTATGTGGATGCAAAGAGGTGTGTTTGCAGCCCAACTGTGCTGATATAAGAACTAATAAGCTTTCCTTTGAAATAAAGAATGGAGGTGGGGGATGAAGTGAAGAAAATAACATTAAAAGATTGATTAGAATCAGGTCAAATTATACTTAAGTGTTTAAGTGCTACTTTGCCCAAATTTACTGTTATTGCTTATCTTGTAGTTCTTATTTTTTAATAGAATTACATGTATTAATTAAGCAAATAGATTGCAATGTTTTGCATTTTTTGGTAGTTTTATTTATTTATTTTAGAGAGTGTGTGTGTGAGAGCAGGAAGAGGGACAGACTCCCCACTGAGCACAGAAGTCTGACACAGGGCTCAATCTTGGGATCTTGAGATCATGACCTGAGTGAAATCAAGAGTTGGATGCTTAACTGACTGAGCCACTCAGGCACCCCAATGTTTTGCATTTTTAACAATGTATTACTCAAGTATAGCATTTAGGACCTTGTGAGCAAAGTATCTATTATCCACTGGTATCACATGTCCAAATGCAGGATCAACTTTGAGAAACCAAAACTAAGACAAATACAGCTCAAGAAAAAAGAAAGAAAAATAAGTAAAGAAAGAAAGGAAGGAAGGATGGATGGAAGGAAGGAAGACAATTCAGTAAATGTCTCTATCTAAAGTAGTAATGCTAATACCATGAAGAAAATAAAATTCCTCAAATATCTGACCTTCTCATGAGCTACTTCTCTCAGTAAAACTATTATTCTTGCTACTCTGAATCCAGGTTAGGTTAATCATCACTCTTTGGCCATTTCTGCCCTTCTCTAGTTTACAGCATGGATATACAAAACTATTTGAAAGGAAAAAGAAGTTTTTAGGGACTTAGAGTTTCTGGTTTGACATGTAAAAATCTAAGAACATAACAAGCAAAAAGCTAAATCAATTGAAGAATCAACAACTTTTCCTAGATCACTCAGAGAAGTGAAGCAACAGGGAAAACCACTGTCAAGAAAATTAGAGAGAAAGATGAACAGGTACAGAGAATTTGATTTACCAGAGCAGAACTTTCTGTGGGAACCAGTACCACCAGGATAGGAAAATCTGAACCGTAGTTGACAAATTGCTGGAGGCTCCATGTAGACAACTCTGAAAGATCAAACTCCAGAGACACTCAGTCATCAGAGGTTACCCATACTTTTGTGAGTTTTACCTCACAAAACTCTCCAGTTTTCATAGTAAAGTTGGGAGAAAATACTATCATTATTCTGATAAGGGGAAAAGAAAAGGAACCATTTCAAACATGTAAAGGTGTTTTATTGTGCTTAACAAGCCTTCTCAAGAGATCCTATTTGGATTATATTTCAAACTATTGGGGTTTTATCAGAGCCTACCCAACCTGAAAGAAGGAAATATTAAACTCCAGCCCACTCTAGCCTTCCTGTACCTCTAGTGAAGTAAAGAGAGAGAGAGAGAGAGAGATGCTGATATGATGATATGAACTGATGAAGTTATAGCTCAGTGACCTAGGAAAGACTGAGACCTAATTATATAGGACAATAGAATGCCTCCTCTCCCCCTACATCTTACCATTACATTGCTAAAGGCCTGTATATCCCTGACAATCCCATCTACCCAGTACATCATGTCTACCTGTCAATAAAAATTGTAAGGCATGCTAAAAGGCAAAAACACAGTTTGAAGAGAATGAATAAACATCAGAACCAGAGTCAGATATGCCAGGGATGTAGAATTATCAGACTATGACTTTGGAACAACCAAGGTTAAGATGCTAAGTAAGGGCTGCAATGGAAAAAGGAGACAATATGCAAGAACACATGAATAATGTAAGCAGAGAGATGGAAATTATAAGAAAGAATAAAAAAGAAATACTAGACATCAAAAACACTAACAGAAATGAAGAATTAGGGATCCCTGGGTGGCTCAGCGGTTTAGCGCCTGCCTTTAGCCCAGGGTGCGATCCTGGAGACCCGGGATCGAATCCCACGTCGGGCTCCCAGTGCATGGAGCCTGCTTCTCCCTCTGTCTGTCTCTGCCTCTCTCTCTCATTCTCTCTCTTTGTGTGACTATCATAAAAAAAAGTCTTAAAAAAAAGAAATGAAGAACTATTTTGATGGATTCACTAGTGGACTAGATGTGACTAAAGAAAGTGTCCTTGAGCTTCAGGGTATATCAATAGAAACTCCTAAAATTAAAAAGCAAAGAGAAAAAAAAAAGATGGAAAAACATGGAACAGAATATCTAAGAACTGTGGAACAACCACAAAAAGTATAACACAAAATTAATATAAATACCAAAAGAAGAAAAAGAAGAAAGGAACATAAGCAGTATTTGAAGTTACAGTGATTGAGAATTTCCTCTAATTATGCTAGACACCAGATCACAGATCCAGGAAGCTCCGAAAATACTGAGCAGAATAAATGTCCCTCCAAAACTATATCTAGACACATCGTATTCAAACTACAGAAAATCAAAGAAAAAATCATGAAAGGAGACAAAGAAAAAAAAAAAACCCACCTATAGAGCAACAAAGATAAGAATTAAATCTGACTTCTCCTCTAAATCATGAAAGTAAGAAAAGAGTAGATTGAAATATTTAAAGTGTTGAGGGGAAAAAAATCAACCTTGACTTCTGTACCCTATGAAATTATCCTTCAGTGAGTATGAGAGGAAAACTTTTTCAGAAAACAAAAATTAAGTGAATTTGCTGCCAGATCTCCTATAAAAAATATTAAAAGTTCTTCAGAGAGAAAGAAAATAATAGACGTCAGAAGCTCAGATCTAAATAAAGAAAGAGCATCTGAGGATTAAAAATAAAACTTTATTTTTTAACTCTTAATTGGTCTAATAAATGACAGCTTATTCAAAATAATAATAGCAAAAATGTATTATATAACATATATTTATGTACTATGGTATAATATAGTATTAGTTTATAAAATAAATATTAGTATATTGTATTAGTGTATACAAATTAGTTTTAGTATATATATATTACTATCATATATATGTATATAGTATTATATATATTAGGATATATAGTATTTCATTAGTATTTTATAATATATATGTTAGATATATCATTAATGTGTACATAAATGTGTGCATATGTGTGTGTGTGTATAAACTAATGTATATGTTAATGCATAAGTGGAAAAAATAATAGCAATAGTATAGGGGAAGGAGAGAGGAATTAGGAATATTTTGTTATCATAAGTCACTTGCAATGCCCTTAAAGTAGTAGAGTATTATCTGAAAAGTAGATTTGGATTAGTTGTAAATATATATGTATATATTTACACAGTTATAAATATATAAATATATATAAATATATATTTGCAAACTCTAGGGATATATATTTGTAAAAAATATATATATACATATATACTTGCAAACTCTAGGGTAATCACAAAACAAGTAAAAAATACCCCACAAAACACCAAAAAAGAAGTATTATTGATATATGAAGAAAGGAGAGAAAATAGAAAAATAAAAATGCTCAATTAAAATAACAAAAGGCAGGAAGAGAGTAGAGGACAAAAAATAAGAACAAAAAACAAATGCCACAAATAGAAAACAGCAAGAAATATGGTAGATATCAATCTGACTACATCAATAATCACTTTTATTTTATTTTTTTAAAAGATTTTATTTATTTATTCATGAGAGACACAGAAAGAGAGAGAGAGAGAGAGAGAGAGAGAGGCAGAGACACAGGTAGAGAGAGAAGCAGGCTCCATGCAGGGAGCCCAATGTGGGACTTGATCCTGGGTCTCCTGGACCAGGCCACGGGCCAAAGGCAGCACTAAACCACTGAGCCATCCAGGCTGCCCTCAATAATCACTTTTAATGTCAATGATTTAAATACACCACTTAAAAGACTGAAATTGCCAGAGTGGATCTAAAAATAAAATCCAATGATATACTTTCTAAAATAAACACACTTTAAATAAAAAGATACAGAAAATCAAAAAAAGGATGGAGAAAGATACACCACACTAACACTCATCAAAACTAGAAAGGAGTAGTTATATTAATTTCAGAGAGATCAGATATCAGAGCAAGGAAAGTTATCAGAGATAAAGAGAGGCATTACTTAATAATAAATAATTAATTCTCCAAGGAGACATAGCAACCCTTAATATGTATTTATCCAACATCAGAGCACCAAAATATGTGAGGTAAAAAGTGGTGAAACTGCATAGAAAAATGAATGAATCCACTATTATATTGGAGACTTCAGAACCCTTCTATCAAATTTGGACCTAACCATTAAGCAGAAAATCAGTAAGGTCATAGTTGAACTCAGCAACACCATCAATCAAATGGCTATAATATACATGTATAGATTTCCTCAACTAACAACAGCAGAATAGACATTCTTCTCAAGTTCACATGGAACATTAGTCAATATAGATCACGTTATGGACCATAAGACATACCTTAACAAACTTAAAAGAACAGAAATCATACAGTGTCTACTCTCAGACTGTATGGAGTTGAATTAGAAACTAATAACAGAAAGAAAATTCTAAAGTACTTAAAGATTAAACAACATACTCCTAAATAACACAATGGTTAAAGGAGAAATCTCAAGATAACTTAACCTTAGAAATTAAAAGATATTTTGAACTAAAATAAAATGGAAACACAACTTATTAAAATTCGTGAAATACAACAAAGCAGATCTTAAAGGGGAACTCATAGCATTGAAGATATATGTTAGTAAAGAAGAGATTAAAATCAATAAACTTCCATTTTAAGAAATTAGGAAAAAAACAAGAACAAATTAAATCCAAAGTAAGCAGGAAAAAGAAAGACTGAGGAGAGCACTTGGGGGGTTGAGCACTGGGTGTTATACTATATGTTGGCAAATCAAACTTCAATAAAAAATATTTAAAAAATATTAGAGCAGAAATCAATAAAATTAAAAGTGGGAAATCAATAGAGAAAATCAATAAAACCAAAGATGATTATTTGAAAAGATGAGTAAAATCAATAAACTTTTAGCAAGATTAAAAAAAAAGGCAGGGGTGATACAAATTACTAATACCAAAACTAAAGAAAGGGACATCACTACAGATCCCATGGACATTAACAAGATATTAAATAAATATTATAAACAACTCTATACCCACAAATTTGATAACATAGTTGAAATGGACCAACTTATTGAAAGACAATCTGCCAAAACTCACACAAGAAGAAATAGACAATTGGAATAAGCTTATATCTATTAAAGGAATTAAATAAATAAATAATAACGTCCCCAAATGGAAAGTACCAAGCCAAATGGGTTCATTGATGAATTTTACCCAAAATTTAATGAAGACATTTTATCATTTCCCTAGACTCTCTCCCAGACAATAGAAGCAGAGTCCATTAGTCCTAACTTACTTAATGAGACCAGCATTACTCTAATGCCAAACCAAGAAAAAGACATTACAAAGAGAACTAGAGACCAATATCTTTAATTAGTATAATGCAAAAATCCTCAACAAAATATTATCGAATTAGATCCTACAATATATATATATATTAAAAATTATACACTTCAACCAAGTGGGATTCATCCTATGTATTCAAGGAGACCCAACACGAAGCTAAAGATGAAAATTTACATGACCATATCAATAAATGAAAATAAAGCATTTGACAAAATGCAATACTCATTCATGGTAAAAAACTTTCAGCAAACTAGAAAAAGAGAGAAACTTCTTCAGCTTGTAAACAATATCTCCTGAAAACCTATAAGCAAATTTTGCATTTAATGGTGAGAAATTCAGTTTTCTGCTGAAATTAGGAGGAAGCCAAGGATATCCTCCCTCACCATTCTTTTCCTACACTGTGCTACCTAGCTAATGCAGTAAGATAAGAAAAGGAAATAAAGCATAGGCAGTTTGAGAAGGAAAAATAATAAAATTGCCTTTGTTTCCTGATGACATGATTGTCTATGTAGAAAATCCAAAAGAATTGACAAAAACTCTTGCCACTGATAAGGAGTTATAGCAAGGCTGTAGGACACAAGTTTAATACATAAAAGTTGACCCTTTTCCTATATACAAGTAATGAAAAGGTGAAATTCGAAATTAAAAACACATTGCCATTTACTGCCTCCCCATGAAATACTTAGAGGCAAATCCAGCAAAATATATTCAAGTTCTATAAAGGAAAACTATAATCTCTGATGAAAGAAACCAAAAAACTAAATAAATGGAGAGTTATTCCATATTTATGTATTGAGAGACTCAAAATTGTCTCAATGTCAGTTCTCAACTTGATCTATAGACTGACTTGAAATCCTAGTTGAAATCTAACTTCTTGGATATCAGCAAGTGGATTCTAATTTTTATATATAAACATAAAAAATTCAGAATAATCAACTCAGTATTGAAGAAGAAAAACAAAGTTGGAGAACTGACAGTACTCAACTTCAGGACTTACTATAAATCTACAATGATCAAGACACTGTGTTTATTGGCAAAAGAACAGACAAATAGTTCAGTGGAACAGGGCAGATGACCCAGAAATACACCCCAATAAATATTGTCAATTTTCTGACAAGGGAGCAAAGGCAATGCGATGAAGTAAAGATACTTTTGTCAACACCTGAACATCCATACGCCAAAACAAACAGAAAATGCATCTAGACACAGACTTTACACACTTCCCAAAAGTTAACTCAAAATGGATAAATATTAAATAATATTTAATATAGCTAAATATAAAATGCAACACTATAAAATTCATAGAAAATAGCAGGAGAAAATGTACCTGAGCTTGCTATGGAAATGATTTTTATTTTTATTTATTTTTATTTATTTATTTTATTTTTTGGAAATGACTTTTTAGATACAACAGCAAAGCACAATCCATGACAAAATAATTTTTAAGCTGGACATCATTAAAATTAAAAACTTATGCCCTGGGAAAGACAATATTAACAGCATGAAAAGAGAAACCACACACTGGAAGTAAATATTTGCAAAAGATACGTTTGACAAAAGACTGTTACCCAAGTATTTTAAAAACCCTGAAAACTCAATAATAAGAAAACGAACTACCTGATTAAAAAATGGGCAAAAGATACTTTATCAAAGAAGGTATACAGTTGAAAAATAAACATATGAAAAGATGTTCAATATCCTATGTCCTTAGGGAATTGCAAATTAAAGCACCAATGAGATACTATTGTCTACCTGTTAGAATGACCAAAATCCAAAACATTGACAGCAAATGCCGGTGAGGATGTGGAGCAACAGCAGCTCTTATTCATTGTTGGTGGCAATACAAAATGGTACAGCCATTTTGGAAGTCAATTTGGTAGTTTCTTACAAAACGAAACATACTCTTAACCATATAATCCAATGATCATCCTCCTTGGTGTTAACCCAAATGAACTGACAACTTACGTCTACACAAAAACATGCACGCAGGTGTTTACAGCAGATTTGCTGTCGGTACTTGGTAGCAGCCAAAATGTCCTTCGGTAGGAAAATGGATAAATCAATTGTGGTACATCCAGACAGTTGAATTCCAGCACTGCAAGGGAATGAACTATCAAGTCATGAAAAGACATAGAGGAACTTTAACTACATATTACTAAATGAAAGGAGCCAAGTTGAAAAGGCTACATATTGTATGGATTCCAACTATATGACATTCTGAAAAAGGCAAAAATATGGAGACTGTGAGAAGATCAGTGGTTGCCAACAGTTGGGGGGTGGGGGTGGGAATGAATAGGCTGAACATAAAGGATTTTTTAGGGCAGTGAAACCATTCTTCTGATATTGTAGTGGTAGATGCGTATCATTAAATTTGTTAAACCCAAATAATATTCCACACCAAGTGTGAACCCTAATATAAACCAGACTTTGGGTTATACTGATGTGTCAATGTAGGTTTATCAACTATCAGTACATAATAGTAACAAATATACTACTATGGTGCAGAATATTGATAGTGGAGAGGACTCTGGGTGGCAGGTGAGAACTCTTTCTACCTTCTGTTCAATTTTGCTTGGAACCTAACACTATTCTCAAAGTAAAGTATATTTTAAAGATCTGTATAGTTGATTTTCAATGTACATTTTCAAGATACTTTTTAATTTTTTAAGTGTAATTTAATCATGATAGTAGTATTTATAGTAGTAGTTTATTGCGTCTTATCACCAGGTGCTGAAAATAGCCCAGAGTAGGAAAAAAAATAGCATTGAGTTTTTGGTGAAGGCTTTCTTCTTACTTTTTCTTCCCCCCCCCCCCCCCCTCTTCCTTCTCCTCTCTCTCTCTGTCTCTGTCTCTGGTGGTTGTTGCCCGAAATTTTTTCACTGGTAGTCTACAGAATGTAGTACTTTAGAGTGGCCTGGTGGTGTCAGACTTATGGCATTCAAGTCTAGGTTCCACCCTTTACTTATGTGACTAGAGAATTTCCTATGTACTCTATGCCTCGCACTTCTCAGATATACAATTTCAGGGAAAAATAAGTACCTCTTTCATTGTTGTGAAGCATTCTGTTAGTTTTCAGTTATGGTACCTACTGTTAATATGGATGGCGCCACCGAAGAGGAGAATTGGATGGCCTTGGGGAGAATGGGTCTACTGTACAGACAAGTCTACTCAAATCTCTTAATGCTTTTCATTGTTTGATTGTATTTAGTTATCCAAAGGAGAATTTCTACCTTTTATGGTTAGACTCATTACTTGTCCTTAAAGATGTATTTGTTACACAGAAATTTAGACTTCTTCTATGACCCTAAAAGATGGAACAAGAAGGAAATTTTTCCTTGCTATAAGGAAAAACTTTGCGAAGATAAGAACAGTTGATTCTCACTAGTTTTGGAGCCTTCAGTGGTCCCCTCAAACCATTTGAAACACAGCTTAATCATTTAAAAAATGGGAATGATGAGCAACACCTGGTTGGCTCAGTGGTTGAGCATCTGCCTTTGGCTCATGTGTCCCACATATTATAATTTCTAAGATTCTTTCCAGATTCTTTCCCTTCATATGGGGGGCTCAAATAGAATGGTTGGGGGCCCAAACTTTGTAGTGTAGGTTAACACAAATCTTAGCCATGTGTTTTAGGTAAGTGTTAAGTCTGTAATAGAGAAGTAATAATATTTACCTCATCATAAGTTCATTATGACAATTAAAGAAAATTATGTTTAGGGTGCCTGGGTGGCTCAGTGGCCTTTGGCTTAGGTCATGATCCTGGGGTCCTGGGGTCAAGTCCTGCATTGGGCTCCCTGCTGTGAGAGCCTGCTTCTCCCTCTGCCTATGTCTCTGCCTCTTTCTCTCTCATGAATGAATAAATTTAAAAAATAAAAATCTTAAAAAAGAAGAAAATTATGTTTATAGAATGCTTAACATAGTGCTTGGCACTCACCATGTGGCACATTGAGAAACTGTAACTATAGATCCTTAGTCTTAGTACATTTTGAATTGACAGAAGTTCCTAAAATAATAATTCTAAAATCTTTGATTAACTCAGCTGTGAATTAGCCACCTAAGAGAAGGAAAAAAATAAAAATAACAATTTTAGTGACAAGAAAGTAAATTGCTTACACTTGCATTTTGTTTGTCTTTAAGCTATAATTTGACTTTTGATTTATAGTTCATTAATTTAAATGCATTAGCTGCTTTGCACTTTGAAACAGAATACTTACCTGTAGATTAGTGTTTCTTTCTCATGCTGTTCTGAGTCTGTGTATGACCATGACATACAGTGGAAAACACACCCAGAGGACTCCAAAGCCTGGATTCAGCTTGGTTTACCAGCTTCTGGCACATGGATGAGGAAATATCATAGCATTGCTAAAATCTGCTTTCTTATCCATGAAATGAAGGTAACATCTTCCTATGGGCTTGAAGGGTTGTTGTGAAGTTAAATGTGAGATCTTTGGTAATGTCTGAGGGTTATTTAAAATGTCGGATTGTGTCATCCCTATTGTGTATGCTCTTATGAAAGTCCAATTTGAATTATTCTATGTTCAGCCAAATAGTAGCACTCTTTATTTTCCACTTTATGTAATTAATTTGGGAAGCATAAAGTCCAAACGGAATCTAGTCTTGCTCTAATTCCCCAAAATGAGAGTAATGTAACATATTGTGTTTACTAGTTAACTATTTTGAATATGTGGATAGAAAAAAAATCCAAGTTCCTCTATTATTCTTATTTTATATCATAGGTGTTTATTTTGAATAAATGAATAGTTGAATGCTAGCACAAAAAACCCTTATTATTTATTTATACAATACTTTAATGGTCAAAATACACAGCTAGGTGTGGTAGGAGCACTGAAAATGAATTCGGTGGAATCGTTGTCCCTAAACAGTAAAAAATCTCACAGGGAGAATCAGTCATGTCACACGTACAAATAAATATAATTCACAATAGAGAATGAATGCCAGCATCCAGAGGAAACTCTGGTTTAAACAATCACATCATTTCTTTCTCAAAAAGGGCATTTTTATATGATTTTATACTTTTGCTACCACATTTACTGAAATTGCCAATACCCCCTCACAATCCTTGGACCATTTTCTTATAAAATTAGGATTCACCTTATTTCTTTTAATTATATCTCTTGATTTATTAGTGCTGTTATATAGGTTCTTTATTTATTTTAGTTTATTGATTTTATGAAGTGTTTTATTCTCAATAATTTGTCAATTCTCATAGATTTTAAAATTCTGTGTTCAAATTTGTGAAATATAACACACATTCAAAAAGTGAATAAAGCATAAATGTCCAGTACAATGAAAAAGTAAAATAAATAACTGTGTAACTATCACACAAGTAAAAAAAATTGTCAGTATCTCAGAAGCTTTTCATATGTGATTCTCCAGAATTTTCCTAAAAAAAAAAGAAGATAAAAGGAAGGAAAAAATAAAATCAAGTTGTTCATAACAAAAATTTTGTTTTTTCTCCTTTCCTCTTATTTTATTATTCATTCTTGTTTTGTTGAGCAGCATAGAACCCAGAGTATTATATTGACTAGCAATTTGGATTCCTCAAACAGGTATATTTCAGTGATATGAAACCCAAATAGAAGTTTTGAGATATTTCCCCAGACAGGAACTGCTATTGACATCTCTCTCGTGATGATTACAGAGTCTCTTTTAGTGCCTCGGGTTAGTAGTATTCTATTTCTAATTCATCTCAATATCAATTCTCTTTGTGTATTCATTATATCACTGTCATACTTTTGTTCAATAAATGTTAATTTAGCAACTTTAATAAATGGACTCATTCATCAAAAAGCTTATGATATAGCTGAAGAGATAAAACATACATACACAAGACTTAAGCAGTTTTTATTTAATATTTAACAATAGTGTAATAGTTAAATAATAATGCAGGCAAAAAAAAATGTTTTAAGTTTTCTGGTGAGGTGGTATGTGGAGAGAGAGCTGATATACTTTTAGACTGGAATTGCTCGATCTTTATATCTGGGAACCCCTGGATGTCTGGTCTTACTTTTGGCCAAAATAGTGGCAGTGGTATTTATTTGTGCTGCTTAAGACCCAAAATTCCCAAGTGACCTGGAGGGTCAATTCTTTACTATGGGCCAATTATTGCAACTGGCCTAACCAGTTTGATAACTTGGCTCGACTACTTAAGAAGCCACTGAAGGCTTTTTCGTGGGGTTTCTGCCTAAGATTCCTTGCACAGATCTCCTGGTTCAGGCAAGAGTTTCAGTCAGTCCCTGGTGTTCAGAGAAAGGGCCCTGGGGAGTTTGGGCCTTGTGATGTCTCTGGGGCTTCCCTGATGCTTGCTTGCATTCTCTTTCTCATGCTGCTCTGCATCCTTTACCTTTATTTTATTTTATTTTTTATTGAAGCATAATTACATATAGTGTTATATTAGTTTTAGGTGTACAGCATAATTATTCAACAATTTTGTACATTACTCGTGTTTACCATGGTAAGTGTAGTCACCATCTGTCACCAAACAACGTTAATTACAATCTTAATTTACTATATTTCCTATACTGTGCTTTTTATCTCCATGAGTTATTTATTTTGTACCTGAAAATTTGTATCTCTTAATCCCCTTTTGGTTCCTTTATTGTTCAATAAAAGGCTTGTGTGAGTGTACCCTGTAGAGTTCAGTGGTGAATTCTTCTCAAGATACCCAAACTGGGGAATGCTGTACTGTTAGCTGCATACCATACAGTTTAGTGACCCAGATGGAACATTTAAAATGAACCCCCCAATTTAGATAATAAAGGCTAAGGTATTGTTTAGGAGAAAGAAAGATGAGATATGGGTGGTGAAGGAGATGAAAACATTGTTTCTACGTGATTTCTCCCTGCCCATTCTAGGCTGTGTTCACAGAATTACTCCTTTCACCAATAGGCAGCAAAGCATTTATGAGTTCAGGGCAAGGAGGAAGTCAAAAGAGATTCAAACTGAGGAGTCAGCCAAGAACAGGAGCCTTGCTGCTCTCATCTATCCTAGGTAAAATGACCAAGAGCACACTGCAGCTGCTAGTGCCACCATTTCAGGCCTGTGACTGTCTGTAAATGGGAGCTATGGAGTATCCAAGAGGAGTTTGGAAAGATATTTGCTTTGATTGGAATTCGGTCAATTACAGAGTTAAACTACTTTTTCGATCTGTTTTGCAGCTCTTCTGGGAATTGTTATTGAAATGGAAATTGATTTTGGGGAATTAGAGGTGACATCATAGGAAGTTGTACTCAGGATCCTAACCTGGCTTGCAGCTTTCACAGAGAAGTGGTTAGAGGGGCCAACTCCCACTGGGTTAAGCTATACAATGGCAAGAGTGTGTCATACATGCCCTGGGAAGGGGAATTGCCCACCTCCTCTCTTGGAGAGTAAATGGAAAATTCCAAGGCTAATGATCAAGGCTAATCTTCAGAGCCTATGACAATTTAAAAGTGCAAAGTAAGAGACAATCATGATTGTAATGGGAAAGCCCAAGTCTCTTAGAAAAAAACAAAACAAAACAGTAGGGGACCCACAGCCATTTGCATTGATCTGGGTCAAGAGACCACTAGTGATGAAGAAACTTTATTGGGATTGCGAAACACTGGTACCTAGATGTGCTAATGCAGTATTCATAGGCACTGTAATTACATTAGGGAAATGTAGTGATGTGTAAGTATACAGCTAGCAAGTGAAAATACGGCTCAAAATGGGGACTTATGGATACAAATTGTGCATGGTTACTGCCTTATTTTTACCAGAATGTATCTTGCAAAGGATGTGGTGTCTGAATGGGCTCTTCTCTTATCCAAATCATTGGAAAAGGGATGTTGTGCCAGTTTGCTTTTCCTCCCATTTTAATTATGAATGCTAGATAGGACACCTTTAGAATTACCCGAGTCCACTCAAGTAGTTAATTTAAAACCATATGAGATGCACTGGAGAGTGGTTTTGGCTTTAATTATAGATCTGTGATAAACAATGATATTAGTGCTCATAAATTTTTTTAAAGATTTATTTCTTTTTCATGAAAGACACAGGAAAGAGACAGAGACATAGGCAGAGGGAGAAGCAGGCTCCCCATGGGGAGCCATATGTGGGACTTGATCCCAGGACCCTGGGATCACACCCTGGCCAAAGGCAGACGCACAACCGCTGAAGCACCCAGGCATCCCTCGTAAATTTCTTATGTTATAGTTCAATATGTCCTACAAAAAGCTGCTAGATCCTGAAGGCTAACTGTAAATGATAAGAGGACTGTACAAGGTGGTGATGATTGTGGAAATTTCTGCTGCTTGCAGGTGTGTTGACTGTAGCTTCTGGCAAAAGTCTGTTACTGCCACCCTGTGGCAACAGCCAAGATTTTTGGATTAGGATTAATGGCCTTGTAATGTGATTTGGAAACAAATCCTCCAGATGACTGGAAAATTAAAGGAACACCTTCTGGGGTGCTCTTACGGAAAACATAGACTTAAAGGGGGGAACCAAAGTGGGACATGATACCCATCAGAAATCGCCTTCCAATTTCTAAGATGACTTGAACCCAAAAATGAATGCCCACTTGCACTTAGAGGGTGGACTTTTGGGTAAGGAGATCACTGGCTGTAGACATTCAAGCAGTGCAACAATGGTCAGGAAAAAGCTGTATCTAACCATTTCACTCAGAAACTTGAAAGGTAACTAAAAATTGTTCTGTCAACAGGAACATCAGAGACTAAATAGAGCCATGGGCCTCATACCAAAGTGCTCTGGGAGGACTCATAGATGTCAGGTAATTCATGGCTCTGTGGTGGATACCAATGAGTCTTCACTGGGATAGATATGCATTCTGAGCTTGTATATCTGATAGCTGAAGCAAATCCCCTGACACCAAAGAGGATAGAACAGAAAATATTATTTCAGTTTGGACTCCTTGCTTACATATCACCTAATCAAAGAACCATTTTTTTTGTTTTTGCAGGTATACAGCAATATGGACTCAAAATCATCATATGCAAGAAAATTCACCTCTACAAAGTCGTGAGCTTACTGAACATTGGAATGAGTGGTAGAAACATATGCTTACAAAAGTGAAGGTGATAATGAGCTGAAATGATGGCCTCTATGGTTGAACAAATGTGTATCAGAATTTAATACGCGTGAAAGTAAAGGGAATTTTCCATTGGACAGATTGTTGAGAAATTACAGAGAAGATAAGGAAGAGGGATCGAACATGGGAACCTACATAAACTTTTTCTGTACTTCTAATTTTTTGTTCTTTATCTCTACCTGATTCTGTAGTGCCAGGAGTTGGACTTATTTAAGTTTTAGGAAAAAGATCAATTGCTTAACATGCCACCATGACAATATACCTGAATGTCATTGTACAATTTCCTAAGGGGATGTTGGGCTGTCATTTCTTCTCAACTACCTAAGCGGGATCTGTTTCTGATTTTCTACCCAGGGGATGAGACAGTCATATGCTTGTGCTTATCCGGTCTTACTTTATTTGACTGAAATAGACAAAGGGCATTGGCAGGACTCATTACTGCCACCTGTATAGGTTAATCCTCTGCTGAACCTTACAGTTGTACTCTGGGAATGGAAGGAGGATTTGAATGAAAGCCAATGATGAACTGAAGAAAAAGTACTTGCTGATCTAAAAGGGGCTGAAAAATGAATAAAGGTGAAAAGGAAAGGCTAGAACAAGAGAATAATACTTTGCCTGAGGTAGATTTACAGGTGCCCCATAAGGGTATAGATATTAGCCTGCAGAAATCAGCTTTGGTTTCAATCTAAAGGTCCCAGGATGTGCTCCAGGGAATTAAAGAAGCATTCAGTTGGGAGTCCACCTATATGATGGTGTCTTGATGATCTTAAACCACACTGTATAGAGGATACCTTTTGAGAGGAAACATACAGGAGAAAACCAAAGATCACTGTGTAATTATTAAATGAAGTGATGATCTATTGAGAAAGATACCTAGATATTATGAATATATGTTGCATGTTCAATTTGTCATAGTATTATGTGTCCTAATGCATATAATCCATGTTTTTTTGTGGATTGAGAGCAGTCACAAAAAGAATACTTGGCAAACAGATGGTAATGTCAATATAGGGGTGACTTGGTGGGCCCCAAGGTCCCCCAAGTGATAGTGGATTCATCTATTCCTCCTTGCAGATCTAGCAGGTTTTGCCTCAAGTAGTTTGACACTCTGATATTAGGTGCATACATGTTTAGGATTGTTATATATTCTTGCAGAATTGACACTTTATCAATCATTATGTAATCCCTTTATTTATCACTGATAATCTTCCTTGTTCTGAAGTTTGCTTTGTCCAAAATTAATATAGCCACCAGCTTTGTTTTGATTAGAGTTAGCTGGCATATCTTTCTCTATCCCTTTACTTTCAATCTGTTTGAATCCTTATGTTTAAAGTAAGTTTTTTTTTTATAGACAATATAGTTGTGCAGTGTTTTTTTTTTTTTTTTTTAAATCTCCTCTGACAAGTTTTGGTTTTTAATTGCTATACTTAGAGCATTCACATTTAAAGTGGTTGGTTATTGATATTGCCAGTCCTTTATGTAGAACCAAATTTCTGGGAAGTCCATAAAATTACCACAAAATGGGTGGCTTATACAACAGAAATTTATTGTCTCTTGATTCTGAGGCCAGAAGTTTGAAATCAAAGTGTCAGCAAAATTCGTTTCCCCCAAAGGCTCTGAGGGAGAATCAGTCCCATGCTCCTCTCATAGCTTTTGATATTCTCATGCATTCTTTGGCTTGTACATGGTATTCTCTGTCCCCCTAAGTGTCTAACTCTGTGTCCAAATTTCCCCTCTTTGTAAGGACATCATTCATATTGGATTAATGACTTTATTTGAATTTGATTATCCCTGAACAGATTCTCTTTCCAAATCAAGTGACATTCTCAGGTGCTGAAGTTAGGACTTAAACGTTTCACTGTGTGGGGCACACAATTCATTTCCTAATAGTTTGTCTTCAAGCCTCCTAAATTTGTGTCCTCCTCTTGCAAAATGTTTTGATTCCAACATCCCCAAAATCTTTATCACTTTAGTATCAACTCTATCTCTAAAATCCCATCATCTAAATCACTCAAATCATTAATGCTAGAGTTTGGGGTGTGATTCATTCTAGGGGGAAAAATTCCTCTTCACCTGTGAACCTGTGAAACCAGACAAGTTACTTGCTTCAAAAATACTTTGGTGAGGCATAAGATAGACATTCCCATTCTAAGATGAAGAAATAGGAAGGAAAAAGAGGTCATGGGTCCTAAGCAAGTCAGAAAATTAGCAGGGCAAATTCCATTAGATTTCAGGCTTGAGACTAATCTTCTTTGGTTCAATGCTTTGTCTTCTGGGCCTACTAGGTGGCAGCCCTGGGTGGTGGTTCATCCTTTTCTGCCTGGGAAGCAACCCCACCCTTTGGAACTCATGATGTGGCTCTGACTTTAGGAACAGAGGAGGCTTCAGAGCCCTAATGTCAATGACAGATCTATTGACCTCTGAACTTCCCATGAGGTAATTCTTCTGTTTTTTTTTTTTTTCTTTTGAAGAGTAACACATGCTCATAGCTGAATTGCTCTATTCACCTGTTTCCTGTTTACAGAATCCTAGAAATCTGAAAGTCTTCCTTCATTTTGTCTAAGCTCTGTCTCCCTCAGTCCAAGCTGGAAGTGTTTCTGCTGATATGGTCACTCCACCTCTTTAAATTCTGGTTAGTAATTCCTTCTTCTTTCATTTTACTATAAGCAGCAAGGAGAAATCAGACTATGCCTTCAACACCTTCCCAGAAACAGCCTCAATTACATATTTGAGTTCATCAAATTCTACTTACTGTCCAACAGAATACAATTCAGGCAAGTTCTCTGCCACTTCTTAAGGATTGCCTTTTCTTCAATTATGAATAACATGTCCCCCATTTTAATCTGAGATCACACCAGAAGCATGTTGAACATTCAGGCTTCTACAACAGTCTCTTCAGGGTAACCTTGGCTTTTTCTATCAAACTCCTCAACATTCTTCCAGACTCTAGATGCTACCAAATTTCAAAGCCACTTCCATATTTTTAGATATTTGTCACAACAGCACCCCACTTACTATAATCTGTACTGGTGTCCTGTGTGGTCATAACAAAGTACTCCATATTAGGTGGATTTAACAGAAATTAGTCTCACAGTTTCAAGGGCCCTAAGTCCAAAATCAAAATGGCAGCTGTTCAATCTATCCTCTTATCCCCCAAATCTGAATTATTTCAGCATCAGCTGAGTCTACAGTCTCATCATCTAAGTCAACCAAGTCAGTGGTGGAGGAGGCTTGGGGTATGATTCTGTTCCACCCTCTCTCCCAGCTTCTGGTAGCTCTAGGCATTCCTCAGCTTGTAGATGACATTCTGTCTGTGTCTCTACGTTGTCTTCTCTTTAGGCATGTCTGCCTCTGTGTCCAAATCTCCCTCCCCTCTTTAATATGGGTTTACACCATGATGATATCATTTTTGCTTGATTACATTCATTTTCAAATAAGGTCACTTTCTGTGGTAATGAGCATTAGGACTTCAACATTTTTTGGGAGCTGGGTAAATACAATTCAACCCATAAAATGATCTATATTATTTGCCTCCTCCTTAAATAACTTATTTTAATATTTCTTAAAGCGTATATTTACTTGTGTTGAATTCTCTCAGTTTTTATTTATCTGAGAAAGTATTTATGTTTCCTTCACTTTCAAAATGTAACAACTTTAGGTCGTTATTTTTTTCCTTCAAACTTTAAATATTTTACCCCATTTTCTTCTTGTTTGCATGGTTTCTGATAAGAAGTGTGCTGTAATTCTAATCTTTCCACCCTCTAGCTGTGTTTTATTTTCTACAGTTTGGATACAATAACCTAGGTGGGGTTTTATTTTTTGTTTTTTGTTTTTGGTATTTATCCTGTTTGGTGTTCTATGAACTCCCTGGACCTAGGTCTGTCATTCATTTTGGAAAGTTCAGGACATTATTGCTATATATATTTCCTCTTTTCTAGTCTCACTTTCTTCTCCTGGTATTCTAATTACACTTATGTAACCTTTTTAAAAAAGATTTTATTTATTTATTTGAGAGAGAGACAGCATGAGCAGGGTGAGGGGCAAAGGGACAAGCAGACTTCCTGCTGAGCAAGGATCTGGACACAGGGCTCATCCCTGGACCCCGAGATCACAAACTGAGCCAAAATCAAATGCTTAACCAACTGAACCACCCAGGCGCCCCACACTTATGTAACTTTTGATTAATTAAATAAATATTTATTGAATATCACTATATGTCAAATATTATCCTGAAAACTAGAAATATACCTGTGTACAAAAAATATTTTAAAACTATTAAATGGATTTTAAACTGAATAGAGATATGGTTAATACATTTCTAATTAATTTCAGCCTTGTTCATTCTGAAATTGGATATAATGTTTAACACTTTTATCTTTTTATAGCTCTATTGAGATATAATTGACATAACTTACAATTTACCCTTTTAAAGTATAAAATTCAAAGGCTTTTGGTACATTCACAGAGTTATACATTCATCCTGACAGTTTTTGACTATTTTCATTACCCCTAAATGAGACCCTACATGCCTTAAACATCATTCTTCAATTCCTCTGTCACCCCTCCAGGTATAGACAACCACTAGCCTACTTTCAGTCTATGTATTTTTGTCTATTCCTGATATTTCCTATAAATAAAATCACAATATGTGGTCCTTACTGTCTCTTTCACTTAAGATAATGTTTTTAAGCTAGTACAGGTACTTAATTTCTTTTTATTGCTGCATAATATTCCATTGTATGGATATACCACTTTTATTTATCCATTCATCAGTTGATAAACATTGAGCTATTCCCACCTTTTGGCTATTATGAATAAAGCTGCTATGATCATTTGTGTACATGTTCTTAAAAGGGCACATGTTTTCATTTCTCTTTCATTGCATTTCATTTAGCCTCTTTTGCACATATAGCTAGGAGTAGAATTCCTAGATCATATGGTTACTCTCTTTTAACCTTTTCAGGAATTACCAGATTGTTTTTCAAAGCAGCTGCACCATATTACATTCACCCTGGCACTGTATGAGGGTTCCAACTTCTCTATACCCTTGCCAACACATTATTAACCATTTTTTGGTTGCAGTCATCTTAATGGATACAAAGTGTTATCTCTTTTCTTGTGCATTTCTCTGATATGTAGTGATGCTGAGTATCTGTTCACGCGGTTTTTTTTTTTTTGTCCATCTGTATATCTTTAGAGAAATATTTGTTTAGATCTTTTACCCATTTTTAATTGGATTATCTTTTATTATTGAGTTTAAAATTTTTAAAATACATTTTAGCTGTCAGGAGTGCAACTAAGCTAGGAGAGAGAACATGGCTACCAGGTGTCAGAATAGCTATTTAAAGCAACAAGCCAAAAATGAAAGAGTTAAGCCTTTAATTACTTACCGAGGTGGTATAAACAAGAGACTAAAATCAGAGAAAGCACTCTCTTTTCCCATTTTCCCCCATAGTCCAGCGTGCCAGTTGAGGGTCAGATGGTTCAGCATGGATGTAGACCTTGAGACAAGGTTGAGGAGACCCAAACAAAACTCTCTGGCAGTATCATGGACTGTGGGGAAGGAGAAAGGGAGAGAGGGAAGCACTAGGAGCGTGAAAATACTGGGTACCTCTTAGAGTAGGGAAAAGTGTGTTCAAGGTGCTCTCCTCTCCCCTGTGTAAGGGGTTCTCAGCAGATGTGTTTGGGCAGATCTGTCCAAAGCCTCAGATAAAATGAACTAAAAATGAAAGCAGTGGGGCTAGGAACATAAATATGCAAAGAGCATGATCTCAACAAGCCAGAGAGGCTTGAGTCCCTTAGTACAATTCCCTTCAGAAACTGTAATGTACTGGCCGTGCAGCCAGGTGTGCAGTGCACAGATTTACACCAAGGCTGGTGTGCAGCGTACAGATTTACACCATGAGGCCTGCCTGATAAATCATTTGTTATGGTCCATGCTCAGATCTGAAAAATCACCCATAGGTTTTTAACTAGGAGTTAGACTCCTTACTAAATACACGTCCCTTATCAGATACATGATTTGAAAACCTTTTTTCATTATCTACCTTTCACCTTCTTGATGGTTTGGGGAGTTTTTCTTTTTTTGTTTAGATTTTATTTATTTATTCATGAGACAAACACACATACACACACACACACACATACACACACACAGAGGCAGAGACATGGCAGAGGGAGAAGCAGGCCCCATGCAGGGACCTCCAGGATCACGCCCTGGGCTGAAGGCCCCCCTAAACCCCTGAGCCACCCGGCTGCCCTTGGGGAGTTTTTCTTGATCTATCTTTAAGCTCACTACTTCTATTCTCAGCCATGACCAGTCCACTGATGAGCCCATGAAAGGCACTCTGGTTTTGATTTCTCACATTTCCTCTTGATTCTTAGAGTTTCCATCTCTTTGCTTACATTACTCATTTGTTCTTACATCCTGCCTACTTTTTCCATTAGAGCCTTTAGCATGTTAATCATATTTATTTTAAATTCCCAGGATGATAGTTCCAACATCTCTGCCATATCTGAGTCTAATTCTGATACTTTCTTTGTCCCTTCAGACAGTTTTTTCTTGCCTTGTGGCATGCCTTGTCATTTTTGCTGAAAGCCTGACATTATGTATTAGAGAACAGGAAGTACACTAAATAATCCTTTAGTGTGAAGTTTGTGTTAATCTGGGTAGGAGTGGCTTGTGTCTAATGTTTATTGTAGCTGTAGGTGCCAGAGACTTCAAATTCATCTAATGTTCTTGTTTTTGTTTCCCCTGTTGACATTGGACTTTCCTAAGTACTACTCCTAACAATTGCAATTCACTGTTATTCCACTGGAGCTCTGTTGGTATAGTACTAAACTAGGGTTGGGGGCAAAAAACCATTCTATAATCTTATAACTAAATCTTTCTTTTAGTAATTCTATGTCCCTGAGCCGTGACCTTCAAGGGTATAAAGGATGGCTTTTTAAACTTTCGTTCATAAAATTATTAATCAAAATTGCAAAAAGTAGATTTATAGAACTACAGATTAGTAGCAAAACAGGAGGGAAATGAAGTGAAATGTTCCAGACACATTTTGAAATGTTCCAAAGGAGCCTATACTAGCTAAAAATTTACAGTTAAACTATGGTTACACAACAGATTATATACAATCTTGCATTTTCTCAGTAAGTTCTTCCTTATATTTGCCTTTCTCTTTTCCAACTGGTAAAATTTTATTTTTTCCTAGAGAGCAGGTCTTTGCCATGGAGAATGCTTTAGGCATATTTCACCATTGTTACTCTTCCCCTTTTCCTGCCAGATCCAGGAGAGGATCTTTCTCAACATTTCACCATTAAAAAATGGCAGATTTCCTGGAAGTAAAGCCCAGAAAAGTGTGGGGTCCCATTAGACTGTGGCTACCAAGAGTTTCTCTCCTACAGGCTAGCCCAACTCAGTCTCCAAAAATTTATGAAAATTACCACTTAAGCATTCCCACAAGTTTATAGTTCCAGTGGTTTCTGCTCTTTGGGTAAGCAGATCTCAGCTGTGACTCTCTGTAGTCATCTTTGTGTCTATATAGGGGATGGTAGTTTTCCTTACAACCTCAGTTCTCGAGTAGGTCCAAGAAGAATTGATTTGTAGTTTGTTCATTTTTTTCCTTGTTATAAAGGTGAGAGCATTGACTTCCAAGCTCTCTACATGTCAGATATGCTAGAAGGCATATCTTACTTAACGCACGGACTACTAGAATGTATCTTTTACCCTCAATTTCCAGGGTGGATACATCATCTTCTTAAACAAACAAACAAAAACAAAAAACAAACAAAAAAAAACCCATTTCTTTTCAGTACAGATTTTTTTTTGGTTGAATATGACTGATTGTGGTATTTTATGTCACCACAGGCAATATGTGATGCAGTTAGGAACTTGATTCTGAAACTAAAATATGAGAGCTTGAATTCTGGCTCTGCTTCTTTTCCACATGTGCTACTTTGAAAATGATAGTTTACCTTGCTGTTCTTTAGTTTCTTCATCTAAAGAAATGAGACCAATAATAGTAACTTTCTCTCAAAGAAAGGATAATTTGTTAATACATACAAATATCTTAGAGCAGTGCCTGGCACAAAATAAGTACTTAAATAAATATTGGCTATTATTAAATTTACCAAAAGTTCATCTGTTTCTCTATTGGTGTGAGTGAGTGGGAATGTTTTTAAGACAGTGTATCCATTATTTCTTTAGAATTTGGTGACCAGGCTCAGATTGGCATCAGAACTGATAGAAATCAGCAGGCAGCATCAAGTCATGAGGCTAGGCTATAGCAAACGGTTTTCTAATTGAGAGACACGCCTTTATCCCTGACGACGTAGGGCAGAAGTCCAACAGCTTTGTTTTATTTTGTTGAAATCATTGTGTGTTTGAAGAATTATCCTCATGGATAGTTTATGGATCCTGGAAAACTTCCTACAAAAGCAAGACTCTTTGATCTATAAGTGTTTGCTTTTCATCTAAAAAAAAAAAAAAAAAAACCAACCCAAAAACGAACAACCCCCCCAAACACGAGAAAACAAAACAAAAAACCAAAAAACAAACCCAACAACAACAACAGAAAACTACCACTAACAATAAATAAACCCAATATAAAACTCTAAAATAAAAGTTTTTGAAGAGCATTGAAGGACTGTCCTTCTCCCTAAAAAAGAGCCTCACTGTTGTGATATATTTGATTGTATTGCCATGACTGGGGATGTGACCCAAGTCCTTCAACAGAAATGGAGATGTTCATGTAAAGAGGTATAGGCAGGGTTCTCTTCGGAGCTGATTGTTTAATTCCATACTGCATTTTTTCTCCATGGCAAGACTGGCTAATGCTCATATACTGATATTAAAAAAAAAAAAAAAAGTTTGTCTTCAAAAGCACCTAGTTTTTATTTTACTCTTTTCAACAGTTCCTTCTTACCTTCAAGTCTCTCAGCTTTAGTATCTTCAAGAACAAATGTTAATAAATGTCCCTAAATTGCATGCACATATGTGGAAAATAATAAGAAATATCACACATGGTTCTGGCTCCCTAAAGATTAAAGTCTAGTGTTGTATGCTGCTCTTTGCAACTTTGATTAGTTCTGCTTTTCTTGATTCTTATCTTATATATATATTCTCTTTATAAACTACAGACTTATGGAGGAGGATGTAGAGCTCATTACCCTCATTCATTTTACTATTTGAGGTAAAGGTAGTGCTACATGTCCATCATTTCAGCCTATCTTACATCTAGGGAATTCACTTTATTTGATAATTCTGATGATATTTGAAATTGATACAGGTTATCCACTCTGTGGATGTGATGGAGTTTTTATCTGTGGAATGATATAAGTCATGATGTGATGATATAAGCCATTTCCAAGTCTAGCTCCTGAATCGTCCTATAGGTCTTCCTTGCTCTCTCTCTCTCTCTCTCTCTCTCTGCCCCTGTCTTTGGAACCAAAAATGAAAGACTAAAATGACAGAGCCATATGGAACAGGACTAGTCCCTAAATTACTACTTGGAAGAGTACTATCCCAAAAGGTATCTGATAAAGAAAATTCTCATTGGATTTGGTGATCAGAAAATATATTTTATTATGTATTAATAATGAATAAAGAGGTTCTGCAGTTGTTTGTTCAGCAGCTGTCATTAAATTATACACAGAGATTGAATTTAAGATAATTGAAGTAATTTGTTCTAGATGACATATCATTTTGTGTCAAGACTGGAATTAAAATTTGACTTAGAATTTGATGTCATTTTCTTTTTTCTTTTTTCACTGTTCAATCTCAACTACTTATAAAAAAAGAAAAAATATGTTAAAACATGAGATCAACACTGAACTGTTTAATATATAGTAATTCCATTTACTGCCTCTCTGCATTAAAAAAATATATGTACTGAATTTCAAGACATTCAGCGCTTTGGGTACTTGCCATTGCTTCTCCCAACAGAATTTCTGAAACTGGATTTCAAGAGGTCTGGCCAAAAGTTGGGGGAGATATAAATGGTGATTAGACAATTATTTAAAATTAAATCACAAGAATTACCACAAACTATATAACATAAGTTCATTTTCAGTTCCCAAAGGTCAAATTTCCCTTTGAATTGAAATGATAATCATGTGAGCTTGTGAATCCTTAATTCCACTTAATACTCTATCCATGCCAGTGGATGAGTTAGACTTTTGAAGGTATTTGACTAAAGGAAATACTTTAGGGCCAAAGTAAACTGTCAAAATGAGGCTAAATTTAGCTTTGTAAGAGAGCAGATTTAAATGTCAGTGGGTTTCTTACCATGAGCTAAGAAAGTAATAAAACATTTGTGGCCCACGGAAGCATTTTAAATGTTGAAGACAGGACAGGGTTTGTAACCTATTTTTCCTAAACTACAAGACTGAGATCAGACCCCGTACAAGTGGAGGGTTACTTGAAGTCTGAGCTGTTTCACACTTGGTATGTACAGTGTTTGCAATGCAAAACTCTTTAGTTCAATGGCTATGACAGTGAATGGCAGGTACAACCAATTCATAGAGCGTGATAACCTCTGTGGCCATGCTGTTACCTCAGATGCTCCAGTGAGTGTTTGGAGAATGCCAGTGATAGGAAGAACATTTTCTTTCTCAATTCCCTTTTCAACATGGTCAAATATCTGCATAAAATGACTCAATCAAAAGCAAGCGGAATGTCTGCTGTTATGAAATCTTACATTCTTTCACAGTTAAGGGAAAGAAAGAAAATAAAGCATGGGAGGAGGGTATTTTAACTTTACAAACAAACAAAAAAAAAGTTACTTTTTTTCTGGGCGCTTTCCCCTAGGAAGTTGTTGAGAATCTGGTAGCTGTTATGAACTGTATTTCAGTTGTGATTGTTGGATTTTGCATTTTGGGAAACTTTCCATGTTCTTGTTCTCTCTCTCTCTCTCTCTCTCTCTTTTTTTTTTTTAACATTTGTAAAACAATTGCATGAAATGATTTTTTAAAAAATCTTTCCAAAGTTATCTGCCAAACATCTGAGTAACTTTCCTACATTGTATTCCTATAGGTTTTTCTTGAGAACAGATGAGTTCCTCAGGTGCCCTAAGACAGGGCTATATGGTCAGGTAAGCATATTGTGGCTTTTGGGGTGTATTCATTCATATTATTTGGCATTTCTATAAAAAACAAATACACTACACATCTTATTGTTTCCATGTAGTAATTATAACAAAAATATATCTATATTGTATAAGGATGACTACTACAAAACTTTCATCACAGGTAACATTCTATAACATGAACCTTAAGGCAGTTATTTTAGAGTAAACTATGGAGACTATATGCCCACTGTATGGTGTTAATTTATGCTTTGATATTATATATAATAAATACAGACCTGTGAACAAGATAATCTACATGTTTGACACTCTAAAGACTTTCCTGATTCACTCCTCAGAGGAGAGGAGAGATTTTATTGCTGACAATCAGACTGACTTTGGGCTTTGACCTTAAGGGCAATGGCTTTGGCCTATCAACTAAGGAAGCAACCTCACTGGAACGACCAGAAACCCAAAGGAAAGCCACGCCTGTTCTTCAAGGGGAAAACAGATGATAAATGACATGATGCACTTTCTCCCACAACCATTGTCCTTTTTTCCCTTGAGTAATTTTTCAGATATAGGCGGTCCCCAATTTGTAAGTTCACAAAGTTCACTCGTTAGGAGCACTGTTGAAACAGAACACAATGTCCCATAAAATCAATGTTATTCTGATGGTTGCTGAAGTTGATATCTTTTTTTTCTGCCCCAATTCTTCCCTTTTTCTGCTGTTGATAATCCTCCCTTCTCTACCTCCTACCCTGTGGTTCTCATAGAGCACCTCCACACCCCTTGACTGCAGCCCTAGTCAAATGCAGTAATTAAGCAAAAGAATAAACACAATCCAAGTTGGAACCATCATAGTACCCCAGCCTCCAACCCCTACAAGTCATAGTGATTTAGCCAAGTGGTGGCATATAGTTCAAGCTTAGTCTGGCTAATTGCATTCTGTTCCAGGAATATTTCATTCCAGGAGCTATGGAGTAAGATCTCTATTTTCTCTACTCTGAAGCTGTAGAGTTGTGAACCCATTGCTATTAGAATCAGTATCTCCCACTGTGTAAAGTCACTGGCTTATAAGAAAGAGTGAAACAAACAGGCCAAGACAAACAGAGGGAGAGAAAGAAAGAGAGAGAGTGTTGACAATGTGCATCCCTAGTTTTCATTTCCAGAGGTCCAGAATTGCCTTAGTTCTTATTTTCTGAGGCTGATTGTTTAACTCTTTGAGTATGGAAGCCCTCAGTAGTCTAAAACAAAACAAATAAAACAAAACACCTCTCTTCCCCACTATTCTTTTTTCCCCCTTAAGTCTATTTTAATCGGTCTCTTATAATTTGGTGCCCTACCTAAAATGGCTGATGGATTTAGAAGTGTGTTTTGTCCACAATGTAGGAAACTAGCCATTCGTATGAGCCTGGGGACCCTCTCCTTTTTTTCTCTGATCTACTTTCAGGAAGGGTTTAGTGAGGTCAGATAACCTAAACAAAAGATTCAGGCTCAGTATTTTGAATTAAATATCTCCCTCTCTTATGGTAACCATGACGATAACAGTATGGGAAAAAGAAAGCATACTGATTCTCTGAATTCTTCTAATTTTCTGGGACCCTTCACCCAAGTAAAGATCCCAGGCAGACCTCCACTATTTTGCTGGTTAACTGTTCAAAATAGCACCTATGATGGGGACATGTATGATCCTGGCAATAACAGTCAGAGCTTTGATTATATAAGAATGACTTTCAGGAATACTCATCCACTCATTTGTACTTTTTATTTAATTTTGTTTTCTGAAATAGCTGAATCATCTCAACAGTAGAAATAAACTTTAAAAAATACTCCTCAAAATGTCAGTTATGTTACTATGATGATGGCTAATCAACACTAATTACATTAGTACATCTCAGATGAAAATATTCTTTATTTCCTGAGAGGCATGAATCCTTCCAGACTCTGATAATACTTTTTCACATTCTGGAATAGGTCATTGTATGCACTTTTTAATTACAGGTATTTTTTTTATGTTTGTGCTCTACCATCTTAATGACATCTTGAAAACACACACAAACACACACACACACACACACACGTGTTCATTTTCCTTTTTTAGCCATAGTTTCTCCACTGCATCTTGGTATAAACACACTCAAAACCAATACACCCATCTAAAGTGTATGTGGTAAAAGGCAGGGAGTGGTTAGGAAGCAGAGTACACTGTTTCATCCATTTTTTTAATCCCACACTTTTTCTAATTCTCTCTCACTGGGGAGATGGGTACACTCATTTATTTAATAAATACCATTGAGTATCAGTTGTATCCATGCCACATTCTAGGAATTCAAAGATTAATACAATAGAATCCTTGTCAATAAGTTCTCAGCCCAATGGAGAAATTGTTACATAATCAGATATATATATATATATTTAAAAGAGGGAGGGGGTAGGAACAAGGAAAAGGAAGAAAGGGAATCTCAAGCAGGCTCCATGTCCAGCGAGCCTGACATGGGGCTCCATCTTACAACCCTGAGATCATGACCTGAGCTGAAATCAAGAGTCAGGTACTTCAATGACTGAGCCACCCAGGTGCCCCAATCAGATCATTTTAATAGTTACAATAGGCAATTTAAGTGTGTAGAAGAGTGGCATCAAACTCTGCCTTAAGAGGTTAAGGGAAGTTATAATTTAAATGCATCATAAAAGATAAGTAGAAATTAATTCAGAAAAGGCTGAGATCATAGAATAAAGAAGAGGCATATATTTTAGGAATAGAATACAGTATTGGGAAAGCAACATTGTATGGGAAGGAGTTCAGTGTTGCAGGAGTGGTAAGTGTGGAATAGTTGATGACTGAAGCTTAGAATTAAGAGATAAATAGGAGCCAGATGATGGAGCACTTTACATTACCATTTTATGAGGTTTGAGATTATTTTTGCTAATAAGGAGCTGCCAAAGGGATCTTCATAGGTCAGTATCATAAATAGATTTCCTGTTTAAATCCATTGCTGTAGCATCAGGCTTGAGAATGTGTCTGAGTAGGATAATCTCAGCACTTCACCTGCACACATGATTAGCAGCTCCAAGTCAACAAAAGTCCTACAACTATTGGAAAAATGGCCAAAGTCTATAAATACAAAATTTATTTTTATTTATTAATTGAAGCTCAATCTTATTCATAATAATATAAATGAAACATGAAAAATTAATGATATGTCATTTTTACCTTTTGATAGAGACCAAAATCTATTAACACAATACATTTTGAGAGTATGGGCAAATAGGCACCTTTTTGCATTTCTCACAAAAAGTATATATATTTTGAATCATAATTTGACTTCTAAGAATTAGTCTAAAATATTTTCACATAGGTATAAAAGTAATTTTATGAAACATTTGCATAAAATTATATTGTTTGTAAAAACAAAAATTTAAAAACATTGATAGCAGACAATATGAACATGTAATGGATATTATGACCCCACTAGGAAGACTATTTATAGGTTTTTATGTATAGAGAAGGACCTCCAAAAGTGTACTTACAAGAAAAAAACAATACATAAGACCATGTATCATGTGACATATGGATGGGAAAAAAAGCCACATGAGTATGCATAGGATATTTTTGAAAGAATACATAAGAAATTGTTAATAAGAGTTGTCTCTGGTGAGAGACCAGAATAATGAGGCCTTTGGAAGAGGGGGTGACTTATTTTTCATAGTGTACTCTTTTTTATTTTCATAGTTTTTTCTACACAAATATACTACTTAGTCAAGGAAAGAAGAAAAAAAAAGGGGAGAAGAGAGGAAGTTAGAAATAAAGGAAAGAAGGAAAGAAGAAAGGAAAGAATTTTTTTTTTTTTTTTTTTTTTGAAGAAAGGAAAGAATTTAAGGGCGTTAATGTGTAAGTTGAAATTTATAGCCGCACAAGGTCAGGAGATGAGCCTTGGAAACCGGAAGAAACAAAACAAAACAAAACACTCCCCCCCCCAACCAACCCCCCAAAACCAAAACACAACAGCAAGAAAAACACATGTAACTGAGACATCCATATAACACTAATCCTCAAGGTACAAAGGTCTCAGATAAGCCATGGGCTAAAAAGACTGCGCTCACCACTAATATGGTGTCTGTGCTAACTCAAGCTTGGAATAAGAAAATAAAATCTTCCCTATGAATTTGTAACCACAAATTTGTCCTCATTTGCATTTGGGGACTGATTTTTATTAAGAAAGAATTCTTATGCTATGAAGATAAGAGAGAAAGTTTTGGGTGATAATATCCTGTGAAACATGGAAGAATCAAACAGAAACCATCTGAACAGTATATTGTCTCACTCTAAGCTCCTCAGGTTCCCTACTGATAATTCTCCTAAATAATGAACACGACCTTAAAATGACAAAACACACCAGAAAACAAATTGCCATGAGTCAGAGATGATAGAATTAGGCCTTCAAATGTGTCATACAACAGAGCTTTTAAGAACAAAACAAAACAAAACAAAAGCTTCAAACAGACACATAAAAAAGCACTCAACACAAAAGACCATATTTAAAAAGTTGGTAACAGAGTTCAAACAAACAGAATATCAAGACATAAATGTGGCTCATGGGGTAATTAGCAATTTGTAGAATAAGAAATTTCATCTCATGTTCTTCCACAGAAACACTGTTTTAAAAATTGATATATAAGACCAAAATAACTTTATAAGATTTCCAGAATCCAGTTAAGAGGTTCCAGAACCCTAAATGAGATATATCCAAAAATAAGGTCATTGAAATAAGGTCATTGAAAAAACGTTTCACTTTACCTATATCAGATCCTCTCCCAAGTGGGCACAGGTTGACATTGATGCAACATGGCCTGAGACATCTCCCTTGGAAATAATTGAAAGTAAAGTGTGTATTCAACATCTCCAGGCTTTTGAGGCATTGCTTCTGTCTCATCCCATCCAGAGTTTTGAGGAAACAAGCAAAGTTTGAAAACCTGAAAAGGAGTGGATAGCCCTCAGCAGCCAGCATGGATATGCAAGATTAGGAAAATGTATACAACTTTGAAAAGTTATGCACCTTTCACCTTCCTCTTCAGGAAGGAGGAAAAGAAGTGGAGCTTGCACTGCATGTCTAGGCCATTAAGTACACTGACCCAGGGAAAAGGAATGGGTGGTTTATGGCAACTCACCCAGCTCTGCATAACCCCAAATAGAGGATGAGGAGTGGTGCATAGATACCCATAGAAAAGTTTGAAAGACTCCCAGAATCTAGCCAGGCTAAGTGAAGGTCTTTCCCCATCAAACCATCTGTAAAGAATGGAAGAGAAATGACTGCTTTTTCAAACATGCTGACATGAACACAAAACCACAAGAAACACAACAAACCAGGGATACAACAAAAGAAACAAAATAAAGGGGTGCCTGAGTGGTGCAGTAGTTTAAGTATCCAACTCTTGGTTTTGGTTCAGGTTGTGATCTCAGGATGTGAGAACAGGCTTCACATCGGGTTCAGTGCTCAGTATCGAGTCTGCTTAAGATTCTCTCCTCCTCTCCCCCTCCTTCCACCTCTTTCAAATGAGTAAATAAATTTAAAAAAACAAAACAAAACAAAACAAAAAAACAAAGTAAATCTCCAGAAACAAAGTCTCAAGTAAAGGAGATCTATGAATTGTCTGATAAAAAATTCAAAATAAATCGAATTGAAAATTATAATAGAGTGCTTCAATAGTAGACTTGATCAAACAGAAACAAAATCAGTGAATTTAAGACAAGTAGATGCAAATTATCCAGTCAGAGGAGCAGAAAGAAAAAAAAATTAAAAACAGTGTAGTCGAAAGGACTTCTAAGACACCATTATATATAGGAATTAGTATGTATATTATGACTGCAAACATCCCAAATCTGGGGAAGGAAATAAATATCTAAATTTATGAAACCTAAAGGTTCCAAAGAAGGTGAATTTAAAGAAGTCTATACCAAGACCCATTATAATCAAATAGTCAAAAGTCAAAGGCAAAGAGAAAAGTTTGAAAGCAGCAAGGGAAAAAGCAACTCATCACATACAAGTGAGCCCTTATGACTATCAGCAGATTGCTCAATAGAAAACTTGCATGCTGAAACAGAGTAAAATGATATGTGTTCAAAGGGCTGAAGGAAAAACTAGTAGCCAAGAATACTGTATTCAGCAACTGTTCACCCAAAATTGGAGAATATATTAGTTCCAAGGCAAACAAAAGATGAGTGAGTTAATCATTACTAGAGCTTACTTTCAAGAGGTACTAAAGAGAGTTCTTTAAGTTAAAGTGAAAGGACATTAAAAAGAAACACAAAAGTATATGAAAATATAAAACTCACTGCTAAAAGAAAATACATAAATACAGAATACTGTGGTACTGTAATGATGGCATATAAATAAATCACTTTTAATTTTAGTGTAAGAATTAAAACAAAAGTAATAAGAATAACTAGTTTTATAAAAATTTGTTAATGAATTTTATAAAACATGTAAATTGTGACATCTATAACATAAGTGTATGTGTGAGAAGTAAAAGTGTAGAATTTTCATATATAATTGAATTTAAATTGTGAGCAGCTTTAAAAAGACTGTTATAACTAGAATTGTTTTATGTTAGCCTCGTGATAACCATGAGGAAAATATCCATAGAAGATACACAAATGGAAAGAAAAAAGATTTGGAAGGAGATAGATAGGGGGATGAGATAGATGAGTGCAGGGTACTAAGGAAGGCACTTTTTAATGAGCACTGAGTATTGTATGTACATGATGAATCACTGGATTCTACTCCAGAAACTGATATTGCTCTGTATGTTAACTAATGAAAATTTAAAATAAAAAAAGAGACAAAAAAGAAAAAAGATTCAAAGCATAACACCATTAAAAATGAAGAAAACAAGACAGAAAAGAGAGAGAGAGAGAGAGAGAGAAACCAGGTACAAAAGAACTACAAGAGAGAAAGAAAAAAGAAACAAACTACCCTATCAATAATTATTTTAAATGTAAATGGATTAAACTCCTCAATCAAAAGACATAGAGTAGCCAAATAGATTAAAAGTCAAATTCAACTTCATGCTATCTACCAGATACTGGCTTACTTTAAATTTAAGAACACATGTAGGCTGAAAGAGAAAGGATAGAAAATGATATTTCATGCAAATGGTAAGCCAAAGAGAGCAAGTATAGCTATATTAATATCAGAGAAAGTAGGCTTTAAGTTTTAAGTCTAAAACTATCAAAAGACACATAGACATTATATAATGATAGAAGAATTAATTCATCAAGAAGATATAGCAATTATAGATAGATATGCACTTACTACCAGGGCTTCTAACCATATAAAACAAACATTAATAGGACTGAAAGGAGAAATAAACAGAAATATAATAATAGTAGGGGCTTCAATATCTCATTTTCAATAATGGATAGAACACTCAGGCAGAAAAGTCAATAAGAGACTTGAACAACTCTATTGACCAAGGGACTGAACAGTCATATACAGAACATTCCATCCAAAAGTAGCAGAGTACACATTACATTCTTCACAAGTTCTCAAAAGATTTTCTGGGATACATTACATGTTAGGCCACTAAAAAGTCTTAACAAATTAAAGAAATTAAAATGATACCAGCTATCTTTTCCAAGTATTGGTGAAGATATGAAGAAATGGGAACCTTTGTATGCTGTTGGTGAAAATGCAAAATGGTTCAGCTGGTTGTGGAAATCACAATGGAGGTTCCTTAAAAACTTACCTACCATATCTACCATACCATATATGACACAGCTATCCCACTTCCTAGTTATATGTTAAAAGTAGAGAAATTGGGATAGCTAAGAGATATCTCAGCATAAAGTTTCAGGTATGGAAATCCATAACTTCTAGAGATTTTCTGTACACGGTAGTGCCTATCATTATCATTACTATATCATAGACTTAAACATTTAAGAGGGTAGGTCTCATGTTAAGTGTTCTTACCACACACACAAAAAAAGAATAAAAGCAGACAAGAAAATTTTTAGAGATAATGGATATATTTATTACTTTAATTGTGGTGTTGGCTTCACAGGTGTATATGTTCAAACCCATCAAATAGTGTGCATTAAATAGTGTAGTTTTTGTATATCAATTATTTCTCAATAAAGCTGTTAAAAATTGTTCTTGGAATTAAAGAAAGAGAGAGAGAGAGAAAGAGAGATGGAAAATATGAAAGAGGTAAAGAGTCAAAAGGAGAATTTGAGGGTGTTTACCATATATTCATAAAATATTTTTCCCTGTGTCCACTAAAGAAGGTTAAAAAATTGATTTGAGAGATAGCAAATGATTATCCTGTCTGGTAGACATTTGTGGGGCCCAGGTCAGTATAAATGCAAATATGTATAAAACATATGTAAATATTTGAAAGCTATAATTCAAGATAACAAATTATTAAATAATTTATATCTTCCTCCCTTGACATATATCTTCATAACTATAAAATTGTGCCAAGTTATGATTTTTATAGGACTAAAAATTGTCAGATTATCAAAGATGACTAACTTAAATTATCATTGTACATTTTTGGGTTTTCTGTTGGTGGACCAGTCATGTTTGGATAAATAATATACAAAAACATACACAATTTATAAATCATATTAAATTTCAAAATGATAATTTTCTTCATTTCAGAAGGCCAATAATTATATTATTAAAAGCAAGATTTTAATTTTTTTTAATGGTAGTTATGTCAAATTAGATATCTGTCTTTGGATTACCATAGTTCTTATATATTTTAAATTTATTTTAAATAAATATTAGATTTGGAAATGACCTTAAAACTTTACACATCTAGATTTTTTTTTAAGATTTTATTTATTTATTCATGAGAGACAGAGAGAGACAGAGAGAAGCAGAAGTACAGGCAGAGGGAGAAGCAGGCTCCACGCAGGGAGCCTGACGTGGGACTCAATCCCGAGTTCCCAGGATCACGCCCTGGGCTGAAGGTGGCGCTAAACCGCTGAGCCACCTGGGCTGCTCACATATAGATTTTTAAAATAGAAATGCATATATTATTTTGAAATTAATATTGAATTAATTTTGTTAAAGTTAAAATACTGATAAATTATTGTGGATAACTAAAATATTTTAATTAAATCAAATGAATTGCTCTCACATAATGATTTTTACTGCTTCATAGAGTGATACCTACAGTTATACAGTAATGTAAAGGATTGGTATACCCATTGTATCATGTATACATGAATACAAATTTAAGAATAACCTGAGTTGTTAAATATTGGAAAATATTCCTCAATCACTATGTGCAACTGTTGCAAACCAGGCCTAATGCCAGGTTATCATGGAATCATAAATCGGAATAACAATAAAAGAAAAAAGAGAAATGACAGAGTGACTCAAGACACAGTTAGAAATGCATTATGTATGGAAGAATCTTTTATACTCATTCTTCAGGAAAAGAAGAGTTGGACAAATTATGTAGTCTTCTATTACTCAAATCTTCTTTCACTATGAAGCATTGTCTATCTTTGACAATGGCTGTCACATAGCTATGGATATCCGTACCATTTCAAAGTATTTTTTTTCCCCAAAATTCAAAATCCAAGAAGGTTTCTTGGAGTCTCAGTGCTGTTAATTGTAGGACCATATATTTAAAATTTTAGGTTGCATTGTATCAGCATTGAGTGCTGAATTATGAGTGAGCATTGTTCTTAGGTATTATGTGTATGAATCTGTAAGAATGTGTGTAGTGATGAAAGCGAGACCTTTAAAAATACAAGATCTGACACTGGAACCCCTCTTGCCCAGGTGTTCAAGTCGTTTTGTGAACTGGAGTTCTGAAAGGATAGAGTAAAGAAATGCAATATTAAAGATGAGAAAAGCAACATTACATAGGTAATAGGTGGAATTTTCTGGAAAATAAAAGAAAGCATGAAAGGATCAGAGGCTCAGATTCAGGAAGCCTAAGGAGTCTAGGGAAGGTTAAATAAAAGTGGATTTAGCTGAACACTGTACAACGAACCTCATGGTATGAGGAAAAAAGAGGTTATTTATACAATTGGAGATGAAAACAAATTTTCTAAAAACAACACGATTTCTGCTAATATACTCTTGCTAAAACAGCTTCTAAAGAGTACACTTATGGAAGAAAAACAATAAAAACCAAAGGAAAGATAGGATATGCAAGACAGGTGATAGGCAAACAAATTGGTAAACATGAGGAAAAGTAGGGTCAAGCATTAACTATATAAAATAATAACATTAATTTAGTGAAGGGCATATACAGGGGCAACTAACATATTGGCCAACAATATGACATAAGATGAAAGGTGGATAATTGAATTTAAAGTGTTCTAAGGCTCTTGAACATTTTGGAAAAAGAGAGGAGATTATAATTAATTTTATACATCAGCAGATACACGTGCTACAAATTTGGGGTAACCAGTTTACAACAGAAATATAATGTAAAATGTCAAACTTAGTGAATAAAATAAAAAATAAAACAAAGAATCTGTAGAATATGGCAAATAGAAATAAGAATAATATGGTAAATATAAATTTAAATGTGTTAGTAATAAGACAAAGCTTATCTGCTAAAAACTCATCAAATTTAGTAAAAAGGAAAGAAAGGAAGAAAGAATCCAGTTATAGAAACACATCTAAAAGAAAAGTGCACTGTGAGGTTGAAAGTAGAAAGATAAAAGTTACAATAGATAAATCATCAAATGAAAGTTAGTGAAGGTATAACACTTTAAGGAAAAAATATTTAAGGCAGGAACAGAGATAAAATGTTCACTATAATTGTGGAAAGAACAACTTCCCAAGAAGACATAAATGTGTGTGCTTGAAACTGTACAAAGCTTCAAACTGTATAAGCTTCAGATTGCATAAGGCAAAATTTGATAGACTTATAAGAAGAAAAATATCATCACGGTGACAGGATTTAGAGTAAAGTCACTAAGTAATTGATCAAGAAGAAAAAACTTACCAAGGGTATATAAAATTTGAACCACACAATGAAAATTTACATGTCTCACTATCATTGTATGTGTGTGTGTATATATATATATACATATATATACCTCTAGATCTATATAGATATAGATATGGATAGATATATGTAGATATACACATATCCCTATGAAATTTTCACTATTTAAACATTCTTGGCTTAAAACTGGCAACTAATTTCATATGGTTTAATTGAATATATACAAGGCTAAATCTAGCAATTGAATATGCATTTTTTTCAAGTATTCTTGATAAACAGCTAAAAATTATTAAAACTAATAAAAGAGTCTAGTGAGGTAGACAGGTACTAGAGAAACATAAAATTAACTCTTTATTATATCCTGGAAGCAAAAGCAAATTCTAAAAATAGAAGAAATTTCCCAATTGCAATGTTAAAAAAAAACATAAAAATATGGAAGTAAATTCCACAGGACTATGTAAAATTAATCTCGGATTAATCAATGTAAATGAAGAATGCAAGATAATTGTAATAAATGTTGTAGTATTCTTATTTTTAAAGATAAAAACTAGAGATTGTAAGACTGGCAGGTCTATAAATGTAATACAATATTCATAAAATTTCAAAGAGATTTTAAATGGATTTAGATAAACTGAATTTTCTGAAAAAAAAAAAGCTTAAAAAAAGCCACATCACTTGTAAATGAAGATAGAGGGTGATTAGTCCTATCAGATATTAAAAGTGATTCAAAGCAACCAAAATTAAAATGATATGGTCTTAGTATAGAAGTAGGAAAATAAACCAATGGAGAAGAAATAAATACAGAAGTAATGTTTACATGGATGCTTAGAATTAATTAAATTTAAATGTTTAAAATAATTAATAACATTGAAATGTTTTAAGTACTTCTTGTAAGAAAACTCAAAAGTATTTTAAAAATCAGATCTTCCAAAAGTTATTTCTATATTAGAAATACTCCAAGTTTGCTTAGTTTGGCTTTCAGCAAGGAAAGGTGATTTTTAAAAAGATTATTTATTTGAGAGAGAAGGAGAGAGAGAGAGAGAGAGAGAGAGAATGTGATTGGGGAGAGGAACAGAAGGAGAGGAAGGGAGAGAATCCCTTGCTGATTGTGAAGCTCTATACACGGCTGGATCTTAGGACCCAGAGAGATCATGACCTGAGCTGAAATCAGATTTGGACAGCCCAAGGAAAGATGATTTTAAGAAGAAAATAACTGTACAAGAATAGCCAGGAAAACTGTAAGAAGTGTATGAGTAAGGAGATATTGTCTATTGATATATAAGAATATAATTCAGGGGTGCTTGGCTGGCTTAGTTTGTGGATCATACAACTCTTGATCTCAGGGTTGAGTTCCAGCCCCATATTGGGTATAGAGATTACTTAAAAATAAAACCCTAAAAAATGTTTAAAAAGAATATAATTCAGAAATAAACTAAAACTTATGTTTTGCATAGTAGTTGCTAAATTTATTGTGTACTTTCTGTGTGCTAGACATGCTTCTGAGCACTTTACAGATACTTTCATTTAAGTCTTAAGTCAACTATCTGAGGTAGATGCTTTTTTTCCCCATTTTACAGTGGAAGAATTAGGCAATAGTTTGAATATGGGAAAGACAGATTTAATAAATTGTGATGGAATAACTGATTCACATTTTTTAAAAGATTTTATTTATTTATTCACAAGAGACACAGAGAGAGAGAGAGAGAGAGAGAGAAGCAGAGACACATGCAGGGAGTCCGACATGGGACTCCATCCCAAGTCTCCAGGATCAGGCCCTGGGCTGAAGGCTGTGCTAAACCGCTGAGCCATCTGGGCTGCCCCTGATTCACATTTTTAAAGAAGTGGATAGCTATTTCTATAGCCTTATGCCATAAGAAATTCAAGTGGATCAATGATTTACATGCAAAAGATGAAACTTTGCTAAAACTTCAAAAGCATAATCACAGAGTGTTGGAGTTTTTCTACTGGAGACAGTCAATTGCTTTTTTAAATTACTAGATGACTCATAGTGATGAGCAATAGGATAGTAGCTAAAGCGCAATGAAGAGTTAAGAGAATGATTGGTTTATGTATTTGCTGTCTGTGTGCATACCAGTGTGCATGCAAATGCACGTGTGTGAGTCTCTGTGTTTCAGGATAAGATAGACTTTTTCTTGAGAGAGAAAAAAATGAAAGAAAAAAATGATTTGGGAAAATTGAGAAAACAAAAATATATAGGGAGAAAAAGAAGAATATGGGCAGCAGGTTTGGGGACTGGGATTGGATCGGTTATGGAGTAGAAGACATTTTATATTCTTTTTTTTTTTTAAAGATGTTATTTATTTATTTGACAGAGAGAAAGAGCACAAGCAGGGGGAGAGGGAGAAGCAGACTCCCCACTGAGCAGTTAATCCCCATGTGGGGCTCAATTCCAGGACTCTGGATCCTGACATAGGCCAAAGGTAGACACTTGACCAACTGAGCCACCTAGGCACCCTGACATTTTACATCCTAAAATGAATTAAGTTTGGGTTGGAAATTACAATGTTGTGGTGGCTCCCATATATAAGATTGAGTGATACTTTTGTTGTAATACTCAGATATGTGAAAGAGATGAACCAGTGTGGAACTGATTTAGAGAAGTATTAAATTTGTGGATATAGCAGAAGAAGAGGCAGGGAAAGGAACTGGGGTCTGAGTAGTTAGATGACTACCCCAGGGGGCCCCAGCCCAGCAGGATTAAGTGAGGTTAAGTGAGGTTTGAGAGACTAGAAAGAAATGAAGGCTTGACAGCATAATGGCAGTGGTGATTGGGACAAGAAGACAAGAATAAAGGCTAATAAGTTAAAATGGGTGGAAATTGTGATTAAGTGAATGTAGGGGTCGAAGAGAAGAAAAGCATCTAGAATAACTCCTAGGTTTCCTCTCTTGAAAGACTGGATGTATTTATGAAAGACTGGATGTATTTATAAACTAGGGAATAGGAAAGGGGAAGCAAGAGCAGGGAGAAGAGGGTAAGTTTGGTGATTGGCAAATTAGAGTTTAAGGTGCATGTGAGTCATCCAGGTGACAATGTTTAAGATGCAGTTGTATAAACAAATTTTAAGTCCAGGCACGTCTTAGGTCAAGGTTCCCAAGCAGATTCTCAGATAAAAATTTATGTGCGAGTAATTTACTAAAGAAGTTCTCCCAGAAGTAGT
The DNA here is from genome assembly GCF_053574225.1 of Canis aureus. Classification (NCBI taxonomy): domain Eukaryota; kingdom Metazoa; phylum Chordata; class Mammalia; order Carnivora; family Canidae; genus Canis; species Canis aureus. Next base: position 34,295,070 of record NC_135634.1, on the reverse strand, counting down.
GGAAGCTACAGGGAAGAGGAAGAAGTCAGTCACAGGTGCAGTCTCCGGTGAAGTCCAGCCTCCTCCCATCCCCAGGGGAACTCTGGAGACTAAATTGCATGATGAAACTTATCCTGCTCAAACAAGAGATCTGGGCTTTTATACTGTTGCAGGGATCACTGGGTACGGTCTGCCCCAAGGGATAACCTTTCAGGAATTAAGGCTCCTGACGTGTCCATGCAAAGTGGCTGTCCCTGGGAGCCCAAGAATTGTCTTCTACAGAAGGTTGCCCGGGCAAGGCCTCAGAAACAAAGCATGGGAGACCTGGGGGTGGACACACAGTAAACAAAAGGCACCTGACAGGGTCACAGAGTTGCCGAGAGAGAGAGAGAGAGAGAGAGAGAGATCCAAGTTCAGAATTCATAGGCCTATTGGTGGACGTTAGGACAAGAGAAGGATGGGGGCAAGAGAAAGACAAGATCCATGAGAATCAATAATGTTTCCCAGGGAGAAAAGCTTGTGAAGAAGCCTGAAAAAGTGAAGAAACAGAAAAAAAGGAGTGGCAGCCCACGGACATGTCCTGGGCGTCATCGTCGTTGGCTTGTGCTTGTTTGTTTTAGGATTATTCACATCCTCATACTGCTGTTTTCTCAGCGCCGGTAGTGCGGTCACGGTGGAGAGGGCCGGGGAGAGTGGTACGGATGTCTCTCCTGGGGAAGTCTGGTCCTCAGCCCTGGGAGCACCCTTTGGCTTCCCTGCCTCCTTTCCACAGGGCCCTGACTGAAACCACATGACCCTCCCAGCTGGGATGGACTCATGGGCAGCCTTCTGAAAGTTCAAAGTCTTCTTGACCAAGTGTGGAGTGTTTTTAATTAGGCAATCTAGAAGGCATCAATCGGATAATAAAGCACACTGTTCCGAAGGGGCAAAGGGAAATTGCCTGAGGGACTGGGAAAAGCCTTGGGTGATATTTATTTAAAACAGTGGGTGAATCACACTGTGCTCAGATCTTCTGGCCTGAGTCCCAAACAGGAAATGAAGCTATATGAATTATGGTGAGTCAGAAGCTAATCTCACCACCTACCTGGCAGGAAGAGGGAGAGGGAGAAGGAGAAGGGAAGACAGGGGGAGGGGGAAGGGAAGCTGGGACCAGTGCGGGTGGGGGAGAGGGTGGGAGTGACTCCTGCCACACAAGGAAAGGCCTCTGGTGTTCTGAAAGGAGAAACCTCAATGATTCTCATTCTTTCTTTTCCTCCTGATCGACCCTCTTTTTTTATAGGACAAAGTTTGCCTTAGGTCTCTTATTATTGTTATTCGTTGTACAATAATTCCAACCTAAATGATGCATACTTATTTTGGAAAGATGGTAAAGCTATAAAAATTGCTGTAAAAATCACCCATATTCTCATTATAAACAAATCTTTTGGACATTTCACATGCATAAAAGTATTCATTTTAAAAATTACATTGTATTTTCTTTTTATGTTAATGCATTTTTAAAAATACAATTTATGGTTAAGGAGTATTTCTTTGCATAAATATATTTTATTTCATCTCCTATTTTTTTAAGATTTTATTTACTTATTAATGAGAGACATACAGAGAGAGAGGCAGAGACACAGGCAGAGAGAGAAGCAGGCTCCATGCAGGTAGCCCGATGTGGGACTTGATCCCGGGACTCCAGGATCATGCCCTGGGCTGAAGTCAGCACTAAACTGCTGAACCACCTGGGCCGCCCTCATCTCTTTACTATTGTTTGACATTTATTTTCCTAGCCTCCTTTTTAAAACTATTTATGATAAATGTCTTTAGGGTGCTAAATGTGTTGTTGGAGTTCAGTGCCTTGAATCTACTAGCACTTGAATAATCTAGACACAACCATTGATTGTACCTGGAGGAAATGAGTCATTGGTAGATAAAATGAGAGTGTGATTGGAAGGTATTAGAGAAAGAATTGTATACAGATATAATATCCCCAACCTAATTAATAATATGAAATTATTTCCTGATTTTAAAAAAAGTACTTAAAATCTAACTGTGCAGGTCCAACGTGATCACTGCTATTTAAAGCTCTTGTAAAATCTTAGGATCCTAGGGGACTGTCTCTAACAGCGCCGCAAGCCACCACCCTCATCACTCTGGTACCTCGAACAGGATAAGAAAAAGGTGTAAAAAATGCTCCCTGGCCTGAAGGAAAACACCATTTAACTAGGAATACAGAACAAAGTAAATAATGTAAAAATTATTCCTGCTATTTTCTCCACTGCACCAAAGACATCCTTCTGACATCCTTTACCTTTCTACATCCACTATTTCTATCAAAAATTTTCAGACCCCCTCTGCATGTCTACACTTTGAAGTATGATGGTTCCCAATGTTAGCAAATTTGGATTATATTCTATTTCCTTTATCTCACCTGCTCATTCTATTTTTTCATCCTGATCTCCAAATGCCCAAAGCCATACTTCTTTTCTCCAAATTCTGGTTATCTCATAACTAGGTCTGTTACCTTCTGACATTCTGGAACCCATGGGGAGCCATTCAATACAGTTTTCACGAACATTCTAGCATTCTTCTTTTTTTTCCTTTGATACTCCACATAGCGATTTACTTCTGATTCCTAGAGTGCTGTTTTCCAAAGAGTCTCAAATCTAGGATATCATGTTCTCTATAAATTCATGGGTTTCCACCTTCAATGTTACATTGACAGCTGCCCAGTAATTCTTTCATTCATGTTTTATGTATTTATTATGGCATTATCCATAGCTGCTCCTACAAAACTTGTTCAGACTCCCTTGAACAATGTCTGTAAATTGCTTACTTTGAATTCTTTCTCCCTTTGTTATTTGCTTAATGATTGTTGAAGCCAGTCAAGCTAATTGCATTTCCTTTACCAATTGCTAGTCTTGCGATAGCCCCTGATCAGTTTAGGCCAATGATATTAAGGGGATATTTGCTGGAGGCTTCCAGTGGTTTCTTTTCTACTTCCTGTGTCCCTTCTTTGGGAAAGTCATGTCAAATTGTGACGCTTGGATCTGCAGAAGCCATCCAACCACTTTCAGGAGAAGGCAGAGAAAGTTTTAAAGATAATGAACCTCTGGGGCACCTGGCTGGCTCAATCAGTAGAGCATGCAACTATTGATCTCAGGGTTGTGAGTTCAAGCCCCACATTGGTGGTAGGGATTACTTAAAAATAAAAAATCCTTTTACTTTAAAAAAATCCTTTACTTTAAAAAAAATCCTTTTTAAAAAGAAGATGACAGTCATGCACCCTGATATTTGTTGAGCTCTGGAACCCATCCTGGAATTGGGTGCTTTTAGGCTTCTTATTATGTGAGATAATTAATTGCCTTGAAATTATTATTAGTTGTTAGTTATACACTTGGAGAGCTAAAATATCCTGATGATTTCTTTTTTCTTTTTCTAATGGATTCATTTCTTAAGATCCAGTCCTTATTACTGCTTTTTGATCTTAGCCGATGACATTGCCTCTTTCTTTATTAGCAATACCCAAATTATCTTGCAAGGGTTTAGCTGGGTCATCACTCATTCTATCGTCCCTTTCTTCTATATAATAGAGTGAAGTCCTCTTTCTTAACAAAATTAACTCATTTACTTATCTGCTGGTGTCCACCAGCTTGTCTCTGCTCTAAGACATTGCTCCATCAATCTATTTCATCTAAACCTTTAAACTTTTTGTTTCCTTTCCTGCCTCTTCACCCTATTGGTTAACCCCACCCTAGGGTTATGGGAATGGTCAAACATGTGACATCTGATAGTATACAGATGAGTTTGACAAAGGTATACTAGTCACAGACACAGCCCAGAGGAGGTCACTACTGTCAACACATGGTGACAGAGGGGGTTGCCGTTGCTCTTGGAGCAGAGTGCAGAACCAGGGGTTGTGGGAGACAGGTGCTGTAGTATCAAGGGAAATGGGGCAAACCTTGGTTCCTAAAGAAGTGTGTGATTGGCTTGTTTGAATAATACTTCTGTGGGCTAGTAGAGAACTGAAGGGATAAGGAGGACTCTGCCTGGGTCCCATAATAAAGAGGGTTGTTTAGCTACTGGAGCTTTATCCAAACAACAAATGTGAATATATTGGCTTTTTTAGTCTGATTTTGTGAATATCTATCTATTCATTTAAGCTTATACATCTGCAGTATATTATTCACGATTGTACAAAGGCCAAATTTTAGAATTTTATTTGTTTCAGATGATATGTTTCTGTTATTTATTTATTTTTGCTGAATATTCTTATGGTTAGATCTTTGCACAATGAAGCGATTTTTTTTTAATTTGGGTATATTCTAGGACATATAAATTTTGTCAAAAATCACAAAAAGTATTAACTACATGTTCTCAACTGTCATACAAAAAGTCTATTCTAATTTCTAATTAATTTATTAATTCCAAAATGTTCTAGAGTGCACATTTCCAAGTACTTTTGATTACACCAAGCATTTTACTATTTTTAATTCACTTCAATGTGATAAGTAAGAAATTGTCACTCTTGTTTAAGTCCTTGTTTCTCCATATGTTGATTGGCTATTTATATTTCTTCTTTCATAAACTATTATTATGAATTCCTGTTTTTCTTATGCCAATGTTTGTATCATTTTCTGACTGAATACCTATATGGAATGTTTTTTATTCTAGAAACAATTTTTAAAATTTCCCCTAATATGTTTGTGACAAAATATTAATGGAGTGTTTTTTAAACTAAAATCCCTGGTTTTTAGCTAGGAGCCCTCTGCTTCTAAATATCAGAGTTTTCTTTGTCTAGGGCAATTTTCTTCCCATGTCTGTATTATGTCTTATCCCCAATTCATCCGTTCTGAAATTCCTACATTTGACCTCCCTATTCTGTTATCTGTATTTCTAATAATTTCTCTTAACTTTTATGTCTTTATTTTTTTGCTCTAATTTTTCTAAGTAACTTATTTTAAGCTGTTTACTGTCTCCATTGTACATATTTTTGTTTAGCAATCACATCTTTAATTTTTTCTGTTGTGAATTTTTTCCTCTTTTTAAAAATTTCATAGATGCAATATCCTTTCAGATTTCTCTGAATGTTTAATTAGAGGTTGTCTAAAGATTTCTTCTGGTTCTTTCAGTGGTTTGTCCCTTAAGATATACTTACTTACTGATTTCTTGTTTATAGTGATGTTTCTGTTTACTAACCTTATAGAAAGAGATCATATTTTTCTATTTTGGAGAGTGAAATGGGTGCTTTTGGATATCATTTAGGTCCCTAGTTAAGTCACTGCTACCCTACAGAAGGTGGGAAAAATTTAGTAGTGTTTACCTTTGCCAAGTCATATATCTGACACCCTTGGTAAAAATAGAGGGCTGTAAAAAAAAAAAAAAAAAAAAAAAAGAAAGAAAATAGAGGGCTGTATCCCATATAGGAAGATTTGATCCCATTCTAAAACTTTCTTATATGAGGCTGTTATGGTAGCCTAAATATAACTTAGCCAGTGACACCACTCTCTAGCTAACCTCATCAGTGGCCAGTGCAATATTACCCCCATTTTATTTAACTTGTTCTTTACTTAGCAACTCAAGTATGACTTCAACAGGAGAGTCTCTACTTCCCTCCAAAAGCCAGTAGGATCAAAATTAGGCTCAGTCCTCAGAGACTTCTAGTGTCTTGTTTTCCACATTGGAAGATGTTATTATAGTTCTGGTAGGTGTGAGATCTGTGTTCTCCAAACACAGACTTTTTCTAATATGGTAAACAGGTCTCTCAGTGATTGCCTCAATCCCATCTTTCTTTCAGATATTCTTCTTCAATACTATTCAAAGTGTTGGCATGTTGCTGAACTATTCTTATTCTAGTATCAATATACATTTTCTCTCATTATATTTCTTATGATATTTTTAAAAAACTGATAGGAATACACAAGAGAGAATTCTCTTCCTTTTATATTAAATATTTAAAATGGATAATCAGCACTTTTGTCCATAATAACTCATTTTAAAAAATTTTAAATTTACTTCCTGCCTAGAAATGTAAAACTGAAAATTCTGACTATTTTAATCAATCTTATCTAATAATAAAGCTCTTATTACTCTCTGTATCAGTCAGGATGGGTTAGGTTGTGTTGTAGTAACAACCCCATAATCTATGTCCTTAAACATGTAAGATGTATTTCTCAGTATGCTGCATGCTCTTCATGAGTTGGCAGGGGACTCTCTGATGCACATTATGTTCTCATGCTTTGTCCTAAGCTTATGAAGCAGCTTTTGCCTAAACCTTTAGTCACCAAAAGGAAACAAACAAACAAAAAGCATGGGGAAGTTCTCGTTGGCTCTCAAAACATTCAGTGGGAAATAACACACATCACTTTCAACCATATTTCATTAATCAAAACAAGTCAGGGACACACAATCTTTAATGTACCCCAAAGAAGAGAGAACTGCAATAGTTATGGAGAATTCTAATAGCTACCACATTTCTTATCATTTTTAACCTTTAACACTACTGCCAATACAAACTGGTTGTTTATCATATTTTTCTCCAACTTCTTTCCTTTTTGCAATGACCTAAGTGTAGTTGATCCTTAAACATCTATCCTTGTTCATTTTCCATTTTATCTCCTTTCTGTGTTCTTGAGTAACCCTATAGTAACCTTTAAGCATCTGTATATTGATCCAATCTTCCTTTATTTACCAGGCATTTATTGTCAGTCTTACTCATGCTATGAGACATCAGGATGATCAAGATAAAATCCCTACCTTCGGGAAGTCACAGATTATGTATATGTGAATAATAATGACTAAAGTTCTCAAATTTTGAATGAAATCTTGTACTTAATAACTTTCAGGTAAAATTTGCATTTTGAATGTTTACATGAACAACTGTGGAGAAAAACTATCATGAAAAAGAAGTTTTAATACTTTACTTCATTTAATATTGCATATGGATTTTTCCTGGTTGTGAAAACACTATTAATCAGGAAATTTAAAACTGCAGCTACCAGGGTTTATTTTATCTAAATTGATTAGAAGACATAAGGAATATTTCTGAAATCTTGGAAGTCAAACCCTACCTCTTCATCTCCATCATGCAGAACACTACACAGAGCAGTGCCTCAAAAATACTTACGGAATAAAATAAATTGATTTATCCTCTATCTTAAGAAAATTTGGCTTTTCCATCCTACTTACTGCCTGGAAGTTAAAAAATCCATATGGAATGTAAGGATTAATTTAAAAAATACAATAAAGGCTACTATAAAAGATCTAGCTTTGAAGACTTATATCTACCACTGGTATGCATGAGCAGGTTACCTTACCTTGCTGTGACTTGGCCTTTTAGCTAAGATTTGAGGAATCAATGACTTAAATGAGAGTTGGTTGGTGATAAGCTCAAGTCTAAGGTACTACCACTTTATTTTTTGTACCTTTAGATTTATGTATTTTTGTGCTATTCAGGTAGTCAAATACCCTTAAAACCCCTGATCTCCAAGGCCACATCCTATGTATTTACATTCTGTTGAGACATAATATATAATTGTTATAGGCAGTTTCTAGAAGTCAATCTGCACCAGTCCCAGAAAAGAAGACTTCTTGAAGCAGGCATGCAAATAAGTAAGGTACAAACAAATAGATTCTTCATAAAACTCAATAAATAATTGGTATAATGTGGAGGAGGGAAAGAGGTAAGCAAGAGATAGAAGCATGACTTGATTGCTTTCCATTTCAGGATATGCAGAATCTCTGAGTTGGATATTTTCATAACATGAAAATCAGTTAATTGCAATTATTTTAGTCCCCCAACACCTTGGAGAAACCCTTTATATAACAGACATCTGTTACAATCATTTGAACTATTAAGAAAGCCAAATTCAAGCATCATCTGAAATTTAAAGAAAAAATATGTGTTTGGTAAAAATATGACTGACCCTGGAGGGTGAATCTATTGGGTTCAAACCTACAAAAGGACAGTCAGCCTCAAACATGCATGTGAGTAAATGCCCACACCCACATCCCAATCAGAGGTTAAAGGCATGGATTTTGATTTGTATTCCCTGATGCCACGCAGTGTTGAGCATTTTTTTTTCATGTGTCAGTTAACTGTTTGTATGTCTTCTTTGGAGAAATTTCTGTGTAGGTCTTCTGCCCATTTCTTGACTGGATTATTTGTTTTTTGGGTATTGAGTTTGATAAGTTCTTTATAGATCTTGGATATTAACCCTTTATCTGATATGCCATTTGCAAATATCCTCTCCCATTCCTTAGGTTGCTTTTTAGTTTTGTTGACTATTTCCTTTGTTGTGCAGAAACTTGGTATTTTGATGAAGTCCCAACAGTTCATTTTTGCTTGTTTCCCTTGCCCTTGGAGATGTGTCTAGCAAGAAGTTGCTGTGGTCAAGATCGAAGAGGTTGCTGCCTGTGTTCTCCTCTAGAATTTTGATGGATTCCTGTCTCACATTTAGATGGATGGGGTAATTGGGTGATGGACATTAAGGGGGGCACATGGTGTGATGAGCACTGGGTGTTATATACAACTGATGAATTATTGAACTGTACATCCAAAACTAAAGTTGGCTAATTAAATTTGAATTTTAAAAAAGAAAAAAAAAAGAAAATGCTTCTTTTTTTTTAATTTATTTTTTATTGGTGTTCAATTTACTAACATACAGAATAACCCCCAGTGCCCGTCACCCATTCACTCCCACCCCCCGCCCTCCTCCCATTCTACCACCCCTAGTTCGTTTCCCAGAGTTAGCAGTCTTTACGTTCTGTCTCCCTTTCTGATATTTCCCACACATTTCTTCTCCCTTCCCTTATATTCCCTTTCACTATTATTTATATTCCCCACATGAATGAGAACATATAATGTTTGTCCTTCTCCGACTGACTTACTTCACTCAGCATAATACCCTCCAGTTCCATCCACGTTGAAGCAAATGGTGGGTATTTGTCATTTCTAAGAGCTGAGTAATATTCCATTGTATACATAAACCACATCTTCTTTATCCATTCATCTTTCGTTGGACACCGAGGCTCCTTCCACAGTTTGGCTATCGTGGCCATTGCTGCTATAAACATCGGGGTGCAGGTGTCCCGGCGTTTCATTGCATTTGTATCTTTGGGGTAAATCCCCAACAGTGCAATTGCTGGGTCATAGGGCAGGTATATTTTTAACTGTTTGAGGAACCTCCACACAGTTTTCCAGAGTGGCTGCACCAGTTCACATTCCCACCAACAGTGTATGAGGGTTCCCTTTTCTCCGCATCCTCTCTAACATTTGTTGTTTCCTGCCTTGTTAATTTTCCCCATTCTCACTGGTGTGAGGTGGTATCTCATTGTGGTTTTGATTTGTATTTCCCTGATGGCAAGTGATGCAGAGCATTTTCTCATATGCATGTTGGCCATGTCTATGTCTTCCTCTGTGAGATTTCTGTTCATGTCTTTTGCCCATTTCATGATTGGATTGTTTGTTTCTTTGGTGTTGAGTTTAATAAGTTCTTTATAGATCTTGGAAACTAGCCCTTTATCTGATATGTCATTTGCAAATATCTTCTCCCATTCTGTAGGTTGTCTTTGAGTTTTGTTGACTGTATCCTTTGCTGTGCAAAAGCTTCTTATCTTGATGAAGTCCCAATAGTTCATTTTTGCTTTTGTTTCTTTTGCCTTCGTGGATGTATCTTTTTTTTTTTTTTTTTTTTTTAACTTTTTAAGTTTGGGAATCGTGGATGTATCTTGCAAGAAGTTACTATGGCCGAGTTCAAAAAGGGTGTTGCCTGTGTTCTTCTCTAGGATTTTGATGGAATCTTGTCTCACATTTAGATCTTTCATCCATTTTGAGTTTATCTTTGTGTATGGTGAAAGAGAGTGGTCTAGTTTCATTCTTCTGCATGTGGATGTCCAATTTTCCCAGCACCATTTATTGAAGAGACTGTCTTTCTTCCAATGGATAGTCTTTCCTCCTTTATCGAATATTAGTTGCCCATAAAGTTCAGGGTCCACTTCTGGATTCTCTATTCTGTTCCACTGATCTATGTGTCTGTTTTTGTGCCAGTACCACACTGTCTTGATGACCACAGCTTTGTAGTACAACCTGAAATCTGGCATTATGATGCCCCCAGATATGGTTTTCTTTTTTAAAATTCCCCTGGCTATTTGGGGAGAATGAAGATACAACCGTTCAAAATCTTTGGGATGCAGCAAAAGCAGTCCTAAGGGGAAAATACATCGCAATACAAGCATCCATTCAAAAACTGGAAAGAACTCAAATACAAAAGCTAACCTTACACATAAAGGAGCTAGAGAAAAAACAGCAAATAGATCCTACACCCAAGAGAAGAAGGGAGTTAATAAAGATTCGAGCAGAACTCAATGAAATCGAGACCAGAAGAACTGTGGAACAGATCAACAGAACCAGGAGTTGGTTCTTTGAAAGAATTAATAAGATAGATAAACCATTAGCCAGCCTTATTAAAAAGGAGAGAGAGAAGACTCAAATTAATAAAATCATGAATGAGAAAGGAGAGATCACTACCAACACCAAGGAAATACAAACGATTTTAAAAACATATTATGAACAGCTATACGCCAATAAATTAGGCAATCTAGAAGAAATGGACGCATTCCTGGAAAGCCACAAATTACCAAAACTGGAACAGGAAGAAATAGAAAACCTGAACAGGCCAATAACCAGGGAGGAAATTGAAGCAGTCATCAAAAACCTCCCAAGACACAAGAGTCCAGGGCCAGATGGCTTCCCAGGGGAATTTTATCAAACGTTTAAAGAAGAAACCATACCTATTCTCCTAAAGCTGTTTGGAAAGATAGAAAGAGATGGAGTACTTCCAAATTCGTTCTATGAAGCCAGCATCACCTTAATTCCAAAACCAGACAAAGACCCCACCAAAAAGGAGAATTACAGACCGATATCCCTGATGAACATGGATGCAAAAATTCTCAACAAGATACTGGCCAATAGGATCCAACAGTACATTAAGAAAATTATTCACCATGACCAAGTAGGATTTATCCCTGGGACACAAGGCTGGTTCAACACCCGTAAAAAAATCAATGTGATTCATCATATCAGCAAGAGAAAAACTAAGAACCATATGATCCTCTCATTGGATGCAGAGAAAGCATTTGACAAAATACAGCATCCATTCCTGATCAAAACTCTTCAGAGTGTAGGGATAGAGGGAACGTTCCTCGACATCTTAAAAGCCATCCATGAAAAGCCCACAGCAAATATCATTCTCAATGGGGAAGCACTGGGAGCTTTTCCCCTAAGATCAGGAACAAGACAGGGATGTCCACTCTCACCACTGCTGTCCAACATAGTACTGGAAGTCCTAGCCTCAGCAATCAGACAACAAAAAGACATTAAAGGCATTCAAATTGGCAAAGAAGAAGTCAAACTCTCCCTCTTCGCCGATGACATGATACTCTACATAGAAAACCCAAAAGTCTCCACCCCAAGATTGCTAGAACTCATACAGCAATTCGGTAGCATGGCAGGATACAAAATCAATGCCCAGAAGTCAGTGGCATTTCTATACACTAACAATGAGACTGAAGAAAGAGAAATTAAGGAGTCAATCCCATTTACAATTGCACCCAAAAGCATAAGATACCTAGGAATAAACCTAACCAAAGAGGTAAAGGATCTATACCCTCAAAACTATAGAACACTTCTGAAAGAAATTGAGGAAGACACAAAGAGATGGAAAAATATTCCATGCTCATGGATTGGCAGAATTAATATTGTGAAAATGTCAATGTTACCCAGGGCAATATACACGTTTAATGCAATCCCTATCAAAATATCATGGACTTTCTTCAGAGTTAGAACAAATTATTTTAAGATTTGTGTGGAATCAGAAAAGAAAATGCTTCTATCTTCATTTAAAAAAAAAGAAGCACATGTTTAGTACTTGGAGGAAACGTGAGGCCTTTCATTAGCAGGTGAGACCCTAAATGACTCTACAGGAAGAAAACATCTTAATCATGTACTACGCATCCGTCATTGCAAATGCTCTCATTGGAAACTTTCACTATAGCCATCTTCTCTGTCAATGATTAAACCAGACCTAATTGTCTGATAATTAAATGATCTTTTATCTAGATGTTTCTCTACTAAATAGTGTTGGAGCATTTCACCAACACATTAGACTCCAGAAATAGTATTTTGTTATGTGGTACAAGAGTTTAGTTTTTCTAATACAAGTTCAACTTTTTTCTTATTTTTGGGGTCATTTTTTAGCAGAGAACAGAAAGAAGATGAATGATTTAAAATACAAATTTGAGTAGATTTACTTGAGGAGTAAAAGTGAAATGTATCTGAGGATTTTTTTAAGCTCTGTTATTTTTACAACTTGCATTGGAATTGGTATATTCAACTTGTCACCTTGTAACTACACTTATATAGTTGAAAAGAATTCTATTATAATTCCCTTCTTGGCTCTGAGGAGCATGATTTCTTCTCCTAGTAGAACTTATGGGGCTTTCCATTAAATGTGTTTGAGTTTGGGACTCTGACTTCTCAGCTTATTGTTTCTAAGGAAATAGCCAGGAAAGGTCACACATCAGCCTTTTAGTGTAAAAATAATGAATGAGCATTTGAAACGAGTAAGATTTTGTCTCACCCTCTGTCCCACCTAGGCCACGTGTCTGCCTTGTGCCTCATTTCCCACAACTAGAAGCTCCCAGCTGAATAATCATATCCCAACTTGCTGAGCTAATTGAAGAAAGGTGCTATATAAACACAAGGTACTATTATTATGGTCATTTTCCCAGACCTTGGGCTTCCCCACCCACTTCCTTTAAATTTACAATGAGGTGGAAAGCAGCCTCCTCCAAACGGATGCAGACTTTGAGAGAAATGCCTTTGGCGCCCTCAAGTGGTTTCCTTAGGTAGAACTCACTTCACCGCAAAGCTTAAGCCTATGACAAAAAAATCATTCCCTTGAACAGGACAGTTTACAGGGGGAAAGATATACCACTAAAGCACATGTGTCTCCTTAGATTAGTATTTTGTAAACAAAATTATTTATACGCATAAAATGCTTGGTAGTTTTTACTGGTTTTCTTAATATTTTTAAAATAACATTTTTTAAAAAAAACATTTTTAAATGTTTAAAAATAGCCTCAGCATCTTTCTGAATGAAAAAGGAGAGGTAAATTAGATATTTTTTCATGATAATCAACTCCCTTGACCAGTTGTTAGGGCAAATCTTTCTATCCCTATACCAGAGGCTGCATGATGGACGCATGAGGATATATAGAGGTACTGAGCAACCAGGCAGTTCTTTATAAATGTTTCCTAAATCTGTCTCTTGTGTCAAGTCTGACATTATCAAGCTGGGGAAGGTCAGATAGTTACTTGTCCTAGCTGACCTGTTTTCTTTATACCTAAAAGAAAAGCATTTAACCAAATGAGTAGTTTTTAAAGTTATCAATTGGTTTAATAAGCTGAGCCTCTTTTTATGGAAGAAACGTTTTAAAGAACCCAAAACATAAAACAAATAACAATGGAACTATTCTGGCTTAGGTTGTTTTGAGGAGGATGACTTTTATCTACCTAGTCTTCTTTCCTTTTCATCCTCTCAAAGGCCCTGATACGCCTTAGAGAATCCCAGAACTCCAGGGAGCACAGTATGAAAATCACTCACTTAATTATCACTATGGCTCATGTAGGCTTCAATTTAAAATTATTTAGTTAATTTCTTTACAGGTTCTTACAATTTAAATTTTTTAATGTTCTATATTAAAAGTGTTATTTACTTTAGTCATCAATGTGGGCACAGAGGCAGTGAAGTAGGAAAAGACCTTCCAAGTTTCCTCTCTGACCTCATGCTTTTGGGATTTTATGAATCTACAAAGAATTCTGTTTAATCATGTATACTGCTAGGTATCAGACACTCCACTTGATGTTGGATTTTGTCAGGGTAAGGAAGTTGTTTGAGGCAAAATCTAACTGAATAAACTTTTGAAAGCAACAAAGTACCATATCATAATATAATTGGATAATATTAAAAATATATGAGTGCCAAAATTTATACGTTAGCCTGAATTTTATTGCTGTTCAGAGAAAGGGGAGAACAGTACATTTTTCAGCAATGAGAAAAAAGGTCAGTGAGATGAGTTGAACCTAGAAGAACAGGCGATATTGGATCAGAGAGATCAGGTTGATGAGGTCTTTATAAGAGTCCAGGGGCTGAACTGAATCCATTGAGCCTAGCTTTGTGAGGCTGTGTAGTATGCAGAAGGACCAACAGGTGGAATCACTAGGTCTGTGGCTTGACCCTGGCTTTCCTCCTTAGTCAGTGAAAGAATGTTAATAAAGACACAAGCCATATCTAACTTTAAAAACCATTAATTTCTTCTCCTTTCTTAAAGGCTGATATGAAGAAAAAATTAATCCACTCTCTTCTCCTATATACATTATTTTTGCTATGGAAAATATTGCAAGATTACAACATATTCATGATATAAAAGTGCATGTATACTTTGAAATGTATTCAACTTTTAACCTTTAAGCAAATAATTCATTTTTAGTAAGTAGACTGATGATTTTAAGAATCTCTATAATTTTCAAACATGAGTGCATATAATTAGAGGAAGGCTTTCTCACTGTCAAGGAGGCATGCCTAAGGAACTCTACCTGCTAGGCCAGTGCTGCTCTACACAGATAGCACAAGTCATTGCGCGTTAGCTGTTTGAAGAAATAGAATATGTCATTTTGGAAATCTCGTATAAGAGTTGGAACAAAAGAAAAAAAAAGAGTTGGAACACAGCTAAAATAAAAGGTCAAGTACTATCTTCAAGGAACAAAACTCAGATAAGGTAAGAGGTAACATGCAAGTTAGTTGATCCTTATAAAATCACCATACATCTTATTTGATGAAGGAATAATAATAATAAAAAAAATACATCCCTCCCTAACAAAGTTGGTGGGTTTTCTTCTCTTAAGTTTCTATTATTTTTCTTTTTCATTTCACACCCTGGCTCATGTGTTTTCTGGCCTTGGGGCAGGTTGAAGTAAAAACAGGAAAATATCATTTCTCCTACTCTGTTTCTTGCCAGGTCAACTCTAGGAAGTGCTAAGGATCTGGAGGTGTGGACACAAGCGAGTTCCTGAAATCTTCCTAAGTCACTTAGGTTTGTCCCCTGAGAAGAAGACTTGCTATTAAAAAAAAAATGTTGTGGCCCAGACTAAGACAGAACATTAATAGAAAATCAATTGACACATTTCACCGTATTAATAAGGCAAATGAAAGAAAGGTAAGGTAAACTCAAAAGGTGCTGAGTAGGTATTTGAAAATAAAAACTCAACATTTATTTAAAAATGGAAAATATTTGAGAATATTTGGGATTAGAAGATGTATACAAATAAATAAGGTAGTATGTTTTCTAGAGGAAAGGGATATATAAATTTTGGAAAGAAAGACTAGGAATTATATATAGGTGATGTACCTATGAGGGAAATAAATAAATTATTTGGCAACTATTTAGAACCAAGAGATTTAAGTGAATGATTATAATACGTATATATGAAAATTATTAGATATTCTCTGTAATAACAAGTTATAACGTGAATGTAAAACATTCCATTTACAATATCAAGAAAAATGAAACCATCATGAATAAAATATAACCACAAATATTTTAGAAAAAAACTGGAAGGTATAATAATAGAAAATAATTTCATGGGCATATGGTCTATTGTCTTAGTGAAACTTGCAAGATTTATTTATTTTTTTAAGATCTGATTTATTTATTTGAGAAAGAGAGAACAAGAAAGAGTACGAGTGGTGAGGGGCTGGAGCAGAGGAAGAGGGAGAAGCAGGCTCCCCACTGAGCAGCCAGGGGCTTGATTCCAGGACCCCAGGATCATGACCTGAACCTAAGGCAGATGCTTACCTGACTGAGCCACACAGATGCCCCACCAGGTTGATTTCTTTGACTATCCCAGCATTGGGGTGCAAGAGGTAAGAGACTGTAATCATGTTAGAGTTATTAAAACTCTCTGCTTTTAAATCTATGTCTTGAGCTAAGGATCTTAGACTTTAAAGTTGTTACTCTCTGTCTGTAAGTTGTCCTACGCTATTGGAAGCAACTTGTTCACCTCCAATCCCTTGAAATTCTCATACTCTATATATCCTTCCTTGTACAGGTCACACAGATTCCCAAGCTTTGCCTTCCATGGGCCTTTTATTACATGTAGTCACAGCCAGTCAATGCATATTACCAGCTGCTAGAGTTCCAGCCCTTAACTGTACCAGGATTTTTCACTGCTTTCAGCACAAACAAAGCCACATAAATCCTACATTTCACCAACTCTCCGGGCAGAAAGGTTGTTGATTGCAATCATTCTGAGTGCTAACCTTTGTGTTAGTTGTAAACATGAGAGTCTAATATATAGGCAAGAAAGAGCTATCAAAGATAGTGGTAGTTGGAAGAATCTCTTGAGGTGCTGGAGAAATAGGCATAGCAGTTACCCAGACAGGAAGAATGCTTTCATTCATTCCCCAGCACTCTTCTACTGCTATGGGGACTGAGGTAGGACGTATTCCCAATGCTGGACACTCCCACTGGAATTGCTCCCTCTGCCACTGCTAGAAACCAGAAGTAGTGGCTGCCTCTACTACTACCTGTCAACACAATATTAATTTCCAATTACAACCTGAGGAGGGGCATGTCTGATGAGCATGGTGTAAACCATTTGACTGCAACTTGAGCTATGGAGGTTGGAAATTCAAAGATTTTGCATTTATAAGTCTTTTAAGGAGACAGCCTTGGCCTCTTCAGAAGAGGAAGTCCCTAAGCCTAGGAAGGGAGTCTTTTGTTGCAAAAGCAATGGCAAATATCAGTGAGTAGGGCAAGTTCTCTCTCCTCTATTTTCTCTCTGAAAAACATTTTTTTGTCAACATTTCTATCTTATGGTTTTTGTTTACAAAGGAATTTTAGGATGACATCATACCTTTAGAAAGTATTAAGTAGAGTTCAAATTTTGCTTAGAGTTGACTTAAAGAAGACAATGAGATAATATGAAAGAAGTTACATTTTATGATAACTCAGTATTTCCACCTAGGAATGTAGTATATGACTCAATTCATTCACATATTCAATTATAGTTTATAACAGTTTGCATATATCTTCACATGAGGATAAATTTACTAAACTTTTTTCAAGGATTACTTTTTTTCTATTTCAAGTGAGGGCTTTATATTATTTTATTAAACTAGCTATTGCCAAAACTACAAAAGTCATTGATTTGTAAATTTGTTTTATTGAAATATATTTTTAGAAAAGTATACATATCATGCGAATTTATATCAAGCAAGTGTACCCTTATACTCAGCAACCAGATCAAGAAACAAAATATTACCAAAACTCAACACAAAAGACACAATCTTAGCATAATTATCTTGAGATAGATTAATGTTGTTTATATGTATCCATAATTAATTTCTTTTAAAGCTGAGTAATATTTCATTGTATGTATATATCACAATATATTTGTTCATTCACCTGTTGATGGGCATTTGTGTTGTCTCCAGTTTTTTTCTATGACAAATGAAGCTGCTATGAGCATTATGTGTAAATCTTTGTACAGACATATGCTTTAGGCTAGGTACTTTGCCCTAAGAACTCTGGCTGTTTTGGCCTCCTTAAATTCCCAGCTCCATCAACAGGACTCAGATAAACTACTGGACAATGCTTGAGTCTTTCCTCTTAGGTTGTGTCATGGAAAATCTCTCCAGGTTGGAACAAATGTAGGGCTCACTTCCATGTTTCCTATTCTGGAATCTCTGTCCTCAACTGCCAAATATCTAAATTCTTGAAGACTGTTGTTTAATGAATTTTTTCCAGTTGTTGTTTATGTCTGCTATGAGGGTAAATTCAATCTCTGTCACTCCATCTTGGCCTGAGTTGCTTTTTTTTTTTTTTTTTTTTTAAGATGTATTTATTTATTCCAGAGAGAGAGAGAGAGAGTAGAAGGGGCAGAGGGAGAGAGAGAGAATCCTCAAGCAGACTCCCCATTGAGCATGGAGTCCTAGCGGGATTGGAGACCCTGAGATCATGACCTGAGCCAAAATTAAGAGTCAGATGCTCAATTTACTGAGCCTCCAATGCACCCCAGTCCTGGTTGTTTTTTAATGATAGCTTTATTGAGAGATAATTCCATTTTGAAAAGTTCACTATTTTAAAGGGTATAATTCAATGGGCTTCAAGAGTCACAAAGTTATGCATTCAGTATCACTAATTCTAGAATATTTTCATCACCCCCAAAGAACACCCCATATCCACGATAAATCACTATTCCTGACCCCCAACCCCATCCATTGGCACCCCTGAATCTGTTTTCTCTGTACACTTGTCCATTCTACATATTTTACATACAAATCATACAATATGTGGATTTTGTGTTCAGTTTCTTTCACTTAGAATGTTTTCAAGGACCATACATGTAGCAGTATGTATCAGAGCTTCATTCTACCCTATGGCTAGATAATATTTCAATATATGGATATACCATATTCGTTTATCCATTCATCATTGACAGGCATTGGGTTGTTTCCACTTTCTGGCTATTTTGATAATGTGGTTGCACACATTTCTATACAAGTTTCTGTGGGACATATATTTTCATTTCACCCAGATATATATATATATATATATATATATATATATATATATATATAGAATAGAATTCCTGGATCACATGATAACTCTATGCTTAACTTTTTAGATCTTCTAAATGACTGTAAATCCCATCAGGAGTGTACAAGGCTTTCCGTTTTGTTTTGTTTTATTTTATTTTTCTTTAGAGAGGGAGAAAAGAAGGGTCAGAGGCAGAGGGAGAGAGAGAATCTCAAGGAGGCTCCATGTCCCACACAAAGCCCAACACAGGGCTCGATCCCAGGATCCTGACATTATGACCTGAACCAAAATCAAAAATCAGACGTTTAACCAACTGATCCACCCAGGTGCCCCAAGTCTTTCAATTTATCCACATTTTGCTAACATTTGTTATTATCTGTCTTCTTGGTGACAACCCTTGTAGTGGATGCCCTGTGATATTTTACCTGTGGTTTGATTCACATTTCTTTTCGTGTCAGCTTTCGTGCTTTCTTTCTAGTGTTTCCATCACATTTCTTTTTACTTGTTTTCTTGAATTGTAAGAGATTCTAAAAAATGTGAATATTAAATGTGAAAATGTAGTAACAACTAGAAAATGTATGTGTAGTAGTTCTGTTTTATTAGTGAATTCTGTGTTCTACCTAAGTTATATTTCCTTCCACCAAAAAATTTCTGCTC
Organism: Canis aureus; assembly: GCF_053574225.1. Taxonomy (NCBI): domain Eukaryota; kingdom Metazoa; phylum Chordata; class Mammalia; order Carnivora; family Canidae; genus Canis; species Canis aureus. The sequence goes on along the minus strand of NC_135634.1, from coordinate 34,275,789 downwards.
AGAAAGTATTCTTCAGAGACCTAGTTTCCTGATTTTTAAAACAGAAATATGAACGTGACACTTCAATATGACTATGGTAAATATTTTTTTGACTATGGTAAATTTTTTATAAAATAATGTTCTCTTTGGACCTGATACTTTAATAAATATGTTTTTTCAATAAAAACTGAACCATACTTTTATTCCTGAGGTGGGTGATATCCTATTTGATTATGGTATATTCTTTCAGCATTGCACTGAAGTTACATAACATTATTGATACCTAAAAAAAATTTTTTTTTTCACTTGTGAGTTTGGCCAATGGTTTACTGTTATAATCATTTTGTGCTTTTCTTCAGGGTTTAAGTTTAGATTTTATAAAGCAAATTAAATTTGATTCACTTTCTTAATTTCTTCCTCCTTAATGTTATTAGAGAATTTGACTTACTTTAAATTTATAACTGGCATATTTTGTTTGATTTTTTCCTTTTCTTTTCTTTCTTTCTTTGTTCTTTTTTATTTTTTAGAGAGATAGGGAATGGAGAGGTGCAAAGAGAGAGGGAGAGAGAATCTTAAGCAGGCTCCCAATGCTAAGCAGGGAGCCCAATGTATGTCTGATTTCAGGACCTTGACATCACAATCTGAGCCAAAACCAAGAGTCAAGAGTCAGATGCTTAACTGACCCACCAAGGTACCCTAAGATATATATTTTTCTGTTTTACCTAGAAAAACATTATGATCATAACCATGTTGTTATATTATTTACCTCTTGGGGCTTAAAGCCTAAAAGTAAGGCCCAATATTCATGTGCCCTGGTATTTGGAGACAAGAGGGAAGGACTTGAATGGCTCAGCTGCAAGCTTCCCTTCTCACTCTGTTCCTGTAGAGATGGACCCATAGCCAAGCACCTTCCTATTACAGAGATCAAGCATAGTTCCTTTTTACCCTTGAGTTCCCTGCCAGCCCATGGAATTATTCAAACAAGCCAATCACATCCTTCCACAGGAATCAGGGAGCATTTTATGTTCTTGAAACTAAAGTCTAGTTCCTATAGTCCCTGGTTGTTCACTTTGTTCTAAATACAGCTCCTACATGGCTCTGCATGGCAATGTCCTCCTCCTCTAGGGTATGAGTATGTATGACTGATACACTGCTATTGACCTCATCTGTCCAGTGTTGTGTGTCATGTGTGTGGTTGTACCCCTAGCCCTATAATAGAAACACTTCCCACAGGAACTGGGTGAAGAGGAGGCCAATAAAATACTTCTGTACAGTAAGATTTTTTTTCAATGACAAATTATTATGTACTTTTTTGAATATGTCTTATATGTGAGCAATCAACTGATTTATAAAAAGATGCAACAAAATTTAAAATGATACAAAACATCAATTTTAAAACAACATCAAAAAGTGAGCATTTCTAACTGTACTCAGCTTATAACAGCAAATGGGTAAGTGGAATAATTCATGCTATAGATAATTGTTATATGAACTGTCAACAGAAAGAGTGGATAAAGGAATGAAGAGAAACTCAGCCCTTTTAAGAATTAAAAACTAGTCGAGTCTTTTAAGAATTAGAACCAAGGGGTTTCCTAATCATCTGGCATCTATTAAATGTTTTATCTATGGTTAGAAATGTACATGGTGGGGCCTTCAGGGATCTTCCCTATTCTTCTTTTAAGGTCCAGGTGAACTGTGGCCAGAGTGTAACACTTGTGCTAAGTTATTCTCTGTACGAAGCAGTCATCTGCATAGGTGTCTTTGTGTGTGCATGGTAATCATTCAAATCTTGGATCCTTGCAATCCTTAGAGCCACTGGATACTTTAGCCCCAGTTTCTCAATTTCAACCATTAAAAGTCAGTTATATAAGTGATACACTTGACATACAGACAGTCCATCATTCACTGTACTCAGTCTAGTTTGGCCTTAATGGAAAAGTTGATAAAGTTGGTATCAGCCAGGATGTGGTAAGGTGAGTCCAGCTGTGTGTTATATTGGAAGAATAAACAGGAAGGATGTTGGGGGGCCTTTCTTTCATTGAGTGCATCAGTATCTTTTCTTTCTTTATATACTTTAATCTATCCTTCTCTTTAAGCCTCTCATCTTAAAGATTAAGCATTTGCTTCATGGTCACAAATTTCTTGCTTTCTTTTGCTTCCCCATGTTCACACCACATTCTTGCTTCTTTTTAAATTAAAGAGTAATTAAAGAATAAGCAAGCAAAATGAGGTGGAAATGACATAGACATCTGTGATCAAGTTTTATGATGTCGCAGGCAATGGTAACTGCCCTGTGACCCCCACCTAGGCAGAAGCACAATAACTAATATCTGAGATGTTAAAATGTAAAACATAGTATCTCAGAATTTGGTAACACCAAAAGTGCTTTGCAACTTCCTTCATCAGTATTTTTATTATGTTGGATCAGCGAATCTGTACCAAACTATAGCCATAAAATTAGCTGTGTTTCTCAGTGATCCAAAACAGAGGCTGGCTAACTGTATCCTGTGGTCCCTCACTGGCCCATAGCCTGTTTTTTTGAATGACCTATGAGGTAAGAATTATTTTTAGTTTTTAAAGGGCTGCAAAAACAAATGAGCAGGCAAATAAGGAATAATATGTGACAGAAACCAAATATGGACAGCACAGCCTAAATATTTAATGTGATCCTTCATAGAAAAATGTGCAGACTTCTAAAGTAGTACAGATTGGATTGTACTGATCACTAATAGGTGTCCCTTTCAAAATGATTAGTTGCAAAGTTCTCAGATATTCTTGATTCACTGCATCTTTTCTAACCTGATTATTTTCATGGTGTCCCTATGACTAAAGAAATACCTGAAAGTTCTGCTTATTGAGTAGCTAGGTGCAAACAACACAATATATATTATGTGTTAACAACTTAGTTGCTATTTGAAAAGCATAATACATGTAAAATTAAAGAAAAAATAGTGTTTTCATTTAATTTTAAATAACCACAATTACTTATTAATGTTTGTGTGGCTCTCAGGCCTATATAAACTTCTTTTTTTTTTTTTTTTAAAGATTTTATTTATTTATTTGTGAGAGACAGAGAAAGAGAGAGAGAGAGAGGCAGAGATACAGGCAGAGGGAGAAGCAGGCTCCATGTAGGAAGCCTGATGTGGGACTCGATCCCGGGACTCCAGGATCACGCCCTGGGTCAAAGGCAGGCGCTAAACCGCTGAGCCACCCAGGCTCCCCCTTATATAAACTTCTTAAAGCCTGAAATGAGACTAGACACTATCATTCTTATTTCTGGCTCTACAATGATTTTCACACCATTTTTAAAACAGCATCCACTGAAAAAACATCTTCACAGAGATATGTCATCAAAAGACATAGCATAATCCATTGTTGAAATTGTAAATACCTCTAACTAGTAAATTTCAGGTCAGACAGATACAGAGTATCTACCCTTGCCCAGAAAAGATAAAATATAGTTTGTTGTGGCAACCTCTTATACCCTGGCACACAGTTCATGAACTTTAGGAAGAGCTGATTTATCATAAAAAAAGTATAAACCTCATAGCTATGCCTGCTGTAAGAATAATTTTTATCATCTGTCTGAGCCATTTAATTTTTGTCACATGTTATATAAGTATACATGGCAATCATAAAAATCTGTTATTATCAACAATAGTACCTAATAGTCTTACTGTATGTCAGAATTGATATCGTGATGATTTTGCATCTTCCAATGCATAACATGGTTTATTTATCAATTTATTTAGCTCCCTTTAATTTCTCTTACCAAAGTTTTATAATATCTAGTGTACCAATTTCATACATATTTTTAAAAATTTATCCAAATTATTTCATTATTCTTGTTGCTATTGTATATTGTGTCTTTGAAGTTTCATTTTGAATTATTTGATAGCACATTAGTATACATTTTGTATATTTACCTCTTTGCTGAATTTAACGTTAGTCATATTACTTTTGTTGAAAATCACTTAAGGTTTTCTACCTGCATTATTTGTCTTCTATAAAGGCAACTTCAAGTCTTTTATTTTTTTGCCTATTGTACTGTTTAAAATTTCTACTATGCTGCCAGTAAATGTAAGCAGATGTTCTTGGCTTATTTCTTATTCTAGGATAGTATAATGCTAACTATAAGATTTTCATAAATGTCCTTGATCATGGGCATTACATTTTGTCAAATACCCTTTTGTCAAATACATCTATTCAGAAAATCCCATGTGTTTTCATCTTCATTAATGTGGTGAATTATACTCACTGATATTGGAATGTTAAACCAACATTGCCTTCCTGGAACAAACTGGGGTTGGTTGTAATGTATTATTCTTTTTATAATAGTTGTATTATACTATTGCTAGATTAGATTGCTGATACATTTTTTTTCCATTTGTGTTCATGAGAGATGCTAGTCTGAGTTTTCTTTTTCTGTGATATGTTTGGCTTCAGATCAAAAATAATTCTGTTCTCATAAAATGAGTTGGGAAGCGTTTGCCTCTTATCTATTTTTTGAAGGAGATTGTGTAGGCTTGGTCTTATTTCTTCTTTAAATGTTTGGTACGATTTGTCAGTGATTATACCCGGGTCACCTAAAAGTCTGGGTCACCTAAGGATAAGGAAAGAGTGTATATATATATATATATATATATATATATATATATATATATATATTATACATAAAATGATTTCAATTTCTCTAATAGACATAAGAGTATTTGAGTATTTGAGATTTCTTTTTTCTTCTTTTATTAACTTTAGTCATTTTTATCTTTCATAGAATTTGTCCATTTCATCTAGGTTTTATTGGCATAAAATTGTACTATCTCCTAGTTCCTCTTGTGTGTTTATGATATCTACAGTGCTGATATCTATTTGATTCCTGGTGTTGATAATCTGCATCTCCCCTCCCTTTTCTTGATCAGTTTAGCCGTAAGTTTATTAATTTTATTGATCTTTTTATTGATCAAAAACTCAGGTTTTGCCTTAGTGGATTTCTCTATTGGTTTGTCTATTTTTAATTTTATTGACTTCTGTTTATTATTTAGTATTCTCCTTACTTACTTTGGGTATAATTGATACTTGTCTTTCTGGCTTCTTTTTTTTTTTTTTTCCTAGCTTCTTAAGATAGAGATCTGGATTACCAATTTTATAATTATTTATTTTCAGCATTTCATGGAAAGATTTGATCACTAGATGGCAGCAATATATAGGGAAGGACACTGAAGTTCTGACTTGTGGGAAGTTAACTGTTGAACATAGCACAACCAGTTTGTCAGCCTCCCAGTAGCTAGTAATGGCCTGAGTTACTTGCTAATTTTCACTAGGAATGCATTTTAAGACTGGAACTAATGAAGCAAAGCCATAGTTTCCCTCCTGAAACTCTCAGACAAGATTCTTAGTATGATTTTTGAAAATTTCATGTTTTTAGTGAAAAATATTACTGCATGAACAATGGACTTCCAAATGCTCCCATTGTACTTGGTGCTACCTCTCCTGTAACTCAGGAGGGCTGGTCTTCTACTCATTTCTGTAGCTGTATCTTCTACCTATTTCTGTAGCCTGATGAAGACTTTTTTTTTTTTTTTTTTTTACCTTTGGCATTGTTAAAAATTCGTATACTATCATCTTTGTCCAAATTTAGTTACAGGTTGTCTATATATATATAGACAAATATATATATATATATATATATATATATATATATATAGACATATATATATATATTTTTTTTTTTTTAACAAATCAGAGCACAGAACTGGCTGTTTTTTTAAAATTAATTTTGAAATCATATTAGATTTACAGAAAAGTTGTAAAAATAATACAAAGAATTCCCATACACTCTACTGGTAAGAGTATTTTTACCTCCCTCTGTCACCTGGTAGCTAGCATGGTTCCTCATACAGTTGAGAGAGAGTAAGGATTCAATAATCACTAACTCCAAATTTGAAATACTTTGAACAAGACTGAACTGATAAAATTAAAAAACAAACAAACAAACAAAAAACAAAAAAACCCTGGTAGGAAAGGAGAAATAGAAAGATCTGTAAGCTAGAGCTGTTTTATTATTTATGTTTGTGTAAGGCATCTTTTTCTATTTTTTTACTTTTAAACTTATTATTTTTTTCATTACATTAAAAGTTAATTTCTTGGGACACCTGGGTGGCTCAGTGGTTGAGCATCTGCCTTTGGCTCAGGTCATGATCCTGAGGGTCATGATCCCACAAGGGAGTATGCTTCTCCCTCTGCCTATGTCTCTGCCTCCCTCAGTGTGTCTCTCATGATTAAATAAATAAAAATCTTAAAAAAAAATTTAAATCAATCAATCTTAAAAAATGAAATATATCTGTAAGATGCTAGGATGAGATTTGGAAGGATTTGGATTTGCTTTGCCACTGCAAAGCCCTTTTATACAAAAAGTAGGAGAATCCCACTACCACAACACTGTCCCAAAGCTTTGCCACTCAAGCATTTCCTAATATAATTCAGAATGGGAAAAATGTACTTTTTAAGGGAGAGAGATATATTGTGGGTGAAATAATGATTCCCAAAATGAAAGTGAAATTAATTTTATATATATATAAAATTTCCATATATATTTATATTCTCCATTTCCTGCAAAACTACTATTTATTCCTGCCTGAGTATTGGATGCTATGCCTCTCTCCCTTCAGGTAGATATGACTTCTTTGTTCTTACTCGCTTACCAGGCGTTTCATCCAATCTTCATTAGTTCTTGACTTTAGTTTTATGGCTGACTTTCTAAGTTATTTATCTAGCCACTGTTCATGTTTCTCCTTGAGACATAGGAAAAAACAGAAGTAGAGTCCCACCTGGCCTTGTGTGGTTGGTGTAAGGGAGAAGGTAGTAATTACATTATGGATTGGTCCAATCATGAAAAATAGAGTTGAGGATGAAGTCTGCCTGGAAAATGTGCTTATGGAGGTCTGACAGGGGTTAGAAGAGAGGAAACCAAGATATTTCAGTCCAAAGAACAAATCTGGGTTGGAATAGCTTAAGGCAGTATGCTCTCACACCTGGCTAGTCATGCTATCACCTATAAGACATTTTTAAAATACAGATGCCATGGCCCCACTGCAGACTTTACTCAATGAAAACCATCCAGATTGGGATCCAAGAATCTGTGTCTTCGAAAAAAATCCCAGGTGATTGTGATGATCGACCGAATTTCTGATGATGGCATCCGGAGATTTCTGCTGAAAAGTTGGTTTGCATGGGTGACTACACTTATGGGTCCTGCCATATCTGGGGATAGGCTTATCAAGTTTGTGAGACGTTCTGTTGGCCTCTGAGTACTGTCTGGGCCCAGCCAAATCTCTATCCATGTGTCCTTCTGTCCTCCACTCTGAGGCCAGATCCCTATTTCCTATGTTCCTGGCTTTGGATAGAGCACTGACCTAATATATAGATCTCATCAATTTGGAATGGGCCCTATTATATTTCCCTTGGCTTAGGCTAGTAGCACAAAAAGAAAAGAGATTAATCTTTTAAACTTGACACAATACCATATGTATTTTTTTCCATAAAATCTGTGCCATAAGGAAAGAGTGGTGTCCAACTTGGGAAGTCTCTAACAATTGACATATGTGTTTTGGGTACTGAATTACCCCTCTTGAGTGGTTTAGGTCATCTCACCACTTGCTGATGGAGATTTCTAGGCTATTAAGATATCTGTGGTATGATTTTCAGGAAATTGGCATGATCACATAAATGAGAACTCGCATTTAAAAATGATTTTACCTCCAATCCATTTGTAGCACGTCATCTTCCATTCATAATTTCTTCTACAAATTTAAACATCTTTGTTTTTCTATGTACCATACATTCTTATTTTTAAAAATTTCCATTTATTAATTTACAGAATGTATGACTTAAAAGTACCAGTCTTCCCACAGTTTTTTTCTGATTTCATATATTTAGTGTTCTTAGTTTGGAACCCTGCTGTATATTAAATGCAGTGTTGACATATATTTTAATGTATAAACACAGGCTCATTATTTGAAAACATGATAAAGTGTAGGCTTGGAATGTGAATCATTAAGTTGATTCTGAGATGACACTCATACTAATTATATGAGCCAATGAACAGAAAGATGAGCTTTCCCACAGCATCTCAGATGCATATTTTTTTTAGTTTGGTATAAAAAAGTTAAGACTACATGAGGTTACAATGACATTCCAGGGATTCTGATAGTATTCTTTGGAATTCAATTTTAATTGAAGTATAATTGACATGCAACATTATATTAGTTTTATCTGTAAAACAAATAATTTGGTATTTGTACATCGTGAAACAATTGCCACAATGTCTAGTTACCATCTGTCGCCATGCAGTTACAAAATTTTTCTTTTTTCTTGTGATGGGAACTTAAAAAAAAATTATTGATTTATTCATGAGAGATACAGGGAAAGAGGCAGAGACATAGGCAGAGGGAGAAGCAGGCTTTCTGAGGGGAGCCCAATTTGGAACTCGATCCCAGGACACTGGGATCACACCCTGAGCCAAAGGCAGACGCTGAGCCACCCAGGCATCCCAGATGGGAATTTTTTAAGATCTATTCTCTTAGCAACTTTTAAGTAGGTGATACAAAAAATTTGACTACAGTCACTATGTTGTACATCACATACCATGACATTTATTTCGTATATGAAAGTTTGTACATTTTGACATCTTTCACCCATTTCACCCATTGTCCCAACCATCTTACCACTCCAACCACCAATCGGTTCTCTGTATCTATTTTTATTTGTTTTTTGGTTTTTAGAGTCCACATATAAGTGAAATCATACAGTATTTGTCTTTGTTGGGCTTATTTAATTTAGTAAATACCATTGAGGTGCATCTATGTTGTCACAAATGGAGAGATTTCATTCTTTTTCATGTCTGAGTAGTATTCCATTGTATACCATATATTCTTTATCCATTTATCTATCAGTGTACACTTGTTGTTAACATACCTTGACTGTTGCAAATAATGTGGTAATGACAATAGGGGCACATATGTCTTTTCAACTTACTGTTTTTATTTTCTTTGGATAAATAAGAAGTGGAATTGCTGGATCAAACATTAGTTCTATTTTTTTGGAGGACCCCCAAACTGATTTCCATAGTGGCTGCATAAATTTATATCCTCACTAACAGGGCATAAGTGATTCCTTTTCTCCACATCCTCGCCAACACTTGTTATTTCTTGTCTGTTTCAAAATAGGCAATCTAACAAGTATGAATGATATCACATTATGGGTTTGATGTGTATCTCCTTAATGATGAGTGATGCTGAAGATCTTTCCATGTGCCAGTTGGCCATCTGCATGTCTGCTTAGGAAAAATGTCTGTTCAGATCCGTTGCCCATGTTTAATCAGATTATTTGTTTGTCACTGAGTTGTATGGGTTCTTTATGCCTTTTGGACCTTAGCCCCTGATTGGATATATGACTTGCAAATATCTTCTCCCACTCAGTAGGTTGCCTTTTCAATTGTTGATGGTTTCCATCACTGCAGAAGCTTTTTAGTTTGATGTCATCCCACCTGTTTATATTTGTTCTTGTTGCTCTTGCCTTTGCAGATCCAAAAAATTATCACCAAGACTGAAGTCAAGGAGCTCACTACTCATGTTTTCTCTAGGAGTTTTCTTGTTTCAGGCCTTATGTTCAAGTCCTTAACACATTTTGAGTTAATTTTTGCATATGGTTTAAAACAGTGGTCTAGTTTTATTCTTTTGCATGTGGCTGTCCAGTTTTCCTAACATCATTTATTAGAGAGATGATCTTTCCCCCATTTTATATTTTTGCCTCCTTTGTCATAAACTAATTGACCATATATGCAGATGTTTATTTCTGGGCAATCTATCTTGTTTCATTGATCCATGTCTCTGTTTTTTTTTTTTTAAGATTTTATTTATTTATTCACAAGAGACACACAGAGAAAGAGGCAGAGACATAGGCAGAGGGAGAAGCAGACTCCATGCAGGGAGCTTGATGTGGGACTCGAGCCAGAACTCCAGGATCATGTCCTGGGCCGAAGGCAGGTGCTAAACTGCTGAGCCACCCAGGTGTCCCATGTTTCTGTTTTTATGGCAATACCATACCATTTTGATTACTATAGCTTTCAGATATAGTTTGAAATCATGTGCATAATGCCTTCAGTTTGCTCTTCTTTCTTAAGATTGCTTTGGTTTTTTGGAGTCTTTTGTGGTTTCATGAAAATTTTAGGATTATTTTGTTCTATTACTGTGAAAAGTGCCATTAGAATTTTGATGGGAATTTCATTGAATTTATATTTTGCTTTGGATAATGTAGACATTTTGCAAATATTAATTATTTTAATCTATAAGTATGGGATATCCTTCCATTTATTTGTGTCTTCTTCAATTTATTTCATCAATATTGCATAATTTTTAGGGTACAGATTTTTTTCACCTCCTTGATTAAATTTATTTCTAGGTATTTAATCAATTAGTTAATTTATTTATTTTTTAATTTTTTGAGAGACAGCAGGAAAGAGAGGAACAGAAGGAGAAGGAGAGAGAGAGAGAATCTTAAGCAGACTCCACCCCCAGTGCAGAGCCTGACATATGGCTCGATCCCATGACCCTGAGATCATGACCTGAGGCAAAATCAAGAGTCAGGTGCTTAACTGATTGAGCCACCTAGGTGCTCCCCCTAAGCATTTTATTATTTTTGATACAGTTATAAATGGGATATTTTTGATGTCACATTTTATACCGTTTTATCTTGGAATCCCTTAACTTGTTGTTGTTGTAGTTATTTTTTCTGCTTTTTGTCTTTTAAGGTTCATATCAACTTAATAAGCTTAATAATCCTTTACTATATATTTGCCTTTACTACTGAGTTTGTTTTATCATTTATTTTCATATGTTTTCTTGTTCCTAATCGGGGCCCTTTCTTTTCAGCTTAACAAAGTTCTTTCGATGTTTCTTGTAAGGCTGATTTAGTGGTCACAAACTCTAGTTTTTGCTGGTCTGAAAAACTCTTTCTCTCTCTCCTTCAATTCTGAATAAGCTTGCTGAGTAGAGTGTTCTTGAAGGGTTTGTTGCTGTTGTTTGTTTGTTTGTTTTCCTTGTAGCATTCTGTATATATGACTCTGGTCCTTTCTGGCCTGCACAGTGTCTGCTGAGAAATCTGATAATAATCTTATGAGGGTTCCCTTATATGTAACAGATTAATGTTCTCTTGCTGCTGTTTTTAATATTCTCTATCTTTGACTTTTGACATTTTAGTGATAACATGCTTGGTGTGGATTTGCTTGGGTTCATCTTCTTTGAAACTTTCTGGGCTTCTTGAAGGTGGATATGTTTCCTTCCCCAAAATAGGGAAGTTTTCAGCCACTATTTCTTCAAATAAGTTTTCTGCTCCTTTGCTCCCTCTTTTCTTTCTGGGACCCCTCTAATGTGAGTGTCATTCCAATTGACGTTCTAATAGGTCCCTTGAGCCATCCTCATTTTTTAAAATTCTTTTTTCTTGGGCAGCCCCGGTGGCTCAGTGGTTTAGTGCCCCTTCAGCCCAGGGCATGACCCTGGAGTCCTGGGATCGAGTCCCATGTCAGGCTCCCTGCATGGAGCCTGCTTCTCCCTCTGCCTGTGTCTCTGCCCCTCTCTCTCTGTGTGTTTCTCATGAATAAATAAATAAAATCTTTAAAAATAAATTCTTTTTTCTTTTTGTTACTCTGTTTTGGTGAGTTCTGCAGCTCTATCTCCTAGATCACTGTTCCTTTCTTTTGCTTCAACTATCTGTTGCTGTACCCCTCTAGTGTATTCAGTTCATTTATTATATTCTTCAGCTCTGTGACTTCTATTTGGTACTTTCTTATATATTTTTTAATCTCTTTGTTGAAGTTCTCACTGTGTTCATCCATTCTTCTTTCTAGTTCAGGGAGCATCTTTATGGCCATCAGTTTGAACTCTTTATTAGTTAAATTACTAATCTTCATTTCATTAAGTCTTTTTCTGAGGTTTCATCTTGTTTTTTCATTTGGAACATATTTCTCTGCTTCCTCATTTTGCGTGGCTCTCTGTGGTTTCTATGTGTTAGATGAAGCAGCTACCTCCCCAGCCTTATCATTTAATGTTGCTCTTGCTTTTGTTTGTCTCTCAAACCTGATTGATTTTTGATAAATTATTCAGGGTGTGTGAATACTTGCCAGTGTTCCAGGGGAGAGATGTCAGGCAGCATCTATTTTTAGGCTGACTGGAAGCCTATGTACCCTCTTGTGAGACTGAAATCATAAACCCCGCTGGCCTCAAGACCAGGCATCCAAGGGTGTCTCCTTGGTTACAATTGGAAGAAAATCCAAGTCTCCAAATGAGTGTATGGGTTCCTTTCTGGAAGATGCCCATGAGCTATGGCAAGGGCAAGGGAGAATACAAAAGTTGTGTCCCTCAGCTTATGTTCCTGAGAGCCTCAGAGGCTATTTCCATAGCCCCTAGAAGGGTGGGAAACCTAAAGCCTGCTCCTCAAGCTGAAGCTTCAGGAACCTTTCTCATAGGCATAATGGTTGTGTGTTTTAGTCTGCCACCTATGCAATGCCTTGGGGGGGGGGGGTAGCCTACCAAGAACTATCTGTCTGATTGTTTCAGACCCATCAGGCTCAGAAATGCAAGCCCCTCTGAACACCAGAACAAGGTGCTCAAGGAGCATCTCTTGTGTGGACTGCATGTGCCTACCAGCTTTAGTGGGTCTACAGGTGAGCTTAGGGGCAGGGCACCCCTGCCTTCTTTGGCAGGGCCATGGGCACAGGGGCAGGGGATGCTCATCATCCTTAGCTAGGCAGAGATAGATTGCAAAAATGTAGCCAGCAGTGCTGGCACCAACAAGGTAAAGGGAGAATGCAAAAATGGTGCCCACCTGAGTCTCCTTCCCCAGAGAGTCCCAACAATTCCTCTTTTCCTCCTGCAGACACTTTAAGATTAATAAATGAATACCTGGTACCTATTGAACTTATTATATCATGTCCTTGCTCTAATGCCATCCTAAGTGCTCAGTGTCCTTACAAAAAAACATAATTATTTAGTTTGGTATTCTCAGTAGCTTTCGTGATCTGCCTGGAATTATCCTTTCAAGACTCATTTTCATCCCATCTGTTCTCTGAACTCTCCGCTTCACCCAGACTACACAATGACCTCATTCCCAAGGAAAATACCTTTGCTCAGGATTTTCCACTCAACAGAAAGGGCAACCAGATTTTTTTTCCATATATCTGAGTCCTACTTACTATCTAACACCCAGTTTACACTGGACCTGAACCAAAAAGCCTTTCTTGACCCCCGAGACCAAAATGTTCTTTCCCAGAATTTTGATAGCATTAAAGGCCCTTTCATTCTCTTGGCTCTAAATATACACTGTCTGCATTGTCAGACATCTTTATTTCTATGCTTCTATCTTGTTACCTCAGCTATGTTGAAAGTCTCTAAGTGTAGAAATACGGGTTTCCTCTCTGTATACTGCCGCAGCACGCAACCAGTACCTCTCACACTATAGTCAAATATATATTTAATTGATTAGTACCCCCACAGAAGTAGGTGTGCATACAATTGAATTTTTAAATGCTTATTTATATTAGTAATTTTTAATACATAAAGAAAAACATGTTAGTATTTACTACAGTCAGTTTTTTTTTTCATTTTCATAATATCTTTGGAATAACATCTAGGCTTCTCTTTTCAATTGATTCAATAATCCTTAACTTTAAATGTTAAAAGTGCAATTTTTCAAGATGTTAAATGGTAATTCTGACTAAAAATAGCCTCACTGAATGGCTCTGTTCTTTGTACTAAACTTTGGAAAGAAGAAATTCAGTGTTTTTCCTAGAGCTTCTTGTTGGAAGCACAATAAATATTTCCAAAATTGTGAAGAAGTTATAGCACAGCTAAGTTTGTTTGCCCAGAAGCCAGCAATTCAGAGGAACATATGTTTGGCAAGTTAGTGGGATGTCAGATGATGGATTTAAGTGATCACAGGATAAATCTGTTGCTGTCTTTTGGAAGTTTCCAGATGAATGTGACAGGAATCAGAGGGCCGAGGGAATGAACAGAGAGTGTAATTGCGGTCATTTATTTTACATTTCTTTACACTTAACTATAATTATGTGCTCTTCTCCTGCAGTAAATAGGCGTCTACTCAGTAATAGTCCATTACCAATTGGAAAGTAAAAAGCTACACATTTCCAGGATTATTCAGTAACATACTGTATTAGAACCACTCACTCTAGCACATTCTGTCCTCAGAGTCAATTACAAGCATGAGGCCATTACATACATTTCTAATTTAATACCCTGACAATTACTGAGGTGGTATTTTCCAACTGTTTGTACTCACCTAAATGTTCTGAAAGAACCAGACAGAAGTAAGGGGACTTGGCTTTCCCATTCCCAATCTTCAGAGAGTAATTTGGCATTTATTTGCCTCACTCTCAGAATTCTATCCTTAAAAGAAAAAAACCCACATGTGTTCAATTTAAATGGAATACACACTTGTAATAGATAATTTGGAAGGAAAAAGGGGTAAGAAAGGAAGAAAGGAAACAAACATTTCTCACAGTTCCATCTATCTGTAATGAACCACGATTCATATATTTTTGTATTTTCACTTTTTTCTTGGAACACATAAAATATTTTATATAATTTGTGTCACACAATACTATTTTGTAATTCTTTTTTTAAATTTCACTATACAATGTATTATACCATGTTATTTATTATATGTCTTTTGTAAAGTCATTTAAACATCTGTGGTGTTTCATTATTTCACTATCATATATTTTAATTAATATATTTTTTAAAGATTTATTTATCTAATTTAGAGAAAGAGAGAGAGCATGAGCAGGGAGAGAGGCAGACTCTCTGCTGAGTGCAGAGCCCAGGGCAGGGCAGTCTCAGTCTCCATCTCATGACCCTGAGATCATGACCTGAGCTGAAATCAAGAGTTGGATACTTAGCAGATTGAACCATCCAGGCACCCCCAACTAATATTTTAATAATGAATATTTATGCTCCTACTTGTAAGTATAATAAATACTTCTGCAGTGAATATCTATGTCTTTTTTTTTGTTTTCTGATACATTTATATTAACTTCCTATTATATTCATATTGCATCAAATAGATATGTTCTTTATTCCTCTTTATTTTTTTTCCTCTTTATTATTATTGTTGTTTTACGCATACACTTTTATTCTGAATTCAAGAGAATTTCTCAAGATTGCTTTTATAATTCCTTCTAATATTCAGTCTATTGTTTCCTGCTTCCTTTGCCTTTTAGCAGAGATTATAATTTTTTATCTCCAAAATTTTATTTATTTTAACCATTTTTCCTCCACTCAGAAAGGACAGGTCTAATTTCAGGATGCAATATTTTCTCAGATAAGTTGATAAACAGAATTTAAATGTCTGCCCCCACTTTTTTCCATCTTACAATATATCTATTTCCTTAGGGCTATTTGTTGATACCTCAGCTCAATTCTTTTCTTTGAATAGCCAGTCTTTTCATTTGTAGCTAATCCCAACACCTCCCTCCCTCCCCCCACACACAATTATCTCATGTAATAAGCCATAACAATGAGACATGGGCTCTGAAAAATATTTTAATGCTATTTCTGGGTGACAAAAAGCATACTAAGAGGTCTACTCTAAATGTTATAATTTCTGAGGCATCTGTCAAGAATGCTTTTTAGGTATAGACACTATCAACTAGTTTTCTGACACCGTTTTTTTGTTAAAAAATGTACAGGATTGAAGTTTATTTATACATGAGATTGTAACTGAACCAACGTGAGTTCGCCCCTTGGTGAGTCAGAAACTACACCAGGTTGAGTTGTCCCACAAAGAAAACTTTTATTTGCAGTAAGTAAGAAAATCATGGGGAATGGCTTCCAAAGCCATGACTCCTCAAGAAAGGGTAAACGGGTTCCTTTTGTTTAGGGTTAGGATGAATTATTTAGATAGAGAAGGCTTGTCCTCCTATGTAGAGGCAGGCATAAGGTCAGGCATGTGCCTTAAGGAAACATGCCTTGGGACTCCTTCTTAGGTGGAAATTTTAGAATATAATGAGTAAAGGTAAAATTGTGGGCCATTCCAGAGGTCACTCAATGGTCTCTCTGCACAGACCTGAATTAGGTTTAGCTCCAAGAGTCTGGATGATCTGGACTGGTGGGAGGTCTTGTCAGGGCTTCCTGCCATCACCTGGGGGGTGGTGTCAGGTTTCCTTTGTCTGAGTCAAGAGGAAAGCCAGAAAGAACGGCTTGGGGAAAAAGTTAAGAGAAAGATTAGTGAGTACAAGCAGGTGGGCAGTAAACACCAGGTCTTGGAGTCTAGCTGGTGACAAGATCACTAAGGTAAATACAAAGAAGAATGATTATTAATGCCTATTACTAATTATGCCAGAAAATTCTGTGAAATCTTTTACTAACATGGCTTATGAATACAGTATCTCAAATGGTTTCCAATGGGTAGAAGCTCATAGAAGAAAGCAAAAAATTATTTTGTCTTGTTAAGAGAATTTTTTTTTAATTCAGGACTGTCTTATTTTAATCTCAAGACAGTTTTCTTTTGTTTTTAACTATAGGCATAGAGCAAAAAACGTCTATTAATGACTATCATTAGCCACAAATTTCTGAAGTTTTTTTTCTATTTGAGGGGAGAAGGGCATAAATGTATGTGTGTGAGGGGTGTCTATGTGTGTGTGCATGGATGAGTGTAGGTGTGCTGGCATACACATATGAGGGAGTAAAAGGGAGAGAAATGTGGAGCGGTTGTTAAGAGAAGCTCTAGTAGAGAGGATCATTGAGAGACATACTTTTATACTGAAACCACCAGCAATGGTAGCATCTAAAAGTGAATGAAGAGAACAGGAAATGACTTGGCTAGCAGTTTAAAAAAAAACAGGGCAATGAATACTCACTGAATCATAATCTTTAGAGGAAGGCAAGTTGACTCAGACAATGGAAGAGGCATGTTATCTAGAGCTCAGACTCTGGATAGCTAGTAATGGTTTATGGTTTACCAACAACAAACAAAAATCTTTCCTATTTTTATTAAAAATTATTTGAGAAAAGTCACATTATCTATCTTGCTATAATAAACATATCTAGATCTTTGTCCTTAGCTTCTGGTCAGGAGCTCCTAAAACCCATGAAATATACTAAGTGAGAAGAGCGAAAGGAGTATCTTTGGTTATAATATTTGTTTTTTGTCTCCAGTGCCTGAAATAGCTTTGGAGCTAGAAAGATGAAAGGAGTATCTTTTCCCATGCATCACCACACACCTCTTTCAATCACACCTGAGTTTATGTTAATAAAGTGACTTTTGAAAAACCCTTCAGGGTGGGGCCTTGGTTGTCAGGATAATCAACCATGTGAATAGAGGGTTGGAACTTTCGGTTCTACTCTCTGACCTCTGAGGTGGGGAGAAGGGCTAGAGGTCCAGTTGATCACTAATGGCTAAATGACCTGAATAGACATTCAAGAGAAGATATCTAAATGACAAATGGGTCTATGAAAAAGTGATCAATGTCACACGTCAGGAAAATGCAAATCAAACCCACAATGAGATATCACCTCACACTTGTCAGAATAACTGTCATCAAAATGTAGGAGATAGCAATTGTCAAGGGTATGGAGAAAGGTGAAAACTAGTGCACTGCTGGTGGAAATGTAAGTTGGTGCAGCCAGTATGGAAAACAGGATGGAGGTTCTTTGAGAAATTAAGACTAGAATGTGGTTCAGCAATCTGACCTCTAGATATATTAATCTCTAGACTTTAACTTTCCACTGTGCTATTAAATCTTTTTCTTTACTACCTACAGGATAACTAAACAATATATTATTATTCCAATTTTACAAAGACAAAACAATGCCAGAGAATGGGAGTGATTTGTCCAAATCACCCAGCAAGTCAATAGTAATTCCTGGATTAAATATCAATAGTTTGACTTCTTAGTCCCTTCCACTTCTTCAAAACACACACACACACATACACAAAATCACAGAACAAACTCTCTCTTATGCTCAATTCTATATCATTCCTAATGACTTTGTAGGCTTTAAGCGCACTACTTAGTTCTCACAGTTCAATTTAAAAGATAGCTGAATCATCACTTAACATCAGGGAAACACAAATCAAAACTGCAATGAGCTATCATCTCACACCTATCAGAATGGCTAAAATCAACAACACAAGAAACAATAAGTGCTGACGAGGATGTGGAGAAAAAGGAACCCTTGGAGCACCTGAGTGGCTCAGTGGTTGAGTGTCTGCCTTTGGTTCAGGGCATGATCCCGGGGTCCTGGGATCTAGTCCTATATCAGGCTCTCCACACAGAACCTGCTTCTTCCTCTGCCTATGTCTCTGCCTCTCTTTCTGTCTCTCATGAATAAATAAATAAAATCTTTAGGAAAAAGAAAGAAAGAAAGAAAGAAAGAAAGAAAGAAAGAAAGGAAGGAAGGAAGGAAGGAAGGAAGGAAGGAAGGAAGAAAGAAAGAAAGAAAGAAAGAAAGAAAGAAAGAAAGAAAGAAAGAAAGAAAAAGAACCCTTGGCACTGTTGGTAGAAATGCAAACTGGTGCAGCCCACTGTGGAAAACGTATAGAGTTGCCTCAAAAGTTAAAAATAGAATTACCCTGTGATCCAGCAATTGCACTACTGGGTATTTACCCAAAGGCTGCAAAAACACTAATTCAAAGGGTTTCGTGCACCCATATGCTGATAGCAACATTATGTACCATAGCCAAAATAAGGAAGCAGCCCACACATCTATCGACTGATGAATGGATAAAGAAGGTGTGAGATATATATAAGAGAGATATATAGATAGATATAGATACAGATATAGATATAGATATAGATATGTCACATTATTGTATATATATAATATCATTGTATATGTATATAGTTGTATATATAATCACATTGGAATATGATTCTGCCATAAAAAATGAAAGCTTGCCATCTGCAAGGATATGGATGGAGCTAGAGAGTACAATGCTCAGCGGAATAAGCCAGTCAGAGAAAGACAGATACCATGTGATTTCATTCATATGTACAATTTAAGAAACAAAACAAACAAGCAAAGAGAAAAAAGAGAAAAAGAGAAAGAGACAAAGAAGCAAACTCTCACCTCTAGAGAATAAAGTGATGGTTTTCTGAGAGAAGGGAGTGGGGGGGATGGGGGAAATAGATGATGGGGACTAAGGAGGGCACTTGTGATGAGCACCAGTTGTTGTATGGAAGTGTTGAATCACTATATTGTCCACCTGAAACCAACAGAACAATGTATGCTTACTAGAATTAAAACAGAAACTTTTTTTAAAAAGCCAGTGTCTCCTTTTACCTCTTCTGTCCTGAATAGATTTGAATAAATGACAAAAAGATTATATGCTTAAATCTCCTACCTGCAGAAGTAAAAACATTTTAAAGAGGCAACATGATCTGCTGAAAATAAACATGAAGTTACCAATAGGCCTTCAAATTCTCCTGTAATGAGAATTTGTGACAGTTTACTGCTTAATCTCCCTGAACCTATGTACTCATCTTAAAATGGGAGAGGAGGGAATAATTCCTCTAGGGTAGAGACATCAGGAGGAAAGGGGGGACTATATATACACGTGTTTATGTACATATATATCAAGCATTTGACACAGAAAGTTTGGAGCTTCCACCAATTGAATGTTGCAAAAGTTAAAAAAAAAAAAAAGAATATCTGAATCTTTTAATTAATGCTATTTAACACATAAATACTTTTGAGATTTTCTCTTAACATATAATTATGTCATTAAATTTTTACACTTTAACACTGTGCTTTTCCTATTTTGTCTTTTTCTCTTTTATATCATTAACCATAATCTGAAAAGCTAAAGAGAGAGAGGGGCCAGGCACAGGCAAAGAAGAACTTGCATTTATAATATATGTCACGTAGAAGTTGTAATAAAAGGAAGTTTTTACTTTGTGAGATTTTTCTAAATATAAATTGGGTTATTGGTAGAAGTTAAATTTTGTTTCTGATCCTAATCTGGTGACACCTGACAGAGCAATAGCTGTAGCATCATAGATCTCAATAAGTGAATTTTAGCTTTAGTTATCTGTATTAACTGGTAATTTGCACTTTTGCATAGTACTCTTTTGCAGGGGCCTAAGTATTCTAGCGGGAGGTCAAGACATACACAATTTTAAGTGCTATCCGAGATGTTAATTACAACCACATTCTGATGAGAGACAACCATTCTCCTGAGACTAAGCCTCTCAAACATGCGCTTCTTTTGCAATAAAAAACAGTTTTTAAAGTGACACAAATGCGTAATCCTTCCTTGTTTCCCAGCAGCTAGGTCCAAGGATTTATGTACAGTGTAAACCAACAAATACACACCAGTTCTCCACCCTGTGATAAACACTCTGGGGTAACATAAGCTCTTAAAGAGTCTTTGGTCTATTTCGCTGCTACTACTACTACTACTACTACTACTACTACAGCTTATGCCAAGCATTGTGTGCCAAGCTCTGTTCTAAGAGCCTGAATAATAACTCATTTAATTTTTATAATAAACTGATGAAACAGCGTCATTACATCCGCGAAGAAATTGAGGCAAAGGGGAGTTCTATAACTATAGCTAGTATGTGGTGGAGCTGTAGTAAGCCACACCCATGCCCAGAGCACTGATGTTAAAAGATGAATTGCTCAAAATGCTAAATGAGTGTTGGAGGCAGTAAGTAGTTATTCATTAGAAGAAGAAATCAGTGTGGGCTTATATGGACAGGGAATGTGTCTTGGTAAGTACAGGATGTCCACAGATAAAACAATGCCTTTTCAGTACACTGTGAATTTACTGAAGCATAGGTGATTAAGACAATGTCAAGCTCAATGATTTTTAACCTAACCATTTGGGTACTGTGTGAATCCAGATTGGGGTGGGGCATGCATTGAGGGCACTTGACCACTACCTGTATTTCCCATTTCTTATACTTTTTTGGGAGACTACGCTCTGTTTTGTGATTTTTGAAGAAGAAAACACCAGGACCTTAAACAGAAATCAAGGTGAAATAGAGTAATTTTTGATATGGCAACACAGTTTATATGGATCAGTTGTTTTGTTTCCCTTCATTCTCTGTGAAGTCTCTAAATAAATCTGAAATAACTTCACCTGTGCCTTTCATGATTACCTGAGATTTCTCCTCAGAGAACAGTGACTAAATCCACACAAGACTGTACATTGTAGATGCTAAATAAATACTTATTATCTAGTAGGATGAACTATAAGATTAGATCCTGATGTTGTTGACATAGACTGTTCTTAGGAGAGAAGGCAATGCTTGAATCTTCCGAAATCATTCTCCTCAAAGTGTTGGTAAACTTTCCCTATAAGACACCTTTTTTTTTAAATGAGATATAACTGAAATATTATATTAGTTTCAAGTATACAGCATAACAATTTAATATATGTATACATTGTGAAATAATCATCACAACAATTTGAGTTAACATCCATCGCCACATATAACTACAATATTTTTCTTGTAATGAGAACTTTAAAGATCTACTCTCTTAATTTTCAGATACACAATACAGTATTTATTATTAACTATAGTCACCAGGCTTTACAATACATCCCCAGGACTTAATGATCTTATAACAGAAAATTTGTACCTTTTGACCATTTTCATCCATTTCACCCACCCCTCAATCCCTCCTTCTGGCAACTGGCAATCTATTCTCTGTATCTATTTCTTGTCTCTTTTTGGATTCCACATAAAAATGAGATCAGATGGTACTTGTCTTTTTCTGTCTGACTTACTTAAGTTAGCATAATACCCTTAAGACCCATCCAGGGACAGCCCTGGTGGCTCAGCAGTTTAGCGCCGCCTTCAGCCCAGGGCGTGATGCTGGAGACCCTGGATCCAGTCCCACATCAGGCTCCCTGCATGGAGCCTGCTTGCTTCTCCCTCTGCCTGTGTCTCTGCCTCCCTCCTCCTCCTCCTCCTTCTCCTCCTTCTTCTTCTTCTTTTAGATTTTTTTTTTTTTTTTTAATTTATGAGAGACAGAGAGACAGAGACACAGGCAGAGGGAGAAGCAGGCTCCATGCAGGGAACCTGATGTGGGACTGGATCCCGGGACTCCAGGATCATGCCCTAGGCTGAAGGCGGTGCTAAACTGCTGAGCCACCTAGGGATCTCTCACTCTCTTTTTTTTTTAAGAAAAAAAAAAAAAAAAAAAGGAAACCTCCTTTACCTACCTTGCTTTTTTAACAAAGCAGATTTATGGTCCAAAAGGCTGAGGTCAGTGGCTCCCCAAGGCTGGCTGAGCATTAGAATCATCTAGGGAGCCTTTAACAAACACCAAAGTCTGGGCTGTAACCCTAGAGTATACGATTTAATTGGCTTGGGGTGACATCTGGGGATTGGCATTTTTAATAGCTTTCCACGTGATGCTAATGTGCAGCCAGGGTTGAGAACCACTAGCCTAGAGACTGTCTCAACTGACTGTATAAAATATATAGATAACATAATAAGAAGTGTATTTTATTGGTATTTCTACTCAAAGTATGAAACTTAATTGATCTTTAATTTTTTTCATTTTTAGGAAGCATAGAAGTTAAACACTCATAGGCATAATAAAACATCATCCTGAGTCAGATCTTTGGAACAACAGAGAAACATGGTCTTTAACATGGCCTTTAAAAAAAATTATTAATTTATTAGAGAGAGAGAAAATGCAAGAGGTGAGGAGGGACAGAAGAAGAGGGAGAAAATCCTCAGGCAGGATTTTCTGAATGTGGAGTCTGACTCAAGGTTTGATCCCATGACCTCAGCCGAAATCAAAAGTCTGACACTTAACCGACTGAGCCACCCAAGTGCCCCTTTAACATGGTTTTTAAATACTATTGCTCAAAACCTCCAACTGGCAATAACGACTACAGTAATAATAACTGGTCTTTAATAAAAATAGAATCGCACAGTTTGTGCTTCTAAGATTAAACATTAACCAAAGCTCTTAACTATAGTAATATACACATAAGTTGGATCATTCTTTGGAAGAGGCTGTCCAGTGTTCTTTTACACACTCCCTCTTGGATATGTGCATTTGCACATGAAGAGTGCAAATAGGGATGTAGGGTGGGATGCAGCTCACACCAGAATTTCCTCCACACAGAGAAAACTGCTATAGTTTGAGGTGGTGAGGCTGAGTGTGGTTGAAGACCCGCGGGGAATATGTCCATAAGCTCCACCACTGAGAAACAAATTGATAGGTAGGAATAGGGCTGCAGGAATTCAGCACAATGAAGAAGGAGGCATGATCTCCCTACTCAAAACATGCAAATATTTCTTTTACTAACTCTTTATTACTTACTTGTATTTTTTTAAAGATTTTATTTATTTATTCATGAGTGACTCAGAGAGAGAGAGAGAGAGGCAGAGACACAGGCAGAGGGAGAAGCAGGCTCCACGCAGGGAGCCTGATGTGGGACTTGATCCCAGGACTCCAGGATCACGCCCTGGGCGTGCACTAAACCGCTGAGCCATCCAGGGATCCCCTATCACTTACTTTTATTATATGATACCATTAACTTCGCATACTTTACGGGGTTAATCGGAAGTCAGCACTAAATATGAATGGAACATTGACTAGGTAGCTGAATCCAGACAAATCACTGCTTCTACCATTATAATAGAAACTTTGGTGGAGACCTACATCCAGTTCTTTCCACATGGGTTTTTCTTCCCCAGTGATTAATTAACATGAGTGGACCTTCCAATCTCCTACTCCTCAGAGCTGTATTGCTACCTGAGCTTGCAATCCCTCCTTTCTCTCTTTCCATATCTGAATCTCTCTCAGCCATTGTCAACGTGCCTATCGAAAATCCGTTCAAAATTCAGGCTCATCCAATTAATACTTATGCGACCTTTGATGACACCTGTGTATAAAGTGGAAGTGATATTACTTTTTTATGGTTTTATTAGAACAGAAATTATATTAATAATATAGAATATACTATAAATTTTTTCCACTCAACTTTATGAGAGCTCAACCTAGAAAAATTCACATTGCTTACTTTCTTTGTTTTTACTGTCAAATATCACTGTGGGAAGTGTTATAAATATACCAATCTCACTGAAGTATTAATTTTTTTCTGTAGAATTTTATTTTGAAAATATTATTTCATCTAAGGATTGATTTAAAAAACATTTTAAGATATGAAAATGTTATACGATCTATTACAAATTATTTTGATAATTAACTCTGCAATTAGGTATGTTGTGTTAGTTTACCTACATAAAAAATAACAACACGTTTTCATTTTGTCTCCACTTGTGACTGATGTCTGAATTATATAGAATTCCAAACTAAAAGTTATTCTGTGAAATATCAACTTTGTAAATATCAGAACTAAATGCACTGCGAAACAACCATTTTGGTAAACATGCATTTATTTCCAGTTGATTTATTTCCCCTAGATAAATGCATAACTGCTGAAAATTTTTAAGAACCTATGTAGTGGTATAGGAGCACACTTACGAATCTATTTCTACTTTCATTTTGAAAAGTCACTGATAGGGATCCCTGGGTGGCGCAGCAGTTTGGCGCCTGCCTTTGGCCCAGGAAACCCGGAATCGAGTCCCGCAGCGGGCTCCCGGTGCATGGAGCCTGCTTCTCCCTCTGCCTATGTCTCTGCCTCTCTCTCTCTCTCTGATGACTATCATAAATAAATTAAAAAAAAAAATTAAAAGAAAAAGACACTGATCATGGTAAAAATCTGGCTTATTTTAAACTGAACTATTATTGGTAGAAAGGCATACTTTAAAATTTCTCCATGGAGGCATCTGGGTGGCTTAGTGTTTGAGTGTCTGCCTTTGCTCAGGTCGTGATCCCTATGCCCTGGGATCTAGTCCGGGGTCCCTGTCCCCTATCGGGCTCCTAGTGGGGAGCCTGCTTCTTCCTCTACCTATGTCAAAAACTTTTCTGCTACCTGAACCTGCTCTTTTCTTTTTAAATTAAAATATAAAAGCATTTGTTTTCAGAGATGTATCTGCCTATGATGGCATAAGTGAATAATTACATAAAAACAGACTCTAAAAGCAGTTGAGCCTTTAAATGCCTACAGAGCCTCATTTTACTTGTAAGTTATGACTGCCTTAAATAGCTAGACCACTCACTGATCATAATTGTAAGAAACTGACAAAAACAGACCATTTTAATGTTATAAAATTGACACAAACCTGCATAATACAGCATTCCTCCACTGATCTGAGGTCATATTATGTTTTAAAAATACAAATAAATATATTTAATTGTGCGTCTTATTTCTGTAATACCTCCAGTGTATAAAATATGCTTCTAAAACAAAAGTAGATAACTGCAGAATATAGTTCCAGACTTGACTATTACACGTGGAAATATTCAATGCCAATCAGTACCTCACTGGTGTTCCACAATTTTTGAATTTAATTTTGCAATCTCCCTGTTGCATTATCTAAAATGGCTATTTCATACCTTATTCACTTACCTCGAATCTCCATTTCTCCCCCATTTCAGCTCATGTGAATAGCTTGCTTCTCATGTTAACAAGAATGATTGGGTCCATCCACTGGGGAGCTGCTTTAATTTTTCTTCATTTTATCTGGATAGTTCCCTGGATTTTCATCTTCCTTATTATCTCTCTTTGCTCCTGCCTCCCCACCCCCCAAAAAAAAAAAATCTCTTCTCTCGGGTTAACTTGACTGAATCTGATCTTCTCTTGCTCCTAAATCATCATACCCTCTCTGGTCAGCTTCTTCTCTCTCCTTATTCATTGACTTGTTGCCATCAGACATATTCAGGCCATATCACCTTGATATAAACTCTCCTTCCCCCTGCTTCTACATTATATTGCTATGATACCTGCCTCTTTCTTGGGCCCCACATTTCTTAAGTGAGTAGTATTTCCTCACTCCCCCCTTTCAGTATTTAACCTCTTATTATTTCTCTTTACTTCTTATTCTCAAACTTCATTTTCTGTGGCTTCTCTGTTGTATTTCCTACAATTCATCATTTCTATTTTTATGGCACCAGTACTCTCTTTGGCCTGTGACAATGGCTGTCCTCAGTTTTGTCTCACATCTCATACTTTTTCACTGAACTCATTTTTCTTTCTAGTCTTCTGAGTTCGGTTTTTACACTTAAATGCATTCTCCAACTATCTTCTCTTTTTACAGTTTTTCATTTAAGATCATCATCTATTCTCACAAGTTGTAATATGTACATAACTCTCAAATTTGTTCGATACCAGTCCTATTCTTTTTTTTTTTTTTAAGATTTTATTTATTCATTCATGAGAGACACAGAGAGAAGGCAGAGACATAGGCAGGCTCCTTGCAGAGATCCCGATGTGGGACTCCACCCCAGAACTCTGGAATCACACCCTGGGTCAAAGGCAGACAGTCAACCACTGAGCCACCCAAGCAGCCCGATACCAGTCCTATTCTTGAGTCCAATTCTTGCATTTTGGTTGTTTGATGGTTACCCTCACCAAACTCTTATGTAAAACTGAACTCATTATGTTTCCCTCAAGCGCATTTTTTTCTAGTACTTATTTCTATTAATAGTATTATCAGCTATATAATATTAATACTTTGATTTCATTCAACTACCTACTTAACAATATTTAGCCTAAATGTAAATTAGATTCATATTTAATTTAAAAAGCATTTATACAGGCTAACCATGCAGTTAAAAAAACTCTGAAATATACACTTTCTATTATTTTTGTGAATAATAGGAATATTTATGAAATGGTTCATTAGAAATATTTTGGTTTGATGGAACTGTATTGATAGAAGGAATGGATTTATGGTAATCTGACATGCAACTTTTGATCAGGAACTAAGTGGATCTAATATCTAGTGTGGCCTGAATGTCTTTTACAATAATTATTACATTCCACCTTTAGTGTATTTTCAAATTTGTCTTATTTTACATCTTAGGTTGTAATGTTCAGTGACAGTAGGGACTATGTCCCATTAATCTCTATTGTTTTTTTTTTTTTTCAAGATTTTATTTTTAAGTAATCTCTACACCCGATGTGGGGCTCAAACTGACAACCCTGAGATCAATAGTCACATATTCCACTGACTGAGCCAACCAAGTGGCCCATCTTTGTTTTATCTATAGTCCCTAGAATATTGCCCATATATAATGGGTAATCAATAAATATTCACTGTATTCACAAAGACACTCAGTTCTTGAGGTATTATGGAAAAAGCCACCCCAAAAATGGAATGGCTGATGGGAAAATTGCTGATAACAGAGTAAAGATCGCAAAAAGCAATCTTTGCTTACTTAGACTATTTTTTCATAGGCCCAGACATAGCCGTGCATCTTCAGCAAGAAACAGGAAATTAATACAAGAAGTGCATACAGTTCTGCCCTACCATGTGTAGAAACACCACCATGTGTTTCTTATATTCCATTAGTTTCCTTTGTGATTGGCAAGCCCTACATATTTAGCTTAACTATTCATTCTGGGAATTCTTCCAGAAATATCATGAGATTAACTCACTTATGAAACTTGAGCAATTTTCCTACATGATTATTACTAGTAATAACAATAATTAGTTAATAAAAAGAAACATTGATTCAGAACCAACAGAGTTCTATGGAATCATTTGCTGTTTGAAACATGATTGCAGGTGGTGCCTGAAAAGCCAGTGAGCAAAGTGTAGACATTTTAAAGCAGTCTGACCCAAGAATTATGGTAACAATCCTTAGGGGAACCAACTTCCAACTTTATAAATTTCCTCATAAATTTTTAGGGTGACTTTTTTTTGAAAATTTTCATAAAATTCTAGCACTATCCAGTTCAGTTTGGAACTGGATTGTCTTAGAATCAAGCCACTGTTTTTATCTGACTTTTATAGTTGATTTCATACTGCCTTTTCATAGGTTTTACTGATGCTGGCTCTAGCACCATGCCTAAAAATGTTGGCATGCCTAGAAAATTCAGGGCTTTTTTGTTTTTATTGCCAGCGTGTTATGTATGCCCTCATAGAAAGCTTAGCAGGTAAATGGATAGTCTCCATTCGTTGTGGCATAGGAATTATTTTTCAATATAGTCATTTGCTGAAAATGAATGTACTGGTGTAAGCTACTGCTTATGCCAGCAGTGCATAAACTCAGAAACACTTTATAAGGAACCTTAGAATATGAAGACTTGATTTTAATCTTAAAGAGTTGTAAAATTAATAGTTTGATATTTGATTTATTAGATTCACACATAGTCTATAAAATATTTAGCAGGAAAGAAGGTGAGGGGGGATAAAAAGAAAAAAAATATTAAAAAAAAAAAAAACTGTCCTTTGACTTTTTTTGCCTTTTTTTGCCTATATAGGCAAAATTCAGAACTCATTATCAAATATTTATTCTGTGATCTTAAGCCAAAATAAATGAGATCATGTTAGTATAAACATTTTAAAAATTACAAATAACTAAATAAATAGAATAACATTTAAAGTAATACTAGACAATAAAAGTAATATTAGACAATAAATACAGGAAATGTGTGAATTTTATGACAGATTGTAAGCTCCTCAATGCCAGGAAAGATGTTTTGCTTTACCTTTATATCTGTTCTGGAGGTTGGTCTATTTTAAGTGAAGACATAAATATGAATATGCTTATATGCAATTTGATATAAATGTATATGTGAATACATTTATATATAATTTATATATAACTGTGTTTATATGTGTATAAATAATATATAAGCATATATGAAATTTTCAAAGTAGTATCACCTTAACAAGTTTGTATTTTCCTCACCTTAATAGTCACAACTATGTGCTTCTATTGTTCTGTGGAAACATGAAGAATTAAATTTAAAAAAGTAATACAAAGCAGGAGCCCAGAATTCTCCCAGTGACATACTGGGAACATTCCTACAAAACAGAAATGTCTATGGCTTGACATAGCTTACCTGAGAATATGGCCTATAGAGATAATAGAATGAAGAAAACATCTTGGTGGCTTGCCTATTTTCAATAGATGTTCTACATTGTATTATAAATGGAAGGCATTCCTGCTCCAGAGTAATATATCCACACCCTTAAAATGAAGATAACTTCATATGTCTAGTTCTTTATAGAAAATTTTAAACCCAACTCCTAATACACTTTGGAAACTTAATAAAAGTTTACCAAAGATGTAGAATTGATTTCTTAATCCTACCTTAAGAATCCCCTGTTTATCAATCCTACCAGACCCTCCAAACCCAAGTCCTGTCTCATTTTCATCTAGAAGCATCTACAGTGCAGAAAGGAAAGTTAAAAACCATCTTACTGGCTGTATTATTTTCCACATGAGAAAACAGAGTCACAGTAAGGTTAATACCTAAGGTCACAGAATCTGTTGGTCCGAGGCCATACCCTAAAATTTCCAGTCAAAGTCTACTTTATTTTCCTGGCTTCTTTGCTATCCCTAATGAACTTCTCAGACTTTGAAAATGACCGAATAGATGCAATATAGAATGATAGTGTTCTTGGAAATGAGTGAAATGTTCCAGGACCAGCTGCCCTGCCTTGTCAGGAAGTGGTTCTTCCTGACAAAATAGGTGTAGGCAGCTCATTAGAGGCAAAGCCCCCCTCTCTCCTGGCTGGTTAGTTCAAGGGGGTGATGATGGCAATTTCAGCAGGGTGGGAACAACCTCCGTGTCAATACTATTATAGTTTACCTTTAATATTAGGAATCAGTGTACATTCTAGAACACAGATTTTTGTAACTGGATCTATAAATGAATTTCAGGGAGTATTTCCCACATAAAAATCTAGGCAGATTTTTTTTTTTTTTTGCATTTATCTGGGATAAAATCCACAGATGTCCTCAAATTTTCTGAAGGTTTTGTGAACTAGATAAGAGTTAAAAATCACTGATTTACACTTTCAAAGGAGGCAAATGCTAAAATAAAAATTGTAATGTTGGTATCTATTTTTAGTATTTCCAGCCTCTCCTTTGTGTAATATTTTGCCTTTATTAATAATACTCTGTTTCTGTCCTTCCTTACCATTTTATGTACTCTGTATTCTCATTGTCTTTTTCTCCTAAAAGAAAAGAAAGTGTTCCAAACTCTGGACTCCCCACTGAGATGTATATTACTGATAAGGCAATCATCCATCTATTCTCTTCTGTTTAGCTGAGCTGGTGGTTTGAGGAGGTCCGCCTACTTCCTGCTTTGGTAATGAGAGGATGTCTTCAACAATCCTTGGATCTTTGCCATTCTCTCTTTTAGGCCAACTTTAATGATTCCAGGTGGAATATAGTTCCCTTCCTGTGTTTACCAATTTAACCTTCTAGAGAACATAGAGTTTTATCTGTGGGAGCTAGATAATATTACTATTATCATTAAGTTCTAAGAATTCCCTAAAGTCTCTTAAGATTTGTTTGTTTAATGTTCATTTATTTAGAAATCTGGTTTCAAGTTCCTAATCATAAATCTATAGATTCAATGCAATCTCTATCAAGATTTTCATGGCATTTTTCATAGAAATAGAGAAAACATTCCTGAAATTTATACAGAACCGCAAAAGACCCTAAATAGCCAAAGAAATCCTGAGGAACAAGAACAAAGCAGAAGGAATTACACTTCCTGATTTCAAGCTATACTGCAAAGCTATAGTTGTCAAACCAGTGTAGTACTGGCATAAAAACAGACAAATAGACCATGGAACAGGATGGAGAACCCAGCAATAAGCCTAAATATATATAGGCAACTAATATTTTACAAGAGAACCAAGTATACTCAGCGGAGAAAAGACAATCTAATAAATGGTGCTGTGATAATTAGGGGGAATGTAAAGGAATTTGCATATAAAGGAACAAAGCTGGACCCGTAATTTATACCATTCACAAAAGCTAACTGGAAGAAGATTGAAGATTTAAGTGGAAGGCCTGAATCCATGCAAATTCTAGAAGAAAATATAAAAATTAAGCTTCTTGATACAGATTTTGGTAATAATTTTGGGGGGATGGGACACCTAAAACACAAACAATAGTATCAACAACAAAACAGTGAGACTCTATCAAACTAAAAGGTTTCTGCACAGCAGAAAAAACCATCAACAAAGTGAAAAGATAACCTACAGAATGGGAAAAATATTTGCAAACCATACATATGATAAGAGGTTAATACCCAAAATATGTAAAAACTCATATAATTCAATTGCAAAAAGTCAGTAACCCAATTAAAGCATGGTAAAAGGACTTGAATAGACATTACTTGAGAGAAAATATGTAAAAGACCAATGGGTAATGAAAAGATGTTCAACATCAATAGTCTTTAGGAAAATGCAAATTAAAATCACCTGTTGGAATGGCCATCAACAAAAAGACAGGAGATAATAAACGCTGGCATAAATGCGAGGAAAAGAGAACCCTTGTCACTGTTGTTGAGATTGTAAGTTGGCAGAGCCACTATGGAAAACAGTCTGGAGGATCTTCAAAATAAAAGCTAAAACAGAACTACCACATTATCCAACAATTCCATTGCTGGTGGGAATGCAGATGCTGTCAGCACCATGCTGGATACAAGGTATTGCTTTGGGAGTCACAGGAAAACTAAGCTATGAAGATTTTACAGTGCAGATTTTCCTTGACTTACAATTTAGCTATGTCTCAAAAAACCCATTGTAAACTGAAAATAGCCCATGTCAAAAAAAATTCATTTAATACATCTAACCTACCCAACATCATAGCTTAGCCTAGTGTACCTTAAATGTTCTAAGAACACTTACATGAGTCCATAGTTAAGCAAAATCACCTAACACAAAACCTATTTTATAATAAAGTATTGAATATCTTGTGTAATTTATTGAATACTGTCCTGAAAGTGAGCTACAGAAGGGTTCTATGGGTACAGAATGGTTGTGTAAGGGTATCAGTTGTTTACGATCTGGGTGGCTGACCGGGAGCTGTGGCTTGTTGCCACTGCCCAGCATTATGAGAAAATATTGTGTTGCATATTAGCAGACCAGGGAAAGATCTAAGTTCAAAGTATAGTTTCTACAGAATGTGTATCAATTTCACACCATTATACGTCAAAAAATCATAAGTCCATCCATTGTAAGTCAGGGACCATCTGTATCTAAGTAGGGAAGGTGGGAGAATAGGTATGAGTAACAATGTATAAGGTATTTTGGGGGCTTATTTTGATTTTATAAGTTTTTTTGAAAAATAAAAGTTGTATATATCAAAGGTGCACAACATGATATTTTGATATGTGTATATATTTGAAATAATTACCACAATCAAAATAATTAATTACCTCCCATAGTTACCTTTTTCTTTCTTATGGTAAGAACACTTGAGATCTACTTGCTTGGCAAATTGCAATTTTACAACACATTAATTATAGTCACCATGCTATACATTAGGTCTCCAGAACTTACTCTTATTACTGAAAGTTAATTCCTTTTGATCAATATCTTCCCTTTTCTCCCATCCTCTAGCCTCTGGTTACCAGCATTCTACTGTTACTATGAATTCAATTTCTTTAAAAAAAATTTTTTTTTGATTCTACATGTAAGTGAGAAAAGGACTGCTTGCTGAACTAGCCTGGATAAAAGGGATTTGTTTTGGAGATTATAGAAAGGAAGACTGAGTACTTAGAAGAAGATCAGTTATGTAGGACCTCTTGTTCTGTAATAAATTTTAACAGTGTTATCTCTACAGATTTAGGTATAGACTCTGGTCTATTTGTGGGGATTTTGACAAAAAAAAAAAAAAAGATGCTCAGGAAAGTGCCTTGGCTACAAGACTGCCAGCAGAGATACAAGTGGGTGGAGAAGACAATATATGATTTGGTAAATAATTTAGGTGACCAACAAATCAGGCATTCAGAAAAAAATAGTAGAGAATTCAGGCAAAGGTTAATTTTCATTTTTCTGCAAGAAATTAAGGAGGCAATTGCTATTTGTGAGAACTCTCCATAGATGTAAGATCTTTCACAGTGATTTGGGTCTAAAGCAGAGTTCAAGTCTTAAGGTGGGATTGTGATAGGCATCAGGACATCTCTCCCTACCAAAAGTTAACAGAATCCCAAATCAAAAACACAGGACAGTGGACTAGGCCAGCACTTGGTTGAGTTGGAGAAGGGGTTATATTAGTCTTATAACTTGTATCTAGAACTGTTTCCTGGAAATACAAAGGTCTAGCAAGAGAAACTCAGAAAATATCATAGAAATCTAACTGGTATGACTGAACCATTTATTCCTGAGTCTAGAAGGAGCAACAATTCCTACTAATAGTATCTACTGGTGTGGAGAGGAATAGAGACTATAGTTTACATCTAACATCCTATGTTTGTTAGGATTACACAAATGCTGGTATGAGACAGATTGAGTCTATGGATGGTAACTCCAGTAAAATTGCTGTGAAGAGCTGGAGTGGCTAGAAGGAGGGGAAATTCATGAAGACTACAAAAAAAAAAAAAAAAAAAAAAAAAAAAAAAAAAAGAAGCACATCTTAGAAAGATCAGTCTAAATGAGAAATGCAAAGAATTCTATAGGAGAGGAAGCTTAGGCTCAGAGGAGCCAAATTTATACCCTGAAGCATTACAGAAGTCCAGGCATAGTAATAGAAATTGAGAAGGGGAGGGGAATGAATATACCAAAAGCTATAGGTGAGCAACATAAAGTCTTGCAAGTATCCAATTGAGAGTTTGCGGATAGATGAGTTACTATATAATTTACCATCCAAATCAAGCAATATTGAGAAAGAAAAGTGATAATACCAGTAGTTAGGCCAAGACAGCAGGAATAAATGGGGGCTGCCCCAGGCAAGCTAAGATGTATGGTCACACTTGGTATGAGGTCAAAGTACAAGAAGGATTCCCAGGATTGATCAACTCATGGGAAACTCCAATCCAGCTTCAGGCAAGTAGAACTTTGCATTCACTTATCCTTTGTGTGATGTGGCATCACAAAGGTATTAAATCACCCTAAGTATGTGTCTTTTCTTACTTTTCAGACCAAGTGAAGTTATAAATACAAATTCCACCCAAGTTTCAGAGGCAGTGCTCTGAGGAAATGTCCAGGTCATGTGAGGAGACCATATGTGTGTGGTCCAGTTGATGCCTGGCTTGGGTCTCAGGGAACAGTCAGCTTTAACATCCAGCATGGGAAAATGATCCTTCAAGTGTCTCAAGTCCCAGCTGCTGTCACATTGCAATTGTATGAGATCTCAAGCAAGAACTGCCTAGCACAGGCAAATCCCAGAAATGTGAGGGATGACAATTTTTATATATTATTGTCTATAAGTATTGATGTGTGTGAGATGATATGTTATGCAGCAGCAGATCACTGGAACAGATGGTAACCATTCTTCCATCAAAAAATAGTTCCAAGACCAAATATCTTCTGGAAATTCTAGATACTATTTTGGCATGTAAGCAAGTATAGTAACATTTAAGTTCCTAATAAGTCTTATAGTAAGCAAAGCCTGTCTGTCATAACTGGTGTGTTCAATGACCACCTCTGCTCCACCTTTTTTGGTAGAAGCAATTATTAATATCTAAAAAATCACATATTTTCACAGAATATTTTAAGAACCTAGAAAAGCTTTCTTTTTCTACTTGCTTTTGCAGATTGTTACTTAAACCTCTCATTAGGGGCTAAATTCACGCTTTTATGTTGCATTTGTATCTTTTTTATAATTTTGCCAAAATAGTTACTACGCAACTGAATAAAAGCTTTTGCTCCAATTCATCAAGTGTCCTTTCTGGACCAGTAAAGATTTTCATTTCAAGAATGGGCTAGGAGTGCCTGGGTAGCTCAGTCAGTTAAGTGTCCAACTCTTGATTTTGGCTCAGCTCATGATCTCAGGGTCATGAGATCCAGCCCTGCGTGACTCCACACTCAGCAGAGTCTGCTTGAGATTCTTTCTCTCCCTCTGCCAGTGCCCCCCTCTCTCAAATAAATGAATGAATGAATGAATGAATGAATAAATAAATAATAAATAAATAAATAAATAAATAAATAAATAAATAAAATATATTTTTTAATGGGCTAGACATACGAAAACTCAAATTTGTAGATAGCTTAAGCTCAAATTATCTACCTGGATGTCTCCTAAGTTTCTAGCTCTGATCTCAAAATGCCATCTGAAGTTTAGCAGAAGATTCAGGGCTGAAACAATGCTAGAGCCACAGTAAGGAGAACAAACAATGATTAATATGCACGTATGGTCTTTGGAAGACAATGAGCATCACACAATTTACCTTGATATCAATTTTTTTAAGATTTTATTTATTTGAGAGATAGAGAGAGAAAGTATGAGCAGGAGTAGGGGCAGAAGGAGAAGGAGACACAGATTCTCTGCTGAGCAGGAAGTCTGATGTGGGGCTCGATCCCAGGATCCTGAGATCATGACCTGAGCTGAAGGCAGATGCTTCACCAACTGAGCCACCCCGGCACCTTCTGATATCAAGCTTTATTTTAACAGGAAATTATAAAGAGAAGTATACGTTAGTCATGACTCATTTTGTAATCTGGTATAGGCCGCGCCCTCTTATGTGAAATACAGCAAGCCTTGTCCTTTTTTTTCATACACAACTGGTGGGAACAGATGGCTTTGGAGAGATTTGTTTCATGATGAGCTTCTGAATTGTCTAATGCACTTTTTTGCATGAGCTTTACCTCTAAACACAAGGCCTTCAAATCCTTTATTTATCACACTGTTACGGGATGCCAGCTCCTCTCAGCCTACACTGACAAATCTCATGCCCTGGCCATGGTCCATTTCTGCTTAAATTAACAAATGCAAAATGCTATAACTGGAGCAGAGGTTTGAAGAAAAAAAAAAAAAGCTCTTGATTAAGAGGTAGGACAACTGAATTTATTTCCTTTTTTGGCATGAACTGATGGTGGGATTTTTTTTTTTTTTTTTAAAGGTAACTTGGCCTCACTGACCTCAGCTTTCTTGGGAAAATAAGTGGGTTTAGCTCCAAGGCTCCCTAGGGATTCTTCCCACCAAACTACTCAGTAGCTCAGATCCCTGAAAGATTCAGCAGCATCTCTGTTGGAGTTAAAAAGAGTGTGTTGTGGAAAGCAGGTTTGATATTCACAGCTCAAGTTTTCCCGTTCCTGGCTCTATTTTCTCCTTCTCCTCTACCAATTTGAAAGTACCTTCTCATCACACACATTATCAGCTAACTTTGCTTCAGCTAGCATCCCCAGGCTTCCTGTCCCTTTTACCTTTCATTAATTCTAAATATTACTGTCCTCTCCCCATTTGCTCATCGGCTCCTCCTCTCTCTCAGCTCCCAAGCTTGTATCCAGGTTGTTAACAATCACTGGAACTGTTGCTTATGTCTTCAGCCTGCCACTCACTTATCTATTTCTATTCCTGTACAAGAGTTTTAAATATTGTACCTTTGTGATTGATTCTAACATCTGCTGAAATTTGAACCTCAGTTGAACCTGCTGAAAATTGAACCTTTAATGAAGATTGTTTACTTAAATAAATAGAGAAGTACGAATCAAGAAGGCTGAGAACATGAATAAGACTGTTCTGGGGCCATTTACAAAGTTCTGACAGGAAAACTGACAATGCATTTCCTTAGGTCTCTGGGCCAGTAATTTCATTATGATTTGTTTACATACACAGCCAGTTTTCATCTGCAGATCAGTGCTTCTCCTAATCAGCTTTTCTGCTATAAATTTCCTTATTCTCAGCTGATTTCCTAGGAACAAGCAATAACAATGCAAAACCCCATATAGCTCCTTGGATTCTGTGTGTCATGTTTCATTCTATTTATTCTACTGCTCTGGTCACATTCACAAGGTATCACTATTCCTGATAAATACCTTTCCCACAGTAAACAAGTTCTAAGGTGTGCACCCAGCAGCTAAGGTATGTCAAGCAACTCTGGCAATGATTCATTAGGAAATGCATGCTTTAGACATTTGAGATTGCTTCTGGAAGTTTCTGTGATACATGAAGATAGTTCAAGACAGTGTATGTACAGGAAAACTCTCGTCTTTGCATTCTTCTTATTTTTCTCCTACAGCTGTATCTTTTCTCCAAAAATTGTACCTATTTCTTTCAAGTCCTGGCATCCTTGGTTATCTTTTCAAATGGAAACCACTTTGGTGAATTTTTTTTTCTCTACTCTAAAAATTTCTCTGTATTTCTGTGCCAACTTGTCACCTCACCATTGCTCTGTCTTCCAGGCTCTTCAGTGTGCCTTCCAGAATGAGTTCCATTGTTTACAAAACCTGAGTCGCTTTTAACATCTCTTCACCTCATTCAGCTACTCCAAGGGTAGCACATGTCTGTAGCTTTTTTTTTTGTAGACAACCCTCATTCTGTCACTGCCTAGGAATGGAGAGAGCAATAGTTAATTTGCATAAGTTTCCCACTGACATTTGCATGCTCTACTCTTCTACATATTGCAAGCATGTCTTTTTCCTTGAAGTCAGGTAGCTCTCCACATTTGCTCAGCTCCCAAACTACTTCTGTATATTCACCTAGAATTAGGACACATTTCACAGGCTTTCCTCTTTCAAACCCTAGTTTCTATCATCATCCCATGTAATTACAATGTTCATGTAACCTAATAGGAAATTTTAGCCTATCTCTGTTTCTGGGCATTCAGTTGCATTTATTATCTCTCTTTTTTATGCCATTTCCAGAAATAGCTTCATTCTTGACCTGTTCATCACTCTAAAATTCTTTAGCTTTGAAAAATTTTTAAAAAGTTTTGATTTCTTATTTTATAAAGATAATAATGTTCATTTTAGAAAATTCTAAGAAATCACAAGTATAAAAGAAAATACAAATTACCAGTAAGTTCATGATATTGGTAATTTGTATAGCATATAGAGACCTCTATATCTATCTATCTATCTATCTATCTATCTATCTATCTATCTATCTATCATCTATCTATCATCTATCATCTATCATCTATTTATTTTCTATCATATGTATGTTATCTAGCTATCATCTAGTGATCTAGCTATGTAATAATCTGTAATTCTTCCTTTTCACACCCACAGCCACACTAACACATGTATACTAATATACAGGTATACATAAATAGTTTTGCCTATGTCCGAGTGAAGTGGCATAGAACTCATAGAGCTCATTCTGGCTCAACCTGCTAGGAATAAGTGTGTGATCTGGAAAATGGCTGTGTAGATGAATTCACAAAATGGTAATGGTATGATTCAAGCCAAGTTGAGCAAAAAGCACAAACTTCAGACATATTAGCTCTCATAGTTTAAATGGAACACCTCTTTGACTGTCTACAGCTCTTGAATAATTGCCAACAGCAGTATAGCAACTGTCCTGCAGGACCCCCAAGCTACACTGTGTTCTGTCTCCAAGGGACTTGTATTGTCTGGAGCAGAAATATTAGGTCCTTATGCTCATATTGTCATCATACCCGGTTTTCTCATTATAGGCAGATCTTTTTGCATGTCTACGTGTGGTTTCTTCTCATGCCTTTCTCTTCCTGCTATACAAAGATTTAAAGGAAATACATTTTGGAGAGCAACATATGCCTCTTAAATTGTTTTATATACTTTTCATAAAATTCTTTTAACATTCATGCTTTTTTATTAAACTTGAGAGTAACATTCCATTGTCTTAACTTTGCACATATTTTCATAGATTCCAAGTTGGTTATTTTATCTATATTCAACTTGGATCAAAAGATATCCTTCTGGTTCTCGTGTTTCCTAATATGCATGTTGATGGAATTAAACTGCAGAATTAGGGATCCCAACATCCAACATGCTCCTCAAATTCCTTACCTAGAGCAGGTTGCTTTGTTCTTTTTTTCTTGCAGAAAATACTTTTCATAGTGTGTATACTTCTTATTAGCTGCCAATACATTTTTTAGATGTTTCTTTTCTTTTTTTTTAAAGATTTGATTGATTGATTGATTGATTGATTGA
Source organism: Canis aureus (assembly GCF_053574225.1). NCBI lineage: Eukaryota > Metazoa > Chordata > Mammalia > Carnivora > Canidae > Canis > Canis aureus. The sequence continues at coordinate 34,236,875 of NC_135634.1, read as the reverse complement.
TTTAGAGGGAGAGTGGAGGAGGAGCCAATGAAGAAAGAGAGAGAGAATCTCAAGCAGACTCCCCACTGAGTACAGAGCTCAATGCAGGGCTCGACCTCATAACTCTGAGATCATGACCTGAATCTAAATCAAGAGTCAGATACTTAACCAACTGAGCCACCCAGGAGCCCCTTTTCAGATATTTCTATGTTTAACCATTTATAATAGGTAACTCCAGTGTAACCCATATCTAATCCTCACACAAATGGTCAACTACTATTTGACAAAGGTACCAAGAATACTCAATGGGGAAAAGTTTCTTCAATAAAGAATATTGGGAAAACTGGATAATTACCTGCAGAAGAATGAAGTTGGACCCTTATCTTACAAAGACACAGAGAATTAACTCAAAAAGGATGAAAGGCATGTGTAAGACCTGAAACCATAAAAATCCTAGAAGCAAACGTAGGGAACAAGCTCATTAACATTGGTTCTGGCAATGACTTTTTGGATGTGACACCAAAAGTACCATCAACAAAAGCAAAAATAAATAAGTTGGATTACAGCAAACTAAAAGACTTCTGCAGAGCAAAATAAACAATCAACAAAATTGTTGTCTTGTAACCTCCTCAGGAGCTTCTTGGGTCTAATCAGAAACTGGCCCTAGGAAAAAGAAAAAAAAAAGAAAGAAACTGGCCCTGGGACATGGAAGGCAGGGAGAGAGGGAAGAAAGAAATGGGCCACTCCATGTTTGTAGGTGGTGGCAGTTTAAAGAAGCAAAGGAAACTTGCATACGAGGCTTGTCTTGGGCAACAGCTAGACAAATGTATCCTTGTACCTGCCTCAAAAATCTTAAAAGTCATCTTTTGATGACCTCCCTCAGCACTCCACCCTTGTGATCAGCTCTTACCATCTCACATGGCCCCCTCTTCTGCCAGGGTTCCTGAGCAGTCAACAAGGGGTATCACTAGCATGGAAGTGGCTCTTTAGGTGGTTAACTGGCTGAACTAGAGGCAGCTGCTACAGCCACAAATCAGGCACAGCAAAGGATAATATAGATTAGACCATGAGTCACAAAATCAGTGACAACTTTCCATTAAGAACTGCATGATCTGAACCGCTGATTTATTAAGTCCGTTGTTTAAAGCAAGGGTCAGATCATTGAGTGTTTACTTGTGTCCTTATGTGACTTAATAAAGAGGGTACATTAACAGATTCATCAGATATGAACACACAACATTCTGTCTGGATAATGGCACAGATGTCTCCTTGAAAGGCAGTAATAATGTCCTAGGCTATTAATTTTGGAAGACAGCTTTTCTCATGAGAGCTATTTGGGTGTTCAGTAAGGACAGGTTTTGGATGCCATCTTATTTGGACACTATGGTAACTGCTCTTTTGATGTACCCAATCTACTGTATCTACTGAAGCTTATACCCAAGCTAAGGCATCCTCTTCCTCCAGTTCTGTCAGTGTCTTAAGAGCTGGAACGTGTGGGGATCCCTGAGTGGCTCAGCGGTTTAGCACCTGCTTTCAGCCCAGGGCATGATCCTGCAGTCCTGGGATTGAGTCCCACATTGGGCTCCCTGTATGGAGCCTGCTTCTCCCCCTGCCTGTGTCTCTGCCTCTCTCTCTCTCTCTCTCTCTCCCCATAAGGGCTTATTTATGATCATCTACTCCTCAGTTTTCCATTGTCCACGCCATAGGTTTAATCTCTTTAGAATAGCTCAACTGTTAGTACAAAAGGTTCACATTTAGAGCTCATGAGTGGTTGATCTCCAGCCAGATATCTCTGAGATCAGCCCACTGACTGCTGTGTGAAAGGCTTTTTAGCTAGAGGAGTTCCATGTTCACTGCTTCTGCCCCCTTCCAGAGCTGGGACCCAAACTCTAGGGACATTCTTCCTTTATTATGTCTACCAGAGGGTCTGACCCATACCTTCTAAATTCGTAGACACAACTAACTCAAAAGGTACTCTGCTTAGGAAATGTTCAGAACTTTAATCTGCTTTATTAATAGTTTTACCTTCTTAAAGGGAGCTTGTTGCATTGGTCCCCTTTCTTTATCAGGCAGCACAAGCAATGGGTACACTGTGCCAAGGGAGGATTAAAAGTCTTCCCAAACCCCCAAATCTCTACAAAGGTTTGCACCTCTTTCACATTCTTAAGAGTTGGATGAACTTGCACCTTATCAATCACAACCTTTTGGACAACACCCATCTTGCCTGACCATAGATGACTCCCAAAACTTTACAGTGGTGCCCGGGCCTTGAATTTTTTTTTTTTTTTTTAAGATTTTATCTATATATTTGACAAAAAGAGAGAGAGCACAAGCAGGGGAAGTGACAGGTAGAGGGAGAGGCAGAAGCAGGCTCCCTGCTGAGCAGATAGACTGATGTGGGCCTCAATCTCAGGACTCTGGGGTCATGACCTGAGCTGAAGGCAGATGCTTAATGAACTAACCACCCAGATGCCCCAGGTCCTTGATTTTTTCAGGTTCATTTTGAGGTTCCACCAAAGTCTGCTGGATGTCCTGCAACTGAGGCAAATCCTCACTTGTTAACATTATACTATCAATGTAATGGGCCCATGTTACTGATGTGGGAAAAGAGAAAAAAGAGGATGGGTCCCTAGCTGCCATTCCATGACATGTTGTGGGGCCATGCAGGTAGCCTTGGAGGAGCACTTGAAAGATTCATCACTGTCCCTTCCTCATGAAGGCACATTGATCTTAGTTACCAGAAAGCTATACTTCTCAAAATCGTTTCTATGAATGTCTTTAGAGATGAAGCACTTATGCAGGAACACTTCTTCTTTTTTTTTTTTTTTTTTTTTTGCCAAAGCATCAGAGTGAAACAATACTTGTCTGCAAATGACCAAAAACTTAAAAATGGCCACAATTAAAGATGTGGTAAGAGTTCATTATAATGTAATTGACAAGGGGATTTGATTATTTCTGTGACACACACATACGTTTTAAAATTATAGCTGACAACATTATGCCAGGACAAATGAAATGGATTGGGTGCCGCTCAAGGGTCAACTTGTGGTCATGTTTTCTCAATGACCTCATCCAGTTCACACTAAAAAATAAAAGGATTAAAAGCACAGATTCTAACCATACAAGTATCTTTTGGAACACTTATACACATTTAGTATTTAGTTAGCTGTTGTGGCAGGTGCATTACAATGCAAATGACAAGGGCACTTCTACAGCAGTCTGTAGTTGAAAAGGTCTCCCTCCCCTGTCCTCTTTTTTTTCTTCAGTTTCTGTGGGCAGTGTTTTTGTTTTTGTTTTTTAAATCTTCTGGAGTGTTTACATTTTGAAGACAAGAAAAGATTTACTTTATTTTTTAAGATTTGCAACTTTAAAGGACAGAGAAAGAGTACAAGTTTTCTCCTGAGTTTTTTGGGTTAATTGCTATTCAAAGTTTTCCTTTGCATGAGGGATCAGAAGGCATGGAGCATTTCACCTGTTTCAGTATCCTCTTCATTTTCATCACTTTCTCAGAGCTCCCACCTCTTGGCGTCCTAATCCAGTGTTGTCACGAGTGCCTGAAACTTAAATCGAGGAATCTTGGCTCCTCCTAGCTTAGCAAAGCAGCAAGTTAAGGGTTCTAATTCAGTATCCTGCTCTCCCACCTTGTCTGGCAGCCTTAAAACTGGCAGCCTAACAAGACACCCACATGTCCTTCTCTATCTTAGGTCATCTTCTAATTTCCTGACCTGAGCTTCAGCCTCTAGAGCCCCTAGTCAGACACTGATGGCCAGTGTACTGCCCACAGTAGAGGCCAACCTGCTGCAGCTTCCACATGCATCCGTTTCCTGCGGCAGTGTGCTATGCATGTGTGGTTCCTCCAACAAATGGATTAGGTTGGCTGGTGTTCTGGGGAGTGCCCTTGTGCTCACAGGGTGGTCCACAAGCATCTAATATGTGGGGCCCTCCTCCCCACATAGAGGTCAATGGTCAATTTGGGATTTCCCCCAAGGATGCCTTATTCCCATTTCTTTGGTCTCCTGTCAGGCTCACCAGTTGTTGGTTTGTGATCTCCGCGGGAGCTTTGGGTAGAATCTGAAACTGGATCTTGAATGCAGGGGGCAGGGAGATACCAGAGAAAGAGGCAGACCACTCCTCACTGGTTGATGGCCCCTTTAAGAAGCATAGGAGATTTATGTCAGGTGACAGCAAGACAAAAGGATTCACCTGCCCACCAAACCTTAAAAGTTTATGAAGAGTTCTTAACTGGGCTTGGTCTTGTGTACCAAGCAGGTGTTCTCTATCTCAAGGCTAGATCCTTGCAGCAGCCTGTGGGATCAGGAAAGGCAAGCATAATCCATATTCCAAGGACAAAGGAGGCAGTTAAGAGCCTCCAAGTGCTTGAATTCAACTCCCACGTCAATCAGTGGCCACAATTTGAGGAAGGAAACAAAGGCAAGAAAAATGTGGCTTAAATTAAATCTTCTTACAGCTTGCAGCCAACCCACTGATAGATCCCTGAAACATAAAGAACGTAACTTTCCTCAAGGACCTCATGGCTGCCTTAGTGCCTTAATATTTATATTTTATTAAAGATCAAAAGTGGGGATCTCTGAGTGGCTTAGCGGTTTAGTGCCTGCCTTTGGCCCGGGGCATGTACCTGGAGTCCCGGGAACGAGTCCCACATTGGGCTCCCCACATGGAGCCTGCTTCTCCCTCTGCCTGTGTCTCTGCCTCTCTCTCCCTCTCTCTGTGTCTCTCATTAAAAAATAAATAAAATCTTTTTTTTAAAAAAAAAAAAGCTCAAAAGTAACTTTAACAGCAGCCAGCCCCTCAAGGTCCTGAAAGCCTTCCTTCCAAATTCGTTAGAGTTGCTATCCCTAACCCTCACTAATTAAAAGGTATAAAATCAATCACTCCTCACAATCCCAGTGCAGCTCTTTCTGCCATGGATCCTGTCCCTGCGTTATGATAAAAATCACCTTTTTGCACCAAAAATATCTCAAGAATTCGTTCTTAGCCATTTTCTCATGAACCCAAAACTTCCAAATTTCATCAGCATCATTTTAATGACTTCCCTCAACAAAAATAAATAGGCAACCTACAGGAGGTGCCAGGGTGGCTCAGTTGGTCAAGTATCCGACTCTTGATTTTGGTTCAGGTCATGATATCAGGGTTGTGAAATTGAGCCCTGCAAGGGGCTCCACGCTGATCATGAAGCCTGATTAAGATTCTCTCTCTCTGCTCCTCCATTCTGTCTACCTCTCTTTAAAAAAACAGCAAGCAAACCAATAAAGGCAACCCACAGAATGGGAGAAAATAACTATAAATCATATAAGGTGTTAACAGCCAAAACATAATACAGAACTCATACAACTCATTAGCAAAAACCACATAATCCAATTAAAATAGGCAAAAGACCTGGATAGATGCTTTCAAAAAAATCCAAATGGCCAATAAGCACATGAAAAAATCATCAGGGGAATGTAAATCAAAAGGGAAATGAGATATCACTTCACATTTGTTAGAATGACTATCATCAAAAAGCAAAATCAAAAAAAAAAATCCAAATGGCCAATAAGCACATGAAAAAATCATCAGGGGAATGTAAATCAAAAGGGAAATGAGATATCACTTCACATTTGTTAGAATGACTATCATCAAAAAGACAAGAGATGATAAGTACTAGTGAATACATGGAAAAAAGGGAGCCCTCGTACAACATTGCTGAGAATGTAAATTGGTGCAGCCACTATGGAAAACAGTATGGATGTTCCTCAGTAAATTAAAAATAGAACACTCTCCCAATCCCAGCAATCCTACTTCTAAGTATTTATCCAAAGGAATCAAAATCAGAATCTTGAGACATTCCCATGTTCATTGAAACTTTATTCACAATAGCCACAATGTATGGAAACAATCTAAATGTCCACTGATGGATGAATGGACAAAGAAAATTTTGTATATTCATACAATAAAATAGTTTTCAGCCTCAAAAAAGAAGGAAATCCTATTTATGGCAACATGAATGGATCTGGAGAAGGTTATATTAAGTAAAATAAGTTAGACACAGAAAGACAAATACAGTATAATCTCATTTGCATGTAGAATCTAAAATAGTCAAACTAATAGAAGCAGAGAGTAGGATGTTAGGACTGCGGTGAGGGGAGGGGAAACTGGGAGTTGATGGTCAAAGTGTATAAAGTTTCAATTATGCAAGTTAAATAAATTCTAGAAATAGACTATACAGAACAGAGCCCACAATTAATAATACTATATTGTATACTTAAAATTTACTAAGAGGATAGATCTTAAGTGTTCTTACCACATAAAATAAGAGTAAGAATAATAACAACAATGATGATAATAATAAATAAGCCTTTCTTGGGGGTGGTGGGAGTAGGGAGTGAGGTCTGAAGGCTTGGAGCACACTGCAAGAGTACAAAGTGGTGGGTGCTGCCTGTCTACCCCCAAATGCTGCACTCTGTCCCTCTATCACATATGAACTTTTCACCCCATCATGTTGTCACCAAGTGTTGCTTTTGCTACTTTGTGTCTCAGCTGAAGGAGATGAAATCTTAGGGGAAACTGTCTACTGTGGATAGGTATTCAAGAAATCTCCCTTGCAGTTGAAGAACTTCACCTGGCTGCACCCACATATGTCCCAGGGCACCTGGACCTGACCACTGTAGGTCCTATTACCTTGGTGCTACTGAAACATGGGCATCTTGCACCTTGCCTGAGGCCCTTTCAATCTAGATGATGAAGGTGGAGGAGATTTCCACCAGCAAGTGCTGAAGAACAGCAATCAAGAGGTTCCACAACTCCAAGATCAAGTCCCTGGTGCCCCACTGAATTCTGCATTGCCAGCACAAACCATGCTTCACCACAAGTCTCAACACCTTCTTTTAGATGTAGAGCCTTTCTGTCCCCAGGTCTGCCCAAATAAACTCCTTGGGGGAAAACAAAACAAAACAAAATAAAAACCAATAATAATAATAAAAGGAGAAGGAGGAAATTTTAGGAGGAGTTAAATATGTCTGTCCTTGATAGTGGTGATGGTTTCATAGGTGTATATTTATATCGAAATTCATCAACTTGTATGCACTAAATATATACAGCTTTTCACATATCAATCATACCTCAATAAAGTGGTTTTTAAAAGTCTGCTGATTTAAATGTAAACTTCATCAAAAATACCTTCATAGAAACATCCAGAATAATATTTGAGCAATATCTAGGCATTATGGCAGTCAAGTTGAAGTGTAAAATCAACCATCAGTATATATGTTATATTCTAAATTTTAATTTCTTCAAGCATTTTTCTCTCAGTTCCTTGACATTTAGTTACATTTACCTTCTCTCTTCTTAAGCCACTCTCAGATGTCTTCATTTTTGACCTGTTAAGCAGATCTCCATCTACCCAATCCCAAATTAATTGAATATATGAATAATTAGTTGGATGTTTTCTATTCATACATGTACAAATGATCACACATTGACAAGAGCATTGGGGTAACAACTTTGCTTGGTTAAACTGAGAAAGAAATCAGTTGATTTGCCAAGCTTGTCCTGTATTTTGATCCTATCAACCTTACTGAGCATGTCTTATGAGCCCAGAAGCATGTGACACAGAAACAGAATTTGTAAAATGACTTAGTTATAAGTAGATAAGTTGGTTGAATGTGACTTTTGTCAAACAATTTTCTTCCATATAATTTATCTGAGAGTAAGAACACCACCAAGCTTCAGGGTTTTTCTTTGTCCTGACTTACATGATCCCTCCTGGTCAAAAGGTGAACTCTTGGGTCTGAGACCCTACTCAAAAAACATTGACTCAGGAATTGTCATCAGCATCTTGATTTCAATTCTAAGTGTTTATAGTTCATTTGTATTAACCTGTCACATCTTCAGGCATTATTGCTCATGTGGGTATCCCTTACTTTATAGAACAGGTTCAAGATTTCTAAGCCAGAGAAACAGATCCTCTTTGTCCTACAAAGAATCACGTGGAGGGCCTTCTTTGGTATGAAAATGTAGGGCACACATTTTTCTAGGATTAGTGGATGAGCATATAACAATGTCTTTTCTCTTTCCTTTTTTTTTTTTTAAAAAGATTCTTATTTATTTATTCATGAGAGGTGCACACACACACACAGAGGCAGAGACACAGGCAGAGGGAGAAACAGGCTCCATGCAGGGAGCCTGACGTGGGACTCAATCCTGGGTCTCCAGGATCAGGTCCTGGGCTGAAGGTGGCACTAAACCGCTGAGCCCCCCGGGTTGCCCATTTTTTCTCTCTTTTTTTAATGGTCTAAAAGTTGCAATACCCATTTGGAATGCAGTAGATCTCTGTAGAGAAAGTGACAATTTAAATAGAGCCCTAGGTTTCCTAGGAAGAGTCAAATCCTAATCTATATCCCCTGTGACGATTAATTATGTGTCAACTTGGATAGGCCATAATACCCAGATATTTGGTGAAACAATATTCTGTTCCTGTTAAGGCATTTTTTAGACAAGACTAACACTTAAATCCATAGACCTCAGTAAAGCAGATTACCCACCATAATATGTATGGGCCTCATCTAGTTTGTTAAAAGCTTTCATTGAGAAAAAGACCAACCTCCCTTGAGAGAGGGGGCGTTCTGTGAAGGAGACTGCTTTCAGACTTGAACTAACATCATCAGCTCTTCTGGCTCTCTGGCTAGCTAGCATATTCTGCAGATTTTGGACTTGCCAGCCTCCACAATTGTGGGAGGCAAATCAGGGAATGTTTCAGGCCTCTGGATTAAATACATGTGGGAAAAGGGGATTTAAGCTGCAGAACTGAGCTTTAGATAAAGATATAAGTTCGACTGAGAAGAGTAGGTTTGAATCCGTGTGGAGCTGTTATCCCTTTAGATCCAGCCACTCTGGTATAAAAACGAGCTACTGTAAATAGCAGCCGACTAAGTCAATGTGAACTAAGAACCTTAGTGCTCTACTTGGGACACCATCTTAACCTGGGAGGGTACAGGGCCTATAAAAGTACTTTTACAGTATAGATCAGTTTCAGTTCAGTAACAATAAACTTGCAATAACAGACCAGTCAGAATCCAATCTTCATTCTGTGCCTGATATCTTGAAAGGGCATGCCATTCTTTCAACTATGTAAAACTGTTTTGAACTGTTTTGAGTTATTGAATGGTTTTTGAGAGTGTGTGTAAAAGAGAAGTATGATGGATTTCCTGCTAACAGTATGTAATGAGGCTCAAATGAGCTACTGAATTTTTCTAAAGTTAAAAACATTAATATCAGCATTCTGTGTTAATAAACGAAAGAATTCTTACTACAAAAACTTTTTAAAAATCTTTTTCTTTCATTTTTTTTTTTTTTAGAAAAAGAAAACTTAAAATTTTTATTTTACCAGGGCACCTGGGGGACTTAGTTAAGCATCTGACTCTTCATCTCAGCTTACTTCTTAATCTCAGGGTCATGAGTTCAAGCCCTGTTTTGGGCTCTGCACTGGACATAAACCTACCTACCTACCTACCTACCTACATACATACAATTTTATTCTACCTTCATTTATTCTTTCTCTGATGCTCTTCTTTACTTTATGTAGATCTCAGTTTCTGACCTATATTTTCCTTCTACCTAAAGAACTTCTTTTAAAATTTCTTTTTTTTTATAAATTTAATTTTTATTGGTTAAAAATCTTTAAACTAACTCATTTAACAAATACAAAAATTTATCGGACTCTTACTCTGAAACATACATAGTTATAAGTCCTGGGGATAGCTTACTGAACAATTGCATGCCCTTCTGGAACTTAACATTCAAGTGGACAAGAGATAGACCATACAAATGAATAAATGCATATACCGTAGAATGCTAGTATTTGATAATTGCAATGGAAAAAAATAAAACAGGGAGGTGATAGATTGTGCTAAAAAAGAGAAAAATAGAAATTACAGTCAGATTACCTCTCAACCAGGAAGGCAACGTTAGACCAAATACTTGAGCTAGGTAATCATTCTGGTAGTTGTCTGAAAGAAACACATATCAGGAAGAGGTAACAGTGAAAGCTAATGTTGAGGCAAGCATGGTCTGTCATATTCAAGGAATATGAAATAATTCAGTGTGGCTACATTAGAGCAAGCAAGAGGATGAGGTCAGAGGTCAGAAGGGACAGAGAAGTGAATGTGAGCATCAGACTCCAGGTCTTGTTTAGCCCAAAAGTTGTAAAGGATGGAATTAGGTTTAATGGAGATAGTGAAGATTTTTTAATCACTCTGGATTTTCATGTGTAGGCAGGCCTGAGTAAACGTTAGAAACCTCCCTCTATCCCTGATTATAAATAAGAGGAATAATATTTCCCTGAGGGAGTTTAACTGTGAAATAAAAACATAATGAATCAAAGAAGATATAAACAGAATACTTCTCAAGGCCAAGGACATGTAACTGTTACTGGAGGCATCTGTGCTGGGGTGCTTACTGCCTACTATTTACCCCACTGGTAAGGGAGCCATTTCTGCCCTAGTAATGAGGATGGCCTAACACACAACCCTCTACATGGACAGATGAGGTCAACAACAGTTTATGTCACAAATACCCACAGCCCAGGGTTGGAGAATGCCCATGCCATGCATGCCACACCCAGACACCCAAGGATTGCACTTGGGGACAGAATGAACTAGGGACTGTGAGAGGAGATGAGATGCCCCCTGGTTTCCATGGAAGCATGTGATTGGCTTGTTTGAGTAACTCTGTAGGTTGGCTGGGAACTGAAGCCTGCTATTTAGGAGATAAGCAGGAGATAAGGGCCTGTAATTAAGATTGGTGTTTAACTAGAGGTCCTGACCCATGGAAATAGGGTAGAAAGGGATATTCATGTTTAAGCCAGTCCAGGCCCTCTTGTTTTTCCCCAGATGTCAAGGAACACATAATATTGGATCTTAATCTTAGTCCTTTTTTTTTTTTTTTTTTAAATTAAACTTAGTTCTTATACCAGATGAAGGGCTGGGGAGAGTGTAGGTCCACAATAGAACACAGAAATTGAAGGATCAGATATAAGGATGGACAATGTCTATCTTCAGTCTGCCTTGATGTTGAAGTGCCCTCCTAGCCCTTTGTACTTTAATAAGCCCTTGTCTGCTTGTTAAATACATTAGATTATGCAGATGGTAAATCGGTTTGATTGGACCCAATAAATCTCTGCTGATTTCCTATTGTCTTTTGATTTAGATTTTGCATGATGAGAGGAAAGACCACTTTGTATTACAGGCATAACTTGGAGATATTGTGGGTTCAGTTCCAGAATCCTTCAGTGCACTGAATATTGCAATAAAGTGAGTCAAATAAATTTGTCGGTTTTTCAGTGAATATAAAAATAATGTTACACAGTCCTGTAATCTATTAAGTGTGCAATAGCAGTATGCCTAAAAACAATAATGTACAGATCTTCATTAAAAATACTGTATTGCTAAAAAATGCTAACCATCATCTGGTTTTATAAGGAAGAAGTTTGAAATACTGCAAGAATTACCAAAATGTATCACAGAGACATGAAACGACCAAGTGCTGTTGGAAAAATGGTGCCAATAGGCTTGCTGGATGCAAGATTGGCACAAACCTTCAATTTGCAAAGTGCAATACAATGTAAATAAACATATCTGCAAAAGGAGATATGCCTGTCCAAAGAACCTAATGGAATGTAGCAAGCCTTAAACATATAGCTAATAATTCAGTGCCACCAGGTTATTGGCTGATTATAATATTAAGACTTGGGCAAGAAACTAGACTCTTAGGTAAATACAGTACCTGAAAGGTGATAAAAAATCTCTTGGCTTTCTTATGTAAAAATGTATTTACTAAGCTTAAAAGCAAATAGCTTTCTTTCATTTGGGTTGCACTATCTACTTACCACAGGTAGGAATACGATAAGTTAGAATAGGGAACCCTCAGGCTTTAAAGTGATTTTGGTTTTAAAAGACTAATTGCTATTTCTCTCCCTTTTATTCTAAAACTCAGTTATTTGTGGCTTGTGGTTCAGAGGCTCAGCTTGTTTTTTGAGTGATCCTCCTCCAACCATTAATTCAGCATGCAAACCCCTATTTAGTAGTTACTATTTTCAAAGCACTATATTGAGGTCTTGGGGATACAAGGATGACTAAAACATATCCTAAAGGATGGGGCACCTGGGTGGCTTAGTGGTTGAGCATCTGCCTTTGGCTCAGGGCATGATCTTGGGGTCCTGGGATCGAGTCCCACATCAGGCTTCCCACAAGGAGCTTGCTTGTCCCTCTGTCTATGTCTCTGCCTCTCTCTGTGTGTCTCTCATGAATAAATAAATAAAATCTTAAGAAAATTTAAAAAACAAATAAAATAAAACATATCCTAAAGGAGAACTTAGTTTAGGGAAGGGAAGGCCTGTCACTAACTTTGGAAAATATTTTGACTTTTTGGTATTTATTATATAATGTTTAAATTATAAAAATATAGTAACTATTAATGAAAAATCAAGAAATACAGAAAGAAAAGAGGTAAAAACACTCAACTTCCCAGCACATAGAGAAAAGCTTCTCCAATATTTTGTTTTTGTTTTTCACTCTGAATAGGTTTGTGAAGATTTTATTTAGTTCTGATCATTTTGTATATAAGTTTATTGCTTTACTTTTGTTCTAATATTAGAACATAGAGACTTCCCACAATATTAAAATTCATTGCACAGATAATTTAAAATAATGGTTTAATATTTCTCTCAATAGGTAGGTAGTAAATTCCAGAGCCATCTCCTTATTTGGGGGACATTTAGTTTTAGCTTTTTCCTTTATAAATCAGATAATTAACATCTTGATGCATATAAGCCATTTTATATTTTAGACAGTTTTCTTAGAGTGATTCTCAGTAGTGGAATTGTTTAAAATATAAGAAAATATTTAAAAATGTTGAATCTGACGACCAGTCTGTCTTCTCCTGAGATTATGTTCAAATTCTAAGTTTGTATTTTTGTTTGGTCTGCTACCCTCAGTAGAGGGAGAGATGTGATTAGATAAAATATCAACGTGTGTACAATGTGTGTATAGAGCAGAGAGAAGGAATGTATCCAGCCATGTTAAAACCTGAGCTCCTTACATCCCCTCAACGCACCCTTTAATGACCTAACTCAGTGCCAAATCTAACTCAGTGCCAAATCTGTGCAGTTCATTTCTGGATGCGGGGTAAACAGTCAAGGCAGTGCTCAGGATTCAGTCACCTTACTGTCTGTCTTTGGTTTGAAGGAGTGCTGTCTGTGTCTGTTCTGGAAACAGTTTGTGACAGCACAGTGATTTAAAAATATTTTAATGAAACAAAAACTTCTATTAAATATCCTATACCCAATGGTACTAAGATTTGTCACACATGCTTAGAAAAAGATCAACTGTCTTTGATATTTGGTAGTAAAGATGGGTCCACGCTAATATAAAGAACCTGCCTCAGTTTCTTCTGATGGAACTTGGAGTTGATAATATCTACACTGAGAAGTTTTTACAAGAATTAGGGACACTGAGTACAATGCACTTCAAATAGTATCAAACATATATCAGAGGAAGGGGACTTTCTCGATATCCCATAGATTACAATATATAGGAACTACACAATTTGGAACCCTGGTACAAAGCAGTAATCCTGTTATTGCATCCAAATCAAATTTCATAGGCATTATTTTTAATCAGATGGTTAAAAATGGATCACCTTGTTGGGACACCTGGGAGGCTCAGTCGGTTAAGAATAAGACTCTTGCTTTCCGCTCAGGTCATGATCTCAGGATCATGAGACCCAGCCCCACGTGGGCTCCATGCTCAGCTGGGAGTCTCTCTCCTTCTGCCCCTCCCCCACCATTCATGCATGCTATAAATAAATAAATAAATGAATAAATAAATAAATAATAAATTCCTTTAAAATAAAGGATAACCTTGCTAGAATTATCTTTTTTAGGTGACATTTAACCAAATGAAGTTTGTATAGCATAGAAAACAAAATAGATATTTTACAGATGTGTTGGAAAGGAGAGACAGTAAAACATCCTTCAAACTGACAAGGCACTTTGAGACAAAAACAAAAAAAAATGAAGCAGGAGACTTCATATAGTTTACAGAGAGATTTGTTCATGTAACTTACTGACGGGATCAGATGGGTTTCGAGGCATTCTGGCACAATGACCCTACAGTCAGGTACCGGGAAGGGATGGGCATCCTTATGTCATAACAGCAATACAAACATCAACATGGGATTATTATACATAAAAGACAACAGAAAACACTTAGAACTAGAGCTCCCCCAGTGACCTGCTAAGAGATGGGCTACGTAGTGAAGGCATCAGCAAAAGAGATTTTTTCTGTGTGATTAATAAGCTTCTGAGGCATTAAGTTCAGCATCCCCACAGACGCAGCAGTGGAGGGACAGTGAATCTCAGCATAGATGGTGGCCCACAACAGGGAGAAGCTTCTGGAGGCAACAGGAGGGATATCAGTTGCTCAAGGCGGAAGCAACCATATCAGGATTGGAGGAGTGAAACTGCTTTGTATCCAATTGCAGATACTCTGTAGCATAGGTTGAGGCCCTACCCTCCCTAAAGCTGTTATTTTGGAACTCTCATGTACAGTTATAGAAATATTTTGTTCCCTATTTCATAACAAAATAAGGCTAGTTCAGTTAAATAGTCTTCTCACGTCAGGAGGTGGTCCTGAAAGTGGGCTTTCAAAGTCAGGCCCATAGTGTGCAAGCAATGAGGTAGGAAATTAGCCAGATATGCAAGGAAATCAGGACAATTCAGTTTTATAGGTAAACTGCAAATATTCAAGGACAGTTAATGAGAGCTAGAATCTAACACCCATAAATTATGTTATTGAAACATATTTTTTTCTCTCAAATCACCCTCATTTCCATCAAATTAAGACTACTTTATTTGTAATGAACTTGGCCTAATTATTTACCTAAGTGCAGCAAGAAGAGTTGCTGGCCACATAGATTATTTTAAATCTGTTTTGACATAATTTTTCATAAGGAATTTCAGATTGAATTTTGAATAGCCTTTCAAGGCTAAGATCTTTTATTTTCATTTCAAATTTTTATTTAAATTCTAGTTAGTTGGGCAGCCCCGGTGGCGCAGCGGTTTGGTGCCGCCTGCAGCCTGGGGTGTGATCCTGGGGACCTGGGATTGAGTCCCACATCGGGCTCCCTGCATGGAGCCTGCTTCTCCCTCTGCCTGTGTCTCTGCCTCTTTCTCTCTGTGTCTATGAATCAATAAATAAAATATAAAAAAAATTCTAGTTAGTTAACAAGTATGGTAAAATTGGTTTTAGATGGAGAATTTAGTGATTCATCACTTAGATATAATACCCAGTGCTCATTACAACAAGTGCCCTCCTTAATATCCATCACTCATTTCGCCTATCCCCACCCACCGCTCTCCATCAACCTTCAGTTTGTTCTCTGTAGTTGAAGCTTTTATGGTTTGCTTCCCTCTTTTTTCTCTTCTCACACATCCATCTGTTTCCTAAACTCCACATATGAGTGAAATCATACAATATTTGTCTTTCTCTGACTTACTTTGCTTAGCATAATACACTCAAGCTCCATCCACGTTATTGCAAATGGCAAGATTTATTCTTTTTGATGGCTGAGTAAAATTCCATTGTATGAATATACCATATCTTCTTCATCCTTGCATCGGTTGATGGACATTTGGTCTTGTTACATGGTTTGGCCTTCGTCAATAATGCTGCTGTAACATTGGGGTGCATATACCCCTTCAAATCTGTATTTTTTGCAACCTTTGGATAAGTACTTAGTAGGGCAATTGCTGGTTGGTAGGGTAGTTCTATTCTTAGCTTTTGGAGGAACCTCTATATTGTTCTCTGGAGTCATTTACAAATATCTTCTGATGTGTGACCTGCCTTTTAGTTTTGTTGATTGTTTCCTTCTCTGTACAGAAGCTTTTTATCTTGAGGAGTCCCAATAGTTCATTTTTGCTTTTGTTTTCCGTGCCTCAGGTGATGTGTCTAATAAGTTGCCAGAGCTGAGGTTAAAGAGGTTGCTGCCTGGGTTTTCCTTTAGGATTTTGATTGTTTCCCGTCTCTTTAGGTCTTTCAACCATTTGGAATTAATTTTTGTGTATGGTGTAAGAAGTAGTGCAGTGTCATTCTTTTGCATGCTGCTGTCCAGTTTTTCCAACACCATTTGTTGAAGACACTGTCTTTTTTCCATTGGATATTCTTTCTCGCTTTGTCAAAGAGATTACTTGACCACAGTTGTGGGTCCATTTCTGAGTTTTCTATTCTGTTCCATTAATCTATGTGTCTGTTTTTGTACCAGTACCATACTGTCTTGATGACTACAGCTTTGTAATACAGCTTGAAGTCCAGGATTGTGATGCCTCCCACTTTGCTTTTTCTTTTTCAATATTTCTTTGGCTATTCAGTCATTTGTGGTTCTATACAAATTTTAGGATTGTTTGTTCTAGCTCTGTGAAAAATGCTGGTGGTATTTTGACAGGGATTACATTAAATGTGTAGACTACTTTGGGTAGTATAGACATTTTAACAATGTTTATTCTAATCCGTGATCATAGAATGTTTTTCCATATCCTTGTATTTTTTCAATTTCTTTCATAAGTGTTATAGTTTTCAGAGTATAAGTCTTTTACCTCTTTGGTTAGGTTTACTTAGGTATCTTATGGCTTTTGGTAAAATTGTAAATGGGATAGATTCCTTGATTTCTCTTTCTGCTGCTTCATTATTGGTGAATAGAAATGTAACAGATTTCTGTATGTTGATTTTATATCCTGCAACTTTGCTGAATTTGTATATCAGTCCTAGTAATTTTTTGGTGGAGTCTTTGGGTTTTCTAGATAGAGTATCATGTCATCTACACATTTTAAAAGTTTTACTTCTCCTTCGTTAATTTGGATGCCTTTTATTTCTTTTTGCTGCCTGATTGCTGAGGCCAGGACTTCTAGTACTTTGTTAAATAACAGTGGTGATAGTGGACATCCCTGTCTTGGTCCAGACCTTAGGGGAAAAGCTGTCAGTTTTTCCCTATTGAGAATGATATTAGCTGTGGGTTTTTCATATATGGCCTTTATGATGTTGAGGTATGTTCCATCTATCACTACTTTGTTGAGGATTTTTATCAAGAATGGATGCTGTATTTCGTCAAATGCTTTTCCTGTATCTATTGAGAGAATCATATGGTTCTTATCTTTTCTTTTATTAATATGGTGTATCACATTGATTTATTTTCAAATATTGAGCCATCCCTGCAGCCCAGGAATAAATCCCACTTGATTGCAGTGAATAATTCTTTTAATGAACTGCTGGATTTGATTTGCTAGTATTTAGTTGAGAATTTTTTCATCCATGTTCATCAGAGAAATTGGCCTATAATTCTCCTTTTTAGTGGGGTCTTTGGTTCTGGAATCAAGGTAGTGCTGGCCTCATAGAATGAGTTTGGAAGTTTTCATTCCATTTCTATTTTTTGGAAGAGTTTGAGAGGAATAGGTATTAGCTGTTCTTTAAATGTCTGGTAGAATTTCTCTGGGAAGCCATCTAGCCCTGGACTTCTGTTTGTTGGGATACTTTCTATTATTGTTTTTATTTCTTTGTCAGTTATTGATCTGTTCAAATTTTCTATTTCTTGCTATTTCAGTTTTGACAGTTTGTACATTTATACATGAATTTATCTGTATGGATAAATTTCTGAACTTACCCATTTCTTCCAGATTGCCCACTATATTGGCATGTATTTCATAATTTTCTCTTATAATTGTTTATGTTTCTCTGGTTAGGTTGTGATCTCTCCTCTTTTGTTCTTTATTTTATTTATTTGAGTCCTTTCTCTTTTCTTTTTGATAAGTCTGACTAGGGGTTTATCAATTTTATTAATTCTTTCAAGGAACCGGCTCTTAGTTTATTGATCTGCTCTGTGGAGGTTTTTGTTTGTTTTTGTATCATTTATTTTGGTTCTAATCTTTATTATTTCACACATTCTATTGGCTTTAGGCTTTATCTTCTGTTCCTTTCTAGCTTTTTTAGGTATAAGGTTAGGTTGTGTATTTGAGACTTTTCTTGCTTCTTGTGGTAGGCCTATATTACTTCCCTCTTAGGACCACCTTTACTGCATCTCAAAGATTTTGGATTGTCATGTTTTCATTTTCATTTGCTCCCGTGTTTTGTTTTGTTTTTTTATTTCTTCTTTAATTTTCTGGTTAGTCCCTACATTCTTTAATAGGATGTTCTTTAATCTCTATGTATTTCCAGTCTTTCCAATTTTTTTCTTGTGGTTTACTTCAAGTTTCATAGTGTTGTGGTTTGAAAATTTGCATGGTGTGATCTCAATCTTTTTGTATTCAACGAGGCCTGATTTGTGAACTTTTCTGGAGAATGTCCCATGTACACTTGAAAAGAATGGGTATTCTGCTGCTGCAGGATGAAATGTGCTGTATATATATCTGTTAAGTCCATCCAGTCCAGTACGTCATTAAAAGCCATTGTTTCCATGTTGATTTTCTGCTTATTATCTGTCCATTGCTGTTAGTGAGGTGTTAAAGTCCTCTATTATTATTGTAGTATTATCAATAAGTTTCTTTATGTTTGTTATTAATTGATTATATATTTGGGTGCTCCCAAGTTAGAGACATAAATATTTATAATTGTTAGAGCTTATGGGATAGGCCACTTAATTATGATATAGTGCCCTTCTTCATCTCTTGCTACAGGCTGTGGTTTAAAATCAAGTTTGTCTAAGTATAGCTACTCCAGCTTTCTTTTGACATCCATTAGCATGATAAATCATTTTCCTGCCCCTTGCTTTCAATATGTGGGTGTCTTTAGGCCTAAGATGAGTCTTTTGTAGGCAGTATGTAGATGGGTCTTTAGACGAGATCGGGCGCGTTCAGGGTGGTATGGCCGTAGACTAGATGGGTCTTTAAAAAAGAATCCATTATCATACCCTGTGTCTTTTGATGAGAGCATTTATTCCATTTACATTCAGAGTTATTATTGATAGATATGAATTTAGTGACATGTATAATCTGTAAAGTTGGTGCTTCTGGAGATTTTCTCTGTTCCTTTGTAGTCCTTATTGTTTTTGGCCTTTCTTTTACACTCAAAGAGTCCGCTTTAATATTTCTTGTAGGGCTGGTTTAGTGGTCATGACTCCTTTAGTTTTTGTTTGTCTAGGAAATTCTTTATCTCTCCTTCTATTATGAATGACAGGCTTTTTTTTTTTTTTTTTTTTTTTTTTTAACCACAGAATCCTTCAATTGAACACTAGCCTGTTAAAGTAACAGAAAATCTAATTCTTTAGGAATAACACAAGACTACTAGAGGTTGAAGAAATTCTCATTGTCATTTTCATCAAATGGCATCCTGAAAAGATCCCATAAGGCTGCCTTTGTTGCGGGGTTCTTTAATAGCTGAAGTGAAGCTATAACAAGGTCCTTCTGGCACTTAAAGGAACAAACTGCCTTCACTGCTTGAGACAGATCTGCCTTACACAGAATTTTATGCTAGAACGAGGCTCCTGTATGTTTATTTATTTATTTTTGTATATTTTTTATTGGAGTTTGATTTGCCAACATATAGTATAACACCCAGTGCTCATCCTGTCAGGTGCCCCCCTCAGGGCCCATCACCCAGTCACCCCATCCCCCCACCCACCTCCCCTTCCACTACTCCTTGTTCTTTCCCAGAGTTAGGAGTCTCTCATGTTCTGTCTCCCTCTCTGATTTTTCCTACTCATTTTCTCTCCTTTCCCCTATAATCCCTTTCACTATTTTTTATATTCCCCGTATGAGTGAAACCATATAATGTTTGTCCTTCTCCGATTGACTTACTTCACTCAGCATAACACCCTCCAGTTCCATCCACGTTGAAGCAAATGGTGGGTATTTGTCGTTTCTAATGGCTGAGTAATATTCCATTTATATATAGACCACATCTTCTTTATCCATCCATCTTTTGATGGACACTGAGGCTCCTTCCAGAGTTTGGCTATTGTGGACATTGCTGCTATAAACATTGGGGTATAGGTGTCCTGCCATTTCACTGCATCTATATCTTTGGGGTAAATCCCCAGCAGTGCAATTGCTGGATCATAGGGTAGCTCTATTTTTAACTCTTTGAGGAACCTCCACACAGTTTTCCAGAGTGACTGCACCAGTTCACATTCCCACCAACAGTGCAAGAGGGTTCCCTTTTCTCCACATCCTCTCCAACGTTTGTTGTTTCCTGTCTTGTTAATTTCCACCATTCTCACTAGTGTGAGGTGGTATCTCATTGTGGTTTTGATCTGTATTTTCCTGATGGCAAGTGATGTGGAGCATTTTCTCATGTGCTTGTTGGCTATGTCTATGTCTTCTTTGGTGAAATTTCTGTTCATGTCTTTTGCCCATTTCATGATTGGATTGTTTGTTTCTTTGCTGTTGAGTTTAATAAGTTTTTTATAAATCTTGGATACTAGCCCTTTATCTGATATGTCATTTGCCAATATCTTCTCCCATTCTGTAGGTTGTCTTTTAGTTTTATTGACTGTTTCTCTGTTGTGCAGAAGCTTTATATCTTGATTAAGTCCCAATAGTTCATTTTTGCTTTTGTTTCCCTTGCCTTCATAGATGTATCTTGCAAGAAGTTGCTATGGACAAGTTCAAAAAGGGTATTGCCTGTGTTCTCCTCTAGGATTTTGATCGATTATTGTCTCACATTTAGATCCTTCATTCACTTTGAGTTTATCTTTCTGCATGGTGTAAGAGAATGGTCTAGTTTCATTCTTCTGCACTTGGCTGTCCAATTTTCCCAGCACCATTTATTGAACAGACTGTCCTTTTTCCAGTGGATAGCCTTTCCTGCTTTGTTGAATATTAGTTGACCATAGAGTTGAGGCCCGTTTCTGGGTTCTCTATTCTGTTCCACTGATCTATGTGTCTGTTTTTGTGCCAGTACCACATGGTCTTGATGATCATAGCTTTGTAGCACAACTTGAAATCTGGCATTGTGATGCCCCTGGCTCTGGTTTTCTTTTTCAATATTCCCCTGGCTATTCGAGGTCTTTTCTGATTCCACACAAATCTTAATATGATTTGTTCCAACTCTCTGAAGAAAGTCCATGGTATTTTCATAGAGATAGCATTGAGTGTGTAAACTGCCCTGGGTAGCATAGACATTTTCACAATATTAATTCTTCCAATCCATGAGCATGGAATATTTTCCCATCTCTCTGTGTCTTCCTCAATTTCCTCAGAAGTCTTCTGTAGTTTTAGGGTATAGATCATTTTTCTCTTTGGTTAGGTTTATTCCTAGTTATCTTATGCTTTTGGGTGCAATTGTAAATGGGATTGATTGCTTAATTTCCCTTTCTTCAGTTTCATTGTTTGTGTATAGAAATGCCACTGACTTCTGGGCATTGATTTTGCATCCTGCCACATTGCCGAGTTGCTGTATAAGTTCTATCAATCTTGGGGTGGAGTCTTTTGGGTTTTCTTTCTTTTTTTTCTTTTGGGTTTTCTAAGTACATATCATGTCATCGTGAAAAGGAAGAGTTTGGCTTCTTCTTTGCCAGTTTGAATGCCTTTATTTCTTTTGTTGTCTGATTGCTGAGGCTAGGATTTCTAGTACTATGTTGAATAGCAGTGGTGAGAGTGGACGTCCCTGTCATGTTCCTGATCTTAGGGGAAAGGCTTTCAGTGTTTCCCCATTGAGAATGATATTTGCTGTGGGCTTTTCATAGATGGCTTTTAAGATGCTGAGGAATGTTCCCTCTATCCCTATACTCTGAAGAGTTTTGATCAGTAATGGATGCTATATTTTGTCAAATGTTTTCTCAGCATCTATTGAGAGGATCATATGGGGTTCTTGTTTTCTCTTTTGTTGATATGATCTATCATGATGATTGTTTTACGAGTGTTGGACCAGCCTTGCATCCCAAGGATAAATCCCACTTCATCATGGTGAATAATCTTCTTAATGTACTATAGGATCCTATTGGCTAGTATCTTGTTGAGAATTTTTGCATCTGTGTTCATCAGGGATATTGGTCTATAATTCTCCTTTTTGGTGGGGTCTTTGTCTGGTTTTGGGATTAAGGTGATGCTGGCCTCATAAAACAAGTTTGGAAGTAGTCCTTCCCTTTCTATCCTTCGGAACAGCTTTAGTAGAATAGATATTATTTCTTCTTTAAACATTTGATGGAATTCCCCTGGGAAGCCATCTGGCCCTGGACTTTTGAGTCTTGGGAGGTTTTTGATGACTGCTTCAATTTCCTCCCTGGTTATTGGTCTGTTCAGGTTTTCTATTTCTTCCTGTTCCAGTTTTGGTAATTTGTGGTTTTCCAGAAATGCATTCATTTTCTAGATTGCCTACTTTATTGGCATATAGCCAATAAATAACGTTTAAAAATATTTTTTGTTTCCTTGGTATTGGCTGTGATCTCTTCTTTTTCATTCATGATTTTATTAATTTGAGTCTTTTTTCTTTTTAATAAGGGTGGCTAATGGTTTATCTATCTTATTGATTTTTTTCAAAGAACCAACTCCTGGTTTTGTTGATCTGTTCTACAGTTCTTTTGGTCTCTATTTCATTAAGTTTTGCTTGAATCTTTATTATTTCTCTTCTTCTGCTTGGTGTAGGTTTTATTTCCTGTTCTTTCTCCAGTTCCTTTAGGTGCAAGGTTAGCTTGTGTATTTGAGTTTTTTCCAACTTTTTGAGGGATGCTTGTATTACAATGTATTTCCCTCTTAGGACTACTTTTGCTGTATCTAAAATATTTTGAATGGTTGTATCTTCATTTCCATCAGTTTCCATGAATCTTTTTAAATCTTCTCTAATTTTCTGGTTGACCAATTCATCTTTTAGCAGGATACCTCCACGTGTTTGAGTTTCTTCCAAATTTCTTCTTGTGATTGAGTTCTGGTTTCAAAGCATTGTTGTCTGAATATTATGACAGGCAGAGATACTCACCACTATACTAACGAGGAAAACCTGTTGTCTGAATATTATGGATGACAGGCTTGTGGGCAAAATATTCTTTGCTGCATATTTTTCCCATTAAGCACACTGAATATATCATGCCACTCTCTTCTGGCCTGCTAAGTTAGTGGATTGATCTGGTGTAAACTTTGTTTGTACTCCCTTATAGGTTAAAGACCTTTTTATCCCCCGCTGGTTTCAGGATTCTTTCTTTGTCTGTATATTTTGCAACTTTGACCATGGTATGTCTTGGTGTTTGCCTACTTTTGTTGATTTTGATGGGAGTTCTGTGACTCTTGGATGTCAATGTCTGTTTCCTTCTTCAGATTAGGGAAGATTTCAGCTATAATTTGGTCAAATAAATCTTCTGCCCCTCTTTCCCTCTCTTGTTCTTCTGGGACTCCTATAATACAAATGTAATTAATCAAGGCTAAGGTGTAAGCCAAATACTTGCCATCAGATTTGCCTGCATTACCTAAAGATTTGGGTTACTTTGTATTTTTTTTGAGGTCTCCAAAATATCTTGAGTTTCCTGAGCCTGTCACAAAGTGACTTTTAGTACTTCAGTTGTGAACTTCCCTGGGAATGCTGTAAAAAAAGGTGCCAGTCCAATTTTTCCAAGGGGCTTCATTGGTTCCATAAAGTCTACCTTAGTTCCTTAAAGCTATCTGGTCATATCTGAATCTGTGTATGTCTTTCTCAAATATGAAATTCTAGTCAAATCCTTGGTCATTTAACCAGCATTTCCAATGGTGTTCTGTTGTAAGAACAGATTCTTATTGAACTTATGCAATAACTGTAATTGCCATGAAACAATGAATACTCACTGAGAGTTTCTGAATTCTTGAGGAATTAGGTAGGGAGAAAATGATTATATATATATATATATATATATATATATAAAATTTATATATATATATATAATTTATAAATATATAAATATATATAAATTTATATATATATAAAATATATATATATATATATAAAATTTTTTTAATCTGGTAGAGCAAATATAAGAGTCAGCAATGTTTTAAACAGGAGTCAGAAAAACTATATCTTCTTTGATTCATTCTGTCCCATGTTATTAATTCTTGTTCTGTTTGAATGCAGTTTTTCCTTTAGTTCTGGAAATTCTTACTCAACTTAGTCTTGTAATCTTAAAGGTATGAAAAACCTTTATTCATCAAAACTCCTTCTCATAAATCTCTTTGGAGATAAAACACATTTGTAAGAACATCAGAATAGTAGCTATAAACAAGACTCAAGAATGACCATGATTAAAGATCTGATGAGAAGTTAGTATCAATAATCAGAATTACAAGTAATGAAGTTATACCAAGACATATGAAAACTTCAGGAATTTTGTTAATTTCTAGAACAGTTACAGCATTTGCTCATGCATTATAATCTAAAAAGTTTTATCCTCTCTTTCCTGGATATGCTTCCAACTTAATTTAACATACCAAATAAAGCCTGATTAGTCAAAAAGATTTCATTTAGAATTTGAATTTTGAGAAATTTGTTAAAAATATCAGATTTTAAAGCACAAGCTTACATAGGATTATAAGTCATTACAAAACTTAAAACTTAATTATCTGTTAGCCAAGATGGCAACAAAAGATTCTAAGGGCAAATGCAGAAGTTTACAGAGTTCTCAGCAAAACTTGGCTCTTTTAATATTAAGAAGATTTAGCTTTCCTAAGTAATTAAAGACCCAATAAAGACAAAATATAAGAAAGTTTTTTTTTTCTGAGCAGATAAACACTTTTGTTTTACAATTTTCTATCAAGAACAGACCAATAATAAAATAAGAAACAAAAAACAAACAAAACCTTTATCATCTTAACACAGAGAAAAATCAAATTCCAATCTTATGCCATTGTACTTCTGATATTAAAACTCATTCATTCCAATCTTAGTCAGTCCTGATTATGCATAAAATTCTTTTCCAAGGAGTCTCTTCGCATAAGCTTTCTACAACTTTCTTTTTTCATTCAGATTTTGTCATGTTTTCCCTCTCCAAACAACCAATCTCATTTTAGGAGAAAGTTACTTTCTTTTCCTACAACAAAAATGCATTCCCATTGTTCATACATTTCTTACCAAAAACGCATACTTCATTTTTCTTGCATACAGAGCTATTTCTCTCATTGTTTCCAGTAGTCTTAATGACATTTATTAGAATTCTTTATGTTTAGAAGCCTTGCATTTGAGTGAAAACTAAGTAGTAAGTAAGTGTGACCTGTCCATTATACCAGAATTCTCTGGATTGACAAATTTATGAGTACATTTCATAATCTCTAAAAATGTGTTTTTCCATGGTACCATTTTTCAATAAAGCATAAAATATTATTCCTAAAAGACTCAAATTTACTTTATCCGTAATCAGACAAAAGTAGATAAACCTATGTTTAGTAATCAACATTTCAGTATTTTATCTTATTTGAAAAAGACTTAGATATCCAATGAATTCAATCAAATTTATCACTTAACCTAGCCAAACTTTGAAGTTTTAGTTTACCAAAGATTATGAAAGCTATTTAGAAGTTTACCTACAAATCTTATCTCTTCAACCTACTTGTTCCTACTTACTGATTACTCATGAAAACTTCATAAGACAGAGAAAATCAACTATCATGTTAAAACATTTTTGTTGACAAATTGCAAAAGATACAACATGAATTTAAGTAGTAAATTCAAGTAGAATCAGAGTTGATTATCTTTATTGTATTTGATGTTTATAACTCCAAAAGTCATGCATATTTTAATTAAACCAAAAAACTTAAACTAGTTTTAATACTGAATATTTTTCACACGATCATATGAATATGAAAAACATTTGGCTAAGCTCCGTTTTTTCTTACTTTTAGAATGTTCAATTGTGGGACACCTGGGTGGCTCAGTGGTTGAGTGTCTACCTTTGGCTCAGGGTATGATGCTGGGGTCCTGGGATGGAGTCCTGCATTGGGCTCCCCTCGGGGATCCTGCTTCTCCCTCTGCCTGTGTCTCTGCCTCTTTCTCTGTGTCTCTCATGAATAAATAAATAAAATCTTTAAAAAATATATAGAATGCCTAATTCTTACAAGTGCTTGCCTTTTAACCAGTAAAATAGAGCTCTTTTGCAAATTAATATTAACAATACCATCCAGAGGGAGAAAATATCACATATAGATAGACACAATAAAAAACCTATATAGTGAAGATTTATATTTATACTTGAAAAGTAACCTCATAGAAGCTGTGGCTAGATTTTGAGATGCTTTTCTTAAAAGACTTCTTTTTCCCTTTTTAAAATTTTTCAGTCTTAAGAATGGGGAATGATGTAGATAAGAGTTCCCAGAAATGTTGAAAAGCTTTGGCTTGTTTCTGGGGCCTCATTCCTAGTTTTTGCAAAGATTTACAAGATAAAGACAATTGCTTTCAATCCCTAAGGGAATTAAGTTGCAACCCAAATGACATTATAGACTAATCTACCCATCTGGTTCCATTTTATACTGTCAGTGTTTTTAGAAGCTTCCAAGTACCAATCAAAATATGCATCTTACGTTGTTTAGTCTACTTGCTGGCTTTCTCTAGTTGAGTGCACATATACACTCATTAGATATTTTTTAAAAGATCCTCATTTAGACCATTTGAGTGTTAAGATTATCCTTGGTGTAATCTTAAAATTGTCTTTTGACCTCCTTCATCTGGGGATTTTGAGGCTCTACCTGAAAAAATTATTCAGTCTGCCAGTGCATTGACCAAAGGGGCTTTTCTCTCTCTCTTTTTATCCCAAAGGGGGGTATTTCTTAAAATACTTCTCCAGACAGTTCATTCTTCCTGCTGCTTAAGATAGAGACAGAGCCCTAAAGCTGGTTTGTAGGGCAATTACCACTCATCTGTCTGAAGGGACTCTGATTAAAATGCCCAGAGCGGGCACTGAACCTGTTCAGCTAGTCAAGGTACACAGATCCAACAAAGTGTCAGGAGAGGTTCTCCTATGCACCCTTCCAATAGGTTTTCCAGCAACACAGAGGAGCTGGATCAGGTGAGCTGCTGCTGCCCACTGCATAATATGCTGGGAGCTGGGGGAACTTAAAGGGGTCAGGCCAGAGGTCCCATCTGAGCTGCCAAATTTGTAACAGAACTCAAAAGATTCACTGCTTGGGGTACATTAATTTAAACATTACCCAAGGGAGTGTTCAAAGCAAAGAACTTTTTACTACTTGTTACAAGCAAAGAGAGGGATATAGCTCTCAAAGTGCTGTCTCTTGTGATTCCATTTCTGTGGTGTCTCATAATGCACAAAACAATGACTGAACCACTGCCGAAATAGTTGGTTCACTTTTCCTTTTCCATTTCCTTTCCCCCACCATTTCTGATATCTAATAATACCTTGGGCATTTTCAGGGCATCCTTGTACTTATGTGCTGATCTAAAATGCTCGAAATATCTGGCCAAGTCTCTCACGTGGAAGTGGCTAGCCAGCTTAGGATTTCCTCCATGGACAATGGGATTTCCAGGGGCAGGGCCACTTTACCTGTGCTTGTTTTGTTTTTCCATCTCGTGGCTGGTTTGCCAATTGTTAGAAGATGGAAGAGGGGCAGTAGAGATCCTCCAAACTGGGAAGGTGCTTGGAGACCAAAACACAAAGCAGAATATTCCATACAGTTTACATAGAGTTCTATTCAGAGTAACATAACTGATGGGGGAATCTGGTGGTCGACAATCTAGATAACAACACAGCTATTACCCACAAAGCCCAAATCTTTGTCTACAGACTTTATAAAGTAAGGAGATATTTAGAGGGCATGTGGTGAGGTCAAAGAATCTGCATGCTAAATTACTTGATCACTAACACTTAACAGACATTGTGGTGCCATTTATGCAAAGGAGTAGAGGCGGATGATATCTCTACTGGTTATCTAAATAACTTTCAGGAAGACCAGAACAAGCCTCCCTGCATTTCAGTGGGGGCATACATTAACCTCCAACCGGCCTGGAACATGTAGCAACCACGGAAGGTCATCCCATGAACATGAACAAGATGGAGGGCCAAATATGGAATCAGTATTGCCAACACTCCTACAAAATGCTTTACAAATATATAATAGCATTTGATCCTTGTAAACTCCATTGAAGCAGAATTCTGGAAGTTATTTCTTTTTTAATGTATTTTTTTAAAAGATTTTATTTACTTATTCATGAGAGACAGAGAGAGAGAGAGAGAGGGAAAGACATAGGCAGAGGGAGAGCAGACTCCCCATGAGGAGCCTGATGTGGGACTCGATCCTGGGACTCTGGGATCATGACCTGAGCCGAAGGCAGAAGCTTAGCCATTGAGCCACCCAGACACCCTGGAAGTTATTTGTTATATGACTTCAGAACTTAACTTTATCTGTCATTAATATTTAAGAGAAAGTTTGATCCCAGTATAATACAGCAATTGGCAGAGTAGGACTTGAAGTTTCTGATTCAAGATCCTGTGCTCTTCCTCATGATACAACAACATAACAACATCTACTACTATGATTATCAGATTTCTGTGAGAAATAAAGGAGATCACATATTTAAACCATCAGCCAGGTTTCTGGCACTTAGTAAGTGTTAAAGTTTAGCTATTACCATTATTATTGTTGTTATAAGTAGTAATATTATATGAAAGGTTTATCTTGGTCTGAATCTCTATTCTTTTTTAAAAAATATTTATTTATTTATTCATGAGAGACACACAGAGAGAAGAGGGGGAGGGGAAAAGAGGCATAGGCAGAGGAAGAAGCAGGCTCCATGTAGGGAGCTGCATGTGGGACTCAATCCTGGGTCTCCAGGATCACGCCCTGGGCTGAAGGTGGCGCTAAACCGCTGAGCCACCTGGGCTGCCCCTGAATCTCTATTCTAATAATATCTTGCAATATGAATTTGAAAGACCTCATTGTTTTTCTGGACAAAAATACCCCAAAATTGTTTTTCTGAACAAAAATATTAGGAAAAAGTTATTTATGTGGATTGATCATTGGGAATTCTTGGAAGATGACTGAAATCTCAATCCAGAGAATTGTTATAAATTAATGTTCATTGAGTACTAACAGCAGAGGAGGTGCTGTCTCCTAGGTATGGGGATAACACTGTATGTTTTTGGTTCCATAGGAGTAGGGGCCCATATCCCCAAATCACATGTTGTGTGATATTCATGGTCCCTGGAGTAGTTGTCATGAAAAAAAATTTGCAAAAATAGATTAATAAACATTCTCTAAGCATTTGGGATACAAGAGATTGTAGGGATCACAGCAAAGCCTGACGTGGTTTTTAACCCCCAAAATTTTGAAATCTAATTGAAGAGGCTCTTTTTGTGAATAAAATAGTAATTGAAGATAACATAGAAGTTTATCATCCACAGAAACTTATTGGAGATTGTGATGCATCAGATAATTTAAGAGGCCCTGTAAATGGGCA